>NW_011369947.1:10539661-10578733 GCF_000735185.1 Notothenia coriiceps
GGACTTCAGTAAAATGGTACTTTTGGTGCACTGTGGATGCTTGAAAGACTCTCCCATGCGTCTGCTTGCAAATATAAACTGTCGCCCCCCCAGGAAACATTCTGCTTGAGTGTTGTCACTGGCAGCTGTGTAACATACACACACACACACAACACACAACACACACACACACACCACACACCACACACACACCACACACACAGCACCACACACACAACACACACACACACACACACAAGCACACACCCTTTCGGGCTTCTGGTAACCTGAATATCCGACTAAAGTGTTGCGGGTCCGAAGGAACGCCAACCCGGAGCGTTTCCTCCGCAGGACTGAGGTTGGATAATGTTTATTGATGTCTCGTCTTTGTTTTCTTGGGCATGTTGTTATAATTGCTAGAACACAATAAGTAAATTGCCTCCTTGGGATCTCCATCAAATGGGATTTACACTTTGCACTAACCAAATTTAACACGCCGGATCTGGAAGAATTAAAGTGGGAATGCTGTTTTCCCCTTATCAAAATATAAACAAACGTGGCATCCAGACTTGACGGTTAACGGTTCCATATTTAGACAAACCACTACACACACATAGTAAGACGACCTCTTACAGACCAGAATGAACTGCACCCTCACTTCAGTGGTTCCATCCTGTAGAAATATCTTTTTCAGCTGGACGTGATTGCAAATAATTACTCGCCCTTTTGGCTCAGACCTCTCAGAATAATCTCTCGCCAAACACTAATAAGATCATCTTCAGTAGCGATTCAGTCCATGTTTACGAGGCGATAACCATGACCACGAGTCTAAGCAGCGATCTGAGAGGATATGGGAACGTAATGAGCCCACACCACAGAGGGGTTGGGCCCAATAACCAGGTCCAAGGAATAACACAAATCCAAAAGGCCGATACCAAAATCTTTTTGTTTCAGTGTTCTGGTTCCAAACATGGCATTAGAGGAGATTCAAAATCAACTTGGAAGCAGAAAATGAAAAGATTGTATTGATCATGTTTATTTAATAAACAGCAACCAAATTAAACTGAATCAACTCAGTTCATAAACACAAGTAGAGTCAATCGTGAAAATGAATAATACATTTTAGTAAAATTTCATATATTCATATTTTCTCCCCCCCCCAATATAGTAAAAAAATAAAGAAGTAAAGATAAGGAAATAAAGAAAATAAACAATAATACATGTACCATATAGTCACAATATGACACCCACAATACACTATATATTATGACATACCTGCACCCTACCACACATTTACATACAACACAACACATAAGGACACACATATACAGGCATCATCCATGTATAACAAACAAAAAAAACATACATGCATAGTCCCCCTTTGCTTTCCGTAACTATGTCTTCAAGGCAGCTAATGTACTGTAGGTCTAAAGTTTTTTATTATTAAACATGCCCCTGTTGTTGACCCCTTAAAAAAAGAGAACCGATAAGAACCAGACCTTTAAGCAGAACCGAAAATTGAACCGTATTTGGTTAAATGCAAACACCCAAACCTCTACCTCATCATAACATCAAGTTTAATGTAACATAATCAAACTAAAGTGGCGTTGATGAAGGGAGCCACTGTGAACCACCTTTACGCTGACTGCGGGAGGAGAGATGTTTAATGAAGGAGCCAGTGATTGAATTGAATTGATTCCGCATTAGGGACCTGTGAATACTGAATTGGCCTTTAGGTAAGGAAGCAATATGACTTTCAGAGTCAGAGATTTTCCATAAAATATGTAAATAAATGGCTAGATTATGGAATATGACGAAATCTGTACTGCCTTCTGAGTCTCAGAGGAAAGAGGATATAATTATATAGCACCTTTCATGCATGGCATTCAGCCCAAAATTGCACACAGATGAGCAAGTTAGACCAACACAGGATATAGACATTTGCTGTTAGGCCAGTGGTTTCCTGTTAGGCCAATTCAGCATATACAGTAAGATGGGCAAGTATTTTTTTATCATGAAAAACACTTTACATGACTTTTTTCCATTTTTTTTTTTTTACAATTGTAATTTATTATCTTTTATGAATATATCTGGTTGTATATATTGCTCATTTTCCATAAAAGAAACAAATGTATTTCAGTTTGTGTTTTATTTGAGTTTGATGCATACAAATACTGTACTGTATATGATGATTACTTTTACCATAGAAGTCCAGCTCGACCATTTGGTAGAGGCTCATAAAGACAAAACTGTGTGGTCAGTCAAAAAACTAAAATGTGTTTGTGCTTATTTTTGGCCCATTTGATAAGAAAATGCAAAAAAAATATTTTTCCATAGCTTTTTTCTTGGTCCGGCAGTTAAAGGGTTAAGAGCTTTGTAAAGGCAACATATGGGAAGACATCTCAATGAATTGTTGTGGAGCCGTAGAGAAGCCGGTTCTACAGACTCAAAAAGGAATCCTTATTTTGTACAGATCCTCCTAAAAAAAGAACCAATGCTTAATTCAATACATTTTAAATGATAATAAGAAAAACATTCCACCATTTAAAAAGTCGTGCAGCTCTAGTTTTAATGAAGTTCCTGAGTCGGCTGTTTCACAATCACATCATGACCTCATCAGATATCATCATGCCGCGCTGCTGTGAAGCAACGAGTGTGCATTTCTTACTTTCCCGTCATCAAAGGATGCCCCTGAAATCTCTTTTATCTCTCCGTAGGCCTTGCCCTACATTTCTTGGCCTCCAAAGTGTTTCATTCTCTGACAGCCACTCCTTTCTCTTGCTCTTCTTTTTCATCATTCAGATTGCCTTTCATTTCCCTCCCTCCTCAGCCCCCCTCCGTCTGTCACCTCCTCCCTCTCGCTTTTTGTCTTTTCCACCCATCTCCCTGTCCCTACTTGCTTTCCCCTCCTCCGCCTCCTCCGCCTTCTCCTGCTGCTGCAATTTCAGAGTGAGAATACAGGCAAGGGAGGGAGATTCTTTAGTGAATTGCACCTCATGCCAAGGCAATCATTCCTTCAGGGAGGTGTCTGTGTGGTCCTCACAGCAGCCCCTCGTTCTGCGTGGAGGTTATAGGGACAAGCAGTGGCTGCATTGTACCGATTGCACCAGGCTGATACAGAGCCCATTAAGGGAAAGAAAGTGTTTGTTGTAACGAGGCGCAACCCGATTGTCTCCACACTCCCACTGACTCGACACGTTGCCTTCGATCCGCTCTCTCCAGCAGCTCAGACTAATAGAAACTCACAGCAAGCTCCGGGTCAACCTTACCTGACGAGGTGAAGAGGAGGAGGACGAGGAGGAATCACGTTTTATCCAAAGAGAGCAAGAAACGAGGTGCAGCATTCTTCTTTTCACCTTTTCTGCGAAGGTGGTTGAGGAGAGTTAAGGTTTAATGACACATCGTTGCCTTCAGGGCAGAGTCGGGCTGCACGTGAACTGCAGAGGCGTTCGCTGCTTCAGATACATTTTAGATTAGGGAGAAGACTGTGAGAAGGGAACGAAGACGTGGACTCAGTGTGGGTGGACACAGCAATAGTAAGACCTGTATAATAAACAATAAAATACAGCCCAGTATAGTAGAAGCACTGTGGTCAAGCTTTGTTGAGACAGTGCACAGAGATGATGCTACAATGTTGTGGTCAGTTTTAACGACATAATATTTGGTGTTCTTTGATTTGATTTATATTCTATGTGTGTTTTTTTTGTCAATCTACTGCCTGTTATACCCTGCAACTGCAGTTCCCAATTGTTTGACCTCTTAGTATGAAGGAATTTCTTCTTGCAAGCTCTTGATTTAAGTAAGATTTCTACAAAGTTGTGCGCAATACAATTGACATTTCCACAAGATACGTTTACTTAGAGGCCCTACAGTATGTAAAGAATCTGCAAAGGCTGAAATCCCTGTGTTGGACTGTTTTGGTTACATTACATGTTAGACGCTTGTATCCAAAGCAACTTAATACTCAATACTGGGGGCAATCCCCACAGGAGCAATTTGGGGTGAAGTGTCTCAGGGACACAACGACATGCTGACTGCAGTGGGACTCGAACTTGCTACCCCCTGATTCGAAGTCCAGCACACTATCCACTGAGCCACAGACGGCCGATTAACTCGAGAATGACATCACTATGTACCACTTGCACTCCTATTGGCTAGCGCTCCAACACATTCTACGTGGCTAGAGGTGCTGCAGCAGTATGAGAAAAAGAAAGAGCTTTTTGAACATTAAAGCATGTACACATGTCACGAGCCTGAACATGAGCATAGTATGTCCTCTTTAAAGTGTTGCATTAGAACTGTTTTTATATTTCTTACCTCAGGAGTCTTCTCACGAAGCCAGTGAAGGAAAGTGTGGTCATGTAAACATTGTCTTCAACAAACTAATGTGGACAGTTGGTTTGGTCACATTGTTTTTCTCCCCGTGACATAGTCCCACATTCGGCCATAAAGAAGGAAGTTTTATGGTTCTGTTGTGACTAATAAATAAATGTTGAGCACAGCGACTGACTGTAAACATTGCATCAGAGCCATTCTGCAGCTTGTTGTCTTGTTGAGTGATATTGTACAAAACAGTGTTGTTGTTACAACAATAACTTCCAAACACAATTCATCCGGCTGCCAAACTCTGATTTGCAAGTCTGCCACAGATCATACTGAAACAGAGAACTCTCAAAATGAATTTGTCATTGTAAGGGCCTCGGTGAAAATGAATAAGAGATGGAGCGAATGCTGGCAGGTGTGACGTGACTGAACCAGAGACTTCCTGTAGCTGGAGGAAGAACTCACACTATCTTTATCTTTGCTCCCAAACATAAAACATATTTAATTGTTGTGTTATGTGCATGACCACAACATGTTGACCTCAACACATGATCCGTAGTTTCCAGACTCTCAATACTATTATTCTATTTCCTTTGAATACAGTCCAACACGTTGTCTATTCTTTCTTCTTCCTGTAGGAAAACTACTAATGCTACTAACGTTTCCAATCCAAAACAACATTCATCTTTAATGTTTTAAATTCAATCACATCTGACAGGAGCACAAATAGTCAGCTTTACTCAATAAAAGAGCACATGAGAGGAAATGTTGTATCATTAGTTTGTCCAAGATGCATTTTAAATGGTCAGTTGCTTTTATTAAATGGATTTAAGTGCCTACTAATAAGATGATGGCTAACTTTACTCAATGACAAAATCCTTTATGGATTAAATGTGCGTTGCACGGCTGCATTGTAACGGTTTTTGTATTACACATCATTTTAAACATTATCTTTTATTAATGTTTTTCTCTCCCTATCCCTATCAGGCTACAAGATTATTCTATTTGGCCTTTTCATAACTGAACAACGACAGCCTGATTACCTTTCAGTCTGCTGCTGTGTGTGTGTGTGTGTGTGTGTGTGTGTGTGTGTGTGTGTGTGTGTGTGTGTGTGTGTGTGTGTGTGTGTGTGTGTGTGTGTGTGTGTGTGTGTGTGTGGGGGTGGGATGTTTTGTAAACTGTTGCATCCCTTTCCATTGGCCGAACACTTTTACTTTGATCACACACACACACACACACACACACTCACACACACACTCAGTGAAGAGCCCTCTTTACGCTCTTGCTTGCTTTGAAGATCAGAGCTCGGCCGCCAATCTCTCCTCTTCTTCAAATGCTGTGGATGGAGTCAGCTCTCGTTTCAACTCTAGCCCCCTTTAGATGATCAAAACATTCTCTACCTCCATCTATGAACTTCTATTACTCTCTTTTTAGGCCAGATGCTGGAAAGAAAAACAGTGAAGTGGATAATTGCCCTCCATCAAAGATGCCTTCTTTTGGAAGGTGCTCACAAAAAAGCTCTGCCCTAATGAAGACCAGAGGGTCGAGCTGTCAACCTGGAGTCCCTCCGCCCATCACTGGATCTCTAATTGCCCCTGTTTCGATATCTCCCTTTCTCTCCCCTCCTCGTCCTCCTCGTGTTCATTAGTTCTCACTAGCGCTCGCTCTTCTCTCAGCCCTCTCTAATGAGCGGTCAACGAGCTGCCGGACAGTGCACACGGCCTTCACCATCGCCTGCAGCCCCTCTAAATAAAGCTGCTTTCACTCACTTGTTCCTCCGCTCTGTTGTTGCCTCCAGCTGTTTAGTTTTGACTCTAATTGGTAACTGCACTCGTCCCACCTTCTCACATCCGCTCCTCCTTCGCAGCTTTCAACTCTAAATGCCGTTTTGTTTCTCTGTTTGTTATCTCTACATTCATTCACTCTCTACACCGTCTATTTCTTTATCCTCCCATTCCCCCCCTCTTCCTCACTTCCCTTTTATCATCTCATATCTTACATTGCACATTTTGGCTCTCACTGCAGGAACCAATTAGAAGTTAGCTTATTACTCGGGGCATTTTTGCCCCTTTTTTATCTGATTTTCAGAGCTTTTTTATGGCCCTTTTCAAAGGCAACGTTACTGAATGATGAAACAATACATTAGCATTGCAAATATCAGCTGGATCCAGCCTTGAGAGATTTGCTTTAACTTCACCGCCCTGTTAGGAACAGCTGGATGTTCAGAGTGTTGTGATGCAATTTCCCCCAACCAGCCTGTCCTCCTTCGCTTTGTTGGAGTTGATTTTGTTTGAAGATTTCTTTATTTTTCATCATATCGGTTCTTTTATGCAGCTGTTTGCTGTTCAGCAGTTTTAGCCGTAGCTGCAGGGAGGGAATAGTTGGTGAGTCTATTGGGAATATTTCAACATCAAGTTTTTATTTGTTAAGTTAAAATAGCAGAACATCTACCAGATATATAAAGCAGACAAGAAGCACAACTTCTCCATATTTAATTGGCCTCTAACAGCCTTTTCTGTAATTTGTTGCTTTACGATCAAGTGATTATCAAAAAGGTTGATGTCTGTTCATATATAAGTATTTCGTGCCCCTAGTGACATGTTTCCATGCTTTGACGTTCAAAAAGCACTTTATGTGTGTAGGAGAGAAACTCCCTCTGGAGACCACTTACATGCACAACAACATATCACTACAGCAAAGGGGAAAGCATAATAGGGACCCTTCATCCTGGAAGCTCTATGAGTGGTTTTGTACTGCTGTTTCCTTCATCTCCATGTATTCTTTTGGTTTTTCGTCACACATACGACACTGGAGAATCTAACCCGTGGGCCATGAAGGACATCCACTGCCCCGTTTGCAACACATGAGCAGCGTGACCTACAACAACAGATTCTTATATGAATATTCGGCTCAGAATTTCCCCCTTTTCGCTTTCTTTTTCCCAACTTACAAAAGCATTTTTGGCCACCATTAATTTCTGACTGTGGGTTTAAAGGCATTCCTCTGAGGGAGCAAGGCCAAGAAAAGAAACCAAGGCGTCTTTGAGGAACCTAAAGGTCAGGCCGGGGGCCCTGAGGAGGCTGAAAATGTTCTGTTTTGTTGTTGTGTATCTCTGAACACAAGACAGCCAGACGGCGTCCTGCTGGGCTGCATGATTGCCGCCTCTCAGCGCGAGCATTTACCGTCCATATCCTCCATTTCACATCCTTTAAGCCCTCGCTCGATCCCCCTCCCCACTGCATTCACCAACACAAAATCAATAACAACACTCCAATGCCATTTCTCCGCTCAGAGGGGGTATGGCTCACGTCAAGCGTAATGGTTCACTGCAGTGTAAGTGTGTCTTTTCCTCTGGGGACACAGCTGAGTTGGGGGAAAANCTTGGAATGAATGTACTGTATGCATTCAAAAGTGCTGAATAAATGTATTATGGACCCATAATAGTGATTATTATTTAAGTTAAGTTTTGCCATAATCATGTCTTTTTCCATAATCAGGCAGCTGAACAACATTGGTAAAAAATGTATACATTATATATATATATATATATATATTTCTATTAATCATTTTCGGCCTTTCGGCATTCGGTTTTCGGCCAACTGTTTCCTATTTTCGGTATCGGTTTCGGCCAAGAATTTCCCATTCGGTGCACCCCTAGTATAAGCAATAGCTGGCATTACTTAGAATGGAACACACAAGTACATGCATAGAGAATATCTCATAATTTTTCATAATAAGGAATATGTTTATTTTATTGCACACAAATATAAACATTATTGGCATTTTTTAAATGTTATTATACACCTTTGTTTATAACATCAGTTATATGTTACAGTGGGGGGTTTCAACATGTCTGAAAGACAATACAAAATAATTTAGTTTTTTTCTGGGCAAAAGATGTTGGCCAGAAATAAATGCATGATGGATGAACTCAGACATGTGTTGTCACTCGTTACTCAGCGTGTCTCTCAAAAGTGAAGCATCAGAGACACTTTGATAGTTAACTATGTTCCTTTATGTCCTGCCTGTGTGCTAGCAGTGGATCAGTATAGACCCAAAAGATGAAAGCAGATGCACTTTTGTTCTGCTTGTCACTCAGAAACAATTTTGACAGTGTAAGAAGACATCTTTGTGGAGGTCTCTGTGTGGGTGCTCTTTGGAAGCAAGTGATTGGCACACAGGGGAGCTGGTGGCCACACAATGTGGCAATCATTATACCAGTCGCACATCTGGTAGCATTGAAGGGATGATTGCTGGGTCATCTGGATTCTTTTTATACATTGTTATGCATGAGCAATACAGTTCCACACACTGACTCTGGGTGCAAAAGTCAGGCATCGTGGTGGGCCACATGTACTGCAAAAATGGTAATTGTTCTACAAATGCAATACAAATAAGGTTGAAATATATAACATTTTGTTATGATCATATATGCAGAACATTATTTTAAGTCATTATTGTATCTGCTCAGTTGTAGTTGCGTGCTAGCAATGATTCTCATCAGATTCATTCTTAAAGGGAACACTTCAGAGTCAAACCACCAGTGTGTTTTCCCCATATTTTGCATAAGAAATGGTTAGTTTTGAACTTGAGTGAGTATGACACAGGGCTCATTGTGAGTACAGAGTGTCTGTGCAGAACCATGGGAACGGATGGTTGGATTTTGGGCTTGACATTAAAGTTTGCTCTGAGCAAGTTGGATGTCTCATGAAGCTTTCTCATTGGGCAAGGGAAACATAGATGTTCTTTATCTATTTTGCCTATTTTTGAATTAGCTATTTCAATGGCCTGGTCACTGGGCAGAGAGAGACACAGTGGAAAAGGGAAGTGTAGAGAGTGGATATATACACATGTGACTAGCTGAATTAAGGGTTAATTCCAGCCATAAATATTTCTAATGGAATGATCAGCAAGTTAATTGATGCTAGTTGATAGTATGATAATCCAAGTCCGAGCTGATTTCATTATTTTCTTAATCGTCCTATATTTCTATTTTAGATATGTATGTGTGGTGAAGTAAAACATCTGGAAAAGCATAATGTCAAGCCCTGAAGTCCTTGCATGGCACATTACACCAGTATGTCAAGCCAGCATATAATGACTTACTGCCAAGCCAACATTGACTCTACTTTGATTGATATGTTTAGTCTTCATAGGTGATGGAAGAGAGGGATTGAGTTCAAAGGAACACATTCAGGATTAGACTTGGTGCCTGCCTTGCCCCATCTTTGAGGCGTACTCTTGATGAAGAAAGGGAGAAGATCAGTTTCTAGTTGTTTTGTTTAAAGATAGAAGCAAGAAGCAGAAATTCCTCTAAAGATAAAGACCCATTTCTCCCACAACACTACAATTTGTAAGCAGTGTCAGAAACCTGCTACTGTAACAATATAGATCCTTGAAATTGTTGAAAAGAGAGACGCCTGCCTGCAAGCATTGAATTACAGTTTCTGTGAATGTATTTATCTCCAATTTGTCTCCATATATTTACATTTTGCAGCACATTGAAAAACATATTTAATTGAATCATAATACATTTATGTACTTTCCATTTTTGCTTTGAATTTTTTTTACCTGAGTGAGATTTGATATTCTATGCAATGTGGATGGTTAATTTGATTTGAGCTTTAATACGCCTGTGCTGCAGTATCCTTGTGTAGCACATTGCACTCAATTTTCAGCAACACAAATGCATTATGGATTAAATGTAATCCTTGTGTTAGGAAGGCAAATAAATGACTGCAGCCGTGCCGAATATCCGCAAGTCAATATTAGCACTCTCACTTGTCACCTTTAAATAGTCCCTGTTCCGACTGTTTAGCTAATGCAGAACATGAATGTGGGGTGAATTGCTGTCGGGATTTGTGTGTTGCTTTCATATTGTTAACCTTTTTATGCAGAGTTGCTGCTCAACACATGCCTTTGCAGCTTCTTCAACTGCCCATTTAATAAGTACAAAAAACAATAACCAATGGAGCTGTAAGTGAATGCGGCCACTCCCCTAGTCAGTCAAAATTGTCTTAATAAACTAGAGCAGGGGTACTCAAATACAAATCTTAAAGGTCCAACATTTTCTTTTCAATAAGACAAAGGTCCGTTTATTACGGTCATTCACACGAGGTTGCAAAAACAAAAATAATCTGTATGCAGCAGTTTTCATTGTTATTGTGTCTGTGCTTGATCCCTCAGGGTCGCAGTGCAGCTGCAAAAACTGCTGCATACAGATTATTTTTGTTTTTGCAACCTCGTGTGAATGANTGAAGAAGAGGGGGCCGAGAACTTAACCTTGGGGGACACCTTGGGGGAGAGGAGCGGTGGGGGATTTGCAGTTATTGATGTAGATGAACTGGTTTCTGTCCGTGAGGTATGATGTGAACCAAGAGATGTTGAAGGTGGTTTCAAGACGGGTGAGGAGGATGGAGTGATTGATGGTGTCGAAGGCAGCGCTGAGGTCAAGGAGGATGAGGATGTTGAGGTTACCAGCGTCAATGAAATACATTCACTTCAGTGCCCCTGAGATTTGAGAAAGTAATGTCAAACTGCATTTATATTTAAAACATGAAATATTCTAAAGATGCTGTGTGTGGTCCTGAACTCCAGCGGTGTGGCTAAAGCTCGCTCCATGGCATACTTTGGAGAAGGTCAGGGTCCCATCCACCTGGACAACGTGCGCTGCTCGGGCACAGAGACGTCTTTAGGCCAGTGTGCGGCTGCGGCTCAGGACGGCCATGACTGCCGCCACAGTGAGGACGCCGGGGTCATCTGCGACTACACCCTGGACCCTCTGGGGGCCGGGGCCCTGCAGACCTGTGGCCTGAGGCTCAACAACCAGAGGAGGCGCCGCAGGATCATAGGGGGGGATAAGTCCCTGAGGTCAGTGCACACACACACACACACACACACACACACACACACACACACACACACACACACACACACACACACACACACACACACACACACACACACCCTGCAGCAGGTACCTGCAGTGGATTGTAGAGGAGCAGGGGCCCAAATTAATAAAAGGGCAAGCTGCCGATTCTGGTGATTTTAAAAAATATATATAGCTAGGATAATTATTTGTATATTTGTGACAGTTTAAAGGGTTGTTCACATGTATGTAGTTCAAACAAACCCATGGGGTTGTTCAAAAACTGCTGCATGACAGTTAATTATTGACACATGAAATTAATTAAGTGTATTTCTGTAAATTATTCTCACATGTTAACTCGCCCAAAGCCCTCTGACTGACAGAAGTTCAGTACTGCTGACAAAGATGCGCTTCCTCTCTCGCCTCCATATCCCTCTTACATTACATTTAGCTGACGCTTTTATCCAAAGCGACTTACAATAAGTGCATTCGACCAAGAAGATACAAACTGGAAGAAAACAGGATCATATAGGTACATCAGGTTTCATAGAGCCAAAACATTTCAAGTGCTACTCAACTAGCTTTAGATAAGCCAGTCCTTTATTAGTATATAAGTGCTTTGTTAATAGTTCTATCGCTCGAAGTGGAGTCGGAAGAGATGAGTTTTCAGTCTGCGCCGGAAGATGTGTAAGCTTTCTGCTGTCCTGATTTCAATGGGGAGCTCATTCCACCATTTTGGAGCCAGGGTAGCAAACCCACGTGTTTTTGCTGATGGGAACTTGGGTCCCCCTCGCAGTGCGGGTGCAGATAGCCGTCTGGCTGATGCAGAGCGAAGTGCACGTGCTGGGGTGTACGGTTTAACCATGTCCTGGATGTAGGAAGGGCCAGATCCATTCACAGCATGGTACGGATGTTAGTCGGTTGAAACCAGCTCTAACTACATGCTTTATTAAAAAGGAAGGTTTTTACCATTAAATAGCATCTTCATTTTTTATTATAATGAACGGTGTCTGTGTGTGTGCAGTTGATCTTGTTATTTTTGGCTTGATGATAATTGAAAGGATGATCATTTTGTTTTTTACTTAATACTTAATTGTTAATGACATGAGATGAGAGGTTTAATTATGCGTCATGTGTTTATTGTGTGTAAATAAGTGTTTGGGCGGCAGGTAGAATTGCTAATGCTAATGTGGATTCAAGCTAATGCTAATAGCTGGTGCTTATGGGGATTCTAATAAGACATGCTGCCCATCGTTCCTAGAAACTGGACATTTCATTCAGATTGATTTCATCCTCGACAAAACAGCAATGAAATCTGTGCTCAATTATTCATGTGATAAATGGTTCATAATTCACATGTATCATTAATGTGTTTTGAAATCGCTGGCTTTGTTCTTTAATTCACAACAACCTACCTTTGATCCTTTTTATGAGATTAAAACTGCAGGTGTTTGGGTTTTCTTTTAAAGTGAAGGATATCAGTGTGCCGTTAATCAAAGCTGCAGGCAGCAACGTCACACAAATGAAAAATTAATTAGGATTAACATTTGGCTATTTCTGTCTGACTGGAGGTATAAAAATAGACATAAGAAAGAAGAAAACATGTTGTCTGCTTTGCTCAAATCAAACACAGATTCATCAGTGATAAAAGCAAGTCAAAGTAGTTTAGCATCATCTAGTAAGTGGCTGCCATCCCCGTTAAAAAGAGGCAGTTATTAATGTAACAGACAGTACAGCTAGACCTTTTAAGAAGCATAAATAATTCAGCATCGATGCATGTACGGCACAAATGTATAAGTCAACCGTACCCTCGTGTGAGGCTGAGGCCCTCCTTCAGGGACGATCAATATCCATCTTTAATCTGATGCATTGTAGAGGAGCAGAACCCATGAAGATCAAATATCAGAACCAGAATCCGGTTTATTTAGCCAAGTAGTCTAACACATCCAAGGAACTTGATTTGGTGTATAGCGGATACTAGGGTTGCCAGAAAGTGACCATGATCAAAATCGATTATTCGGCAGCCCTGGCGAATAATAATCGATTATTCGACCGACCCGACCCGACCCTGCACGCAGGCTTCCTCCAAGTTTACAGTAAAACAAACTGGTGGTGTGACCAATGGCCATTTACAATTATTAATAATATTACTATTATTAGCATTAGTCTATATTTTGNTGTATTCAGATTACTTTCAGAGCCATGTATTCAGTAATCAGTAACTGATTACATTTACAAAGTAACCCTCCCAACCCTGCATCTAGGTGCATCTCAATAAATTAGAACATCGTAAAAAAGTTAATTAATTTCAGAAATTAAATTTAAAAGGTGAAACTCATACATTATATAGATTCATTACACACACAATGAATTATTTCTAGACATTATTGGTTTTGATCTTGATTATTGCGGCTTGCAGCTAAGGAAACCCCAAAATTCAGATTTTTTTTATACAAAAATGTCGGCCTTCTGAAAACTGTGTTCTAGTATATGCACTCAGTACTTGGTTGGGCCTCCTCCTTTAGCATAAATTACTGCATTATGTCCCCCAAGGTTCAGTTCTCGGCCCCCTCTTCTTCATCCTCTACCTGCTTCCCCTTGGTCACTTAATCCGCCGTCATGGACTTCAATTCCACTGCTTTGCCGACGACATCCAGCTTCTCATCTCCACCACTTGGTGGAGATGAGAAGCTGGATGTCGTCGGCAAAGCAGTGGAATTGAAGTCCATGACGGCGGATTAAGTGACCAAGGGGAAGCAGGTAGAGGATGAAGAAGNCAATCGTTATGTACTATATTACGCTGTAACAGGATCATGTGTGTGTGTGAGATTAAAATACGCCCAATTGTCTTTACAATAAATAAACATTGAATGTGTCTAATTGAATAGTACGTAGGGGTTTAACGTTAGTGGCAGGTTGTGTGTGAAGAAAGAATAAATAAGACAGCCCAATTATTTAAAAAACTTGTTATCTTTTCCCCGCATATTTGCAACTTTCCGCATATTCGCAACTTCCCGCAATTTCACCGCATAAAATCACATAAAACCCCGCATATTTAATCGCATAATCAAGGGTTTTAGCCCGCATAATCAAGGAATTTAGCCCGCATAATCAAGGATCTTTGCCTGCGTTTTTCTGGAGGGTCTAATAAGAGTATAATTCATATGTATAATATCAGTTAAAATAAGTGCTTCAACTAGGCTTGGGCGGTATGACGGTATTACGGTATACCAGGGTATTTCGAAATACCGTCGGTATGATTTTCAATACCGTGACGTCACAGACTGTGCGCCAAATCACAGATCGTTTCATTCTATTACACTGACACGGAGTTTTGACAGGGACGCATTGGTTGTAATGCACAGCACGCGCCAGCAGAGGGCAGGGGAGGGCAGTCCGTCTTTCCCGCTCTCAGAGCTCAGCACAGAGCTGAGCTGAGCAAGATGGCGGCAGCATTTGCCGGCCCCGAACTCGGACAACTAGTAAAAAAGAAAAATGCCTCTGCGCCTGTTTGGGACTATTTTGGGTTTACTCGTCAGTGACTTCATCCAGCACAACGAGAGACAGAGGCACTTCTTTGGGAATGTTTAAGACGGGGTGAGTGAGTGCTGACATTTTTTAATCCTATGCAACTGGTTGATGGTTTTGTAGTCGAGGTCGGACGGTTTTAAAAAAAAGCATTTACGTGCTAAACATTCACGCGAGTAATCCAATGAATCAAATGGAAATAAGGTTTTTAACACATGCACGGAATAATATTGCCAAACTAGTTAGTGAATATAGCAAACTTTATTCAATAAGTCAAGTATTTACTCCCGGAAAATGTTTATGTATGATGATATATTGTTAACTTAGCTCACTATGGAAACAACGTCGAACATCTACAAACGCGTCCTGTATCCGATCTCAAAATGTGCCATTTGCACAATGTGTCATGTATGCAGCCCTTGTTTTGCACTTGCGCGCACGTCGCGGCACTTCGCGAGCGTCTACCGGCTCGGGCTGCATTTTACACCGAACATATAATATACCGTTTGAAACATCTATTTGCCGCCGAACGCCACCTCACTCAAGTCGACCCAAGTCATACCGTCAGTGGCGGCTGGTGGAAAATATATTTGGTGGGGCTGTTGATATAGTGAGTAAAAAAATTTTTTTTGTGAGAAATTACCCCTTAAATTGGGACTGATACCGTCATATACCGTATACCACGGTATGATGTCAGCAAGGTATGACGGTATGAAAAAAATGATACCGCCCATCCCTAACACACACACACACACACACACACACACACACACACACACACACACACACACACAAACAGAGGACTCATGTAATAATCAGTAAAAAATATACTGAAAACTGGAGTTATCGCCTTAGAAGGAGAATCGGTTAGCTTGAAAACATAATGCTGTCGCAACCTTGGAGGTATAAATATGTGAAAGCAGTTGAACCTGAACAGATTGAACTGATTGCAGGATGACTAACATCTATTAAAATCTCACAGTGAATAGTCAAACAATGCATGCGTTTTTTTTCTACGACTAATCTTACCCTGCGAGACTGGATCTCTTTGACGTATAGAGGCAATAAGAATTCGGACACTCCCTCCAGTCTGACACCTTCCTTGGTCACCTGCAGATTCCCCATTCCTTCCTAAAAGACACATCAACATTGAGAGAGAGACAGAGAGAAATTCAGTGGTTATTCAGAAAACAAATTACAAATCAAAAGAATAATGTATTATTATATTTGCCGACACAGCTGTCTTATCTCGTCAGAGACAATCACACAATTTGCTTCGCTCAACTTCATTTTCATTAGTTTTATATTATTCATAATTATAAATGTTATCATTTTATACTACTTAATCATTATAATAAATACAGTAACTGATGACCGAAGAGCAGTCGTAAGACACAATTGCTTAATCAGTTATTCATACACCTGCATTTCGAGGTTGAAAAGACTTGAAAAGACTAAGAAGTTTCTTAACTGTTTTTTATTTCTAATCAGGTTTTTGTATGGACTTACAGAGATTTTCGAATATCTTCTCCTGAGCTGATTTTTCTACATGGAAAAACAAATATTTTGGAGTGTTTATACAACTTTTACTTTCTTGTATCATGAAGACAGATCCTTAACCCAAGGGTGTATACATGTGTACCTGTTATTATCACATCACATGCTATTTAGCAGGCCCAGCTCACCCTGTCTAATTTATTCATTTTGAATGGATGGGTGGAGGTCGACAGTCCCTTACAGCTCTGTATCGTTTCACAGACACTAAAACTGCAAACCATCATCGCTACCTGAGTTTGAAGCCAATTATAAAGAGTGAACAATAATAAAGAGACCAAGTTGTCAAACCTAAACCCATCAGAGTATGTAGAGTACACACTTGGCTTTACTTTGGGACACTTCCTTTGGTAACAATTTCACTGCTGGCCTTTCCATTGACATTTAACATGTACAGTATATAAACAAAAAATGCAGTTCCTCTTGATTCATCTGCTTTATCTTGCAAATCACCCTGACTAAATATCACCATGAATTTCAGTATTCAGGAGATTTACACTTTTTAATGTCCTGGGTTCAGACAATTTAATAAATGTTCATAGCTTTTAGGGATACCCAGCAGTAATTATTAAAATTAGTCATTGATGAGCAGTGTAATATTGACGAGGGATGGGAATATCATGTATTCACACAGGTCTGTTTAATTTTTACAGTTTTACAGAGAACATTCTTAAAGGTCTATTTCATGTTTAATGTAAGCACATAATTATAAATATGCATTCAAGATTAAAGAGTTATTTTCCCTGATAAAACACAAAGGATGGGCAGCAGGAGGGGACATCGGCACACTTTATGTTGTGTTAACTTTGTTGGCAATCCACTACAACATATCAATTCAGAGGCCTTATGGCACACTGTCAAAGCCTCATGGGAGCTATAGTTTTGAAATGCTAACAGAAGTGTTGTGCTATCTTTCTAAAAAGACATGGGTGCTGAAGTTTTAGCTTACAATGCAGAAAGAAAACCCCAGGAACACGTATCAGGTTGTCAGAAAAACCAATGAAAGGAACCCCCGCTGAGAAAAAACCAAGGGAGATATTGAGCAGTGTAGAACAGAGGTTAGCTTTGGAAAGGGGAAGGATTGCACTCTCAGTGGAGAGCCTCTTCAAACAAGTGTCAATGCAATGGAAAAAAAGTAAACATATACTGTACATGTTTAAATGAAAGTACTTCCATCAGAATAATATGGAATGCTGACAGCATAACATGTATCCTAAAGATTTAGGCATTTAACTTTGCAAAGACTATTTAGAAGTGATCTTCATTTCCTTATTCAAAGCAACAAGAAACCAAAAATCCAAGGTGTGATGGTGATGACTCAATTTGGTTTATTATCTAACTTTCTCTCAGGTTCCTTAGATCATCAAATGGCCCAAAAGGTGTATGTAAAATGTAAATATATATTGACTCTAGGTCTACATATCCATACATCAGTATTAGACTAAGAGCCCTGTAAACACATTTAAGTAATCTTCATTAAATAACATTGCCATTTCTGGTCATCTGACCATCTCACTGTGATAGAAGTGGCTTTGTGACGGTTTGTGATCAGTCGTATCCCATTTTATAGATTTCACACGAGTAAATGCCTGAAATATTGTTGTATCAGACTAACATGGTGAGATGAAATCCCTTCCACACAGCCATGCAGGGATTAGGATAATGAGGGCCTTTACAGTGAAACGAGGCAGCTACTGTTCCATGTCAAATCAGTGCTTAAGAGAGTGACTGTGGAGGAAGCGTAACAGTGCTACAGCGGCCCTGGTCATGTGCTTGGTTAGAGTTTGTTCAGACTTATTGGTAGTGTGGTAGGTTTCATGGTCTGTTGATTTTATATCAGCAGAAGTTGAAACTTTTATAGAAACTGATAGCATTGCCTTGTTTGTATAAATAGCCCAGTGTATAAGAGATCAACTGTAACCACCAACAGAAAGGATTTGGATTATTAACATTTAATGAAAAATTAAGTTTCAATTTACAAAAAAGAAAGCTGGAATATAGTTTAGCAAACAATAAACAATCTAACAATGTTGGTATAAATGCCACGTGGCAGCTTGTGGCAACACTTTCTTCTTAGCGTTTTGTTTTTAATTATTGAGATATTAATAACAAACCATGACAGGAACCGTCCTGGTTTATCTCTAAAAAGCTCCCTCAGCACGAGTAGTTTCAGGCTTGAGAAGCTTTTACTACTGTGGGATAATGTTATTTTCCTCACAAAACAATGTGGATTAAAGCGATACAGAGTAACTCTCCCACAGAATGTGTTGCTTGATGACAACGAATTGGTCTTGCATCCCTGATTCCCAGCTTTCTTTTCATGTTCACCAATATCGATGAAACTGTCCGTGAAGACAGGAATTCTCTTCTGAGTTCGGCAGTGGATTATCAATAATTGTTGGGTGCAAACCAACAAAGCCTTCTAAATTAGAAATGTTCTCATGACAAAAGAGAGAGAAAAGAGACAGGGAGCCAGAGGAATTGGGAGGATAAGACAATGAGATGAACAGAAGAGGAAATGGAAGAGAAGGAAACAAGTTAAGCTGGGGAAATTCAAAACTTGAAAGTGAGTAAAATGCAACCTAACAATGGGTACACTTAACTCCCCTTCTGTCTCTATTTTCAAAGAATGTATTGCATTGCATTTTATTCTACTTTTTCGAGAAATGTTATGTTAAAGTCCTTTTAAAAAAAGTCCATATTTTGAATTGTGTATGTATGCATTTAAAGGTCATGTTTCTTTATGAATATGGATCTTTAGATTCATTACTTATCTTGTTTTGTTATTTATGTGTGTACATTTCAGTAGCAAAATATATATGGCTATTTACAGTATATAAAGATGTGCATCTGGTCTACATAAAAGAGCAATACATTTGCTGACCGTATCACATGATGTGTTGGTCATGATATTGAATAATTCATCCCCTGCTTTCAAGAGAACAATGCATAAGAAAATAATCATAATTATTTGTTTATATTACTTTATTTGTTTATATTGTGCATTCCTAGTGGATTTGAGTTAAAATGTGTTCAGGGTAAACGTTTCCCACATGATCAACATTGATACATTTTATTGCAAAAAGGTGGTGCAATATTGATCAAATGATATGATTTCCACATAAAGGCCAATGCCAACCCCTTATATTGGTCTACTCTATATGTAATCCACTCACACACGAAGTTACAAATAGGCGCATAGCAAAGCGATAAGAGTCTGTCAGATCGATAAGTTAAACCAGCCAGAGGTTTTCAGTGTTGTTAGATCTATAGTCATTACGCTGAATATACAGTGGAGCATAGAGCTCATTCAATAAGCAATAACACAACAGGCCCGTGGAATGACAAACACACTCCCTGGAAAACACACACATATATTACAATTAACACACACACACACACACACACACACACACACACACACACACACACACACACACACACACACACACACACACACACACACACACACACACACACACACACACACATTCATATATAGAAACACGTACAGTGAGAATCACATACACATAATTACATATTCCCAATCACCACGTTTCCCACAATGCCTCTCTTATCCTCCCTTTCTCAGTCTCACTCTCTGTCTCTCACTTCTAAAAACATGAAGACGATGTTGTTAAATTAATCAGGAGGCTTTATTCCACCTCTCTGCTCCACTGTCAAACACAGAAGCCACATTCAGATTGAACATGACAGCCCTCCCTCTTTCTCTGTATCTCACACACTGCTCGTCTTTTTGTTTTATTGTCGAACCAGTATGCATGGTTGGCATGAATTGTACAAGAGAACAATATTGCCAAAGCTTAGAATACAATGGGAATTCATCAACAAACAGAAGAAAATCACTAAATCTTTTTTCTCATTGTTCAGCCCTTTCTCTTCCTCTCTGAATCTGTTTGTCGAGGCTTTTCTTTGTCCTACTTTTCTCCATCCCTCTCTTCATCTGTCTCTTTTTTATTCTCAATGTTAAATCATTTTTTTCCAAAAAACAGATTATTTTGTTCTAACTTTAGTTACGGTATATGCATTTAAGGTTAGAATAAGTCATTGTGCTTTATGCTGTAAAACAATTGATATAAGACTTGTCCCTTTAGTGTGTGGATTTGTTAAATATGTAAACCAAATGATATGTTAACCTATGAATATACATTACACAAATACATATAGATTCCCTCTTTTCAACTATGATTTTAAGTTTGTTTTACATTGTTAATTTATTTTCAGTGAAAGCATCTCAGCAGTTTTTTTATTTATTATGTATGCTTCTTGAGATCTAACAAATATTGATTTCCGTTCTTGCATCACAGATTACTCTATCTCTTTCCAGGATATTCCCATTTAAACGTCAGCATATGTTTTAATCGTACTAAGCTCAAGGGTTTACCTCGGTGCAGCCAAGTGGGCTTTTAGTCGGCCCAACCGCTTTTAGTTTTTTTCCAGGGACTGTCTGTCTAACCTCATCTTATGTCTTTTAAAGACTGCTTGGGGTTGGCTTGATTTGGTTATATGATTTGGTAAGAATATAAGACAAATATATATAAATGATACAGTATATACTGTACATTGTATGCAACAGCTGATATATTTCAAAAGGGCCCTGATTCAGGCAACATAACATTTGTTGCAGCTCCCACCATGTAAAGTCAAATATTTACTGATGTATACAGTTAGTGTATAATCTTAATCAACATCTTAATATGCATCCTCTTGACTCTAGTGGTTCATTTGAGGAATTAGGCATATCACTCTGAAAAGCTCATAATTCAAGATCCTCATTTTACTATTTTATAGCATTTAATTCAGAAATGTTGCTGCTACGGTGGTACATACTAAAGTGCACTTTACACGATGAGACAATCCTGAGCCTTACTTAAGTTAGCAAATGATTGTTTTGCACGGCTACTCACATGATGCTTTATATTTATATTTAACCTCAAATTACATTCCTCTTTATTTTTCTATTTATCTGTGTTATTGTGTTGCACTGTTGGAGAAGCCTGTGACCTAAGATTTGCATCGGCATAACTACACTGTAGCTATGTTCGTATGACAAAAATAAAGGACCCTGAACCTTGAACCTTGTTGTGTGGAAGTCAATGGCTGAACCACCAGGCTAAAAGCTGGTGACTCCACATAGTGAAATCCTAAAAGGCCCATTTCTACACAGATATAGCCATCTAAAGTCTTAAAAATGATGTCAGCAGCTTAAAAAAGGGTTCATTTTCTAATGATATTAAGGGAGAAAAACAACACTAGCACGGCTGTCTAGTAGTGAACAATACGCTTAATCATTTTGACATAAGGCTTAACTGAGCAGCATTTTGATTATACACCAACCATGTGACTATGAATCAAATACTGCTCAGTAAAGGTTGGTAGCAAAAATCCTTTCAGAATTCAAGGCAGATTATGAACAGACTGACCGCATTATCGGTTCCTTGACATTATCTATTGGTGTGCCTCAGGGATCAGTCATAGGACATACTGTATAATTATTCGTCAGCAATTGTTTGTAAATGTCATGGTTAAAATTGTGAATTATATAAAAAATATTACTTTTATGCTGGTGATACTCTTAATTACATTTCTGCTCACACACACTCTTCCTCATTTCCTGAGACTTGTCACTTTCAACATTCTAGTTTGGCTTCATTAGCTGCTGAGAAAATAACTTTTGATAATAAAGCAAAATAAACAAATATAAACAATCAACATAATTGCTGGTGAATCAGTAATTGGCAACATTAATGACAACAAATAATCAACAATGAAATGGGCCTAATTGCTATACAATCTGCAAGTGTCTGTTTGCCAAAGAAAAAGAAAAAACTACCAGCTCAATGATAATGACACACACACAGACACACAATGACACACACATACACACGCAGACACATATACAAACACACAAACCAACATTTCAGATTTCCCAGCTGTGGGAAAAATAGAAGATTTTGGAAATAGGATTGATTCTGATTCTATTTTCAACCCCCTTCTTTTCCTTTTTGTATGCAAGCAAACTCAGTCAGACCTGTGTTTTAAATGGGGCGAAGCCTGCGAGCTAGTTCAGGCAGTCAACTCGAGCACTTATGCTGCATTCATACATAACGCCCCCTTGCCACTCTGCAACCAACCAAACAGAGTCTCCTTAATATGTCTCTCTATTTAACCTGCCAGATCTCTCTCTATGCATTGCTTGCTGCTGCTATTGCTGCAGCTACCTCTACGTCGCTACTGCTTGCCTGTCCCACCACCACCCCAGCTTCCACCCCAGCTTCCACCTGTAGGCTCGGGGGTTAGTTATTTGATCATCACTCATCGTGCTATGTATATCTGTGGAGTGATGAGGCCCGAGCCTAGACGCCAAACTCAACTATATGCTGCTTCTAATAAACATGTTAAAGAAACACGTGAGTTGTCTGACTGAATTGAAATTAAATATAAAGGAAAACCCTGTCTCATGTAGGAACATACAAAATGCACCTGAGAAAAAGAAAAAAAAGGTAATGCACGCAGTAACACATACACACTCAAAGAATGTGTAGAAGACCAACAGAGGCCTGTTGTAGAAACTGTAAATAGCTGTAGAACTAACTAATTGACTGGCACAATTTCCACGCAACCTATGGACAATGCTCCTTTTCTCCATAGGTGGTAGTCATTTTTTTCTTCCCCCCCTTATTTCATCCTAACTCAGTCGCCCACATTTCTTGGCCCCATAGTGAAAAGCACCTGAGGAGTTTTCAGAATCAATAAGCCCTTACAAGATATAATACCACAGATGAAAACTCCTTTTGATTGATCACATGTACGCACACACTTTCTTGACACCACATTAGCTGTGGTTTAGAAAAATGAAGTTTCTTCTTGTGATAAAACGAACACTTCAACATCAAATCATTTATTTTTAAAATATTACTTTGGGTTTATAGGCAGGGCATGGAAGTGTGCACTCAACTGTAGCTGCACTGTAATTGTACAGATTGATTGTTATTCAAATCTATATTTTATTTGTATTTCCTTTTGTCTTTTGATATTATTGTGTTTCAATGTATGGCTTAATGTTGAAAGATGCTAAACAAATAACCTAAAAAAATAAACTAGACTTGCTTTGCTATATGAATGGTTGTCAATTATGTTAAAGACTGGTCCAGCTTTTATTGGTTCAAAATAAACAGGAATTCATTCATGAAAGCAACATGGACTTCACATCCTAAACAAAGTAAATAGCTTTTGGTTTGTGGTGTTTAAATTATTGCAAACCTATTATTTCTGAAACAAGCAAGATTATTTATTTATAATAGTAAAATCAAAATATTATGACCGAGAATTGACATGTGCTGCAAACAGCAGTATGGGGATTGAAATACCATTTATACCGTGCCCACAGCACATCTTATGTAGCTCAATCACTTCTAGACTGTACAGCTTAATGCCAGCCATAAAAAGGTGTGTGATTTTTTTATGTGCAAGGTCAGTGTGTGAGTGGGTGAACATCCTCTTTGATGCGGTATTGTCGAGGTGATGATGGATTCCCTCATCATGGAGGGGTGAACTGGGAAACTGTCCCATTAGGTGAGAGCATACCACAAGCAAGGTTATACAAACAGAACAACCATATGGACCACATGACTTCTACGTGTCCTAACGCATACACATAAATAGATATTACATAGATACACAATACACCCATGTATACCTGTGGTGATGGATAGGCTGGGAAAGTATTTTGCAGGCATTTCTAATATTATGGACTGTTGTAATTTTTCACGCAACCTTTTATGTCAGCCAGCAGACTCAGACACAAAAGAGAGAGAGGATGAAGAGTAGTGTCACCTTTGCCTTTAGGAAAACAGGCAAGGGAAGCGCTGAAGAGATGCACAAATTAGAAAAAAAGTCTGAAAGTGCTTTTTTGTCGTCCTTTGCTTTCTTGAACATTAGGAACACTTCTGTGGAGAAGGGGTCAGAGTTAAAGCAATGACTTAGGCTGGCCTTTTTTATATTATGTTAAATTAGTCATTGCATGTTTATCAAATGCAAACAACCCTCCAACCAATCACACCTTCTGAAATGAAATGTGGTATAGGTCAAAAGTACAAACCTAGGACACAATGTATAAAACACTTAACAAACCTTCTCAATAAGATTTGCTCTTTCTTCGATTACCTTTAGCACAGTTATACTGTATATCATGATACAAGCTCTATCTTGAAATGTTTGCTATATCATTCACCATCCAGTATGTAATTTGCTATATGTAGGATATGGAGTGACTTGAATTAAATCAATCGGGAAATTTCAACCCCATATTGCAAGTCCCCGAAATCCATTTTAGAGGCAACCACCTTATTGAAAATATTGACTGCTTCACAGAAGGCAGTTTGCTCAGAAAGTAAAGCTACCTTAACAGCTCCCTCAGGGCTGAATGCCAACAGCCAGTGTGTATAGCTCTCTCCTCCCTGCTTTCACCACACTTCTTATCTTCCACCTTGCTCTTTCCTCAAATTGCAAAACTTCCCGGATCTTCTGGTGCTTTAGCATGGCACTGGTGCTGCCAAATTTGGATTAAGGGATCCATTTTTTTACTGTTAAACCATGTTTAAAATGAAGGCAGGTGTTGTATTCTGTGACATGTAAAGTAATTTCCTGTACCAGAAGTACAAAATAAATACGTCCAAGTTCAGATTAAGCAAGAATAAGGGTATACGTCCACAAATACAGGCCAGGTAGATTAATTAAATTAAATAATAAAAAGGGCCTTTCTTATTAGATACATGTCTTAATGTTTAGTTTCCCCTGGTGTAGGCATTGTTTATATGCGCCTATAGATTGTGTTAATTTGCTGTTCCTGCCATTTGCTGTTAATGCAATCTCAGCAGTTCATCCATCTGTTTCACATTAAATCACTTCCAGCAGGTAGCCACATTAGAATTCCTTCACCTCCCTTTAAGGGCCTTTTTTGTGAAACATCAACAGGAAGATTTCAGTTATATTAACTGAAGCTTGAAGGTGATCAATATGTCTGTTAAAAAAGAGAAACCTAGCATTGCCTAGCAGTTTTTTCCTTCCACGTGTTCACAAATGTGTTATCCCTCATTTTGTATTGTATTGTTAGGAACAGCAGTTTTATATTGATAAGACTAGCAATGGCTTAATAAAAAAAGGCAATGGGCAAAAGCAGAGAAGACAGGTGTATTGACAATGGCAGAAACTTGAATAAATTGTCCTCAACATTAAAATTGCAATAACAAAGACTAGTCACAAAGACCACCAACAGCAGTGCAGAGACCTGCCGTGATCAAAGTCTGCTGTTGAAAATAGATAGCTTAAGGTAGACATCTAATCAAGATGACTGACAAGATGTGGAGTGAGAACTTCACCAACAGAAAGGGAACAGAGAAGGACTACCAGCACATTTCCTGTATAGATGAGAATATACTGGCATGTGAGTATCTGCCTTTCATAGCTTCAAGTATAGTTTGAGTAGTCAAGAAACCTGATTGATCTGTACAGTACTCACCAAAAACAGCTTTCTGACTGGGACCTCAAGTTTATTTTACTAGAACATATATTTGTTATCCTTCTGCTCAACTTTTTTTCTGTAATGAACACAACACTGTTCCCAAAGTTAACATTTGACTGCATAGTGTCTGACCTATACTAAACATATTCCTTCTATTGATTTGATTAAAGTTGCAACATATTATTAGGGGTTGTATTCTCAATATATTTGTTGGCTTCCATGTAGAAGTGTCTGAAAGTAGATGTGCTTTTCCTTCAGTGACTTTTCTGTACACATGGTATGTCCTCTGGGTGTCTTTATGAAATGATAGCTACTGCAAAACAAGACTAATTATTAGATTTGGTTCATTTTTCATGTTATTATTAGAAATGACAATAAAGGTGTTACATTTAACTCAATTGAATTGGATTACAGCAGGCCACTGTTCAGCAGCACATACAAGACATAATCAGATTACCATATCGAATAGAAACAGATACAATCGACAGACACAACAAAAGCAACAAAACATAAACACCTACACAGCCATTACAAAGGAGAAGACTTGAAAAGAGTGAGCAAGATGGAATATGATATTCAAATCAGCAGGTATTTCCTTTCATCAAATAGGCCTATATGCCTTTTTTGAATTGTGAAATAGAGGTTATTACTCTAATGTAAAACATTCAAATCGTATTCTTTATTTCATTTTTACAACAAATACCTAAATGGATTTAAATATTTAGTGGTACTTAAAACTAGCATACCAGCCAATTGTTATTAGTTAAATTAAAAAACATATTAATTTACACGGTCATTATCATGGTCTGGGAAAGCTAATTACAAACAATAATTGAGAGGCAGCTTTGTTTTGATCATTATCGATAACCAGTAAAGCATTAAAGCATGGATGAAGTTAGCTAGCTAGGAAACCAGACTGCCGCTAAATAATATAACTTTGCTTCGTCCACTTTTGTCACAAAGTAGGGAAGCACATCAAACCCGTCGAGGCAACTTTTGAACCGTACGGGAGGCTTTATGAGCGAAACAAAAATCTCCCCATATGAATTCCTTTACAATGTTTTATTTGTAACTTTGGAACAGCAAACCTGATCAGTTGGACCATTTAAATTGGGTGTGAACATGCCCTTAAAGTGTACCTTATGTGTAGAGCTAGAAGGACTAGACAAGATGTTCTCAATGATGCCTCTATTTGTAAGAGGGTTTCAGTATGATGTAGCTACAGGGGAGACACTGAATCCCAAAAGGACAGATATTAACCTTTCCAAAGTACTGGTCTGTGCTTTGTGTTTGACCGCAGTTGTGCATGAATAGACATCCCTCAGTGTCCGCAGGAGGAGCAAACACTTGTCTAGAATGTGCGAGCCGGCACCTGTGTCCCGAATCACCTCTGACTGACAAATGACAGCAGAGATTTCCGTTGCTTCGCTCAGTCCACACACAGTCACACAAAATCCCAAAGGAACACATTGACAAGTGCAGTTAACATCACCTTGCTTTCCTCAACAACTGTGTCCCACTTCACCTCTGCAGCCTGAGAGTCTGAGTGACAAATGACAGAAAGGGTCTAAAGCCTCTTCACACTTGTGTTTGCCTGCATGCTTCACTGCTGTCACTCTCGCTCTAAAATAGATCTAAAATGTTACATTGTTTGGAAGAGTAAACTAATCCTGCAAGGCCTAGTGGTTAGAAAGGGAGATTTCCACACAAATTTGTGGAAATAATTAAACAATCTGTGTATTTTAAGATGTCTGGAGGAAGTATTCAAGCACTGAAAATTAGTTCAAAGGCATCCTATGTTTTGTAAAGTCTAGATATGTGACTATCACATTTAAAACTATTTATTTTTCCATCAGAGTACTCCATATATTTAATGTCCTTATCATTAAATACATGGTATGGAAGTTCATTTAAATTGTTTTTAATACAGATGTCTAAATCATATTTATCTCAAATCAATGCCAATTATTTTACTCACTGAGAAAATAGTGCTGTGAATGAATCAGTTCCCTGCAGAGAAAGAGCAAGAGCTTGGATGTTCAGTGCCTATTTGTGCTGCAAGTGAATATAAGTCAGGAAATAGTGAACGTTTCTCTGTCATAAATCCCTTTCTATTCGCTTCAGTGCTTCCCATCCAGCCCATCTGAACTGCAGAATGTGTTCTACGACACAATCTGAAACAGGTGACATGAATGTAAGAAACTGAACAGTGTAAGTTATATTTGATTGAACTTAGCCTCAATACTTAAAGGTCCCATGTCATGGCCATTTCTACTGATCATATTTCCATTGTTGAGGTCTACTAGAGTAGATTTAAATTGTGCAAATTCCAAAATCACATTGGTTTCTCATACAGCATCTCTGTATAGTATGTGTATTCACCAGGTATTCACTCTCTGTCCTAAACGGCTTGTTGGAGCTCCTGCCCCCCTCTCCCTGTGAGCCCAGTGTGCTCTGATTGGTCGGGACGTTGCGAGGCTCGTTGCTGCTCGCCGCTGCGAGCTGCTGCGAGCTGCTGCGAGCTGCTGCGAGGAGCGGACAGATTCCAGGGTCGGCGATACAGCGAGAACAAGCAAAACTCATCCTGAGCACCACACAAACACTCACGCCAAGAGTAAAAACCAATACGGATGTGGCTTGATATTGAGTAGAAAAACGGTTTTATACGCTGGGGAATGGTTCTGCGGAGAGCATTTCTCCGCATCCCAACTCGTCTTATTTCCGCGTTTACCAGCCAAGGGTAGGTCCCTGGTGTGTGAGGTGCTTCCGCGATTGGTCATTGGGGCCAATCTGGCATTTGTTGTTGGAACTTGGGTATTCACACGTTCACCAGAACCCAGGAAGCAAGGCAATGGAAAATGAAGAAATCTCAACGAGCGTTTTGGGCAGCATGACGGGGTCTTTTTCATGTGTTAGATTTTCTTGCTACAGGGTTGTTGTACTTTGAGGGGTTTTTGACTCTGCAGACCGTTTAGATGTCCATAACGGGTAATAACCGGAAAAAGGCGGCATGGGACACGGGCCCTTTAACGAACACTTTCTGCTAGCTAGGCGGTTGATTCATCATTCAATTTATCTCTGCCAACATAATCTGTATACGAATGGAGGGAAACAATCCCGTGGTCCTCTGTTAACTCCAACTCTTTCCTCACATCTCAACCTGATTATCGGAGTGAAAAAATTACCTGCGGCAAGAGGAAGTCCTTGGTATGATATGCTTGTTATTCCGGTTATCACAAGCTAAACTGGAACCCCGAATACTGGTCTCTTCCCAATGAGGCCTAATCATTTCTCTGACCCAATAGCCAATGGGTTCGGAAAGGTTGTCTTTGCATTAGCAGACATAAAAATTGGAGATTTGGTTTTGGAGTTGTTACATGCTGACTAGCTCTTTGGCCTGCTTTTAGTCTTGCTGCCTGGTTTGGCTCTACCTTCATATGCGATGTTGTGAGAGATTAGAGGTCCCTATCATGAATTTTAGGGCAATAATCATAGGTCTCAGTATATCCAAATATTAAAAAAATGTCTATGAGTGTTTTGCTCAAATTACCAAACAGATCACCATTCTAGAGCTCCATTATCCCTCGTATTTCACTTCCTGTTTCAAAAAGTGCCTGATTTGGGGTATAAAGCTTAAAAAAAAAAATGGGATAAAAAAAAGGGAGGGGGTCTGAGCTCATGCGCAGATAACTGTGGTGATGAAACCCATATCATGGATTATCAAGGGGATTATTTCTGAAACAGGTTATGGAGCTCAAAGGCTTTCTCTCTTGCCGGTGTATACCACAAGGTTGAGCTCCTTTTTTATTTCCCTGGCGTTGCCGTTGCGCGGGGACATGCTCTCTCCAGTACAGTTAGCTTCTAGTGTTAGCGATGGTCTAATGTAAATACCACCAACCATATTACGTTCAAATCAGCATGCATTGTTTTCTGATAGCAACGTTTTTCTTGATAGGGCCGTGGGTGTAAAGCCAGCCTACATTTACCCGATAATTACGTCATATCGGACGAAATCTGGACTCAGCTCGTTGTAGCCCCGTTTTTAGAGATTTGGGTAGGAGGAAAAGATGGAGGGGGTTTTATTTCTGCCGCTGCGATGGTTCCCTGACCAGCACCGGGGGACCAAATATTTATTGTATTAGAAAGACATCAAAAAGTGGCATTTTGCATGATAGGAGGACCTGTTAATATATGCATCCTATTCTCTTCAGAAAACAGGCTATTAAGCCTCCCTTTTTCGTACGAGCACACGGTTTAGACATTGAGTCCCTTGTATGGACGATGTGAATAAGAGGCTGTTTTAAATCTCTGATTTGAAGGTTGTGTCTAACTCTGTTACTTGTTTCCGGTCCGTTATATATTGTAAAGGAGGGAATATCTCGCAAGCGACAAGTGATCACATCATAAGGATTTGCAACAGGATTTAGAATCAGTGTTTAAAAATAGCTGTTAGGAACTCTCTTACCAATTAAACATACTAGAAGACACAACTTTACAATCTCTATGTGTTCCATGTGTAAGTAGCTCAGTTGGTTATCACCGTAGTAGTTTACAGCGAGGGAGGAAGTCCTGTCCTGTGAACATGGTCGTCAGATGTAGGACAGCTCCCAAAGAACTGGACGGGTGTGGTCCGATGGCCAGCAGACCTGATGCTCCGATCAGCAGAAGGTACATCATGTTGTTTGTCTGTTGCAACTTAACCCAGAGTCTCGTTTCTGACTGAGTTGTTGGAGCAGACGTCCCGCGGCCTGCGGCGTGCCACGAGTCCCCGCCTCGTACTCATACTGATGCGTCAGGACTCCGGCTAGGGCCGACAGCAACGCCCCCCAACGCCATGACATCCGCCGCAACCAATGAGGCGGGGTCGTGTGGGGCCTGGCCCAAAGTAGCTGACAAGACAGGATGAGGCCAGGGTTGCCGTTCGAAGCTGCTGGCAATGACGCCACATCGGCGCTTCTGGGAGGTGAAGGTTTCTCTCCAGATGTGGTCAGGAACACTTACCTGCAGATGAGGAAATAACGAGAGAAGAGAATGTTACTGTGGTTCTCACAATTTAGCGGCCGATTTATGGACTGTCGAGACTTCAAAAGAAAACCCCTAACTTTGATTGCAGGTTTTCACTTAGAATTGATGTTGGTATTTTAGCCATTATATGTTCATTCTACACTTATGTCATATATTTTGAATATGTATATTGTATATATTAATTTTTCTATCATGTATATTTTCTATTTCAAGCATGATATTTCTATTTTATTTTCTTTCATTCTTGTTTTATTTTGTAGTTTTGTTTTATTGTAAAATGCCTATGTCTTTTTGCTGCTGCCAACAAAAATAATTTCCCATTGGATTCATAAAGTCCATCTTTATCTTATCTTATCTATAAATGACGTTGTTACCCACCTGTCAGAAGCATCAGACTATTTGCATCTTGGCCACGGGACCCACAGATTTTATAGTGTTCATCCTCTATTTGTTGTTGGCTTTTATGTCTCATCTATAAGTGGTTATGGCATCTTTGTATTTTGTCTTTGTAAAAACCTTTGTGTCGTTTGATAGTTATCTGATGTCGCTGTAATAGGTGTGCTTTATGGGGTGATCGTTTTGCTTCTTTTTCTGTAGTTCTTATCTCTCTGAAGTCATTTGTGTCACTTTATGTTCATTTTGTGTCTCTTTGCAGGTCATTCTTGTCCCTGTCGTTTCTGTTTCTCAATTGTAGTTAATTTGTTTTCCTTGAGGTTGCTTTTTGTGTTCATGTAGTACTTTGTTGTCAACTGTTATGTTATGTGGCATCTTTAGCTCCTTTTTGTAGTTTAGATACTCTGTTTAAGTTATTTGTTTTCTTTATGGTAATTTGTTCTGTCTCTTCAGGTAGACATTTTATGTTTTTGTGGTTACATGTGATTCTTCCTGGAAGGTACGAGTCTTAAAGAGTAAATATTTTTATATGTTGAGTTGATTTAGCTTCAGTGCTAATCAGTAACAGGGCGCATGATTTACTGGCGCACTCGAACCAACAAAAAGAACCTGTGATGCACCCCACACACAAGTAGATGAGGCACTATGCTTCATCCCACACTCCTCATCCTCCACCCTAACACAACCATGAGGCTAGCTGACGCCAACCTGGGAAAAAGGCATTGTGTTTGGCTTTTAGGGGTTGCAATGGCGCGGCCATCCGGTTCAATTTCTAGGGTAAAGTTTCCGATACATTTCCATGGAGTTAAAGGTTGGGGTAGGTAAGTTTGAGAAACCGGCTCGAGATACAACTTTTTGTTATATTCCCATGAATGCTCTTAAGCATCCGATAGCAATATATCTTAAGTGCTTGACAAAAAATTCGTAAAAACATGTCATCTGTGGAAGCCGTAGTACTGTAAAAGCACGACCAATTCATCTGCGTCCAGGCCCTGCTAAAGCTAACACTGGATGGACCCTACCTGCCTTTCAGCCTTCCATCTGTGCACCAAAACGATCTTCCTGCCTTTCATTGGTCATGTGCACGTTCGTGTGTGTTGGAGGAGGGCACCTGTAACGAAGTGGCAGATTTGGTTCCGGCTGTGTTATTTTCAAATCCTAGCGGCACCTCGAGCGGTTTCTCCAAAAATTACTACCGCCCCACCTTTTAAGCTGGGGAATTTGGAAATATTCGATATTGGAAACTTTCCATGGAATAATGGGGATTATGGGAATTTATGGGGGAACTACTGGATTGAGCGGGCAATGTAATCAAATTGTATATATCCAAGCATAAATATAAACATTTTGTTTTGTCATAGAAAAACTGCCAGAAATGGATACAATTAGAAACATACATCAAACAGATTTATTTGTAAGTAGAACAGAAACCGTTTTAATTATTTTATTGAGCAATCATTTGTTTCATTAAAGAACAAAAACATGAATTGCAGTTAATATTACTCATCCCCCAACCCCCCTCATTCAAAAGTGCTTTGGGCTCAAAAGTGTGATCCAGTCTTCTAGAATCATCTGTGCATGATGGAGGAATGCATAGTGTCTGTAGGGGTGTTTCTGTATGGAGTCAGATTTGGGTTCACTATTCTAGCGCGGAAAACAACGCTCTCACGAGTGGAAAAATGTGCCTTTACACGCGCACTGATAATGTATGGAAAGCAAAGAATGCCATAATACGGGGGTGAAAAACGCGCCGAACATACGGGGAGGCCGTTTTTTCGCTGGCGAACAAAACAGGGGCCAATATACGTGGAATGTTCGACCGCGGTTTTTATATGATAATGAGCCCCTCCTCCTGATTTATTAGCCAATAAGTTCCAAGAGGTCTGTAACCAATCAGTGATAGAGGTAAAGCCAGCCAAAACAAATCTGTAGATGGAAAAGTTCTGACATGGTGAGGCTGTGCTGTACAATTGGTGCATTATATCCAGATTCAGGGGACTAGAGTATAATTTTGCCTTTGATATAATACAATATATCAATCAATATATCAATATTAACCTGCCTTCATTGTTTTTTAATAAATGGCATTACCCCTTTTCCTTAAACCTCTGTAGCGCTGTGAAGTGAAAGGTATTTTCTCAATTTTTAGATGTCTCACCTTAACTCCCGACTTTTAAATGTACTTCTCTATTANGCTGGTTTCAACCGACTAACATCCGTACCAAGCTGTGAATGGATCTGGCCCTTCCTACATCCAGGACATGGTTAAACCGTACACCCCAGCACGTGCACTCCGCTCTGCATCTGCACCCGCACTGCGAGGGGGACCCAAGTTCCCGTCAGCAAAAACACGTGGGTTTGCTACCCTGGCTCCAAAATGGTGGAATGAGCTCCCCATTGAAATCAGGACAGCAGAAAGCTTACACATCTTCCGGCGCAGACTGAAAACTCATCTCTTTCGAATCCACTTCGAGCGATAGAACTATTAACAAAGCACTTATATACTAATACAGGACTGGCTTATCTAAAGCTAGTTGAGTAGCACTTGAAATGTTTGGCTCAATGAAACCTGATGCACTTATATGATTCTGTTTTCTTCAAGTTTGTATCTTCTTGGTCGAATGCATTTATTGTAAGTATCGCTTTGGATAAAAGCATGAGCTAAATGTAATCCTTAGATATTATGTTTAATTTTACTGTTTTTGTTTGTATTTTACATTCCATCTTGTAATTTTATCATATCTTTTGAATTTTCTTACATCATTTTACATTTTCATTCATATCTGTTGCTCTGTAAAGCCCTCTGAGATGGGTTTTGTGATAATGGGCTCTATAAAAAATATTTGATTGGATTTTTATTTGAACAGACATTTGATCCGATCTTTAATATTCTCTTGTGCACCGGCAATGAACGAGATGAACTCCATCGACTCCATCGCCTCACACCAATCCTCCATATTGGATGGGTCACGTAATTCCGGCTAAAATAGGGAGTCTAGTCCAGACATCCAGCCTATTTCTCAGTAATAGCCTGATGGAGCTCCCTGAAGAGGCCAATTCTGGCCAGCGAAGCCCCACTTAAATTCTCCGTGAGACAGAGGAAGAGAGAATAGCGTCTGCGGAGCCACTTAAAAGCCCCCGGGTGAAAATGGGTTTTCTGACCTGCTCCACTGGTGCCGCAGCTCTGTGGCCAGATTGGCTGCCAGGTGGGAGAAGGAGGGGGAGGAAGAGGGGAGGAAGATGGGAGGAATGGATGGATGCTGCTGCTGGTGATGGTGTAGACCGCTAGGACCTCATTAGCTCGACATTTCATCAAACACTACGGCACCGGGGTGGCTCTCACTGCCTCCATATATCTCTTTCTCTTAAGCCAGACTTTCTTTCTCTTTGTTTTTATCGCTTTACTTCACTCTCTTTCACACCTTCCTCTCTGTGCCGCCGCTCCTCCAGGTCTCATTAGCCAGATGAGGCCGTTCCTCTGGTGATCTGACACTAAGTCAAAGTCAGCAGATGAGGGTGATAACGACGCATTTCCCACCTACTACACTCACACTCACATCCAGCTATAATCATTTGTTCTTGTTAATGCCACGGAAATGTAAATTTGTTATGGCTATAAGAATGTAAATAACATCATACTTCTGCTGGGGAGATAGTTCAGGTGCATTAAAGGGCTCTGCAGGGCCTGGTTTGCATATCATTGCTGCTCAGTGCAAGGGGGGGGAATCAGAGACACACCCACATGCATCAAAAGTACATGAGGAATAACATCACACACACACACACACACACACACACACACACACACACACACACACACACACACACACACACACACACACACACACACACACACACACACACACACACACTCTCTAACAACATGCAGAGCAGCTTTACATAAATAGATTTATGGTCATCATTAATGCTCATGCACAGAGAGAAAAAGGCACATTCTTAATAATACATATGTATGTGTGCAGAAGCTTGACTTCCTGTGTAGTTGAATCTGTGGCTGGGTCTTTAAACAAACAACAACATGATGACATATAACTGTATTTTTGTAATACTTTATAGTCATATAATCCAACAAAACGCTCAAGATGTCCTTATAAAAAACAAATAAAGTTTGTTTCATAAAATGAAACAAATAAAATGACTCTTCTGATGATGGGCTGATACTTTGTTCTTATTATTGGTCAATGTGTAAACTTTACTCTTGTTGAATGGATTTAGTCGATTAATTGTCAGGAAATAGTGAAACATGTCATAATACCCACAATTCAATACTTCTATATTGTTATAGTTATCAGATTTGATCTTTTGTGGAACTTAAGGATGGAGTCCAGAACAAATGTGACAGGACATTAAACATTATGCTAAATTGAAAATGCTTGCTTTCTTATCTAACAAGACTCTGAAACCAGAAGATATCAGTTCATAACATCACATCATTATCATGTGATGTTATTATCAGTAACATCTTCCACAATATTCCTCTAGAGTTGCTGAGTTTGATATAATATGCTGAGTACTTTAGGTTGATATTTGATAAGAATTCAACATGCGTTTTGTGCACCCGGCCTGTTGTTTTGAGGTAAACACACATTCCTCAGTAGTGTGTGAGTGGGAGAAAGATGTAAGGTGAATCCTTTGTAAGACCCCGGGGTTTCTACCTATCGCAAAAGTAATATGACAAGCTACACATCCCCAGAAGGCTCTGCCACTACCCATTTGTCAACAAAGCATTTTCTTCCTCAAACACACAGCGAGGCTTTTTACCACACTCCCCCTAGGTGTGCTTTCCTGTCTGCTTTGCATATTTCTGTATAAACCGGGGCTAAACACAACTTTCAGAGCAATTTTGACTTCTGGAAGAAAACTGAAAATATGGAGAACAAACTTAAAATTCAGCTGTCAGTGCTACGAGTGCTTCCACCGGGAATAAAGAGGCCACACATTTCAATTCACAGAACATCATATTTGCAAAAGAAAGTTCTATGTTACTGTACATTTGTAATTCAACATGTATATTTTCAACATTTTATTCTATTTTATTTCTATTGAGATGTTTACATCAGAAAAATATCACTCGTTACCGGCTTGAGCTTCAATAATCAGGAGACATGTATTTATTATCCTTGTAAGAAGTAGTAGTCATCACATACAGAGCATCAACTTGTTCCTGAGCAGTGTCCTTCACATGCTGACATCCAAGAGAGGGAGTTACACAGTCACAAGATGGAGGAATAGAAAGCAGTATTCAATGTTTACTTCAGATTAGCTCCACGTCAGAAATGATCATGCTTGTCATACAGTGGGGCAAAAAGGTATTTAGTCAGCCACCAATTGTGCAAGTTCTCCCACTTAAAAAGATGAGAGAGGCCTGTAATTTTCATCCTAGGTATACCTCAACTATGAGAGACAAAATGAGAAAAGAAAATCCAGAAAATCACATTTTCTGATTTTTAAAGAATTTATTTGCAAATGATGATGGAAAATAAATATTTGGTCAATAACAAAAGTTCATCTCAATACTTTGTTATATACTCTTTGTTGGCAATTTTCTGTAAGTCTTCACAAGGTTTTCACACACTGTTGCTGGTATTTTGGCCCATTCCTCCATGCAGATCTCCTCTAGAGCAGTGATGTATGCTACAGTTGGGATACCTTTGTCATCATGTGCTACTCTGATATTGGAAGAGTACATTCAGTATTTTCCCAACATACTTCTTTTAATTGTTATTGTACAATGTCTTTTTAAGCTGCTGCAACGCAAACATGTCCCAAATTGGGATCAATAAAGTACTTTTTATCTTATTCTTATCGTATCTTATCTATTTTCTGTTTGCTTCAATCTTGTTTTTCTTCCCTCCCCAGCCTCCCAGTATGCACTGCAAGACCTGCGCCCTGGTGACGAGTTCGGGTCACCTGATTGGAGGAGGTCGGGGGGAAGAGATCGACCAATCAGAGTGTGTCATCCGGATGAACGACGCTCCCACCGCCCGGGGTTTCGCCCGAGACGTGGGCCGCCGCACGTCCCTGCGCGTGGTCGCTCACTCCAGCATGCAGCGCGTCCTGAGGAGCCGCCACGAGCTGCTGAACGCCAGCCAGGACACCATGTTCATCTTCTGGGGCCCCAGCAGCTACATGAGGAGGGACGGGAAGGGCCTGGTGTACAACAACCTGAGGCTGATGAACCAGATGCTGCCCAAACTCAAAGTCTACATCATCTCCTGGCAGAAGATGCTGCGGCTTGACGAGCTCTTCAAGAAGGAGACCGGCAAGGACAGGTGAGGGAGAGTTCAGAGTCAGAATACCTTTATTTAGTCCCACTGAGGGGACATGTACATTGTTACAGCAGAAAAGAGCCAAAGACAGCTTAATGTTACCTAAGAAGCATGCATAAAAAAGTATTAAAGATAACAACATTTACAAAATACACATCCTGTAACAGTTCTGAGGATTTAGCAGCCAGGTATATATGTATATTGCACATATTGCACATCACCCTTTAAGGCTAAAACTGTGACATTAACATGATGAGCTCAAGTGAAATGTAAAATACAGGAATGCATTCAGTTTTGGGGGATATGATATGAGAGATGCATTGTGGACAGCGTGTTCGAATAACGATTCGATTACATTATTCGTCGATTGTCAGAAAATCAGTCCTCATATTCCAAGTAAGAGGATAAGCAACATATAAAGAAAATATTTCAAACATCTGTTGGTACAAGATTCTCCAGTGTGAGCATTTGCTGCCTTTTATTTGACTAACGGATTTGGGAGTCTTTGGAATAAATGTAATTTGGCTTCTTCACTTAGGGCTTTGGGAAAATGTGTTTTTTTTACTTTACTGAATGATCCCTACTACTGAATCAGAAATCCTTTATTAGTCCCACAGCGAGGACATTTACCGTGTTACAGCAAACGTTGAATAGCAGGTAAGAAAATAAATGAAATGAAATGTGAAATAATAAAAAAGTAAAGCACACTTTAGTAATAAAATATACAAAAAAGTATACAACCATGGCGAAAAATAATACGCAGTCATTTCAGTAAACTTAGTGACAAAGATGGCATTGAAGTATTGTGACCTTGAAATTATTCTCGTACAGATGAACTGATAATTAATTGAATCTTTGGAGACTTGAATAACAGTGACATGGTTATATGGTGCTAATGCTTTTGGGTATAAGAGTATCTTGTTGTGTAGCATTTTCAAGCCTATTAATATAATCAGTGCTCCAAGCACAGTTAGATTTCTGTCTATCTGGTTACCAGTACATATTTCTCAGTGCCACAATTCTTTAATAAATGACATTACTTTTATGATGCTTTTATGGAAATGATTTGGCCAAATAGCTCCTGCTCAGATAACCCGCCAGAGGAGGCAGAAATGTGCCGCAGCATGAGGTTCACAGTCTGGTTTGATATTAGTCCAGTTGGAAGGCTGTGTGATAAGAGTTTCTCCTCAGGGCTCCAGAAGTCTATTTCTTGAAGTGGTCAGTCTTCATGGTTTGAATGTAATGGTTTCACTTTTCGCCCCAAGGTGAAGAAACACTCAAAGTGCAACATGCAAGCCGGCTAACATAAAACTTTAGAGGCAGCTTCGCATGTAGAACGCAAGGATAGGTTTCTATTTAAAACCAGTGTCATGTGATATTATGTGATAACAAATCATCACCTGACATCAGGGAAACACATCTTATACTGTCCTGCCATTAGATCACAAGAGGCCCTATTCTGCTTTGTGGGGTTGTCCCATGTCCTGTAGTGTGTTGTATAGGCTTTTTGTGCATGTCAATGGTCAAAGACTAAAACCCCAGAGTTTCTCTCCTACACACTCCCCCCC
>NW_011369947.1:10578756-10588271 GCF_000735185.1 Notothenia coriiceps
CCCCCCCCCCTGCCTGAAACAGCTCCATTGTTTACATCTGCAACATAATGACATCACTATGTAACACTGGCGCTTCTATTGGCTAACGCTCCAACACATTATACGTGATAGACAAAGGGTGAGACATCTCTAAGCAAATAACCAATCACAACAGCCCTGGTTTCAGACAGAGGGTGAAAATAAGTGCAGCAAAACACGCCGGTGCGTCACCATCTTTTTTTTGTTTTTGAAAATCAAACTCAAAAGGCATCATTGGGTAATGAAAGTGTATCGAGTTAATGTTTCCTGCTGGGACTTCACCGAGGGAAATGTTTCAAAGTAAATGTGAAATATACTTGCAATGAAAAGAAGAAATAATGTTTTGTTTACGTGTGATGTACAAATGATTTAGAAAGTCTTTTTGAGTTTCTGCAGTGTTAGAGGGCTCAGATGTAATGAGTCCAAGCTGAGCCCTCAGTCTTGAGGCCATTAGCACTTAATGAAAATGCTATAACACACACACACACACACACACACACACACACACACACACACACACACACACACACACACACACACACACACACTATCTCTCTCTTGTCCTGAGTGCAGACTGAATCTGACTCCAGCGTTTAGACAGATGTCAGGGGGAAAATGTCGAGTCGAGGATTTGTTGAATGGCCAAGACCTCCTTCAGGATCTGTGTCTTCTTCATTCATGTTAAATGTTTACAGGGAGCAAGCGGCTTCTGATGTACTGTTATCTTTTTTATAGCATTTGGCATTAATATCCGTGGGGCTTATTTGAGGTCATTTCAGTTCTGTGGAGCGTGGGAAGAGAGAGGAAGAAAGCCTCAATGCTTTTAAATCATTTTAATGATGGATAAAAGTTTAAAGGAAGCTTTCGGCATGAAATAACAACATTTTAAAGCATTTATAGAACGAGCCCTATAGTTTTTTCCAGGACTGCGAAGCTGTGTGAGCTGCAGTAATAACAGAGTCTCTGGGTAATCAACTGTGCGATCGGCAACCCTGCAAGCCAGTAATTGTAATTATGGGTTATTCCGTTTCAGTAAACGTAATTAAGACGGTGTGGGATGGTGTCACATCCACCCATTTTCATAAAGCTGGCAGAGGAGAAATGAAAAACAGGTGTCCCTCTGCATCCTCTGTGTTCAACTGCCATGCCTGAATGAGCCTCAACCGATGATTAAAGGCAAATGAGCTTTTTTAATGACTTTTTATCCCTTTTTATTTATATACATCATTTTATGCTCCCATAATGCTTTGTTCTAATCCCTTACAGTCTCGATGTGTTTTACTGTAAGGTTTCTACTTGATTCTTTTGGGAAAAGTAGTTTAGTGCTGGAACAGAGTGTGTGGGTGTCAGGTTCATTCAGTTACCAAAAGACAGTTTGACCCTTTTTAAAAGTAAATCTAAATGCTGAAAAGAAGATGGAAAATGCCAGCTAAAGCATTGACAGTCCTGCAAAACTAAACTGGGGTGACTTTAAAGGTCAAAAAGGAGAATGAGAGCAGCAACAGAAGGCCTCGTATTCAACAGAGAACAATAGACTGTAGAGTTTACATTTACAAATCAGGTTCATATTAGTATGCTGTGCCTCTCCTGGGACATGTCTCCATGAGTTAATGTTCAAAAAGCTCTTTATTTTTCTCATACTGCCTGTGCTGCAGCCCCTCTTTTCACCCTCTGTCTGAAACCAGAGCCCAGTCTGCTCTGATTGGTTAGCTGACCGGCTCTGTTGTGATTGGTCAACCGCTTAGAGATGTCCCGCCCCTTAGCCTATCACGTATAATGTGTTGGAACGCTAGCCAATAGAGGCGCGAGTGTAACATAGTGATGTCATTATGTCACAGAAGTAAACATAGGAGTCCAATGGAGGTGTTTCAGGCAGTGGAGTCTGTGGGAGAGAAAGTCCCTCTGGAGGGAACACAGGGAATGTAGCCTTTGTAGACCATCCACAAAAACGTATTTAACAAACTACAGGGAAGGGAGAACCCCAAAAAGTAGAACAGGGCTTCTTTAATTAAACTCTACAGAGTCAATTATGAATAGGTATCTTCTAAAAGTTGAAGAACATGACACATTTTTCAAAAGACATAATTTCTTGTTTCAACAAAGTGTAAGAGTAACCTTTAAAGGTCGTTCTTTTTTATTAAAGTAGTATAAAAGTAAATTGGAGATTCTACAATTTGAAGGAAACTACTAACAGATAAAAAGAAAAACATATCTAATCTGCTGCCCAAAGAATATACATTACCTGTGTGGATGCACCTTCTGAGCACAGGCGCAGAGCATGTAGGAATATATATCGACCATCTTTTGGAATAAAAGTGAGATGTTTAGTTACACATCTTTCCTGAAGCAATGAATGACTTGTAAAGAACAAAAAAATAGCCTGTAATATATGTATATTTTAATAAAACAAAGCATTCCAGGAGCAGGGAAGTCTGCAGCTAAGCAAGACACACTAGAAAAATATATACAAATAAATATGGTTGTATTGGCTAAGAAGTACAAAAACGCTGTGTGAGAAGTGATTGCAAAACAAAAGAAATGTAAGCTTTATTCTTGACGCTTTCACGCCTGAGCAATGCAACACAACGGGAGCTGTGATCAGAAGGAAAGCGGCCTGAGAGTCACGTAGATACAGAAGTGAAGTACCATAAATCAGTAATCAACACCAAACTGCTTCTAATCAAAGCAGTCATTAGTAAATAAACTGTGCCTCTGCCTTCTTCTAATACGAGAAGACCTTTCACAACAAAGAATCTGCTTTTTTAAACTAATGTTGAGCTCGGTGTCCGGGTGCATTTATTATGATGACATGTGTTCAGCTTCAACTCCTTGGTTTGACCTTTACCTCTCAGCGGTAACATAAACACCATTATAGTAAACTACTCCTGCTCTTTAGAAATGATCACAATAAAACAACAGAATAAACAAAGAGCAGCACGATTCTTTTTCTCTCATCAGCTCCATAATTAGAAAGATTTACCCTTCTTGACTAATTTGATTCTATTAGATTATTTTTCTCAAAGTAAATGACAATATGCCTGCTGTGTCTTGTTGCAAATCAACTTCAGCGTCAATATTATGAAAACAGCCATCTCCTTTATTAGATACGAGCACTCTTTTCTCGCTCTTTTAATAGAAATACGATTTGAACACCCAAGGATCAGACTACAGTTAAACTCCTCATTAACTTTTGCTAGACTTTCAGAACTGTGTAAACACGAGGAGAGGAGACGTTTTCCTTCGCCGGGATAAATCCTTCTTCCCACTCACAGCTTGCTTCCAGTCCTTTTTAAAGACAGCCATTGAAGCTAAGAGCTCGACATTTCACACCACATTATTCATCAGCATGTTCATAGACAAGGAAAAGAGGAAGACTTCTTCAGGAAGATTAGCTGCACGCCTCCGGACTAAGACCTCCGCGCATCCACCAAAGACGGCTTGGTAACAACATGTTGCGCTTTGAACTTTGGAAGTTTTCTAATTTGGTGTGTGTGTGTGTGTGTGTGTGTGTGTGTGTGTGTGTGTGTGTGTGTGTGTGTGTGTGTGTGTGTGTGTGTGTGTGTGTGTGTGTGTGTGTGTGTGCGTGCTGTTGTCATAGTAAAGCCACAGGGCTGTGTTTGCATATCAAAACAAATCAACATGTTCCAGACAACCTGGGTCCTGTCGTAATGAAATGAAATGAGAAGTCTGTGCTCGGGCAGCGATAGCATCACTTTGGTCAGACACTGTTGTTTGTCCCCAGCACACAGACGTTAATAAATATGAAAATCAGACAAAAGTGCGGCGTCACTATTCATCACCCTGTCAGTCGGTGCAGAGCACACATATTGATTCAGAGGGTTTGGGTGTTGTTTGGCCACACGGTAAAGCAGCAGGATGTGTCCATTTGGAGATATTCTTCTCCAGCAAACACAATGTTGTTGTATTAAAGGTCGGAGTGGGGCGGAAGGGGAAGACGATTGCTGTTTGCTTGACTGCTGAAAAAGAACAAAACTTAGGATGTGTCTCAAATCGCTCCCCACTTCCTACACAGTGCACTCTATTCACGATCTGCTTTGTTATTTCAGTGTCCGAATGTTTCCGAAATGTATTCTGATTAAACACTCCCTCAAAAACTCCCACAATGGAACATATCACTTAGTTTTACGTTGGATATTTGACATTCACTCTGGTCTTGTTACTGAATTTTACATACACAAGAGGCTTTAGAATCCACTAAAAAGAGGTGTGTCCTAATCGACCAGTTGATAAAGGCTGCATTGATTTAGCCACAGATTTTCCAAACACTATTCATATAAAATAGAGGAAGCACTCAAATCGCATAAACAGGTTTGTCCTACTCGTCCAGTGTAGTTATGTAATGCTGCTTTGATTCATAGTAATTGGACCCGATGACATGAAAGCTACTGTATTGTGAAAACCTAAAATGATCTTCTATTAAAATATTATGTAACACAGTGATACAAATATAGGACACATGTTTAATACATGTTTTAGCATAATTTCTCTAATACTATTAACTTGAAAGCACAGAGGTATTGAAAATAACATACACAAAATATACCCGTTTTAACAAGGCAATATTCTAACTAAATTGTTTAAATGAATTATGCGAATATATATTCAATCCATTTTCTCTTTTCTATGCAGCCGTGTATACTCTGATCAAGATTACATTTTCACACCAGTAATGATCACCACTGGACACAAACTTCTATATGCAAAATGTGCAAATATGGAAAAAAATATTGATTATGAAGTATTTCGTAATGTTTAAGCAGTTGTGTGTTTCTTTCCGACCAGACGTTTAGACTGTCTTTACCCCATTATTGCAAACTGTTGCTAAAGAGCCAAATTCAGTTTCATATTCTCAATGCACTTTGTTCAAGTTCAAAGAATGCTCTTGAAATCAAATTAATATCAACACAGCCCTCATCTAAATCATGTGTTTTAGGCTTTACTCAGTCAGAACATCCTCACAGATGATACTGTTTACCTGTCCTGTATCATATTCAGATGATTCTGTTTACCTGTCCTGTATCATATTCTGATGATACTGTTTACTTGTCCTGTATCATATTCAGATGATACTGTTTACCTGTCCTGTATCATATTCAGATGATACTGTTTACCTGTCCTGTATCATATTCAGATGATACTGTTTACCTGTCCTGTATCATATTCAGATGATACTGTTTACCTGTCCTGTATCATATTCAGATTATAGTCATATTGGGAAAGGTAGTGGACTGTTATTATGTCTGTTACCAAAGTCCTTCTTTATATCTGTTTAAAAAAAGCTCTTAATATTTCCTTACCTCCTCTAAAGTGTCCCAGGAAGATGTGGTTTTTATCCCACTCTCCTTAGGCAGGGGGAAATGCTCAGAATTCAAATGCTCAACAGGCTTTCTATTTAAAAGCTTTCTGTCTGTCTGTCCCCCCTACGCTGCTGCCTCTGTGAGAAATAAGAGAAACAGCTCACAAGCAGCAAGGCTAACCTCCACTCAGAATGTGTCGCCCTCATCAACCGAGTGAGGAGAAAGCTGCCTGGTTGTTCTTGTCAACACTTTTCTTAACAGGCCGAGCTTTGTTTCTTTGAGTTGCTGTGGATGCTGAGAGTGTGTGTGCAGAGTGTGTGTGGGAACAGACGAGGAGCGGTAGCAAGCTCTCTGAAAGCAGAGGGGAGACGAGGTGGTCGAGAGAACGGCAGATCTGTCAAACTGCACTTCATCCTCTGCCTCCTCGCTGCTATTTACAGCATTCAAAAACAAATGATGACCAGGAAAGCTTATTGTAACGCATGTTTAAAGTGTTTAAAGCAGCGGTGTCAAACTCAATTTCATCACGGGCCACATCAGCATTATGGCTGCACTCGAAGGGCCGGTTGTCACTTTAAGAGTATATAAATATTTTTATATACTCTTAAAGTGACAACCGGCCCTTCGAGTGCAGCCATAATGCTGATGTGGCCCGTGATGAAATTGAGTTTGACACCGCTGCTTTAAACACTTNACAAACAAGAGCGTACTACGCACTCACCCTATAACCTCTGACCAGACGTAGGCAAGATCCTCAGCTCGGTGATTGGATGGTTTAGCCGCAATGCACGTTGGGAAATAGTGTTTGTGCGATGTGAAATCCGAAAACATTTAAAAACAAAAAAAAACGTTATTCCGAGTGTTCTTGCTTTTCTCTTTGAAAGTCATCACATAACGGCATTGTAATACACGGTTCGGCTGCATTCAACATTACATATCTGCCGTAGTTCTCTATTTATAGAGCCCTGATGAGAAGACTTCTAGACAAACAGGAAGAACTGCCGCCAAAACTGAATACGTGACGTGGATCATAAATATATCAACAATTAAACAACATCTTACATTTGTTTTCACACAATACGTCTCCTTGCAGGATCAACACTAATTCGGCTGACTTTTATATTTGATCCAATTGGTAGATAGGCTGTATTTACACCATAACGGTGCACAGCTGATATAAAGGGACACCTAGTGGTTAAAGCATGTTATTGAATTTCATTATTTTTATTATTAGATATTAATAGGATCCCTATAAAGTCTATTCATTACTCGTTATTCTCTACTAATAGTTAATTAAAGACTGTATATAATGGCTAGTTTGCACATCCCTTTCAAGATTTCAAGATTTTCTAAGGTTTATTGACATATCATATTCACAAACGGTGTAGTTATGCAATGAATGAAAAACTTGGGTCGCAGGTTCCTTAACAGTGCATTACAAGACATCTATCAATATGTGTGTATACCTCCAGCAATGTTAACTATGTTGAAGCACTTATTTTAACTGATATTATACATATGAATTATACTCTTATAGATGTATGTAGATATTTCATCTCCGGCCTTGTCAGATATTGAACAATGAATAAATAAAGAACACAGAATTATTAAATATGAAACACAGAATTTGTGTGATTATACTAAATGATTTACAAATAAACACCACTGCATATTTAAAACTGTTACACATGCTGATGTAACGCAAATGTTTCCAACTTGGGATCAATAAAGTATGTCTTATCTTAAGATGATCGATGGCTACTGCCATATTTGCAAAATTTGCCTTGAACGTTGATGTTTCAGGCTTATCAATTAATGTAATGTAATGTAATGTTATCAATTAACAACAGGAGGGGTCACAAACATAAGACCAGCTGTTAAATAAAGCTCTTCTGACATAGCTGGCAAGTGGGTATATATATTAATGCTGCCCATTATGGGCACAAGCAATTTTCACCCATTTATTAATTATATGTTTTAAATTTGAGTGTTTCCTGTCCCCTAAACCTCCAGGGATGTACACAGTATACTGGCAACTTATTATTATGGAAAATACGAAAACGTCTTTTAAAACTACAACTCCCAGTAGAGACGTGCCATAGATAGAAACATGCCTCAGGGAACACAAATGATAGTAGCGCTAGCACTTAGTGAGCCGAAGTTTGAATAAGATAACAAGCATTCCCACCTGCAGCGATTTTGTTGTGTCCCGAGCAAACACTTCACCAGAATTGCCTACTGTGGAATAGTCCACAGTATTGAGTTATGTCAGTTACATTTGACAAATAAAAAGCGTCTAGAGTACATGGTAATTAATGTTTAATAGAGAAATTTGCGAAACACAATATCGATAGCAGCGTCCCTACAACAGTAACAAGTAGTTAACAAATAAAGACATAAGAAAAAGCATTTTAAACAGTCATTAAAAAGCAACACAATCTACCTGCATTGCGTTACTCTAAACGTGTAACAACGTGCTTTAACCAGTAGGTGGTTGTGGGTTAAAAAGCTGTCAAGGTTACAGTGTTTAACAAAATAAAATTACTGCGTTTCTGGTTAGTTTACGACGGATATATTTATCTTGTTTTGATATTTAACACAAAACGTCACGGTGCGCGCTGGTGCAACGCTAAACATGACGGCCAAAACACATTGTTATTATTTTTTATTCTTCGGATGTCTTGATTTCAGAATATATGTTTAATTTTGGTGTGTGTTATACATGATTCCTTTCTTGCTTCTTTTTTTTTGTGTATTGTTTTGATATATAATATATTTATATATTTATCTATTATTGTTGTCATATAAACATATGTTTTACTACTAACTTTATTGTGAAATTCAAACTGAATCTCTGGTTAAAAAGAATAGTTGTTCCTCGGTGCTTGTGTTTATTCTGGAGCCCTTTTGATGTTCTTTGTCTATTGTTGTATTATATATATAAAATAAGTATTTTATTCGTTCTAATGTGTTTTATATTTGTATGTAGTTGTATATGTTGTGTGTTTTTTTGTTTTCGTTTCTATTTGTATGTGTTCAATAGTTCATGTGATGACTTTTAATATAGTGTAAGCAAGCTTGTTTTGGAATTAGGTGTTTGTTTGTGTTTTTTTGTGTTGTGTGTATGAAACTGTTGTTTGTGTTGAGAGCTGTGAGGTGGTGTTTTGGTTTTGTGGTTTGTTGTGTGGTGTTGTGTTGGGGAGAGCCGGAATCGAGTCAGTAGCTGTGTTTGGAGATACTAATCACGGGGTTTGTCTATCATAGTAATATGATACAGAGCAACATGGTGTCGCCTTAAACGATGTTAGCTGGGATTTTCTGTGGGTGAGGTGGTGGGGTGGTCTTGTCTGTGTCGCTGCTTCATGCGCTTGGACGCCTGCGAAGAGAGAAGTGGAAGTGTTGCGTGCCGATGCCGAGAGGGAAAAGTAGAGTATCTAAATAGATGATGCAGTTGCTGATGTGAAGCGAATAGTGTGAACCGAAGCTCGAATAAGTGGGAAGTGAGTCGAAAGGATATCTGATTTGTTTTTTTGTAGTCGATGAGTAGTCGCAGAGTATCGACTGTAGAATGTCAATCGACAGAAGGGGTAGATATTTACCGCGCGGGTGTACAATTCTCCGTGATCCAATGGGAATGGACGCTCACATTGCCTTTAAGGGCCAGCCGACACAAGACGAATGCCGGGCTTCCAGAGCATCAAATCCCGCCGCAGATGAATACATTGGCAATCAGTTGAAAGCGTATTTGCGTCGCCTTTATGAAGCTGAAGAGAGCCTAGAGGCGTCACAACTGCACGCCCACTGAACCCTGACCAACGTTCACTCCTGGGACGATTATGAGTGAGAGTGTGTTGCATAAGAAAGCGTGTTTCTGTTTGCAGGCGAGCGGTTTTAAACGGAAAATGAAATATGTGGATCAAAAATACATAGTTTTAAAAACTTTTTTCTCTATGTTTGGATTTGAACGGAACGACATTTGCGTGGCATTGAAAACGACCAAGTGTGGATCCGGAAAATACAAGTTTGAATGCGCTTTTGCGATCATGAAATACAAGAATCCTTCTGTGGCATGTGTGTAATTCAACACACTGCTCCCTTCCATAAATCGTCGCAGGAGCGACGTTGGGTCAGCGGTCCCGGTGGCCGTCGCAGTGTTTGTGGACGCTCCTAGGCTCCCTT
>NW_011369947.1:10588316-10611444 GCF_000735185.1 Notothenia coriiceps
CTCGTAAGAACTTAGATGCTCAATTCCGTTGCTTGGTAATATTCTTTATTGTAAAGAAACCAAAGCTATCAATAATGACTACTAGGCTCTACTAGGATTCTCCATATAATCACTAGGTTCTAATAGGTAATGTAACATGGATCTCTGGCAAACAGGCATGGAGATAACGACATCACAAGACGAACCAACACCAGACAAAGGGAGAGAAAGACTTTCAGCAGAAGATAGTTTACGGGAGAGATATGCACACGGATGAAGTTTGTTGTCCCCCGCTGATTTCTGGGACAGTATAGCTCCAACGCCGTCGTTGGAGGCGTCCACTTCCACCACAAACTGTCGGTGGCGATCAGGTACAGTCAGGATGGGAGCTGTGGTGAACCTCCTCTTCAGTTCCAGGAAAGATTTATCTGCCTGTGGATTCCACACAAACTGAACATGGGGAGAGGTAAGGGCATGGAGAGGAGAGGCAATAGCACTGAAATTGCGTATGAAACGTCTGTAAAAGTTAGCAAACCCCAAGAATTGCTGAACTTTCTTTCTAGAGTCTGGCGTTGGCCAATTAGCCACGTCACTGACCTTAGCTGGGTCCATTTCCACCTTGTTAGGGGAAATCACATAGCCCAAAAATGCCACAGTGTTCACATGAAACTCACATTTTTCGGCTTTCACAAATAAATGGTTAGCCAGGAGTCTCTGCAGAACAAGGTGAACATGGTTAACATGAGTATTCTCATCTGGAGAAAAGATGAGAATATCATCGAGATACACAAAACAGAAAACATTCAGGAAATCTCTTAACACATCATTAATGAGAGCTTGGAAAACAGCAGGTGCATTACAAAGTCCAAAAGGCATCACCAAATATTCGTAATGTCCCGTAGGTGTATTGAAACCTGTTTTCCACTCATCCCCCTCCCGGATGCGCACAAGGTGATAAGCATTCCTTAAGTCGAGCTTGGTGAATATCTTAGCTCCCTGTAACAGTTTGAATGCCGTAGAGATGAGTGGAAGGGGATATCTGTTCTTAACTGTGATCTGATTTAGCGGACTGTAATCAATACAGGGCCTCAATGTCCCGTCCTTTTTCCCCACGAAAAAGAAACCTGCCGCTGCTGGGGATGAAGATGTCCGAATCAAGCCAGCTTTGAGTGATGATCCGATATACTCTTCCATGGCCTCCCTTTCAGGACCAGAGAGAGAGTACAACCGCCCTTTGGGGATAGTAGAGCCCAGGAGAAGGGAAGGTCTATGGGACAATCGTACGGTCTATGGGGTGGCAAAGAAGTAGCTTGTGTTTTATTAAACACCTCCTTGATGTCTAAATAACACGCCAGAACTTTAGCCAAATCAGGAAAGTCAGAAGGCTTAGAAAAAATGTCACTGTTATTGCCTGATCCCTGCTTAAAGTTACTAGATCTGTGCAATCTACTCAACCCTGTTTTACTGGTTAAACAGGAACGAGAGCACTCATCCCCCCACCCTTTAACCTTTCCTGTCTGCCAGTCAACGTGAGGGTTGTGTTTAACAAGCCAAGGGTACCCCAAAATGAGAGGATGTTGAGCAGAGTTAAATAAATGAAAACTAATTTGCTCACGATGTTCCTGATCTATGACTAATACCATGGGCTCAGTGCGATGAGTAATAGTACATAAAAGGCGGCCGTCTAAAGCACTAGCCTCTAAGGGCTGATCTAAAAGAACAACCTTTAAGTTTAAACTTTTAGCCAACTCCCAGTCTAACAAGCTCTCATCAGCCCCAGAATCGACTAATGCATCCTGAGTCATAGTATTATCACCAAGTTTGATTTGTACCTGCATTAATCTTCTGACCGGAGAGTCGAAGGAAGTCACTCGGCTCACCAGCGTCTTCCTTCCCGCTGATGAGCCTGATCTTTTGCCGAACAGGCTGCCGAAACATGACCCTGCTGACCGCAGTAGAAGCACCGCCGCTCCCGTAGACGGCGCTGACGCTCCTCCGGAGTGAGTCTGGCTCTACCGAGCTGCATCTGTTCCTCCGCGGCGATAGGGGGCGCTGGTCGCTCTGAAGATGAAGACTGGGAATTCCTCTGCCAAACGTAGTATTCCCTTGGTAATTCCTGTCTGAAAGGTGGAGTGGATACTGTATTCCTTACTTTTTCCCGCTCTCTTTCAGCTAGACGTTGATCAACCCGGATAGCCATGGCGATGAGCGAGTCCACATCTTCAGGCAGCTGTAATGGAGCCAACTGATCCTTTATGGGATCCGCTAATCCATGCAGGAAAGCATCAAAGAGAGCCGCTGAGTTCCACCCACTCTCCGCTGCCAAAGTACGGAAATCGATTGCGTAATCCGCCACTCTCCTCTGCCGCTGCTTAATGTTCACCAGGGCTCTCGCTGACTCTCTCCCGGGTGATGTCTGATCAAAAATCTTGCTCATGGTATCCAAGAACAGTCTTAATGACTGACAAACAGGCGAGTCCCGGGACCACTCCGCTGTTGCCCAGGCTTCCGCTCTCCCCGTCAGATGAGAAACAATAAAAGCTACCTTAGCTTGATCGGTGGGAAATGCTGCGGGCTGGTGTTTGAAGTGGAGATCGCACTGCACCAGGAAAGGACGACAGTTTCCAGATTCTCCGGAGAATTTCTCTGGCGAAGCGAGGCAGATCGTAGGCGAATGCACGGGTACTTGAACGGGAATATCGACAGACCCGACCCCCGCTGGACCGGAAAGCTCTGCCGCAGGAACACCAGGATTTGCCACGAGGTGAGTGAGTACTTCCCGCATCTTCTCAGCCAGTAGGTTTATTTCCGTGGACACCGTAGCTTGAAAGTTGTCCTGACGAACATTTAAGCCCTGGACCCCTTGGTTAATTGCTGACAGCTGTTCCTCATGTTGGTGAAGGAGTTTACCCTGCACCTGCAGGGCCGTTCTTAGCGTTGTGGAATCGGCTGAGTCCATCTTGTTTGGTCGGTTCGTTCTGATACGATGGCCTCGTAAGAACTCAGATGCTCAATTCCGTTGCTTGGTAATCTTCTTTATTGTTAAGAAAACCAAAGCTATCAATAATGACTCCTAGGCTCTACTAGGATTCTCCATATAATCACTAGGTTCAACTAGGTACTGTAACATGAATCTCTGGTAAACAGGCATAGAGATAACGACATCACAAGAGGAACCGACACCAGACAAAGGGAGAGAAGGCCTAAATATACACATTAGGCAATGGGGCACAGGTGGACACAATCAGGGGTGGGAACAACAATCACTCTAGCAGGTGCCACACGGACAGGAAGTGCCGACACCTGGAGAGAGAGAGTAGAGTAATTAACATCAAAAGACAGATATACAGAACACTAAAACACAACAGCTAACAGGATACTATCGCCAAAACCTTACACTTCCAGCTAATCAGCATTTTCTGCTGACATTGCAGTTTCATGAAACAGGATTATTTTGTCCTGTATGCTATTTTCCTGAAAGATAAATGCCTCCACATTTCCTCAGTTCCATATCTCTTAGTTTTTTTTAAGATATTTAAAAGGCTTTTAACACTAATAAGCACAAGTTTTAACATAATGAGTTACATATAGTCATACCAGCATCTTTGTGACAAACATTCATTTGAAGGGGGGTAATATGGGTGTATTTTTTTAATTACAAAAACATGTTGATGTGCTTTGAAATGAACATTATAAGAAAATACATTTTAGAATATAAAGAGAAGTAGGAGAATGGAGGAGAGAATGAAGATGACATACTGTATCTCCCACGCAGCTACATTATGCCTTATACAAAAACATCACATACACACACAATTGGCATAATCGTTGCCATCCCCCAGCATTGCATTGTGGGAGAGGTAAATGGAACATTGTGACTCCCAGAGAGAGCTACATACAGAACTCTGCATATAAACCACACTAACAACAACAACACACTGAGACATTGTATTGGCTGGTTTAGGAAATGCCAGTGTTCAGGAGAGAGAAAAGTAACTTTGGTGAGGAAGGGAAGGGGAACATGGCAACAAGGAGGAGGCAGAAAGACAGTTAAAGGGTCAAAGGGAGGAGAGCAGAGGGTGCTAGAAAATATCTTAATACATGATTAGGAAATTGGAAAAAGAGCACACAAAGTAGTACAGGCTATGTGATGAAATAAAGACAGCTTTAATACCCAAATGTGTCCTGCAAATTCTGCAAAAAAACATGGTTTAATTATGGTCTTTCTTGTCTTTTCTTGTCTGGTCTGGTTTTACATGCCTCGCAGGTAGAAAAACCTTGCCCATAGCTGTTTAGATGTGTTATTGTTAGTTTATAATAAGCTCATATTTTGCTATGTTAACCTGTGGCTGTGCATGCTTTATAATGTATTCATTCAGTAGCATGGATGACAGATAATATCCTCCTAAAGACAGCAAATACAACTTTGCAAATCATGTTTTAACTACAGTATTTTGTTATATAACCACAGTATATGACAGGTACAATCACTGCACCATCCCGATTTACCTATGTTTCAGCAAGGCATAATATTATTGGGGATCAAGCAGGAACAAGAAAGCAGTGGAGAGGCACAGCAAAGTACTCGGCAGGCATTTGATGGCACCAAGGAAAGCTTTGATAGAAAGAGGACCTCGAGCAATAACTGTGTGGCTACAGAATAAAGCTGGTTAGCAGCCAAAACCTCCACCAGCCCAGGGAGAAGCATCACAGGCTGGCGCTCAGAGGACACTATACCAGGGTTCTGCCAGAAAAGCTGTTAGGCCCCGCGGCCAAGTTGGTCGTGTGATTTGTTGTGCAAAAACTCAGTGGAGGGGCTTGTCACTACAACAAAGCTGGTCCACCTTAAAGATCAGCTTAACTTATGTGAGCCTGAGCCGTTGTTAGTGCTAGCTTCAGGGCTAACCCCCTTCACTTTAATTTGCAGGTAGCAAGCACGACACACCAGGAGCATGGCCTGAGTTTTCCATCTTCTTGCACACACATTGCATTTATGGCTGGGCATTATGGAGAAAATCTAATATCATGATATTATAAATACCTCAATTTTGATATACCCAGGATTTCGTAGGGCTGATTATTGGTTCTTTCACAAAATGTTTGAAGTAAGACCATTTTTATAAATAATCATCAGTAATGTGACTAAGCTGACTACAAGGGTAAAGGCAAAATAAAAGAACAGCAATAGCAAAAAGTACAACTTTCCCTCCCTGCTCGATTCGGCATCGCAGCTGGTGCTTTTTTGTTTTGTTTTTCATTGAAGTTACTATATTTTAAAGATAATTTGCATGGTTATAGTTATTAACACCTGGTTTAATTTAGGAGCAGAACATTATTTAAATTATAACATAGTATAAACATCTGTTGAATTTTTTAACCCATCAACTATGACCTCCTTTTTCCTTTTTCCACAGTATGTCAACAGCATCTGGCTTCTGTTTGCTCCCATCATAATAATCACGCCCACTTGAAGGTTTTGTCAACATCAACATGTTTTGTTTGGGGCATTTGCCAACGACTGATGCTGTAGTTTCTTTTTAAGAGGACATTCTGTTTTGGCAGCAAGGCAACATTAACTATTTGGCACATATAACATGAAAATCAGCAAATGAGGTGTACTCATAAGTGACTGGTTTCAATGTCGGGGAGTACAAAGAGGAGGGTAATTCACCAACACCTAGTGGCCACTTGTGATATGACTCAGTTGGGAGATTATCACTGCTATGGTTGTGCTGCGTGATTTCCAGTTTTGAGGTTGTTGTAATTTTCTTTCTATTTTTATAGTTTGTATATAATGGATGATTTAAATAGTAGATGTGCAGTACTAGGATGATGATTCCATTGTAAGCTAAAGGCTGTGGGATTATATTCAGAGCAGCAGGTCTTTTAGGATATATCAAGCTATGTTGGTATATTTAAAAAAACACACTATGGATTCACTGTTCCCTCTGTGCCTTGCCCTCGTTGCTCTATTTCCACAAAGACCTGCAGTGACACACACACACATACACACACACACACACACACACACACACACACACACACACACACACACACACACACACATTTACTCTTTCCACTAGGCCCTATAATTGTCCCCATTGGGACCCCATGATGACCTATCGCTGCCACAGGAGGCACAAAGAAAATGTCATTTATTCTGCTCTCTTGTAGTGTCGCTTTCTTTTGATTTAACTTTTCTTTTTATGTTGCTCTTTTCCCTTTTGTTATGCCTCTCTTACCTATTCCACCTGTCTATGACTTGTCTTTCTCTCTCTATCGCTTTCTTTTTATGTTGGTTTGGTTATGTCTTTCTCTCTCACCCCTGTAGTGATACTGGCTCCCCAGAGACTGGCCTGGTTATGTGCAGTAGGCTGCCTGGATAAGTGCTTTACTTCCTGTGGAGGAAAAAGATCTCTGGCACACAAAGCGATGGTAGTGTAAATGTATGAATATAAAGGGACGGGGGTAAAGTAGAACACATGGCATGTCTTAGGAGTTGAAGCCAGCAAAAGGATGATTACAACTGAAAAACAGATGGAGATTGAAAAGCAATAATGAACATAGGAGATGAAATAAAAAAGTTTAAAGCAACAATAATTGAAGAACTCCTCTCAACCATGTCTTGTTCTGCTGCTTCAAGGAAGACTGGAAAATGTTGGGGGTGGGTGAAGGTGGGAGGATGCCATAACTTTATTTTTGCTGTTTGTCAGTTTTAGATTTATTACTCCTTCTGTCTGCCTCATACTTTCTCTGTGCTTCTCCTCTAGGGACCTGAGCTAGCTGAAACTTCTCCAACTCTGGAGCTGTAATTGAATAGCAGAGAGTTCTAATGGAACATTAGACTGTTCCCGTCTTGGCAGGCCCTATTGATTTTGACTTTGCAGCATTGTAAACAATCTGGGCTAAATGTAACTGAACGGATGCAGACCTTGGTATAGGCTATAATTCTAGGGCTTTTGCTGTTGCACTGTTGCACTGTGGCATGTAATTGTTACAGTGTGGTGCTGTGTGACTTTTACTGCATGTTACCCAGGGCGGCTTTTGTTTGCAACTTTGAAAGAATAATAGCAAGTCATGTTTGTTTGTTTCGCTTTCTATTCATGCCTTCTGTTTGTGATAAAGAACAAGGATGCCTCAAAGTACAACTGTCAAGCATACTTGATTTTAATTACGTGTCACCTGGGGTGCATGCTGCCGGTGGGTTTCATCTCACAATATTAGCTTTTTTCGATTATATTTTCTTTTTGTTTGTGTTGCATCAAGGAAAGAGTGGCATGTTTTTATATCGACGTTGCTTTTCATCTTTGAGAAGTGCTACCTTTTGGATAAAAACGTGTCACTTGGACACACTGTCAAAAGAAAGTCCAACTGCTATAAAGGTTTGATTTGTCATCTTTTAGTGGATGTGATTTGGTTCATGAACATTCTGTAGAGGTGAGGAGCTTTGATGCAATTCACATATTTTTACTACATAAAATACATTACTAGATGTTGCATTTGGTTGCATTTGTCCTGGTTGATAAGACCACAAAGGTGAGTCAAAAAGTATTGCGCTCAAGTTCCACTTTTCATACCTTAATGTTAAGGGTATTCCTACAACTACACTTGCCATGAACTGTTTCAATGCAATGCAGTGGGTTACAGGCTATGGGGATTATCTGATGTATTGAACAAAAATATGTATTACACACATCAAAGGTTATCCCTACGTTGTGGACTCCATGTAACATTTCAGGCCTTAGATCCATGTGATGCTTATTATTTGATCTCACCCAGCTTCTATTCCCTATCTTAAAATGCTTTCTTCACTGTATTTCATTATTTCCGTTCCCTATTGCTTTAAAAGTGTCTCACCAGTCTACCATAAAATAACACTCACCATGTGGCATCTCCAAGTCCAATAATTGTAACTTTATTTGATTTAAACAGCATGTCACCTATAGCTATTGAGAATTCCTCCAGCCTTCCGCCAGCGGATATGAGTGACTAAGACACACAGTCGGTGATAATAAGTGTCCACGTCAGAAGATGAGCCCTCCACCAAGGAGACACATACAAATGGCTTGTCGGATGTCTAAGCTTTTTCAGTGTCGCCCACAACATAAAATATATTAAATAAAAAGTATTTTTATCTTTGAAAATAATAGAATAAAGAAAGTAAAGTTTGACTCAAAGAGGTTTGAAGAGATTAGCGGGGTCAGGGGGTTCCGTTGTGATTTGATCATTATGCGGAAAGCAAGAATATTTAGACTATGCTCAACAATATTGTGTGGATGTGCTTATGAGTGTGTATGTGTGTGCGCGACTGGCTGCATATTTGTCTGCCTGTGTGGGAAAATATTAGAAATTCCTATGTGTCCATATTATGAGTGTCCGGAGCGTACCGGGTTGCCAGACATGGTCGTGACCCATGTAAAAATAGTCTCCATTAACATTTAACAGTATTTTTTCAGAATGTCAGGCAAATGAAAGTCACATTGGCCCTGGAAGGGAAAGAGGAAATGAGACAAAATGAATAAGAATACTAATCCCTTGTTCCAAAAGATCACTCCATGCCTCCCTGCAGCTGCTGTCTCAGAGGTCACATCATACAAAATCCACAACAAATCCCCTCATCACAAAACTTGACTGGAGAAAAAGGGCACGTCACGCCGCACCATGTTAAATCTGCAAATGTTGATAGTGCTGTCATTAAAAAGGATATTGCTTCACCTAAAATCCATTGACATCCGCTTGCCGCTTCCTTGTCAAGCCAAAATAAGAACCATGAGAAACTGAAAGTAAAAGCCTTTGCAAATAATAGTGCTGCATGTTTCCCCATACGTTATTTTAGTTTGAAGAAGATTAAACCCCTTAAACCGATCTGTCATAGTTAAATCATATCTTATATACCGCAAACGGCCCCCTTCCCTAACCTAAGTAGATAATATGTTATCCCACTAAAGCTTTCAGGATAAATTGAAATAAAATGAAATACTGGTTCATATGTAATACCTTTACCTGGGTATAGTACATTTTTTTAGCTTATGTTATTCAGCCTGTATTGTTTCAACCAAGACTAACAAAATGTTTAACTTGGAATCCTCTATTTCATCTCTTTCCTCACACCACTCCATGATGCTAAGCACTACCTGCTCTGGAACATCTTACCTTTCCTCGTAACTAATCCTGGCTCTAGGCAGTATATCCCTCCACATCCATAAATGCTGCATTGCTGCCATGGAGAAAGTAGTAACCATTGAAGACAAGGCTATCAGCTGTGGGCCAACACTCCATTTAACATTTGATTTAGAGACCTACACATGGTCAGGGTTGTTGATAGTTGGCTGGTTCTTTTCTTGAGGGTAGTTTGTATGACCTTAACTAAAACTTAATCTATTCTTTTAGCTCTTTATAGCACTTTGTTTGTTCTATTTTAGATGGCTGGGTTTCTGTGCAGTAATTGGCATAATGATCAGGCAAACAGATAGCTTTGTACTGACAAATGTATCTTGTAGCCCACAGCTAGTTTCAGTAATAGCATCAGTGGGAAAATGAGGGCCTATATTAGGGGAAGGGACAGTCGTGACAAAGATGTTTCATTCCCCAGCCAGAGCTACGCATTTACTCAAGTGCGTTAAAGCATTTGTTCAGTGCAATCACCATATCAAATTAAGTGTGTATAAAATATGCTCATACATGAGATGGATTCATGTTAACTGCACTGGCTCTAACACATAGCATGAATTATAGCATGATAAGTAAAGATATGTTTATAACATAGTCTTTCATGATCAAACTGGTTCAGGATAACCTCTAACCCTCTTACTGTACATACACTACTTTAATTTAGAGTACAAAGTCATGTTTCAATTAGTAATGTTTATTATTCAATTCTTTAAACACACTTACAGACACATATACTGTATATGTCCTATGTGTTTAAACTAATTCACTATTAATTTTTGATTCTATGTATATGATTGAAATGTATATAAGCAATCTAAACACGTTATTATACTAAAATAACTCACAACTTGTCCCTGTAGGTATCATGTATTCAAAGGTTGTTTCCAAGGGAACGGTCAGAATCCACTGTGTGAAATTAATTAACGGTGGACATTTGAATTAATTAACTGGACGTGAAGTGGCATTACACTGCTCTGGCCTTATGACATCAAATACACTCATCCAGACACACACAGGCAAAGACACACATGCTTGCGATGAGAAAATTCACACAGATTAGATTTAATTATCAGTGTGTAGCTCATTGGTACAATGTGGTTCAGCCCTAATTACATATTGTACTGTTCCTCTATGTGTGTGTGTGTGTGTGTGTGTGTGTGTGTGTGTGTGTGTGTGTGTGTGTGTGTGTGTGTGTGTGTGTGTGTGTGTGTGTGTGTGTGTGTGTGTGTGTGTGTGTGTGTGTGTGTGTGTGTGTGGTAGTGTGTGTGTGTGTGTGTGTGTGTGTGTGTGTGTGTGTGTGTGTGTGTGTGCGCGTGCGTGCGTGCGTATTGAGAGAGGGGCATGACAGAAAGTGGATCAGTTGCATTTCAGTTACATGACTGCAAACTAAGCAGGTTTCATTTTCTGCTGCTCGGCTCCAACATTTACTATTCTGTAGACTATTCTTACTTCTTATGCAAAGTCAGCTGAAAAGGCAAGCCTTTGGAGTTGCAATATTTGTCTCTTCTGAAACTCACACATTCCCTCTAGGAAAATACGAACAAACACCTGTGCTTTGAGTGTACAAGTATCCTCCCATTTCGGCTTTAAAGTGGCATTAAAAAATAGGGATGTCAATCCAATATCAAAAGCAACTTTTTAACTGATCACTTTTGGCGATAATAAGCTATTGAGCCACAACCCCTTGTTTTCTGTCTATTCTCACACAGTTGTTTTTCACATCAACCCACAGCCAACTCTCCCACTGTAAGCTCTCTGTATCACTCACTCCTTACAGCTCTGTGTGTTTGTAAGTGCAGGGGCTAAGCCACGACCACGGAACACTACCCACCAGAAATGAAAGCAAACAAAGTATGAGTATGCTTATTTATGGTATTTACCTAATTTATGTTTATTAGAGTATCTAACATAAATTAGGTAAATACCATAAATAAGCATACTCATACTTTGTTTGCTTTCATTTCTGGTGGGTAGTGTTCCGTGGTCGTGGCTNACCCCCGACACACACACCCACACCCCCACACCACACACCCACACACACACACACACAACCACACACACACACACACACACCACACCACACACACACACGAGCGAGGATCCACAGTAAGACACTGATGCATTGAGAGTGGTAATGATGTTTGTCTTTGTATTAAAAATCACTTTACAAGGTTGTACAATGGATGTACCAAATTTGAAACTCAGTAAACCGAACACACTGCTGGACGCTGGAGAAATGTTCGCACCAAACATAGCCAGGACACTTCCCCATCTTTAGTCTTTTCCCAGATGAACCTCTCAGTATTTTTCTCCCTCCCAACACAGCTCACGTCTTCTGGGTACCAAGGGGCCGCGGTGGATGTGGCTTCTAGAAGCTGGTTGGGCCTGGGCAGAGGAGCGGGTGTCCAGTCGGGAGCTGGTAAGAATTGATTGTCAAAAGTCCGAGCCCACTTTAGCAAAGACCCTCTTCTCCGTGATGAAGCGGTGGTGGCTGCCCCGCCGCTCGGCTCATGGGAGATGGTACATGGCGCACATCGTCTGGACCCCGCGCTCGTAAGTAAGTGGTACGGAACGGAGGTTGCTGCGGCTCCTCAGAAATACAGAATAATTATAGTGGAATAGCTTTTCAAGAAGGTGTTTTCTTGTATATGCATTGTTTTTTTTTGCATAGTTGCCACCATCAGCCACTACAATAGGAAGGACCCTATTATCTCCATATCACTGCCCTCAGTGGAAAGTCAGTGTAAGTTGCAGATGCATCTCTCTAAACCAAGATGGGACGACGAGAAAGTCACATGGACCAAGTCAACCATCTATAATCTTGCCAATCCTTTTATGAAAAGCGTCCCCTGCCAGTATAAACAAATGTGGTGGACATCAAGTAACCAACTAAAGAATCATATAATCTCCATAAATTATCAAAAGTATTGGGGGGGGGGGGGCACCCACTTGAAAGACCACAGTCACCTTAGTAGCAGAGGGGTTGACATTAAAAACAGCTTATGAGTCACTTCAGCTCAGTGTTGCTTCATGTATTGTTTAAAGAGGTGGACGGATTGCATTTATTTGTTCGTCTCTGCATGGATTACGTAACCACAATTAATAGGCTTTTTAAATGCCACCCTGCAGCTCATTGACTAAAATGAAAAAAGACAAATGAAGAAACAAAGTTAAGCATGAATAATGAAAAGTTATGACAAAAAGAAGCCTCCAATATTCACACGTTTAATCCACATCATGTAGAGTTCTCTTCTTTACACTCGGTGGTCCATACAAAGATGTGTTACTAATTGGCTACCCTGCTGCCTGATTCAAATATGAAATCCCACTCCCGCGGGATACTTTATCACTGCACAAACTCTACAACTACAAATGTGGCTTTTATTCTGTCGTTAATCTAGGTATAGATGGACTATTTCAGTAAAACATGTCCTGACTTTTTTTCCAACCAGAAGTATGCACCACACATGGCATACCGACAAAAAGTCACAGTATACGTAGGCTAAACAATGTCTAAAATGATGGAAAAATGTCATTATTTACATGTCAAAAAAAGTTTCATAGTGTTTGTAGGTCGCAAACAAAATGTCATAATAATGAGTATGTCATAAAAATAGAAGATAAAACAAAGGTATCGTAATTAAAAGAAAAATGTAATATGGATTAGTCAAAGTAAAGTTGTCTGAGAAAAGTAAAAAGGTCAGTATATGTTTTCAGATTGGAAGCTATCAGTAGGCTAACACAGCTACGACCTCAGGCTTTTCCCACTACCCAGCATGCACCAGGCTGATGTTCCTCTTGTGAGCTCTTCTGTTCCGACCGCTGGAAGAAAGCACAGACTTAAAGGTCCCCTATTCATACTGTTTTTCATCAATCATAATTATAGGTCTCAGATATTATACAAAAACATCGTTCTCCGGAAGTTTTGGTTGCTCCAAAACACCAAACGATCATTGCAGCATTAACCCAAATCCCTCTGTTTCAGACCTGTTTCAAAGTGCTGATTCTCTGTCTGTTTACCTTAGATGAAAATAAGAGCCCCTCCCCACGCCCGTCTGAGAGAGATTGGTTACAAAGAACACAATGGTGCTCTAGGAGGAGAGGGGGGGGGGGTTACCTTGGTTGGTGATTGGCTAATAGTTACACAAGCCAAAACATCGTTATGACATCATAAAGTGGCCAAAATCTGATCAGCTCATTTTCAGACAGGTTGTTATATAAATGGATCAGGACAAAAAGAGAGAGAATCTTTTTTCCTGAAACTTTCAGAATCTCTTTCCACAGAGGGGACACATGTTGATGTATAACAGACATGAAGAAGTGGATTTTGCACAATAGGTGACCTTTAAGGAATACTACCATTTTTATTTTGTCTTGTTAGTTTCTGTGTTACAGAATGACAGGAAATGATCCTTGTTGTACTAAAGTCGTGGTAGAGTATGTCATAAAGTAATGTAATTTAAATGTTATGCTGTAGTATGTCATTAATAAAAAGACTTAGCAGAAAGTCACTGTATAGTTGTCTACCCTTCATTAAGAATTTAAATAATATAAAATGTCGATAAAACACATTGTGATTGTCAGCTGGATCACATCCAGTAACATCTGCAGACTTCACTTGTAACAACTTATCGTGATTGCCAAATATGAGCTTAGACAACCATTTGTTCAGAGAAATGAACCGACATCTCTCTTCTCATTATAAGATTGGACTTGTGCCTATACCCAAAATGATTTAATCAATCAGCAGCGGGAACAAAGATAAACTGAGCATTTTACAGTTTGTTCTTTTTATTGAGAAATCTAATAAGATTTGTTCCTTGTCCAATAAAATCCCCCAATTAAAGCGTTGGCTGAGAGGAAAGAGACGTGAGCTGTAATTTCAAACCATTAAACTCGGCTAATGAGACGCTCGTTGAGTTTGTTGCTATAGGAGCAGGACAGTCCCCCTCAGCTATGTATCCCATAATCCTTTGCATGTGTGCTAAAGGGGAGCAGCGTCATGGTCACGTTATTGTAACCTGCTCAGTGAAAAGAGAGGGAAATATTATTTTGTTCTGAGATTTATGAAAGGTAAAAAGTCCCCTTTTCTTTTTTCAAGATACTCAGTGGGAGAAATATCAGTGGGTCTGACGTTGGATTATTTTATCCTGGATTTTGGTTTTGTGTTCACTCTGTTTTAAAGTAAGTTTCATTTGGTTTGTAATTGTCTGATTATTTCCATTTCCTCCACATGGCCCGTACTAATAATGAGAACATCTTGAGAGGTTTTATTTGGTTATAATGGCTTCCCTGTAAAGATGGTGTATTCTACCTCCAATAACAGAAACATTAAAAGCTCCTTCATGAGTCAACAACTTCCTGTTCTGAGTATTTTCCCTATAATCAAGTTGAAAAATATGAAAACGGTAATAGTATGGTATGTTGAAAAATCCTGAAAACTGTATGTCAAAAAATCCAAATAAAAGTTGTTTTATAGACTGTTAAAAAAAGTCTTAGTATGGTATGTCGGAATAAAAATGAAAAGTCATGAGATATTTCTAAAATGTTGAAAAACAAGTTGTAGTATAGCGTGTCGAAAAATACATAGTTTAGTATGTCCAACATTTTTGAAATAAGGTCATACTGTAGTTAAGTATGTCAAAACAAAAGGTCACCGTCTAGTACGTAGAAAAACAAGTTATGGAATAGTACATATGTCAAGATTTAGAAAAAAAGTCATAGTACAGTATGTGGACAATTTTGAAGAAAAGTTATTGTAGGAGCCACATATGAAGCCATTCCTGTGTTTGTTACGATACATGTTTTTTGAGTCACTATAGGTGGTGGGCGTGTCATTGGATTTGTGTGGTGACGTTTGTGCTTATATCCGGTTGCTTTTACCTGCGCACTTTGTGATAGATGGGGGAGTGAGCTAGAGAAGGACAATTTTTGTTGACCGCACGCACTCACGCACGCATACAAGGATATACGCATATGGAATATTGCATTTTTGCTTTGGAAATAAAAGGTCAAACGCATACTGTGTTGGAAAGACTGAGTTTTTGCGCGTCCACAGTGTTTTTTCTCTTGTTTAGTCCCTCGCGGCACTTTGTTTAAGATTACTGCCGCAATAGTTATAGTTATAGTTAAATGTCAAAAAAGTCTTAGTAGTCATTCTAGTATGACGAAGAATATCAGAAAAAAAGTCATAGTGTAGTATGTTGAATTTTTTGTAAGTCATGTCAAATGTACTGCGAGCTGAATCTCTCTTCAAGGCTAGAGGGAAGCCTGTCAACACAGATATGACAGAAAACGTCATTCTGTACACAGTATGTTGAACAAAGCTTCTTCACACACTGTGCAATGATGTGGCCATACAGAGGAGCAGAGTGAGGCCCCTGCTCTCGCTTTTATCTCACATGCACACAAATACTAAAACTCTGTGAGAATTATTCTTCATTTTTACTAATCTTCAGGCAATTTAAGCAATCAAATCATCTCCAGTCACAGTGACATTTTATCTATCAGCTGCCTGAATACATTTAGTTTTAATCTTTCTTATCAGAGCGATGTGCTGCTATGAATTTTTATACACTTAGAGCGACTGCATTTACACCTCTGCTCAGAGATGGTAAAAGTACAGACATTCTTCACTCAAGTAGAAGTACAGATACTCGTGCTTAAAAATACTCTGGCAAAAGTACCGACTAAACTTCTTTACTCAAGTAAAAGTAAAGAGGGCTTTGAAATGTACTTCAGTAAAAAGTATCCATAACTACCAACTGTTTTAAAGAGTACCTGACCTCCCTTTATATTAATAGAACAATAATGTCATTGTTAGCTAATGAATGTTTCCATGCTGAACCACGGCAACATGACAACGTTTTCATCGTTCCCTCTTCTTTAGAAAAGACCAGGAAGTGATGGATACACGGATCGGGTTAAAATCAATAGGCACGCAATGACTCTAAATAATAATGATCACGCCACCAAACACACATTCAAACTAAAGGAACCAGCCTGTTTGGAAAATGTAAGAAGTAGAAAGTACAGGTATTTGTGTTAAAAATGTAAGAAGTAGAAAGTACAGGTATTTGGGTTAAAAATGTAAGAAGTAGAAAGTACAGGTATTTGGGTTCAACATGTAAGAAGAAAAAGTAAGAAGTCGTCAGAAAATAAGTAGTGGAGTAAAGTACTGATACTAGACAAATGTACTTAAGTACAGTAACGAAGTATTTGTACTCCAGTACTTCCCACCTCTGCCTCTACTTTATAAAAGCCTCAGTAATGGAGTTATACCTCATTCACACCAACGCAACTCTGGCTCAAGCTCCGTGCTAGAGCTTTTCAGGTTCAGAACCGGTTCTTCGGTTTAGCTCCGGCTTTTTTCACACTGGTGCTGCGTCGTTGCTTCATCGTTTGCGTCATAACGTAACCGTTTGCGTGCCTGCTTCATAAAGCAAAAGCGCTGCCCCCGCCTCGACATAAGCGTGACGTATGCGGTGCTTTTGCTCTGGCCGGACAATTTTTTGGTGCTTGAAACGAACCGGATTCCGGAGCTAAGAGGCTGCTGCGCTGCGGTGTGAACAGGAAAACCCGGTGCTTTTCAAGCTCCAGCTCCGAACCGGCCCTGAAACACCGTTGGTGTGAATGAGGTATCAGAGAGCTGATGGTGTTTCACATTCAGCTCCACAGCTCACCTGCAGAAGTCGGGGGCCACCATGCCGTACACGTTGATCCGGTCACACAGCTCCAGGGCGATGGTCATCGTGAACCAGCCGGTGCTCAGCCAGGAGTTGGAGACTCTTCTGCAGAGGAGAGAGGATCAGGCAGTTAGATGGATTTCATGCGTGGGAGATCACGAGGATTAAAAATGTACCTCGTTGGATTTTTTGGAATTTGATTAACTGGGATAGATATTTAGAAAATCTCACATTGGCATATTACGGCAGAATAAAGATTTATCTCGATCCAGAGGTCGATTTTTCTGACTGCAAGATCATTCCTCGCAGCTTCATTAAAATACAAATCTATCCTACGTATCGATGGATGCAAATGAACCCTATCAAATAATCAAACCCTCAATCAGAGAGCAGTCTTGGTTTGCATGTGGTGCAGAAAGTAGAGAGGACAAAGCTTCAGCTGCAGAACCATCTGCTTCACACTGGAGAGTTTTCAGTCTAGCCCCGAAGAACTGAGCAGAGTTTTCTGAGAAATGCTGTTATGAAAGAAATATGAAATTATTTTTACATTGCATTAGATAGTCTCTCTACATTTAAATGCCCATCAGAGAGACCCGTCTCATAGGGTTTCTGTCAGATGAAGTAACATAACAGCCTGACTATCTTGCATTTTTCAAGAATCCCTTGTTGGTTTTGAATAGATTTAATGGGCTCCAGCCATACAACTTCAAACACCACTCCTAAAAGGACTAAAAAAAACATTCAGTTCAAAGTAAAATACTCAAACTAACACTAAACAAAATAACCAAAACTTTGATTCTGGGGATTTGACAGAAAAATGAATAAATAAGCCCTAATCAAAGTTAGCTGAAATACGCAAAAATGAGAACATGTAGAAATATAAAAGCACACGGTTTATCAGAAGCTTCTGTTATTCAGGCTGTGGAATAAAAACACTTTCTCTTAAGGTCGCCTTTAGAGGGTTTTCATGTTAACTTTCTCACATTTGGGACAAGCCAATGTATTTAGGGTGTGTTTTGCAGAACTGATGATTAACCGACAGCAAATTGCCTTAATGGCCTGAATGGACGGCTAAAATGTTTTCGTTAGTCCGTCAACTACTTTAGTCCAGACTGAAATATATTTACATTTAAACAGATTTCCATGAAATGATAGGCAGATATTCATGATCCTCAGGGGATGAACCCTGACAAACTTGTGGCTCACATTTTGGTTTTGGTTGAAATCACTTCATACATATTGAATGTGTGACCATGACATTTGACAATGGATATGATGGATAATCAATGACCATAGAGAAGAAAGTGTATCTTTCATTGGTGAACTCAAGATCTCTTATCTAGCGCCATCATCAGGTTCAAACTTAGATGTTTCCCAAATCTTTGGTTTGTGACCAAATAGCTGCAAAACCAATGACATTCCAAAAGTTTCAGCCATACAGCTATACACTATACATTTCAGATTTAAACCATAAACTGTAATCATATTGTTTTGCTCGCAGACAATCACTGCAAGCGTTCTTCAATTAAATGCGACTTGTAACTGGAGTTAAAGTTGAACGCTTTCTGCAGAGTTGGGAGATAGAGTCCCAAGATGCCTGTATCTAAGAGGCTGTAGTACGGGGTAGCAAACCATCAGCATGATGACATTACTATGAGCATGTTAACATTTAGCTCAAAGCAGAGCATGGCGTCTAGCTCCTGTCTCACAAAGGAGGAAAACTTGATGCTGGTCGGCTCGAAGCCACGTCTGTAATCGCTGCCAAGCACAGTCATGCAGGAGGTTTAGCTGCTGTGCACTTTTGGAACAATCAGCATTCATTAAATACATTTAGAATTTCCAAAAATGAATCACAACTGCTCTTGTTCTCTCACACACAGTGTGACATATTAAAAGTATGAGCTGATATAACACTATTCAGCAGGGATGAGTTTGAATCCTTCAGCTGAGTCAGCCCAGCTGTGGTCCTGTCACGCTCAAACAAACCTCACTGGGACTATGCCAGGGGACCAGAGGAGGTGTTCAGGCATCCGCTATCAGGTGTATTTTAAGATGGCCTCTTAAATACAAAAACAAATATAAGTAATGCCTGCAGCCTTTACTTGAAATGCTGCAACAGATTCATAAATCCGAAATGTGTTCTACTTAAAGCACATCATTTATATTATGTGATCTTCCTCATCAAATATTTAAAGAGGTAGCAGGGCCACCTATAGCACATTGAGTCATTTATAAACGTAAGTATCAGATTGGCCGAGACTTTAAAGAAACGTTCTGGGACAAAGAACACAAAGAGATAGCTTTATGGTGCAGAGCCAACACGTGCAAGCTTTGCCAGATGACAGAAGAAGTGAAGGTTGATGGAGAAAAGAAGAGCAGGAAATGATGGGCTGGCGTGTGATACTATAGGCTTTCATTATGAAGATGCTGTTAACTAATTATGGGTGTTTGCAAGATATTGTTAATTACAGAAATCTGAATTTTCAATTTTACAGTTGACCTTGTTAGGCTAGTATAATGTTGACTATGATCGTCTTAATCCACAATGCTTACATTTGGAAATTAGCACTAAAAGGTTTGCAGGTTTTTGGTAATAAAATTAACAATTTTTTGGGTTTAAACGTATTGTTTTTTTCAACAGCTTCCATAACATGTGACCCAGTGACTCTAAATCAATGCATCATGGTATTACAACACTGGACTAAATAGGTCACATCTTTTTAGGCTGTGTCCACTTTGTTAGGAAACATTCAGTCAGGAGGTTCCTATAAAGTAATAAGGATTTGTCCTCGTGGTATGATGAATATTTGTTCTAAATGTCACGGAGATCCGTCCAATAGATGTTACGCTTTTTCCATCGTGAACAAGTGATGAACAAACAGAGAAAAAGACCAAACGATAAATAAAGCTAAGTGTCAATCACAAGTTATTTTTCATCCTACCTTTGCTTTAAACCAGGGGTGTCAAACTCAAGGCCCGGGGGCCAAATCCGGCCCGTGACTTCATTTTATGTGGCCCCACAAGAGCTTTTAAAGAATATAATATGTTTATACGGTCACATGGGGATTAACAGAAGCACGTTGCCCATAAACTACATGTCCCACAATGCATCTCAAATTTGACTTTTTTCTCAGAATTTGACTTTTTCTTCAAAAATATGCCTTTTTCTTAGAATTTGACATATTTTTCAAAATCTTACATTTTTTTCAAGAATGTGGCTTTTCTTTTAAATCATTTTGTGACATTCTCACTGAAGAGACTTGCAATTATTTGCCCTAGACTTCTGCTTTCAGACGTAATTATGAAGTTATTACCCTGTCCCATAATAATTCAATGCAGAGGCAATAATGTAATATAAATATAATACATACGTTTATACATATTAAATATTTATATATGTATTTTTATATAGCCTTAAAGTGACAACCGGCCCTTTAAGTGCAGCCATAATGCTGATGTGGCCCGTGGTGAAATTCAGTTTGACACCCCTGCGGTAGAGGGATTTAAAGAGCAGTTTGGACAGTTTGAAGTGAGGGGAAACCCCACGAAAAGGTCTCACATACATTATATGCTAATAAAGGAACATCGGATGTGTACTTGAGTACTCGAGTAGTGTGTACTTATTTACTCTGTTTGAGTGCAGATGAAGCAGCTGTGGGGGGGATTTGAACCGGTGACCTCGCTATTTCTCGGCCAACAGGGGTCTGAAAGTGCTGAGAGACTGAAAGAGGCAGCGTGCACACACACACACACACACCACACTTCTTATATATGATTATTCATGTGCTCGCCCGCCTCCTCTCTGCTTTAGACCCTTGCGGGGCCCCTCAGAGGCCATCTGCTCCAACACCCAGAGGACGAGGTGAGGGGGTGATGGGCGAGACAGAGAGGTGGAGAGAGAGAGAGAGAGAGAGAGAGATGTTTTCCTCCCCCCTGTCTGTCTGTAATTTTCTTAATGAAACTGAACTGTGATCGAGCATCCTTTCAAATCAAGACTGAATCTTGTGACTTACAGAGGTTCAAAAATGTTACACCCCCCCCCTCTCTCTCTCTCCTCCCCCTCTGGCAGCTGTCTGTCTGATGAAGTGAAAATCCCAAAATAGTTTCAGAAACTCTGCATTTGTGGGTAAAAAAACAAAGTCTTTGTCATGAATATCTGACAGGTCAGGTGTGTGTGTGAGTGTATGTGTGTGTGTATGGTTGTGTGTGTGTGTGTGTATGGCTGTGCGTGCGTGTGTGTGTGTGTGTGTGGTTGTGCGTGTGTGTATGTATGTATGTATGTATGTATGTATGTATGTATGTATGTATGTGTGTGTGTGTGTGTGTGTGTGTGTGTGTGTGTGTGTGTGTGTGTGTGTGTGTGTGTGTGTGTGTGTGTGTGTGTGTGTTGCATACCTTTCCATTGAGTAAACTATCAGAGCTGGTGTTGTGTTACAGCGCTCTGCTCTCACAGTGCAGAGGGAGACTCAGTATATAAACTGGTGGTCACATGACCTCCTGTCCAGGTGACCTCAGGTACCTGGATCCACTTGTTTTTAAATCTAAGGTGAGTTTGATGTAGTGATTTCAGTTTTTACCTCCAGTTACGTGTGCAAATATCGATAGTTTTCTATTAGCTGATTAGTTTCAGGCTTTCCATTTCCTCGAGACATAAGTATCGTCATCAAATGCCCAAAACCCAAAGATATTAAAGATACTTCACTGTTAAGACCAAACTAGTCAACACATTTAGACCCCATTTACACGGGAACGTTTGCGTTTACGCACCGTATGCGTTTTCAAAAAAGTATTCCGTTCACACGCATTCGATTCATTTAACGTGTCCGTTCACACGAGACCGCTGGAGACGCTGTAGTACATATGCCGGGCCTCTAATTGGCGCTGCTGCCGCCACAAAATACACCAAAAGCAGCGAAGAAGACCCCCCGAGCATGGTTGCCATGGTTGCCCTTCTGTTTATGCCCCGCGGTGGATTTAGCAACATGTAGTTCATGTAGTTCTCCATGTCCACTTGTTGCTGGTGGCTGTGGTAGAGGAGCTGTAGATGTTGCACTAACATCTGTAGCATGGTCAGTAGCGGGCGGGGCTATGGCTTCATCTATCGGGAAATTATTGCATAGGGCGTACACACGGAGCCGTTTGCCCCCCCCATAGCGTTCCGTTTGCAGATATATCCACCTTGGGACCCGTTATTGTTTGCAGGGTCCGTTTCCGCCGTTCCGTTACGGCCTCGTGTGAACGAAAGGGCTATACGCGAGAGGAACTATGCGGATACAACCCGTTTCGTCCTCGTGTAAACGGGGTCTTAGTCAGTACATTTTAATTACAAAAAAATACTGAAATCGATTTTGCACATCTATATTCAATGAGACTTGTGGAGACACAAGTTAAAAACAAACTGCTGCATGTGTCCAACCTGCTGAAGGACATTTGTTTTATACATTCTGGTGTTCGATCTTCATCAAGCCGACGCAGTGAGTCTGTTTGAAACAATGCATTGATAATCTCACGTAGTTGACATTTCTATCAATTAATCAAATCAACTTATTATTGCAGCTCTGTTATGCATCGTTCAGGGTGAGAATAACAAACGTTTTCGGATGTATAGATACTTTTTGAGTTTTCTTAAACACTCAACATCGTTACTGATGTTTTTCTCCCCTTTTTTTTGATCAAATAGGACGAAGAAAAGCAGCACATCTTCACATTTAAGGAGCTGGAAGAATCAAATCTCAGGTACGTTTGATTTAAAAAAATTAAAAAAACTATTGAACTTCAAAGCCCTGCCAGAATATGTAATGACAATTGGCTTACGTTCACACTGATCACATTCAGAGTCGTTTACAATTCTGCATATTTTCCTTCTTAATCTTCCAGAAACCGCTGACACACCTGTAACAACTCACCTGTGGCGTGAGAAACATTAATTAACATAACATTGTAATACAATTAGTCACAGCACGCACCAAAAACGAAACCAGCAACCTCAGTCATGTGACTTTCAGCTGCTTCAGCGTAAATGAAACAAAAATCAGCAGTCACTTTTCTAATGTAAGAGGTAAGGCTCCTTTCAGGTGTGATGTCACATGCAGAGAGACATGTTGTGTGTGACACCTTGTGATGTCACATGCAGAGAGACATGTTGTGTGTGACACCTTGTGATGTCAGAGGACAGTGAGGTCAGCGTGTCTCTGTCTCACTGTGGAGCCTTTTCCCCCCCGAGCTGCAGCGACTCCACAGGAATTTCTTGCTCAGCCGCTTCAGTGTTTTGTCATCCTGACGACACCCCCCCC
>NW_011369947.1:10611489-10620701 GCF_000735185.1 Notothenia coriiceps
GGGGTCGGGTCCGTGCTCCGCTCCTACTCGACCGGTTCTTCTAGAGGCCAAGGCCGTCGACGGCGAGTCCGTGTCGGCTGGGTCCAAAAGTCGGTGGTCCGCTCCTTCTTCTTCGCCCGCCGGACTGTCGGAGGAGAGGAGAGGAGTGGGACCTTCAAGGGACAAGGGGTCGAGGTCTTGTGCAAGGTCACAATCTACGAGTACACAAAAGCCCCACGGTAGTACGGGGGTAGAAGGGCGGCGGAGCTCACTCGGTCTTGCAGTAGGAGTTCAAGCGCGGTATTCCCTTTACCTGAATTGTAGTTTCTGTCGTTCAAGGCGACGGACAAATTCAGTGTGTTTGTGTACAGTAGTAATAACAAAGATTATTTAGTAAAAGGTGACAGCAAAGGTCCGAACTTCGGTTCCCGCGTCAGTTATTTTTATTTCTTTTTATTTTTGTTATTTGTCAGACAGCAGATGGGGAGAAAACTCTCGCGATGCCGGAGAGAGTTTTCCGCCTGTAATCTGCCCTAACACTTCCGTGGTGGCGGTGCGCGTACGCGTCACAAGCCGCCCCAACAGTTGGACCCCATGGTGGCACAAGTCTGTGATCTCCCGGGGGTATTGTGTTGTTTATTTCTGTGTCTCCGTCTGCTGTCTCTACACTGTAGAGGCGAGCGAAATTCTTCGCTTTTCACTTCTACGAGTGTCTAAGACGAACCCAAAAGTTCTGTCATTGTGTCCCGATGTCCGAGGTTAAGCGACAGTGGGGGGAGTGAAGAGCCCCGTAGAGACATAAGGTGTCGGCCCTCTCAGCCGGGTATAAGATCTCGTTCTCTAAAAGAGGAGATCTTTTCTTCCGTATATAGCTATTATGGGCCGGCTTGTCTCGACAGTCTCGCCGAAAATAAGGTTCATAAGGAGCAAGGGTTTGCCCCTCCCTTGCCTTAAGCCGGATATGATCTAAACTCTCGAGACTTGTTTATAGAGTTTTCTATTGTTTAAGTCTTACGAGTGGTGTGTAGAGACAACGCGAGCACGCGGTCTTGCTGACCAAGTGTAGTCAGGTTGGACTTTCTACGGATAAAGGTGTAGGGTCATATAATGGGTGTGTCCTTTTATAGACTCCAAGCGGAAAGTCCCACAGACAAATGCTCATGTCTCAGGAAGGGAAGCCAGGACAGGAGAGTCGGGTCGCTCACAAACATGCCACATGCCCTTCGGCGCTATTCGGGGCAATTCTGTTGTCCCATAATGCGAACCGTTGAATAGACCTGCTGACCGACGAAGAGCGTGTCAGCCTCGTTCTCCGATAATGCGTCTTGCTTACAGGAGCGTTTTGTGGTAGACCAAAGCATTTTTGTGTCTTTTCTCGTACAACAGGGGTCGGGTCTTACATGACGAAGGACCCGGATGTGGACTTAAGCCACGGGAAATGTCGGGGCGGACAGTCGTCTTTCTCACTTTCGGAACCTTCGAACGGAGCGAGTAAAGGCCGATGCGTTTATACAAGAGAAGTCTAGTACAGACGCCAATTACCCCGAGTACCGCAGTCGGTAGACCACCCTGCTGACCCTGCGAATGTGTGTACTCCCTCAAAGTCGCGACCCATCGACGGGAGTCTGACCTGGGGCGCGCAGTACCGCGCGCCTTCACTACCAGTGATACTTTTACGCATTTACCGTGACGCGGTACCGTTGTTGGGCGAAAAGATCATGCCCGCACGGATAACCCACGACAGATAGCGCCTTCCACCAGTGGTGTCTGCGTACAGACTGCCGACCCCCCCATATATGCTTTCCAGCTTGACACTCCCCAGAGACCTCGTCTCTGGAGTTTGCCAGTGTGTATTTAATAGACCTCGAAAATCGCCAAAGGAGTCGGGATTTTGCGAAAGACGGAAAAGAGTCTCCTTGTAGCAAGCGAGGCACTCCTTGTGCTGTTGGTGTCATAGCATATATTTGGCGGTTAAACGCAAGCCATGCGCAAGAGGTGTGTACGACGTTGCTAGACTATGGCGGCTGCAGGGGGTTGGAGGACCGGACTCTCGCTACGTCTCTTGGTTTGCTGTCTGTTGGGCGCGTTAGACGACTCTCCAGTGGCGTGTTTACCGGGACGGTACATGACCGACCGCCTCTATATAGTCGACGACACGCCCGTCAGGGCACCGTCGAGTGATGCGTCCCTGTATGACATAGTCGGGCCCCCCTGCTAGAAAGTGGGTGTGTGGTCTCGGCGAACCGTGATACCCGGACCGGGCACTCACCATGTTAGACTTATGTCACCTTCGAGGGAGCTTCCACTTATTTTGATAGTCTCACGTTCTCGAAGAAGGTGGTACAGGAGAGATTACTGACATTCACCTCCCACAAACTCCTCACCACGAGTTTTTCCTGTGTAGAGAAAAGTTACAGACAGCCCCACCTAAATAGTAAAGATGTCCTGGATTAACTATTTGTGTCTCGAAAGGATTGCTAGTTTCACATGGACCGACGATAACGAGCGTACGGTAACACCCGAAACTCCCTTCTGCCGGAGCGGTTGTAGAAAACCAGACGGCAAAAATACTTTCCCCGAGGGTCCGAGGAGAGACAAAGGTCCAGTGACCACGGGAATACCCTGAACCGTCACCAAAATCTACCCGAGTGAGCTGGAGGGTAAACTTGGGGACCTCTTCGACTTGTACTTTGTTGGACAGTGACTTGTCCAAATGACCGAAGACCGTATGATGGGTTCGCTCAGTAACTGTAAGTAAAGCGAGAGACATGTAGGAAGGTACCGTGATCAAAACGGGGCCCCGTTGCTATCAACACGACTTCGGGTTGGGACGGAAATATGGATTCCACCTACGAGTACATGGGGGTAACTGTAACACCGTAAAGGAGCGGGCGACACAAGGAGGACTCCTTTTGTCGCCGGCTGTGGTCTCTGCTGCTTCGGTATCTTGAACCGGGCAGGACGTGGGGCAGCTTGAGTGAAGGCCTGCCGCGGGACCGTTGAAGGTGGCGGCTGGACCCTTCGGGGGAGACAGAGCTGGAGAGCCTCGTCTTCCTTCTTTTTTGATTCGCATCTCAGCTGCATCGAAGCTAGAGTGGAGCCAAATATGCCCTCGGGAACAATAGGCATGTCCAGAACATCCTCTTTTTCCCAGTCTGGAAGGTTCGTCAGGTTGAGCCAACTGGCTCTCTCCTGTACCACCATAATTCCCAGTACTTTGCCCTTGGCTTGGACTGCACAGCGCTGCACACGGAGGCAAATGTCCGTGATCGCTGCGATCTCGTCCCACACGGCAGGCTCAGGTTTGCTTGACAAGTCTTCGCAGAACTCCGCCTGGTAGGCGGTCAGCAGCGAGGAGACATGAGTGCCCTGGCGGACAAAGCTGCGGCTTATAGGCCGTTCGGTCATCGCTGACTGAAAACGGTCTGCCTTTGCCGGTAGCGTGGGGTTCCTGCTCGGTGTCGAAGCCAGCCTCGGTTGGAGGTGGGCTGCCACCAGCGGTTCCATGGGCGGCATGCGGAGCAGGCCGAGCCTCTGCATACCGTCACAGTCCAGGGAGGAGGCACCCTGGATTGGGGCCTTGTTGCTGAAATGGCGGTCTCTCCAGGAGACCAACACCTCGTACAGCATCTCCGGAAAGACTGGAAGGAGCTGCCTCTTCGTCCTCGCAGCTTGGGGCAATTGCTTCCCCTCGTAGCGAGATCTGGAGGTCTCCTTGGCCACTTCAGGCCATGGGATGTCCAGCCTGGACGCAGCGCGTTGACACACGGCTTGCAAGTCCATACTTAGGCAGGGCGAAGCTGGTGTGCTTTCGTCAGGGAGAGCGGACATCGCTCCCGGCTTTGCAGCCTGAACCGATGAAACGAAGATGTCATCCTCGTGCTCATCCGAGTCGGACAGGAGGAACTCAGAGGCATCCTCTTCTTCCTCCATATAGTCCAACTCCAGGACATCCTCCGCGGGTGGAACCATGTTGAGGTCCAGTTGGGAGCCCCAGCTTGACACAGCGCGGGGCTCCGGTTCAGCGGCTGCCGCTGTCATTGAGCCCCAGCCTGACACAGCGCGGGGCTCAATCTCTGCGGCTGCCGCTGTCATTGAGCCCCAGCCTGACACAGCGCGGGGCTCAATCTCTGCGGCGGACGCCACCATGTCTTGATTGCCGGCCGGCGAATCAGCGGACATGAGGGGGTCCTGTCCCGACAAGCTAGCTTGGCGTGCTAGCCGTCGGCGGAGGCTCTTAATGGTGAAGCGGGCACAATGCCCGCACGAGTCTGGGTTATCGATAGCCTCCTGGGCGTGTTCCAGCCCGAGGCAGGACAAGCAGAAGTTGTGTGAGTCTGTGCCTGAGATCTTAAACCCGCAGCCGCATAGCCGAGTCCCTGACTCCTCTGGTGTGAGGGAGAGAAGGGTCCATCTTTGTTCACCGGGGTGTCGGCGTGGATTGGACACGCTAGTAACAGGTACGTTACCCAGAAAAAAATCCAACCTTGTCGTTAATCCGAAAGGAAAAAGCGACGGCGTTGATTTTATTCTTTATTAACTGGTGTGTTAATACCTTTTGTTTTTATCTCCGTCTCCTCTGGTGTGAGAGAGAAAAGAGAACGTCCTCGCTACCGTGGTGTCGGTGTGGAGGGAAGAAAAGCTAGCAACAGGTATGGTACTAGCTAGAAGAAAAAAATCAAACCTTACCGTAATTTCAAATGAAAAAAACGGCGAGGCAGATTACAATATTAACTGGTGTGTTAATATCGTTCAGTCTTCTTGCAAAGCAAAAACGTAACCGGCAAGCGCCCGTCGACCGAATGTTAGCTTGGGTTCAGTCTGTGGACCGTTAAGCTGGCCCGGCTACTGATAATTTGAGATGTGCTCTGAAGCGAGAAGAGGTGTTTGAATGACGCTGCGTCGTAGCGCAAGCTACTTATAGGGTGGGTGGATTCCCTGACGTAGACGTCAAGATCACCAGCCAATCAGGATTGGCGTAATGAGATTGATGCTTCTGTTTGCATACGCGTTGAGGCGCATCCCATAGTGAGACATCGAACGGAGTGTTATGAATGAGAATTGCCTATTAAAAAAACAATGTGTGAAACTGAATGTTTTGTGATTCAACCCAGTGATGAACTGTCCTCTTGTCAGAAAATTAAAGTGTTCCTTCCACCTCTGCATAAAATGAGAGCACATAGATGGTGAATGGATGGGTTGTTTGTCATCTGAGTTTTCAAAATGAGCTAATTGCTATTATCAAAACCCTGGTATTTGTCCTAACCTTTTGCTTCTAAAACAGGTCAATATCCCAGCAAACACTGCAGATGTGTCCTGTGTATTTAAAGCAGAAAAATAAACAATGTATTTTGAAGTGAGTAACAGACTACGAACTTGGCTTGCAATTCTGAGCGTTCAAATACTGTTTTTCCTTTATTGCCTACTGGTTCTTATCATATCCAACATGAAACTTTCCCAATAATATGTGACTTAAGCCAAAACAGGATGAACAGTATTCTCAAATGCTATGCTTAAGACCATTATATGAAAATGCATTTCTGAGTACTAATCTAAATTGTTATGTAAAACTCCCTCAGATGTATTTTATCTCTATGCCCTCAGGTTGCAAGGTATCATTTGTAAAACCTCACCTAGAGGTTAGTTTTTGCAAATCTCTATAATACGAAATACATGTGTAGAAACTCTAAGCTTTTTTTTGCCATAGGCTTCAACAAAATGCTCCTCTCACCACAGATTAAATTGCATGTATAGAATCACATTAATATATGGGCATTTGGATTTATTCAGAAATCTTTCATATGTTGGTGAGAACAAGGTAAATCATCATAGCTGTCTATCAGACAATATAATCACAGTAGCAAGGGTATCTAAGGAAGGTGTAGGCCTACATGTTCTGTATGTAATCCGGTGTTTTTTGCGAGATAACCTTGATTATGCATAGTAATAAGTATTTGACATAAACAACCTCCAATTTGTGGTGGATATAACAAAGGTGGTCTATCTTACTTACATATCCTGTAGTATTTCTCTCTCCAGTTAACACCTTTTCCTAGAGCCCTGTGACTGGACCCTTAAGCACCATACATTATAGTGGAGAAGCAGAAAGTAGAGGGCTGACGTAGCGGCTTCTGTTTATAGATCTATTTGGTGTGTCTATCCCTAAAACAAATGTTCTGCGGTTTACCCTCCTCCGGCTTGCCTCTTTATCTTGCTCTCCCTCCTTCTCCCCTTCCCCCATTTTGAGATTTATCACTGCAAACCTGAGGCCGGGAGGTCCCTGCTTACCTCATTTTCCCAATCCCGCTTACAACACTCTCTTTTGATATGCCTTTTCTTACATTCTTCCTCTCATTCGACTTACTTTTACCCCAAATGAACCACACCCATGCAACACCTCCCTGACTTTTTCTACCTTTCTTTATCCATTTGCACCTTTTCCCCTCTGGTAAATTGCAATCCATTCTCTTGGTATCGGTCTGCCAGAGAGAGCAATGGTGCTTGGTGGCACAGCGGAGCACTGAACCCAAAAAAACACAACTAGAACACCCATTATATGGATATGTCAGTGCTTTCCAAAAACCTGCATCTCCACTCAATCAACTTTTCATGAATAGGAACAAAAGCAGCAATGTATTCTACCTTGCAGGACTTCCTGATTTCTAACAGTGCAGACGCTTCTCTGCTTGCTCTTGCCTCTGCTTATTTTTTTATGCTGATTTTCCTATTTTTCTTTTCTGAAAACTTCGAGCAGCGGCTCCTGGACATTAACGTATCACTGGGACAGTTATTCTTTGTAAATAGATGGAGGGTTTCAGCCATATTTCTAAAATGCTACGACGACCTCAGTCTTACAGTAGCGTGGCCTAGCAACAGCTAAAGCCTGATAGGCTACTGCATGCTATTTAGCTTAAGCTAGTTGGTAGCAAAATGTCTCCGTTCTCTACAGATGACTTCCACAAACTTCTACAGAAGATGGCCGTGTTGGAAATGAAAATGCAACGGTTGGAAGTTAACGTGGAAGTGAATGGACTAGGTTGGAATGACACCACTTTACCAGTGCTGCAAAAGAATGGAAAAGGGCATGCTAACTTACAGCTAGTTAGTAGCTACAAGGATTCCAAGGAACAGGAGGGCTGTGTACCCAACCCAGTCTCACGGCATTTCGTGTTATAGTCACGAAATGTAATCTATTGATTCGTATTCACCAACACGATTTCCCCCTTTTTTTCGTATCACACAGAATGATTTTAAAAGCAATGTATTTGTATTGGTAGTGTGTTTTGTGCCTGCACCACATATTTTTGTCCGATTATTGTTTTTATTTTAAATGGTATAATGTCTGACTTTTTTTGCCGTCCGCGAGCAAAAGAAATGGGGCTCAGAGCCTCAGAATACTGAAATCTGTATTTTTAAAATATTTTTTTCCTTCTAATTTGTTATTCTTTTCTAACGGTTAAAAAGAGATGTCAATCATCCAAATCGACCAATGGGTTCCAGAGAAACGGCAAAAACGCCCATTTCCACCCAAATGAGCCCAGAGGTGGGTTGCGTTAGAATAGTCCATTTAGCTTAGGAACCTTCCTAACCGAGTGAAATGTCACGTTGTTTTTTTGCGTCAATCTTGATAACAGGGTACTTATTATATGTTGGTACTTTGGATTCCTAAAGCTTTTAGTCTACCATCCCATCATTCAAGGGTAGTTTTCACTGTAAGTAAAACATCATTTTTGGACGGACACTATAACTTACAGTTTTTTACTATGTTCAATCTGAATTTTCTTTAAAATAAAAAACATCTATATTGATTCTGACTTTTCTACATCCAACTCACATGTTTATCATTGCTTTGAGAAAAAAGATTATTAATTGTCCCCTTTTAGAAGTGTAGTTATGGTCATTGTTCTGGAAATGTCATTTTCGAGCCTTAGACCTGAAAAACAGGGATGGGGTTTAACAGGTTTGAATTTTTGTGAAGCACTTTGAATTGCCTTGTTGTTAGAAATGTGTGAAAAAGACAGCAACATATTTCTCATCTAGCTGCAGAGCTGGATTCATGTCCCAAATTGTTTTAGGTCGGTTTTTGGGGACTTGCATACACAGTATATGAATAGCACACACCTGCCCTGCTTGGTATGGTGACATAGAAACGTGTTATGCTGCATATGTGAATATAAAATGCATAACCGTGTGTCGGCAAAAATGTTCGCTGTTGACACTATGTAATCACAAAAAAAACATCACTTTTTGTTATTGTTTGTTATTTCAGGAGACTGGCATTTCACTGAATTTTGTTTCAAAGTTATTAGGCTTACATCTTGAATTTACTAAGACAGGCTTATCACAACTAATTATCAGAGATACTTTGAGTTTTGCAAGGACAATGCCTAATCTTGTAGCCAGCCTAGAGGAAAAACTCCCAATTATCTGAGTTGCTAGTAGCTAGTTGTCAAATGTGTATTAAAAGAAAGGGAACAATTAAGGCTCCATCTAGTTGAAATGCAAAGCAAATAGACCTGCATTTATTTTATTGCAACAATGAGTGTAATCTATGTTTTACAACAAATAAAATTGCATTTTTTTTTTTTTTTACACACACAGCTCTGAAACAGCTGAAGTTAAAGTAACAAACCCAGTTTATTAAACATCCAACTGGACTGTTCTTTGTATTTTATGTCCATCTAGGATTTTGATTTGCTACCTAACATAACAATCCAGCTGCCCTATTCAAGGTGACAATGTATTAGTCAGTTTAGGACCTGAGGGAAGAAGTTGTTCCTGAGACTCAGTGCTGACCTCTGGTTCTTTCTTCCGTACCTCAACAGGGAGAAAAAGCAGCTGTTTGGGAGCCTTAATGATTATTCAAGCCTTAATTCCTAATTCCTGAGTGGCAAACACCTGATTCTGCAGTCCTGGAAGGCTCTTGAGGCTGACAATTAGCAATCTCAGCTTATATTTTTTTAACTTGGAATATGCACACTGTAAAATGTTTGGCTGTACAATTACAGTAAATTACTGGCTACTAGTTGCATGGATTTCAAAGTAATTTACTGTAAATATTTCACAGTAATTTACTGTAGATATTCTACAGTAAATTAGAATAAAAGTACAACTAAATACTGTGACTTTACAGTTGCCATGCCCATGGAATTACTGTGATATAGCAGTACAGAGCTGTGGTATTATGGAGACCCTCCAGAAAAACGCGATTCTGCGATCGCAGAATTTACCGC
>NW_011369947.1:10620746-10637851 GCF_000735185.1 Notothenia coriiceps
ACGACGACTACTTAAACATATATAACATGACTTTCGACGAACAGGAAACTGTTAATTATTACTAATTGGTCTTTCAGTGAAGACAACCCTCCTAAATAAACCAAAGTGGTGAAAAGGGTCGGTGTTCTACTAAAGTAAGTAACCTCGGAGTTTCGACCCGCCACCTTCGCGCATTAACCTAGCTGCCTAGTTACGGTTAGGGAAATGTTGTCGTAAGGTGATCCGATCCCCCTACAGACAGCCATATTTTTTTCCTCCTTTAGTGTAGGAAACTTATCCGTCGCTCCTCCGCTCTCCCCGCAGTTATATCCCCTTTAGGTTGAGGCTGTTTTGGATAGTTAAGCTAGGGCGTAGGCGTTATGGCGGGAAAATTGTACAATTTCGCGTTTTTCTCGAATCTGTCGGAATTTACCCAATTAATTCATACGTATTTTTTTTGGAAACAGCATTTCTAACTAAGATGATTAAAATATTACAAGTTAAACATCAAGATGAACATACTATTATTAATTTAAAAAGTACATGGGAAACTTAAATATCCTGTAATAGGAACAAATGTGCCAAAATATTTCTAACATAAACATAAACTGAGGGCTTTCTTCCTGAGCCGCTGGGAGTAAAGTCCTCCATGGATGGCAGCTCAGTCCTGGTGATGTTCTGTGCAGTTTTCACCACCCTCTGTAAAGCCTTACGATTGAGGGCAGTGCAGCTGGCGTACCAGGCCGTGATGCAGCCAGTCAGGATCCTCTCTATGGTGCACCTGTAGAAGTTGCAGAGTATCCTGGAGTCCAAGGGATGTTGTTTCATCAGGTTTTAAATATCATTTATAAACGCCTTGTGTGTCAAAAATGTATTCTATTCACCTGGATTGAAGTTGGGATAGACATCTCTGTTTCAAATGAATACAAAAACCCTTCCAATGACAGTGTTTCAGGGCAATTGTCGATAAAAATATGAATATTTTTTGATAATTATAGATGAAATAATAGTAGAAAATAATAGATAATAATAATAATAATAATAATAGAAAAGTGTTACATCCACAAGAAGAAACTCAGACATTCTCAGAGAAGAAAACGTAAGAAAACTTGGGATTGTCTTTTAATTTTGTCAATGAACCCCATTACTTTCCACCTTAATTTTCCCGCTCTTTCCTGTTGTGTTTATCAGTCCACCTTGTATCTTTATCATCTCTCCACCATTCCTCCACTTTCCCTCTCCATCTTACATCCTGCATTTACTGTACATAAAGTGCTCTTACCACATTGGTACATGAATAACACTGAATAATGGAACTCGCCTGCCTGTTTCTATAGACAGGCAGCAGAGGCGAGCGCTGCGACCCTATAGAGATAAGTCATTATGTTACTGTATAGAACATTACAGACATTCACATAATGCGCCGGTGCAAAATCTGTGTGTACAAATGCAAGCGCCGCTGTGTTGTTTTAAAGACAAAAGTGGCACAGACAGGCATGCACTTTACATTTGCAGTTGCTCACACACACAAAGGGACACACAGATGATAAAAGGGGACACGGTGCACAAACAGATCTATCAACCGCCTCTAGGCATGGTGTGTTTTCAAAAAGCATGTGTGTGTGTTGACTGTGGGCCCTGCTGCTGATACATATGTTCTTGTGTGAGGATTTGGCATGTGTTAGCTCCCATTGAAAATATACATCACACAAGTCAGATACACTGTAAATTCCCAAGTGTGTGTGTGTGTGTGTGTGTGTGTGTGTGTGTGTGTGTGTGTGTGTGTGTGTGTGTGTGTGTGTGTGTGTGTGTGTGTGTGTGTGGGGCACCTTGCTGATTGCAGCACCTTTTCTACCTGTGTGTTGTTCCCCTGTGGTACACAAGCACAGGTGCGTGACGCGTCCTTCACTTCAATGTGCCATCAATCTGTAGCTGGAGACAAGCCAGAGCGCAACCTCCCCAGCCCACACACATGCACACACAGCCATACATTTGTGTATACATAGAGCTGTACTCTAATAGGAGATGTTGCATGCAGATGAGAGAACTTCCTCTCGAAGTGGGGCTTTTTCCGCTGCTATTAAATTATCCATCATGCAATTAGACCGTGCAGAGAGGGTGGGAGATAAAGGAAGAGACAGACAGAGATAGAAAGCACTCTTAGCCATGCATTCAGTAAAACTATTGGTAAAAACTCAGTACAAATGGATCACAAATCAACCTGCCACAATCAATTCTGTTTTCTCTTTTGTTATGTCAATGCAGGAACAACATGTAATCGAAGCAACTGTGACATCACTTTGTTATAAAAGTAAATAATGGAGTCCAATGGAGGCCTTTTAGGGGGAGGAGGAGAGGAACTCCCTCTGGAGGGAACTTTAGGGTTTTGCAGACCATTTACATGCACTCAAACCTGTATAACACACTACAGGAAAGGGAATACCCCAAAAGCCTAATAGTGTCTCTTGAAATAAAACCATAGATCCATGTTTTTAGACTAAATGTAAAAAAAAGTATTCAAGTAAACGTAAAAGTTGCAGAAATTATGATTTACATGTTTTTGTACTGTCATTTTTGATATTTCATGTATGTTTTCAATACAGCTCTGGGGCATAGATATACATTTCATTCCTTTCAGTATCAATACAAAGGTTTGTACAGATTATGCAGTAGAGTGGGTTGTCTATGATCAAAATTAGGGCTTCAACTTACACATATTGTCATTTGAGACTAATGTGTTGATTATGTCCTGAGTTAATCAATAGGTACAGTCTAGGAAATGTCTGGAAAATGTGTAAAAATACATTCATACTGGTAGTTTTCTTGTTGCCAAGCACTTGACACGTGTTAACTCCACTGCTTATCCTCAAGATGAAAGTCCCGTAGATTGGCGGGGAGTCAGTTAAAATAATTTCCATCCATTTATGTCAAATTCTAAAGCTGCTGGTTTCACGCTGGATATGTGAATGGCTCCAGCAGCAGGCAGCTAAAGGGCAGAAGGCAGAGGTGGACTACCTCTTGAAATATTTGCAAGTTTAAGCGCCTTGAGGCCGTCGGGCCATGAAGGACAGCCATTCACAGATATTTATCATCATTATTTTTAAACCATTACCGCTTTATTAGACGTTTTGAAGTGGTAAGTGACGAGATAGAGCGGCGGTCGGGTGCTGACATTCACAAAGGTCACATGACAGATTCAAAGCCATGATGCTGTCAAACCATGATGACTCACATCTACAGACATATATTGCTCTCGGCTTTCATTCATGTCCAATGCATAAATGGATATATTAACACATGTAGTCGTGTTCAGTGGGTTTTTTGTGTAATCCATATAAGGACATGCTGGGATGGAAAGGCAGAAGCATTAAGTCCTTATAATAAAACCAGGCGCTATGACTTATTTAACTACATTTTCATCACAAATTCATGTCACTCTTAAATCAAGGCTCATCATTTCATCATGTCTTATTGCACAAGATCTCGTTTTAACCTTAAGACATTTACATCAGCTTTAATGTTCTGTATTGTGCGGAATATTTAAGTGAAACCCATCTTACATAAAGACTTTATAGAACTAGTTGACGATGGCATATTGATAGTTGCGAGTTTGAAAAAGGCAGTTCGATGATTTAAAGATACTCATTATTGGAAATTGGATGTGACAGAACAAGCTGAATATAGAGAGCTGAATCACAATTAAACCGGTCCATACTGTAAAGTGTTTGATTTGTGCCATTCTAATGCGTTCACGGCTCATGATCCGCCTCATATGCCTTCCCCGGGACTTCCGATGGACTCTGCTAAAGCTTCAGCTGTTCGCTCCAGAGAACAGACTTTGTGGCAGGACGCCATCTTAACACCCCAGCGCTGAGAGATAAATAAAGAGAGGTAAAGAGAGACAGATCTATTGCTTGCGTTGGCCTGTATGCAACTTTAAATTGCTCTAAGTAAAACGTTTCTTTCACTATTCGCCCCAGCATCTGAAATCATCTTCTTCCTGTCTTTTACTCTTAAGTCTGCCATCTGTTTACATAAAATCAAAGCATAAAATAAGGAAACTGAAACAACTCTGTTCAGGCCAAGCTTAATAAAGAGGTTTTATAATAGTGTCACAATTAGAAGAGAATAAAGAAGACAGCAGTTTGATTCATCCAACCATAGCCTTAACTGACTAATAAGGTAACCATGTTGCTAGAGGTCCTCTTATCTTAACAAGAACTTTTCTTAAGCCAATCATATTTCCCTCAAAGAGAAGCTCTCATGCTGTTTGGGGTTTTCCCTTTCCTGCAGTGTGTTATATATGTTTTTGTGCATGTAAATGATCTGCAAAGGCTAAAGTTCCCTCTGCCTGAAACGCCTCCATTGGACTACCTTGTGAGCTTCTGTAACACTCACGCTTCTATTGGCTAGTGCTCCAACACAAATGTACGTGATAGGTTAAGGGGTGGGACATCTAAAATTCAATCAGGAGAGACATGTTTTGATGTAACAATATATATTTGTTGCCAAGAATACACAGATGAAAATATTGGCGATTAAACCCTGTTGTGCGGGACTATCATTAGGGAGGGGAAACCCCCCCCCTGGGGTCTTGACACTGGTGGAGGCATGAAGGTATCAATGCAGGTCGGTCTGAAGAGGAGTAGTTTAAGCTTAACGTGGACCCTGGATTCGGAGGAACAGGAGTTGGAAGGGGTGGAGGAGGGCTGCGACGAGTCACCAGGTTTGAAGATGCGCTATATGATTGGCTTGTGGGAATAGAGACAAAGTGATTTTGCTGGGGAGTGAACACCCCCGGTCACTGATTGGAGGGGTGAGCTTAGTAACAGGACATAAAGACGGTCTTCCTGTTTGATAAGATGTACTTTATTGATCCCAATTTGGGAAATGTTAGCGTTGCAGCAGCATTAAAAGAGAAGGCATTGCACATAAGAGAAATTAAAAGAGTAGAAATAAAAAATTCTAAAATTTAAACATCTGAAAACTTGAATTTGCGCTGAGCTTCATGTGGTGAAAGAAGGTGCTGCAGCACAGGCAGTATGAGAAAAGATAAAGACCTTTTTGAACATTAAAGCATGGAAAATGGTAACCAATTCATATTTTATGCAAACAAATAATAATTGTGTGGATTAGCCCATGGACATTCATGTTTGTAAAATGACTAAACACTTCAAAACTATTATAGGAGAGCCGCAAGTGATTTAACCTCAACACCCTGCATAATTGCTGTGAATATAAGATTTACTCAACCATTAGCAATTAAGAAGCCATTGAAAAAGCAAGCATTCTACATATAGCTAGATAAACTGCTACAGGACGAGTGTTCATGAGACTTACACAGCTGTACAGATTCATCTTTCTTACCACAGAAGAATAAATCACTGGTTTTATTAAAAAGAAGTGTCTTCTCTGTAACGTGCATACATGTTTATCCCTTCGAGGATGAACTCCGAGCATGGATTGGACAGTTTGGAGTGTTTCAGCGGCCGGATTAAATTCTGGATTTTTCAGGTGTCTGTTCCTCAAAGTGTGAGCATGGAGAGTATTGACTTTTTGTCAGCTCTTGTTGAACCAGAGAGTTTTGGAGGGTTTAAACTTTAAACAAATCTGATATCAGGACGTCTCTATTTGGTTTAGAGTGTCTAGAGTGTTTATTGTTACCAAAATTGTCCAGAGAAAGGTTTGTCCTAATTTCCAAGTCTATTTTTATATACCAATTTATAAAAGGAGTACCGGTATATAAGTTGTTATACACTGTCAAAAGGGTTGGGTTCTTCTTGCATTATGTCACAAAAAATGACAGCCATTACCCAGAGGCCATCATCATGGGTATACGTATATCACTGCTCAAAGGCGGCTGTGATTATTAGGAAACGTTTGTGAAAAGCGTTTGTGTTAATGCTTGAATATAAGTTTTTCAAAGTTCACCTTAATGCACTATTGACAAAATAATCTCTTTATTAAGAATTTGTCAAATTGCTAGAACAATTTGGTCGAATAAGGTGATTTGCAGTAAAATTAAATCCAAACTTTATTGCATATTCATGAAGAAAAACAAAACAGAAACGACGATAATCTTTTTTTTACTTCTAAGAGGATTTTATATAATCTTATATAAGGAGAGGTTCAGCTCTGCAGGAGGTGATGAGTCAGGCTCAAGCGAGGTAAGGAAGTAAGGAAGCAAGGAGCACACATATATCTTGGAGAGCCAGAGAGAGATGGACAGATAGGGGGAAGAGAACTAAAGAGCAGCTCCAAAATGGCGACGAAGAGATGGCGTGATAGAGAGATTGAGGGATAAAGGGGAGAGGAGGTAGGTGGGCAAGAAGGAATGTAAGAGGGTTGGAGAGAGATGGGCTGATAGGGGAAGGAGGAAGGAAGAGAAAGATGGAGGGAGGAGGATAATTGAGAAAAAAATACAAAGTACAGAGCGATGGAGGGGCCTGGGAAAGATGAAGCTACCAGCAGTGCTCAATTATATTAAAAAAGGGGGGGGGGGGAGGAAAAGTGGATTCATGACTCTCACAGGAGCCTTCATCAGATAATTTAGTCTGCCAGTAATTCTACGTGTGTGTGTGTTTGTAATGAAGATTTCCATGCTTGGTTGGAGACACACATATATAAGTTATGTATATAGAGTGTGTGAAGGGTTTTATGTAAATATCTACATACTGTGTGTGTAGCAAAACTGGAAATTGTAGTCTGGGGGCAGTGCCAGAGCTTTGGAAGAAGATGAGCAGACATAATTAAGAGGCCATTAATACAATTGTTAATGAGCACATGTAACGGAGAAAGGCGTGAGAGAGACACATGGGAGGGGAGGGAGATCATGCCTACATGTGTGAGACTTTATGTGTGTCTCTCATATTCCATATCAGGCATATCTATAGCCTGAGATAAGTTATCATTATGAGATATGTCCTGCCTGTGACAGACACTCACTGTCATCTCCGCTCATTTGCATAAAGAGGGCTTTTAGCGATGCCCTTGTACCCTCAATGACAGTATCTCTGCATAAGTCAATGAAGACACACACACACACACACACACACACACACACACACACACACACACACACACACACACACACACACACACACACACACACACACACACACACACACACGCCCCAAATTCATAATAGCTTTACTCATATTTATGGTTTAATGAATTGATTAACTTAATTGCAAGAGGTTAAAAATGTTAATTAAACAAATGTATATCAATATCATGGACTGTTTTTCTGTATTCAAATATTCGGAACTCAGGCTTAGTTTCTAGCTTTTTTGAAGCATTCAAAGTCATAAGAAAGCACTACGGAACGCCCACACGGCTCCGTTGCGTTGAAGCTTGCCGGTAGGCGTGTCTGGTGCGTGACCAACAACCAATCACATTAATCTCCAGCCCCGGACACACAAGCACGCGGTTTGATTGGCTAGCGCTTGTACTGGCATATGATTTGATCGGCTGGCGCTTCCGTCGACGCTTGAAAAGTTGAACTTTTCTCAACTTTCGAAGCGAGCAGCGGAGGAAAAGCGAGCAGCCGAGGCAAAGCGACGCGACAGAACCACAATGCAGTTCTGCAAAGCTTGACGTCACCCCATTCAAAGTGAATGGGAAGTGTCTTTGTTGAAGCACGCAACGGAACCGTGTGGACGTACCGTTATCATCACTACTTGGTTACTTTTTTATTTTTGTATTGTCAATCAAACCTAAGATATATTCTAGAAGACCTTATACTGCATCATGAGTCTGTATTGTTTCAGCTGAGAGGAAATGATAATGCTTTTTAAGATCAGGCCAAAACAGAACATCAGTTTATCCAGAAAATGAAATTAAAATAAAATACATCACAAAATAGGTGATCATTTTAGCATTCTTCAAAACCTGCTGTCCTTTAGGAAAAACCATTGCGGTTTGTCACATAATAGTAAAAGCTTTTTTAGGGGACTTTTTTTGTAGTTTCACACAACTGGCGAGAGAGTGATAGTCTCTTGAAAAAAAAAAAGCTAGGCTTTTTTTGAAAATGTCAGAGCTCGAATAAGCCATGATTTCCAAGGTCCGTGCTTATATATTGCATATGAACCCGGCAAATCTTTATATACGTATATATATATATATATTTTAGAAAAAAAGACCATTACCTGCAAGCTGGAGCTTAAAAAAATGCATCACATAAAATTAAGCCACCTTAAAGTTTACCTATTACAGTTCAGGATAAGCTGGGCTTAACTTACATATAGAGCACTCCTCCGCCTACTACATGTCAAGGTAAAGTGAACTCTCAAGTCTTACACAGCAGTTTCAAATATTAACCAGCTCAAACATACACACACATACACACATACCCAGTCCGTCCAGCCTGAGGGTCGTGTTGTGCTATGTGAGGCTTTCAGCGGAAGTATAAATGTTAGATTAATGTCAGTCAGGGAGCTTGGGAGTGCTTATGTCAGAGAAGGATGTGAAATGGGAAGTTGAAGCGTGTGTGTGCTGATTGCAGTTTACATTTGAGCATGTGTGAAGTTCAGTATGTGAAGCGCTGGGAAGGGGGGGGGGGGTTGCGTGCAGTGAGTCACCCGGGGAAACCCTAACTGGGCAGTAAAGAAGAGGAGAGTTTACTGCTGTGAATTTATTCTCCCTCCATGGAGACAGATTGATCCTAGCTATTCTGCTACTTAAGCCCTAGCTGCCTTCAATCATAGTGTTTTAGAATGACCTTCAGTTTTGTGAACTTAAATGTTTGAGTAAAAACTTGCTGCAGAAATGGATTTTCACACTGACATCATGTTTTGTTTGGTGGAATGCATTTCGAAGGGATTGACATTCAATTTGAGAAAACTCACAGGTTTAACTTATGAGCTTTAACACTCAAGAAACTACCCTCTGGAAGCCTGAAGCAACAGAGCCCATACTGTAATCTGGAATGTCAACATGATGTACAACCTGGAGGTTGTCTACTGACAACGACTTTGTGGACTCACACAATGTTTGTCTGAATTTATACATCCAGAAAGGCTTTCTGCTGTGCTATCATAATCGGTCCAAAAAGTACTTTTCATTCAACAATACCAGAGTCCTCCTACCCAGTGCCAGACAAATGAATGAAATGTAGATCGATAACAATAAAACTATCTTTGCGACTTAACCTTAACGTACATATACATTCAACTAGGCATTTTTTGGAGAAGTTAAAGCTTATAATAATGTGCCAGCCCATGTGAAACCTGGTTTTGGTTAACCCAACTGATATTACATTAGATTTCCTTTAGCTCACTTGCTTTCTATGTTGGACTTCTTTTTTTTTTTTAACCTCCGGAAGCAACACAAACTCGTAGCTTTCGCATAGCATGCAGTTCAACTTGGGGATACTTTCAGAGTAACACAGCAGCAGCAAGATGTTTGAGGGTTTTTGATGTGGTATGTATTGCTATTGAAATATTAGGCAGGTAATGTCATCATTTTTATATCTTGACAACAATATTTCCATCTCGATTGCTAAAGTAGCCAGGCCTGTTGCTAAATGCCTGCTAAGGTACATTAGCATGTTGGTGAGCTACTGTAGCCAGATAACAGCTAATTTCCTTTTAATGATACTGCTTCGGCTAGAACTACAGCAGTTTTTTTCTAGAAGAACTTGGGAACTAATGGACTATCCTAATTTCCATTAAACATTAGTTATAGTTAACTTTTTTGCCATTTTTGTGTAAATCAGGCTCTTTATCTTGGCAATCAGATGTTTGCTAGATGGTATTTGAGCTTTAATTTAATAACTTTAAAATGTATGCATTTAAAATAATTTCCTTATTGTCAGCCTCTCTTCACTCAATCCTCCTACAACCTAAAGAGGCTATGACTTACTGTAACTGTAATTACAAAAAACCTACTCCCACAGCAATTAGAATACAAAATGGCTGAGAATCTCCTCCACCACCGCCTCACTCCCTCTGATTAAACCAGAGAGAGAAAATATGGGAGAGCTGATCACTGTATTGAAAACCTGCCTCTACTTCCCACCCTCCTCCCCGTCTCCTGTCTAACCCTCTAGAAGCCATCATTTATGTACATAGTAAATCTCCCAGGACCATAGAAGGAAGCAATTAGTCCTGTTTTGCCTCCCTGTTGCATGGCCGTAATGATCGGCCTGACGATAGTCATTATGGCTTTACATGTTGGATTTGGTTGCCAAATCCTTTGCATACTCCTCCTAAGCAGCGATCCGCTGAATAATTGCTGGCTCTTGGAGAATTTTTAAGATGATCTTGAGTAGGCTCTAGTTGAGCCACCTTGTTTGGAACAACAAGTCCTCCAACTAATACGACCAAATGGGCCGATTGTTCCGACCCATAATACGACCCACAGGAGCCTTTTCAATCAACGGGAGCGTCAGCCTGTCTACCCTGTCTACCCTGTCTACCCTGTCTCCTAAAAATTAAGTTCCCACAGAACTAAACTGCATTCTCAATTACGTTGTTACGGTATGGGAAAGGTAGGACCCAAAAGCAAGTAAGTTGGTCTAGAAAACAAAAAGCGAGCTTTATTGCAAAGCTGATCACAAAAACATGGCATGAATCAAACTGTAGCTCAGAAAAACAATAACATAAAAACTGACCGTGAAAAACATGGAGGAAGACCGGAGAGAAAAACATGAGAAGTGACATGAAGGGAGGACAAACAAACAATGAACCTACACCGAACACAGGAAGAGACAAGACTAAATACAGGGAGGGGTAATCACGAGACGAGAAACAGGGAAGGAGAAACACAAGGGCAACAGGTGAACACAATCAGACAATTAGACACACCAGGGAAACTAACGACAGGGAGGAAAACACAGGGAGAAGGACCAGACAAGAAAAAAGGAGGAAAACATGACAGGGGGAACAGAAAAGCAAAATAACCCCACAACTAGACACAACAAAACTCAAACCCTGACATACGTTTAATTAGAAACATATTTTCTTCCACGTTATGTTAGTTATGAACGTATCTTAAATACGTTTATTTTCTACATATCTTTGACATTTATTGTCTTGTTTATAATAATGATAATAGTCATTTATAAATATCATTTTAGAGCACACATTTGAAATCGATATATGGTTAAATTAAGATCAGTAGGCGAGGCTGTAATTTCGCCAGCTGTTACTCTCATGAGCGAGGCAGAAAATAATAGTTGTAACATGCCAAAAAGCTGCTGTGTCGTTTATTGCACCTCAAACATTAAAACAAATCCAGAGTTACGTGTTTCTTTACTTCCTCTAAGAAGAAAGGACAGTAAAATTAGATCTCTGTGGCTTCAGGCTTGATCGCCGTTCAAATGACAGCGTTGGTTTCCCCAAAAGTGCGCGTGGCTGTAAAGTGACGCAGATTTTACTCTCATCTATTATTCAAAACCATTCTTTTTATTCTAACGTAAATTACATGCCAGTGTTTTATCTTTTTATTTAGCGATTTGTTTTTGCATGTTTAACTGGGAATGTTTTCATGTTGAACCTGGAAGTACGTCACTTCACTTTGTCTTCTTCGTCCCTTTTACGTTCCAGACAATGCATGGTGAGCCATGCATTGTCTGGAACGTAAAAGGGACGAAGAAGACAAAGTGAAGTGACGTACTTCCAGGTTCAACATGAAAACATTCCCAGTTAAACATGCAAAAACNCACACACACACAGCACACACGCGCACACGCGCGCACACACACACACACACACACACACAGACACACACACACAGGCAGGAGATGGGAAACCTTGTCTAACGGGTGTCAGGAGTCGTAAAAGGAATCAAATTTTGCCTCGCATTTTATGCTCTGACTATTCCTCCTCTCGCCCAACCCATTCCTCTGTCTCTCTTTTATGGGTTTATGTCAGCATCAGCTCCCAAATGAGGAAATCAACCACCACTGTCTTTTTTTTTCAGGTCATATCCCTAGGACTTTCTTGAAACTGCACACTGTGATATTTCCAAAGTGGCAATACACACATTTTTTGCTTTTACTTATCATTATGAACTAAATGTTGAATGCACAATGTAATGACTTTAGAACCATAACACCATCTACTTTGCAAATGAAGCTTACCTTTCACTTTCCAACTCTAATTGCCACTGGGTAAGATCTACTGGAAAAATGAAGGCTCCATTATAGTATTAAGCATCACTCAACCTTTGCGCAACCAAAACTGGAAAAGATAAGCACTTTTCCCCCCTGGTGTTCCGGAGGTGTGTGGTGCAGTGGGTGGTGTTCGGATCAGGGGGTCACAGGTTCAAACCCCACTGCAGTCAGCATGTCGTTGTGTCCCTGGGCAAGACACTTCACCCCAAATTGCTCCTGTGGGGTCTACAGTATTGAGTATTTAAGTCACTTTGGATAAAAGCATCTAACAAGTAACATGGTAACATGTAATGTCAATGTATTGGTAGAGAATCCTTTTTACCAAAGCGTGTCAATTGTCTCCGGTACGTTTTTTGCAACCTTCATTTTTACGTTGACTTCCATATCTCCTTGGGATTGACACGTTTTATTGGATCACATGGTCAACTTGCGCATGTGTATGCAAGAAAGAGCACCAATAAAACAGGATAATGCAAATAAAGCAAGCCATTCTAAATTATTTATTTATAACATTTCAGATAAGTTTAAAGAGGAATTAAATTCGAAAAATCTATAAAGCCTTAAAGTTTGGGAAATACGCAAATACGGCTTTATTTCCCAGAATTAGATTGGGTGATCCATACCAATCTTATGCGTGTATGATACATAAGATGCTCCAAAAAGCAGCTGGGCATCTTAGATTAGCAAAAGGAGAGGATTAACTATGGATTGCAAAGATTACCAAACAAGATATCAAAGCTTTAGTGAGCTTTGCTGGTATGTACATGTTGTTCCATTGGACAAACACAGAGTAGCTGCTTCCAGTCTTTATGCTAAGCTATGCTAACTGTTTTTTGGCTGTGCCCTCATACTTACTATAGAGCAGAAATGTTCCAACTCTAAGGCAGAGTACTGCATCGGGTCGGGTACCCGACGGTTGACCCGCGAATCACCTTTTTTCCGGGTTCGGTTCTGGGTAAAACAAAGATGATGCGGGTCGGGTCGTGGGTGTTGCATAATAAATATATTAAAATAATAATAATTTAGTTTAATGTTTAAATCCTCAGACCTCTCCCCCGAGGGACCGCGCATAATCATAACCTCTGCAGGGCATCAATCTGCTGCTGAGCGCGCCACATTCGAAATGGCTGAGGTGAAGCTCTCTAGCGGAGAATACAGCATTTTCAATAACACTTCCTCAAGAGCGAAATCCAACGTCTGGGAGGCTTTTGGTGTCATCCTAGATAGATAAAATAACCAACATCCCACGCTTTTTTAGACAAATATGCAACTGCGTGTGTTAATAATTGCACGTTTTCACTGCTCATATATATGCGGGTTCGGGTCGGGTTGCGGATCTTGTGCCAACGGGTCGGGTCGGGTTGCGGAACTAATTGGCAATATGTGCGGGTAGCGGGGCGGGTTCGGTATTGCACGTCGCGGGTGCGGGGCAGGAGCGGGTCTTGAAAATCAGACCCGTGCAGGACTCTGCTCTAAGGGGCAAGAGATCATTAATGGTAATTTTAGTTCAGAAACTAAAAACCCTTACACTGCAATTTGTGAGAAATGTTGAGCATTAAAACATTTTTGGAGTACAGATATAATTGTTCTTAGTAGGGTGGACAGGGTTTTCAAGAAGTAAACAAATCTCAAAGCTTGAATTGAGTATTTCTGAGTGTTATTCACAGCTTATTTGACACTAATCTAAACTGGCTGCTGGTACGTTTCAGTCTGACACTCCACACGCTAGACAGCAGTAATTGTGAACCCAATTTCAAGGATTCCAAATTACTCGAATGTAAACCGGCCATGCAGCAAATGCTTTTTATTTTATGACATTAAAAGATGCGCCTGTGGTCTGAGAGTCTTTGTCCTCAGAGAGTGCAACGATGGGGATTCAATATCCTCATGAAGGACATGGGACGTACAATAGTGTGTGTGTGTGTCCTGCAGCAGTTGTGTTGTATCTTGTCACCAGATTCTGTACGACACTACTAATTAGGCTCTGAGAGACAGACAGTACGCACTGCCAAGGATGTTTCACCAACACAGAGAAACACACGCATATTGCCTGACTCAAGGGGTACTACATCGTCATGACAGGAAACACCTTGGGTGGCGTGGCAAGCTTAGCAGCACCATGGGACCAGCATGCCATGCATCATCGCAGGCAACAAATACCTCAAGTGTCTGCCGCGACGTGGTTGTGTTTCCTCTGAAATCCATTGGCATCATTCACTTTCTCTCTCCCTCTTATTCTACCTCCAACCTGGGTCCCTCTCACTGTGTAATCATATCCTTTACACCATAGGCTCCCAATCTAATCTCATGCATCGGTACTCTTTAATTAAACTGATTTGCGGAGACTCTCTCTTCCAGTCTGTCCTCAATTCATTCATGCCCCCATACCAAAACATGCACACACACTCATGCAGTACATCCTCATCCTGCTATGTTCTCCGTTGGCAGATCCGCAATCAACTCAAATGCCACGTAGTTCACGAAAATGTTACTCCAAATTATTTCCTGATCTCATTGAAGCAGCTTTTCCACATCCAGCACAATCTGATTTAATTTGATTGGCGGCACCAAACAGCGAAGACTCGACAATAAAACAACCAACCAAAATGTCCAAAGTAAAATTGTCACTGGACGTTTTTCTGCGCAGTTCATTTTGTCAGCCAAAATTGAACCGAGCGAAACGTGGTTATCGGGTTTCGTTTCTTTAACCTGCTGCAGCTAATCACAGCAAACGAGGAAACACACATACAAAGGGTTTTTACAGTAGCGCCTGTGAGTATAATTTGAGTTAATGGAAAAAGCGAAGCTCGGGAACTCTCCTTCCTTCTCTTCATAATTTGTTCACCTGCTTATCTACCTTCTTTTTCTCTCACCATTCTCACCCTGGTTCTGAGGGATTCCATTTCCGTCCAGCTAGTAAAGTGCACTGTAATTATACATGCTGCTTTATTGAACTGTAAGGGGATAATTCCCTTTATGCGCACGGAGACGGGCCTCCCTTTAAAACCCATCCAGGCAACCCCATCATCTCCAGGCGGCCTGGTGATCTCCTTCCTACATTTATCCATCTGTTACGTCTCCCAGTTGTCCCTTTAGTACCTCTCTGTTTCCTATTTTGTTGGCGGGTGAGCTTCTCTGGCGCACTGCTAGGGATTCTATTTATTGCCGTAGTGTATCTCTATTACGCCGCAGCGGAGGGTACAACACTATGATAACACTCAGCACGGAGAGGTTAAATAAGGTTGAGGGGAAGCTATTGCAAGAAATAGTTATCCAAGAAAGTAACTGAGTATGTCAACTGAAGAAGTGAAATACTTGGGTGTGTTGGTGTGACTGATTTACTTGGCTGTGATGGATCAGAAAAAGATTTAGCAATGCTTTTGCATAAGTAAAACGATGTGCTCGTAGATCTGATAATGTAGTAAATAATAATGTGTGTATCCCCCCGTGATCTGGGTTGTATTGGTTCTTCTTTGGCGCACTCTACCATCGAACGACTTTCATGAAAATTGGAAAAGTAATTGTTCTGTATTCTTGCAGACAATTGGACAAACAAACCAACAAAACAAAACGTCCTTGGTGGAAGTCAAAATAAAAATCATTCAAGCATGCACTCTCTTCATTGCTTCAATGAAGTGAAGTCTGACAATTAACTGGAATCCTCTTCAACATTACTTTACATCTAATTCAGGTCCTCAAAGTGTTCTCATGGCCCAGTTTAGAGATCTCAGCTACAGAAAGTGTTTTGTTGGCATAGACAGAGGAAGTAAGTACAAAGTAAATACTTTATTAAGAAGCAAGAATTACTAGGATTTTGGTGATGTTAAGAGATCAATGCTTCACCAGCCTTATGGACATGTTTAATGTTTCACCTTTTACAAAAGAGAGGGCTTCAATGATGAGGACTATATTGTCCCCTGACAAATGGTGCACACTTAAGCATAGATTATAACAACTAAAAACCCTTTGACTGTGGCTACGAGGGATGCGGTCGTGTTTCAACCAGATGGTTGTGGGTTCGATCCCAGCCAGTGCAGTCAATATGTTGATGTATCCTTGGGAAAGATACATAACCCTGAGTTGCTCCTGATGGCATGGCCAACGGTGTATGAATGGTAGTTCCCTAGAGCAAGTGGGACTGCTCTGTATGAATGAGGTATGAACGGGTGAATGACTCTATGTAAAGTGCTTTGAGGGGTCTCAAAGACTGGAAAAAGCGCTATATAAGTGCAGTCCATTTACCAATTACCTTCTAAACAATAATTACTTCACTGAAACGACTAAACTCCAACTATTTCATTGATCTTACTAGAAAACGATCCTACTCCACAGCCCACAGTCAGAGGTTAAGGTCACCGACAGAGAGGACCATTGGTTTGGCACCATGTTTCTGTCTTTCTGAAGGACACTTGAGAAGAGCGGATGCTTCCAAACCAGCCTGTCCTCCTACAAAAAACGACCATATAGGCCGATTGTTCAAGCCCTTATTACGACCCAGAGACACGTTTTAAAGTGTATGTTGTTTCCAACCCTGTCTCCTAAAAATTACGTTCCCACAGAACTAAACTGCATCCTCAATTACGTTTAGCTAGAAACGTATTTTCTCCCACGTTACGTTAGTTATGAACGTATCTCGAATACGTTTATTTTTTACATATCTTTGCTATTTAGTGTCTTGCCACGTTATGTTAGTTATGAGGCGTATCATTAAATACGTTAATTTTCTACATATCTTGTGCCAATTTATTGTCTTGCTTATAATAATGATAATAGTCATTTATTTAACCATATCATTTTAGAGCACCAACATTTTGAAATCGGGAAAATCGGGACTCGATATATGGTTAAATTAAAATCAGTAGCGAGGCTGTAATTTCGGCCAGTTACTTCATGAGCGAGCAGAAAATATTATTGTATCATGCCAAAAAGCACTGCTTGTGTCGTTTGATTGCACCTCAAAAAATTAAAAACAAAACCAGAGTTACGTGTTTCTATACTTCCAGTATAAGCT
>NW_011369947.1:10640391-10654538 GCF_000735185.1 Notothenia coriiceps
AACAAGTCAAATACTCACAATTCAATCTGAAAATAGTCAGCAGATTTTGAGAAAACACTGTTCAGTACAAATAAAGCATTGACATTTTTTAAATGTAAATATATTATTCTCAATTTGAGTCGACAGGTTCAAGCAATCTATGGATCGGACGCAGACCTATTCACATAGTAGACATGCAGTGCTGGCACCAAAGAAGGCTAAATGTTCAGGACTAAAAGCTCAGCAAATTCTGCACATTCAACCATTTAATAACATCAGAGTTGTAAACGTTGAGAATTTGGCCAATTTGTTTCTTTTCTTGTACTTCTTTCCCAGTCTCATGTCCGATATTTATTCCCTCCAGTTGTGCGTTGCTCTGAATTATGGCATAATATGCTTTAAGTGTCATCTGGAGAGCGTCTATAGACAGGAAATTGCCTGTATTTGCCTCTAATGGCGCTTAAGGGAATATTCCTATTTATCTCTGTATAGGTCAGCACTTACCAGGTCTAGGAGAAATATAGTATGGTGTTAAAAAGCTAAAAGATGTAAGGCATCTTTAAGAGAGGGAAAAAGAGGGCGATAAACTGAGTGAGTGCTGAGGAGAATAAAGATTGGAGGGTTTTTCAAGAGAAATAGAGTGATGTTGGTGAATAAAAGAAGAAGTGTGGGTGGAAAGTTTGGTTCCTGGCTATTGACTCTTTTCAATGTTACAACACCAGGGCCATTGGTGATTGATCTGTCGCTTTGCCTCCCACCCTTCTCTCTCCCTCTGCGATTGCCCTCCTTCGTCTCTTACTAGTTCACTTGCTTTCATCTCCCCCTTTGGAAATATTTTCCCACAGTTTATTTCTACACTTCCTTCCTCCCTTTATCTTTTCCGTATTCCTTCTCCTTGTTGTACCCTCCCTTCTAATTCCACTTTCTTATTCCTTCCATCCTTCCTCCTTCCTGTCCTGCCCTGTTTATCCAGTCCTTTCTCCCTCCCCCTCAAGTGATATCGGGTCTTGGCCCGGATTTACATTTGGTGGGCGGGGTCTCACAGCTAATCGTTACTGTAATCAACATCATGAAAAAAAGAGTCCTGGGATACTGAAAAGCTCTGTCTCACTCAGCTGTCTCTGTTTGACTTGTCTTACTTCGACCAGTCCTCTGCAGTGTTCTGTTGCAGAGTAAGCTAATAAATGTCAAGATATAAACACTGGATCACAGTTTACCTCTATGGCAAGGAAACTAACAACTGCCAGGTTAGATTTGTACAATATGAACTCTATTTAAAATAGTTGTGGGCCTTGTGGAAAAAATTAACTGCTTCCATTAAGCCCAAAACCTTATTGGATATTGAGTATCAAATGGTCCCAGGTCTTAAACATTAATTTGGAATAGGCAACATATTATCACAAAACTCAAATTACAAGGGATTTTAACAAGATCTTGGCACGGGTAATAAGGCCAAACTTTCATTCTGGCCCTTCAATTTATCTGACAGTGCTTAAGTGGTGCATGCCTAACCCTAACCCTGACCCTAAAAGCAACAGTAGAGCTAAACAGAAGATGTGTTGAAAGCAAACTAAATTAAATGCAACAATGGCTACAGGGATGGATTCAAACCAGACATTGCCACTAAAATGTAAAAAAAAACAACGTATAACCATAATCAGAAGGTGTTTTTTTATGCCTTATCCATTGAGCTAGCAGATAAGTAAGCTTTGATTTTTGAAAGACACTGACCAATGATCCAAAAGAGCCAATAGGATTTTGAAAGTTTGTTCCAGACATCCTGTTTTTCTGTTCAGCTTTGACATGTTGTTGGCAAGGTTACAGTAAGTAATCGCTGTTTTTTTCACTTGTCCAGCAGGACCCATAAATCCAGATTTCACTGGTGCTTTTTGCAAAGCTGTCCTCCTTTTGTGTATCTCTTACATTTCTTTTTTTGACACTTGCACTTTTCCTGTCCCTGTGTTCTGTCTCTGATCTAAAGCATTTTTTTTTTTACTCTGTTCTCTTACCCTCTTTTTCCTCTCTGATCCAGGTTATGGCTGTCTCACTGGGCCCCTCTTTTTCTTTGTTAGCCATTGCTTTAGATATTCTCCCTCTTCGTCTCCACATTTCTGTCTGTATTCCTCTTACAAACACTACAACCCCCATGGGTATCTTTCTTTCAGCTTTTTCCAAAGTGTCGTCTGCTCTCTTGATTCATGCCCACCGTTATTGTCTTGCTCTTTCTCCTTTTCATTCCATTTTCAATCTCGTTCTTTATCCCCTTCCCTTATCTTCCTCTCCATATACATTCTCTCTCACTTCTGAGACAGCTGCTTTTGTTTCTGCCTCTCTCTGAGTAAATCATTAGGACATTCATTTAAGCTTTAAATCATTAAGCTGTATAGTGCAGTCTGAAAAGTTCACCCGTTGTCTTTCGAATTAATCCACAACGTCTCACTTTCCCTGACCTACACATGTGGGTGTCACTTCATATCCAAGTGGTTTCTTGTTCCCAATGAACTTGGAATCTTTGAATCTTTTCCAGTGTTTTTGGTGGAGGTTTTAGACATTCTAGCTAAACAGTAGGCTTGATAACATCATAAATAATGTCTGATATAGACACTTCTTAACATATTGATGATTCCAGATATCATATATGTTAGCAATACTCCAAAAAACAACCATTGGGAATCCATTGTCTCAATGTTATAGGGATAAAATGGTATCGCAATCATGACATGAATGGTATATGAACAAGCCCATCAGAAAGAAACCTTCAACATACAGTATATATAGATAGGAATGAAATTGGGAAGTCTGTTGTATGTACATTTGTGGCATTTTGATAAAAACATCCTGTTAAGCCCCATGCCCCCGCCGGCGGGGGCAAAACGCAACATCTTGCAAGAAACAGCGTCTGAGGGCTTCTTAACATTTAACAAACTATGAATGTGTCATATCCACTTAACAGGAAGAAACTCAGCTATCAGACAATATAATTTTTTTTTAGCTAAACAAAACACAAGTCTAACGCCGAGCCTCTGAATTAGCCCTGAGCGAAAAAATGCTAACGCACTTAGCACAGAACTCACGGTAGAATAGGGTGACCAGACGTCCCCATTTTTCCGGGGACAGTCCCCGTTTGTTTTGTCCTGTCCCTGGTTGAAACTGTCCCCGGAAATGTCCCCGTTTTTTTAATATACTCTAAAAACACATAGCAAGGTGAAATAAAACGTTTAATGTCAGGAAACACTGGGTAAACAGACTGTGGTCAAGCCAGCCCCCACTTCGAAAAACACAGTCAAGCCAGCCCGCACGTTGTATTGCGGTGCGCGAATATCCTATGCATATGTAAAAACTGCCTTCAAAATAAAAGCGTTTACTCGGTCAATAACAAATATACCTACAAAACACACCAAACATATTCATATACTGGAGCTTAAATCAAGAAATATGTACTATATAATGTGATCAATAATCATTGAAAAGAACCTACGTATAACTACCACATTATAACTGAGTGAATGTAAAATGGTGATAGCAGGAGACCCCATCTAGTCAATCAGAGAAAATCCGGACAATCTGATGTAGTTTCAAAATAAAATACTTTGGAAATCTCACATATGGGCTATCGTCCTTCTGTTTTAATACAAGAATAAATGCAAAACTGTCAAATTATCAAAGACTTATTTCACTCCAGGGTGATAGTAGGACACCCCATCTAGTCACTTAGAGAGAATCAGGACAATCTGATGTAGAGTTTCAAAATAAAAGACCTTTGAAGTCTCATATATGAGCTATCATCCCTCTGTTTTTAGATAAGAATAAAACAAGAACTATCCAGTATCAAAGACTTATTTCACTCCAGGGTGATAGCAGGACACCCCATCTAATCACTCAGACAATCTGATGTACAGTTTCAAAATAAAAGACCTTTGAAGTCTCATATATGAGCTATCGTCCTTCTGTTTGTATCCAACAGTTAAAATGTTCGAATTACATTGAACCAGAATTGTCCCCCTTTTTTCTTTAACAGTGAAGAAAATTGGATATGTTAATGATATTTTGACCACAAAACTCAAAATGTCCCTGGTTTTAATTTTGAAAATCTGGTCACCTTACGGTAGAAATACTTTATTAGATATTGGATCTGCACAAACAAGATATCTGCTAGCAAGCTGAGATTCCACAGATTCTAAAAGTATTAGTATCATCACTGTGCGATCAAAACTTGCGGCAGGGGAAGCAATCCCCAGACATCACACAACGTAGCTTTACTGAGCCAAAACGGGAAAAAGTCTTACCTTTGCTGTTGTTCTGATCAAAGGTTGTGTTCAATGGCATTAAAATGATAAAAACGCTGCTGAAAGTTAATCCAATGTGTCTGTCACTTTGAAATTATTTCTGATAATCTATCATCATATTTATGGCAATTTCGGTTTGGGTAAACTGCGTGCGCATCACTCTCGCTCCTCATGGTGTACATGTATGTGGATTTAGGATATTCTCCGATCCCATCATTCAAGAGTGCTTTTCACGATAAGTACCGTAATTTTCGGACTATAAGCCGCGCCTTTTTCCCTATTTTTCGACGCTGCGGCTTATATAACGGTGCAGCTAATCTATGGATTTTTACAGCTAACGGCCAACACCTTTAACTCTATGGGCTCTATGGCCGGTCCGCGGACCCCCCCCTTTAAGCGGCGGGTTCCAGCAGGAAAAGCTGGAGGCCGGAAAAGAGTGAGACAGGTAGCGCGCAAAAGTAAAAGTGGAACCGAGAGTGGTATGCCGCTGCTGCGGCTTATATTCAGGTGGGGCTTATAGTCCGAAAATTACGGTAATGTATTTTTCTTGGACAGACACTATAATTTACATTTTTTTACTTTAAAATAAAAAAAATTCTATATTGATTCTGACTTTACTACATCCAACTCACAGGTGTATCATTGCTTTGAGAAAAAATATTATTAATTTACCCCTTTTAGAAGTGAAGATATAGTCATTTGTTCTGGGAATGTTATTTTCGATCCTGAGACCTTAAAAACAGGCTTGGGGCTTAATTTTCCATCAATTTTGCAACAAACATACGGTGAATAAGGTAAATGACCATGATTATCACAAAAAGACCTGTATTGATTGTATTGCTAATGTTTAATAATAGGCAAATGAGGAATTATTGGTAGTTTTTTGTTGAATTTAAGAAAAGTATTCTTACAGCCACAGCCTTGAAGTGAATATAAAGATACAGGGGACCTTCTGCTTCGTAGCTGCTGTCTGTGGTAGCATTGATTTATTCTCTGTAATACAGACACTGACACGTCAGAATTCGATTTTCACAAATGGACACTTGTTCTTCCCTTACTTAGAAATACTTTTCCACATTGGCTGATTCCGAATAGTCAGGAAATGTAATAGGCCAATCAAAATGTTGTGAGCTTTGTGCACTGCTCATGCTTTTTTGTGTAATTTCTATAAACTTAACGACTTTTAACTACAACCAAAACAAATTCTGATCTGGAAGTCTGCTTCAGTACTTTCGTCACTATTGATTTTTTTTTTAAATGTAAAGTTGGACTGCAGTGAGAGAGAGGGATACGGAGAGAGAAACAGTTTGTTTTGAAGGCACCCCGCCCCTTTCTCTCTCTCCTTCCTATGAGGGATGAGGCTGCTGGTGGTTTGGAGATGATTGATGGTCCTTGTAAATATGGCCATTACAATGTAGGCTCTCCCCGCCTTTATACTCATTATTCATTGTCAACCGGGGCACTGTGAGCCCCTAATTTTATGCAATTTAGCTGTGCACTTAATGTGAATGGTGAAATATGAAAATATGAGAACATGTATGGCGCCTCCTCATCCCGAGTCTTGCTCTTCAGATAGAGCAAAGTGCAAAAACATTTAATACAAAAAAGAAAATCTACATACCATACTCCACTTGCTCTCATATCAATACAATATATGTTTGTGGCTGCTGTCAGGCATTTACCAGTGAATGCAATAAATGCTGGGAGATGAAATACTGGCAGTTGTATCCATATGTCCATGGATTAATATAGCTTCAGGCTCTCATGCTAGTGGTGAGAAAGACAATATTAGAGTCAGTTGGGAGTAACAAGCTTATTAACTCCGGAGAAAGCTGAGAAGTGTTTCTAGGACCAGTGTGCAGAGGCATGGCATGTTAAGTAGCAGCAACCAAGCAGTTATTTGGCCATTGTGCTGTATTCGATAAAAGAGAATTATACTGAAATGACCTTTTTCCACAGGATGGAGAAGGGACAAAGATGATATAAGCTTGATGTTGAATCGTAGGCATTATTTACACAAAAGAAATGCACAAACGCTGATTGTAATATAAGTAATTATAATGTGTTATAAAGTGACAACAATGCTCCTTTACTGCAGGAACAGTATGCAACTGTAAATTGTTGTAGCTCTGTTGCTAGCCTCAAGGATTATTTATTTGAAAAATTCAACTGTGCTTTGTTGCCACCTGTCAGGCGGCACAAAGGACAATCTGCCTTTGACTGAGAGTTTTGTTTACAATATGCCCATTCAATTTGCTTTGATAGCTACAGAATGGAAGGAAACATTTGTTTACTTTAGTCACATTTTAGTAATTCCATTTGTGTTAGTTTGGTCATTTTATAAGCTGTGAAACTGGTTTCTCCATGATTTTTAATTCTATATAACTTCAAACATTACATGTTGCCGAGACATTTTTTGGGCTCGTAGATATTGTGCTACTTCCCAGAATTGGATGCTTGTTTTTTTTTAGGTTCCAGAAAATAGAACTTAACCAGAGTGTGTGATTCGAAAGAAGCATGCAAGTCGCTGAATAAGACTGTGCAATTCATTTAACAACAAAAAGAGAAATAATGTCCTAATTGGATTTAATGGTTACGTTTATTTTACTATTATAATCAAGTAACTTATATAATCTTGTTTCGGCAACTGAGAAAAGCATCTGAATTTATTGAAGACAAACAGGGCAGTGGGCAGAGTCAAAGCAGTGAGAGGTCTTTCATGTATACATGTGAAAGGTGATGAAAGAATCACTACAAACACGTTGATCTTCAGTAAATCCAAAGGGAAAGAACCACTCCACAGCAATGTATGGCCTTGCTGTTACATAATCTTTATTGCACTGGAAGAAAGTATGTCTGAATTGCATACCACTTGCAGTACGTACTGTATTACAAACTCATTTTCATAGTATATTACTTTGGCCTATAAGGTAACATAGCTAGGACCAGCCAGCAGGAGTAGTGTTGAGCAAAAACTCACAAACCTCAAGCAAGACCCCTCATATCTACAATTAGAAAAATAGAGTACTACTTGGTTTTATACATGATTTTAACCTGATATCAAGCATTTGTACCAGGGGGCCTACAGACTTTCACATTTTCTTCGTAAGTACCCTGTGCGTGGATGTGTAACAATGCTGTGGTCCCCTATTTGATAGGTTTACAAGTATACACACACAGAGAATTGGGACACAGCTAATGAATCAACTTTTGGGAAAAACTACCTGTAGCAGTATCTCTTCTAAAGGTACCCATCTCAGTTCTCTCCCAACCTTCTTTATTTAGTCCAGTACAGATGACTTACTTTTAAATAATCACTTTTTCTATACAGTGTTACCTCGTCGAACTTTACCAGTAGCCAGTCTCGTCTGTTTGTGGTGATTAATTTGGGGTGCTATGATGCATAGAGCTGCTGATTCTCTCCGATGAAGTTTTCAAGCTTTAATGTAGCAAACGCTGAAACAGTTAGTGAACTGCAATGACCATAATATATCAGCGATGCATCAGTGAAGTAGCACATCTGTTCTCCCCGGAGTTGAATGCGTCAGTGCTGACACAGACCAAACAGAGAGCATTTAAGATGACACTTCGGCAAACAGATGGACATATCATAATAAGCCGTTGTGCAGTGACATCAGTTTCAAGTTGCTTTACAAACTTAAGTGTCTCAGAAAAATAGGAATAACTGCAATCGCTAAATGAGAAATCTACAAGTCATCAGTGTCTACCAGTGCTGCTGAAATACAGTGACTACCTGTGAAAAACAAATAAAGTTGAAGAGATTTACTCTTTGTTCCCCCCTCGTCTTCTTGTCAGTCAACAGAGTTTCTGTTGCTGTTAAGTGACATTTATTGACACCACTGTGCTTCACCCTATTCTTTTTACTGTATTATCCTTTAGCATCCTTAACGTTTTAAAAAAGTAAGGACTTCTGTGCTGATTGGATATACATCTTTGGAATGAGATAGGGAAGATGAGATGGAGGAGAAACGCAGGGAAGAAGGCAGTTACACAGAATTACTAGATAATGCTGGGTTTGTCTCAGTTCATATTCCATTTTAGCAATGCAAATACTTTAACAATGGTGCCAAAAATGAAATAACTAACCATTTACATTTGGTAAACTTGGGGGCAGTGGGTCAAGGACAGGTTCCCATGTTGCTAGTTATATAGCGTAGGGGAGGGTAAGAAGATAGAAAGAGGGATCCATCTACTGCCCTGACCTCTATTACCCTTACTGATTCTAAATGTTGGCACTGGTAAACTGTCCCCTACCCAAATTGTCTAATATTGAAGTCATTTAAGAAAACCCTTGAGGAGAAAGTAAGAAAAATGTATAGACAGAGGAAAGGACAGACAGACATTATCTTTGGCACACTCACTCTGCTTCTTCAGCCAAGGCCATTGGAGGTGTCCAACACACATTGAGAATTGGAGTGTGTCAGGGGGGTGAAAATAAAACTGCCCACTTGTCATCTGCCTTGAGGCATCGAGCAGCCAGAGGGTTCAGGGTGACTTTAATGGTTGAGATTCTTAATAAGTCAAATTAATCCTGCTCTTTTTTAAGGTCACTCTATAATTGGGATTGAATGTCTGTGGAATTATAGACCCACATCTTTCTCATGCATAACACACTAATACATACTACCACATGACATCCTGTATGATGAACTCTGATAGCAAATCTCTTGTCTGTCCACTAATGCTATTCCAATGTGACAGTGGGATTGCTGGCTATACAAGTGCGAATTTGTTATAGTCCCATGGTTTCAATGCAATTTCAGAGGCCTTTTAACCCTGCCAAGGCTGTAAGGGGAACTCTGCATTGTTTTCAATTTGGACAATTTGTTTTAAAATCAGCAGCTTTAATCCGGATATGTCAGTATGAGTTTCAAAGGGCCCTTTTAGTTAAACCCTTGGGTTGAAGTCAGGCGTTAACTTGCTGAATGTTTTAGCCTCCATGGTCCATGTAACTACATCTGGTAAATGCAGCAATCAAAGCAATATGTTCATACTTTACATGTACTTAATAGTAATGGATTGAAACAAGAAAGCATTTTCAGTTTTTAAGACAGTTTTCTCGAAATGTAATTTATATTTTGGATACATTTGATTGAATACTTCTTATTCGAACATAACTCCAGCAGGCCACCCCAGTATGCATATGGAATACAAGTTTTCACATCTTGCCCTAATCAAGTTTGACTTCTGCATACATTATGCACATCATCGCCCTTAGAGCTCAGCAAATATACCATCTAAAGTTTACTAAAAAGCCAAGGAGACTGCTGAATCAGTTGCCAAGGTCATCCCACTTTCAAGTGATGTGGCTAGGTCTAACACTGTATCATCAAACACCAATTTAATGCTTCAATTTGTCAAAAGAACAAACATTTTATTTTGGACCCACTGAACCAACACAGTCTCACTCCCTGATAGTCCAATAGCGACGCTTGGTCAGGGTCCTTTGGCGTGCAGTTGTGACGCGCCGAGTCTCCTTCAGCTTCATAAACGGACGCAAAGAGCTTTCCACTGATTGCAATGTATTCCCATCGGCGGCGGTATTTGACGCTCAGGGAAGCGCCGCATCGGTCCATGTCGGCGGCAGTTAAAGGCAATGTGAGCGTCCATTCCCATCGGATAACGGAGAATTTTACACCCGGAATTAAGTATTGTCCTTACTGTCGATTGATTTGACAGTGATATCTGCACTACTCATCAACTCAAAACACCAGATTATCCTTGTTAGTTACACAACATTGATTGATTTAAATTGTGTACAATGCTTTTGTATTTTTCCCCTTCGACTCTGAGAAACAAATGTTTTTTCGGAGTTTAGGATGGCAGAAGACACTACACTACCCATAATCCTTAGCTATCGTTTAGGACTACACCAGCCGCTTTGCTTGACAAACCCCGTGATTAGTCCTCAAGCTCTGTGATTGGATGCTGGAGTGGCAGTGCGCAAAAGTTTACGCCGAGTGTCAAACAGCACTTTGAAATGGAATGAAACCACGGCACACTATCCAAAACTGGACTCGAACGTGTTCACCCCAGAACTACACATGCTGGCTAAATGTGTGTTTCGCAACATATTCTATGGCACGTCTCTACTGGGAATTGTAGTTTTCGATCATCTTAAGATAAGATATACTTTATTGATCCCAAGTTGGGAAATGTTTTTGTTACAGCGGCATGTGAAACATGCAATTTATTGTTAATTTGTAATTCTCTAATCGTTCATTAAAAACTGTATATAAATAATGGCTATTTTGCGCATCCCTTTCAAGATTTTCAAAGGTTTATTGACATATCATATACACAACTACGGTGTAGTTATGCAATGAATGAAAAACTTGGGTCGCAGGTTCCTCAACAGTGCATTACAAGACATCTATCAATATGTGTGTGTAATCTCCACCCATTAAACTGTCATATTATGCACATTTTCTTCATTCTATTCTACATACATCTTATAAAGAGTATAATTAGAATATGTATAATATCGGTTAAAATAAGTGCTTCAACATAGTAAACATTGCCACGAAAGTTTGATTGTCAAATCCGAAAAAACAAACCATGCAATATATTAGACTTTAAGTACTTTGTCAGGCTTAACCATTGTATCTGTCCATACCCCCAAAAAGCTTTTTTGCTGTACATGTATTTAAAAGAAGACCTTAAACTTAAAGTATTATGTTAATGTTTTAATGAAGCCTAATTAGTTTGTCTGTTTTGGCATGACCGAAAGAACGAGATCGCAGATACAAGCGGCCGAGATGGGTTTTCTTCCGCAGGGTGGCTGGTGTCTCCCTTAGGGATAATGTGAGAAGTTTCGTCATCCGGGAGGGACTCGGAGTTAAAACCGCTCCTCCTTCGCGTCGAAAGGAGCCAGTTGGGTGTTCGGGCAACCTAGTTAGGATGCCACTGGCAGCGCCTCCCGTAGGGAAGAGATATTTCCAGGGCACGTTCAAGGCTGGGAAGAGGACCGAGGGGGTAGACCTAGGACCAGGTGGAGGGATTATATTCTCTTCGCTTGCCTGGGAGCGCCTTGGGATCCCCCAGTCAGAGTCTGGTTGATGTGGCCAGGAAAAGAAAGTTTTGGGGGGCTCTCTGCTGAACTGCACCCCACAGGCGACCACACATATATTGTTTTGATATTTGTAACACAAAAGCGGATGGGAAAAAAACCCACAGCAACACAGAAAAGACAGGATATAAACATGAACCAGCTGTCTAGTTAATAAAAATTAATAAATATCAAACTAAATATTTACTATTAATCAGGGTGCCACATCACTTTTTTTTAGTGAGTTTACTCAGAGATGTAGTTCAGGGAGCAGCGTTTTGGTACTCACCCCCGACACGAAGTCGTGCCGGCGTCTCTCCCTCAGTGTTCCTTCATCATTCCTCTATTTACTCACTTCTTGCCATTGCTAAGATGATGAGGATTTGCTTTCTCCCATAAAAGCTACTGTTGCTTTAAAACTGGCTGTGAAGTCCTTTTTGTGTTTCCTGGGCCAAGTTAAAGGTATCAAATACTAAGAAATTATCACATGACTTGAAGGTCATAATCTGATTTCAGATGTGGGAAGTTTACTTAAGTTAAAACTTATTCAACTACTTGTACTTATCATGATTTTTGTACTGTACTTGACTTTAATCTAATTTATAAAATTAGCCTGCCACCTCTTAACCTGCCTTTGATAACACTTTAATGATCAATCATTACAAACATATCATATATTATTCTGAAGATGGACCATCTGCACGAATCACTGCTTTTACTTTTGGCTACTTTAACTATATTATTTGATGATAATACTTTTTCTAATTGTTACTTGGGACATTTACATTTTCGAATGCCAGGACTTTTATCTGGTAACAGAGTTAACACTCTGGTACTTCTACTTTTTTACTCACAGGTACAAGATCTGAGTTACTTCTTCCACCTCTGGTCTGATTTCAAACTTTCCAGTTAACACCTGAAGTAAAGTTTTTGAACTGTGTGTTTCACTCCACTTTGTTGTAAATCAAACTGCCAGCAGCTTGACCACAGAGCTGGTGAACGTCTGTGATCAGGCTGATTTTGCCGCAGTTTCTTCCAGTGTGTGCGCGGCGGGCCACAGAGTGTGCCACAGGGCGAGTTTCCCACCTGCCAGCCAGTTGCGCGGAAGTTTTGGCCACAATTATGTGTGTTCGATACCGACGTTAACCCCTGTCTGTGCACACAGCCCCAACTCTGTTGTCCGGTGATCTAGGCCTCTCCCTCCTGTAGCTTCACAGGTCCGTCGGTTATGTCCTGCGCGGCTTCGGACAGCAACCCAGTTTCAGTCAGTCACAGAAAGTCCGAAGAGTTTTTGCAGGGAGCGAAACGGCCAACGTAGCCTGCCTTAATGTCATATTGATAGATGTCTTGTAATGCACTGTTGAGGAACCTGCGACCCAAGTTTTTCATTCATTGCATAACTACACCGTAGTTGTGTATATGATATGTCAATAAACCTTTGAAAATCTTGAAAGGGATGCGCAAAATAGCCATTATTTATATACAGTTTTTAATGAACGATTAGAGAATTACAAATTAACAATAAATTGCATGTTTCACATGCCGCTGTAACAAAAACATTTCCCAACTTGGGATCAATAAAGTATATCTTATCTTAAGATGATCGAAAACTACAATTCCCAGTAGAGACGTGCCATAGAATATGTTGCGAAACACACATTTAGCCAGCATGTGTAGTTCTGGGGTGAACACGTTCGAGTCCAGTTTTGGATAGTGTGCCGTGGTTTCATTCCATTTCAAAGTGCTGTTTGACACTCGGCGTAAACTTTTGCGCACTGCCACTCCAGCATCCAATCACAGAGCTTGAGGACTAATCACGGGGTTTGTCAAGCAAAGCGGCTGGTGTAGTCCTAAACGATAGCTAAGGATTATGGGTAGTGTAGTGTCTTCTGCCATCCTAAACTCCGAAAAAACATTTGTTTCTCAGAGTCGAAGGGGAAAAATACAAAAGCATTGTACACAATTTAAATCAATCAATGTTGTGTAACTAACAAGGATAATCTGGTGTTTTGAGTTGATGAGTAGTGCAGATATCACTGTCAAATCAATCGACAGTAAGGACAATACTTAATTCCGGGTGTAAAATTCTCCGTTATCCGATGGGAATGGACGCTCACATTGCCTTTAACTGCCGCCGACATGGACCGATGCGGCGCTTCCCTGAGCGTCAAATACCGCCGCCGATGGGAATACATTGCAATCAGTGGAAAGCTCTTTGCGTCCGTTTATGAAGCTGAAGGAGACTCGGCGCGTCACAACTGCACGCCAAAGGACCCTGACCAAGCGTCGCTATTGGACTATCAGGGAGTGAGACTGTGTTGGTTCAGTGGGACCCGTTACTGGTCCGGAGAACTCATTACATTGAATTGCCTGAAACCTCAGACAGGTTTCATGCTGGCGTTGACAGTTGTTAGGACAGATCTGAGCTCAGTGTGCCGACGGAACAAAGCCATCCATCACTTAGAAAGTCTTGTTTAACAGCGTCATCGGAATAGTGTGAAGTACAGTAGATTCTACGATCTAAAGAAATATCGATCCCCTGTCTTCAGGCAGTTTGATAAAGATAGAAAACTATTATACAGGCGTTGACAAGCGTGTGTGTCGCGATGAAGAGTTAACAAGCAATTCTTTTCATTGCAGTTCACCAGCAGTCTACAGACCTCTACACAAGAGCTACGAAAATATGTGAATGTCTGTGTGTTGTGGTGGAATTGAATCGTCAATTAGATCAGATTAACTCAGTATACTGCCTCATTTGGCACTCAAAGGCCACTTCTGTTCTTCTTTAGCCAATGCCGTGCCACATGGTTTTG
>NW_011369947.1:10654570-10655096 GCF_000735185.1 Notothenia coriiceps
ATTTATTTTAGTTACTTTACAGATTTGGATTAATTATGTGTAATATGAACAACCCTTAAATCAGACTTTAGTTACACCTGAGTAAAATTCAGCGAAGGTGATTGTCAAGTGCAAACAATCAGGCGAGATATTTGATAGTGGGTGCTTGAAAAGACAAAAAATGTATCTGCAGATCCCTATAAAGCATATTAATTACTCTTTATTCTCTAATCGTTCATTAAGAACTGTATATAATTGCTATTTTGAACATCCCTTTCAAGATTTCAAGCTTTTCAAAGGTTTATTGACATATCATATACACAACTACGGTGTAGTTATGCAATCAATGAAAAACTTTGGTCGCAGGTTCCTCAACAGTGCATTACAAGACATCTATCAATATGTGTGTATACCTCCACCATTAAACTGTCATATTATGCACATTTCTTATTCTATCTACATACATCTTATAAGAGTATAATAAATATGTATAATATCAGTTAAAATAAGTGCTTTAACATAGCATAGTTGACACTTGCAGGAAAGT
>NW_011369947.1:10655104-10661002 GCF_000735185.1 Notothenia coriiceps
GGGAGGTGTTACTAGACACCTATAGGAACATATGGTAAAAAAAGCTATTGGTAATAAATTATTTCACGATATGGCTAAAAAAATACCTAACTTTCCCTAACTATCAGCAGGACGTGCATGCTGCTTCAACATGAACAATAATGATAATTTGCTCTTATCATACATGATGTTACCTTTTCATATAATAATAAATATAATCCAGGAGTGAGTGGGCGCACTGATGCTCTGAAGACATTGTGTTGGTATATAAAGAGGGAGGGCCTCAGCAGCAATGACTGAGCAGCTTTTGATGGGCCGTACCAACTCAGAGAGCAGGGGGGGGGTGGGGGGGGGCACAGGGCTGTGTGCACGAGCAGTGTGGGGATCATGTGTGGACAATTAATTGTTGTTTTGCCTTTGTTGACATTAAACGCTAATGCAAGTACGGCATTAATATACATGTATGTATTAAACGGGGTGAGACAGCATCAACACGGCTGCATTTCTGTAAATAAAATGTATTAATCTTATTTCACAGAACGATGCAACAAAGACATTAATACAAAATGATGCTGTTGTTTTTTTAACAGTTTTTGCCATTTTGTTTGGTGAAAATGAGTCCAAAGTAAATATATCATACATTTTGAAAGCATAGACACATTCAATACTGAGAAAGTCATGAAAATTCTATTAAAAAATATAATTTGTTGTGACTGTGGAAAGAACAACAAATATTGTGTCTTGAGTTTTTTTTTTTTTTTTTAAATGCTGATAAAACACATGTTCAAACACATCTTGCAACTGATTGATAAACAAATGTAATTTAATAAATATATATTGTAATTAAATGTCTAATAAAGAATACTAAAAAAACACGACCGATCCCTAGAATTTCTACCGGTACCAATATATGAACTCTGGGAATTGGACCAGTAAATATTCTACATTCATCGCAGTATCTCTAGACTGAAATAATATATCTTCTAAATAAAAAAGCCTAAATAAAGAAAATGGAAGGCAGTGGAAGTGTGTATATAGAATAGGTAGCTCACATTACAATTTATGATAATCAACGTTTTGTCAGTCTCGCCCTTCTTCCCCCATTTCCTCCCTTTCCTGGTAATCCTCCTCCCTTCTCTCTACCTGGTGGTCTCTTCCTCACTCCCCCCCCCTACCCCCCGCAAGCCATACATTAAGGGTGTGTGTGTGCACGTGTGTGTGTGTGTATCAGTATAGCGTGTGGAATGAGAAAAACCGAGGGGCGGAGAAAAGAAAAAAGACAGATATTTGGATACCAGGCGGTTGTTATGGAGAGCCACTGGAGGAATTTGGCTTCCTCTTTGGAGAATGAAGGCTCGGTCCTCCACCGTACGTCACATAGAGTAGGTAGAAGGGGGGAGGGGGGGTGGGGGTTGCTATTTATTTGTAATATAAATGTGTTATTAATTCTTGAGGAATTTGTTAATTATAGGCGTAATGTTTTTTTCACACTTCTGTACTTGATTGTTAATTTAATGAGATGAGTTGTTTTGTTTGTTTATGTGTGTTGTGTTTATGCGGCTATAGTGTGTGGACATGTGAGTTTGACTATGTGTGGAGCCCTGGAAAAATAGTGAAAGTAAGAAACGTGATGCTGGCCTGGTCTACAGGTGTGTGGAATATGTGTATGCCCAGGTTTGTGTGTGTGGAGATGTGTTTGAGGCTTATAAGTCACATTTCACTTTAACAGGACGTTAGGGATGCACGATTTTAAATTGTAATTATTTTGACATGATGACATCACTTTGTAACACTCGCATTTCTATTGGCTAGCACTCCAACACATTGTACGTGATAGGCTAAGGGGCGAGACATCTCTAAGAGGTTGACCAATCACAACAGAGCCGGCCAGCTAACCAATCATGCGGCTTTCACGCCAGCGCTTTTCCCATTCTAGCTCCGTGCTAGAGCTTTTCTGGTTCAGCTCCGGTTTCCCTTTTCTGCTCCCGCTTTGTTCACACCACACAGAGCCGGGGAGGTACTGCGTCATTGCCTCATCGTTTGCGTCATGACGTAACCGTTTACGTGCATGCTTCATAAAAGCCAAACCGCGCGGAAATCCCTCACATCGACAACACCAACAATGGCCGATTGTATTGAAGCGCTGTTCGCTTTGGTTATGCTCCTACGAAACGGGGCATGGGAAGACTTTACAAGGAACGGCTTTACAAGGAACGATTTTACAAGGGACGACTTTACAAACATCACATGCGAAATTCAAGACTTCTTTGCGGTCTTCAGGAGGTTGATCCCGCCCATGCCCCTGCCCCCGCCTCGATGTAAGAGAGACGTAAGCGGCGCCGCCCGTTAGCTCCGGAATCTTGCTTGCGAGAGCAACAATTTTTTGGAGCTGGAAACGAACCGGATTCCGGAGCTAAGAGGCGGCGCCGCTGCGGTGTGAAGAGGAAAAACCGGTACTTTTCAGCCGGCCCTGAAAACGCGTTGGTGTGAAAGGGGCATCAGAGCAGACTGGGCTCTGATTTCAGACAGAGGGTGAAAAGAGGTGCTGCAGCACAGGCAGTATGAGAAAAATAAAGAGCTTTTTGAACATTAAAGCATGGAGACATGTCACAGTAGAGACATTACATACTGATATACACCTGAACATCAGCAGGAGAGGATTCTTTAATCAATGTTTGATGAGATACATGAGAGAGAGCCGCTGACTGTTCATATTATTAGCATCAGTTGCTATATCGTGACTCATTGCACTGCAGAACTCCTACTATTATAGTTCACCCCATCATGTATGTTCTTAATTTCTAATACAGCATAATTGGAAGGAAGTATGACGAAGTGTAATGTCTCGATGGTAAATACTCTCCAGGTGGGAGGAAGTGTTTTTAATGAAGCATAATCACAATAGAGGGTAACAAAAAAAATCCCAGAAATATAATGACGGCTGTTGAAAGGCTTGTGGTGCTCGGCTAACGAGTTGATCGAGCGTACTTAATCCATCCAGTGTTTCTTCACTGCGTATCGGATCATTGTTAGGCATGTTTTCACAGCATGAAGCCGCAGCGAGAGCATGTGCATGAGTTTAGATGTATAAATAAAATAAGGTATTTCCTGGTACATCATGAAAAAGAAGCACTGTGTTATTCTCTCTTCCATCAATAAACTGTTCCTGTGTTGACAGAAGTACACAGGCATGATTAAGACTCGTCAACATGATGAATGAGCAGTGTTATGATGGCAACGTCATCCTGGAAACTTACAGCCTCTTTTCTATGTTGACAACTGCTGTCATATTTACTTTATAGCTGTACAAATAATTACAAAAATTACTGAGCCAGGGTTTCCATGTATCCTCAAAAAGTCAGAAAAGGCAATAAATACATTGAATCTTAGAGTAAGGCCTTATTTGGTATTAAAATGTCATAAATCTATCTTTCAAACATTTGAAAAGGACAGTAGGATTTTATTAACGCAAGTCCAGGAAACTCTGCAAAGCACCTCTTAAAATACTGCTTTACAGTCTACATTTGAAATACATGATTAGTGCAGTATTTTATTTACTCCCACTAGTCTTTACTAACTGTACTCTTAAGGTCCTTACACAACAGGCCAATTTTCGGCGTCAATAGATGTCAGGCCGTCGATGAGCGTCCTGTCGCCCTACTCAGATTGGTGTGTCCTGCACCGTCGAGTCTTTTCGGCCGTGCCGACACCTTCCGTCGCTGTAAAAGGCCGGAAATCACTCCGACTGGCTGTTCAGCTTAGCGAATCAGTGCATGAGAAGCGAAACGGAAGTGAGGCACCCAAACAAACTATTAAGAAGGCAAATCTGAGATTTCATTTAACTCTAGCTCTCGACACAGGTTCGGGAAAGCCCCATGAGCTTCTCGCTGTAGAGCGAAAATGGAACGGACATGCTATTTGTTTTTNACAAGTTCGGGAAAGCCCCATGAGCTTCTCGGTGTAGAGTTGAAGTCTTTGCGGTGTGTTCCAGTGCGAAACATGGCCGAGACGTGAGGCGACGTTCCGTCAGGACGTGTTCTTTGGTGTCAGTTTGGTGTGTAAGAGGCTTTAGACCAGACAGCTGCCTTTGATACGATTGACCACTCCATCCTTATCTCTCGTCGAGAGCACTGTGTGGTTCAGGTCCTATTTGTCCCAGAGATCTTTCTCTGTTAGACTTGGTGAATTTGCATCTTCTTCTGCCCCCCTATCCTGTGGAGTTCCCCAAGGTTCTATTTTGGGGCCCATTTTCTTTTCTTTATACCTTCTCTCCCTTGGACTAAATATAAATGAGAGCAAAACGCAGGTCATTGTATTTGGACCAAATGGTGATGTCACTTCCATTGACCTGGGTTCCCTGCAACTGTATGCAAAACCCATGGTCACAAATCTGGGCGTCAAAATCGACAGTGCTTTTAAATGAGATAAACAGATAAACTCTGTGGTTCAGTCCAGTTTTTAACACCTGAGGCTTCTGTCAAAAATTAAACCGGTTTTATCCTTTTTAGACTTTGAGCGTGTAATCCATGCCTTTTTGTTTCTACGCGTCTAGAACATTGTAATGCACTTTATGCCGGCATAAACCAGACCTCGCTGGCCCGCCTGCAGCTGGTACAACACGCTGCGGCTCGGCTGCTTACAGGAACACGCAAGCATGAGCACATCACACCAATTCTTATTTTCATCTAAAGTAACAGACAGAGAATCAGCACTTTTGAAACAGGGCTGAAACAGAGGGGATTATGGGTAATGCTGCAATGATCTGTTTGGTGTTTGGAGCCAAACACTTCAGAGACATGTTTTGTAAATATCTGAGACCTATAATATATTATATAAGGTAATTTAAGGTAAATGCCTTTTATAGATATAAGAGTACACTAAGTTAACAATGTAAAGTGGAATTAAATACCCTCCATCTTATCTTATTGTATGCTGCATTGTTAGAAGAGCCTGAGAGTTCAGATTTTCATTGCCAAAGACTACACTTTAGCTATTGTGCTTATAACAATAAAGCCTTTGAATCTTCAATCATATGCTCACACATTTCAGGGAAATAAGTAATTTCCCTTGAACATAGCATAAATAAATGTACTAATGACAAGAACATTTGACAAATAAGTCGACTAATACCGTGGTGGCATTTTAATTCATTGGTCCAGACGGCATAGAAACAGGAGGACACATTTCTTTGCTTCATAGTGAATAAAAGTTATCAGTCACAAAAAGACTTTTCTGCTTCCCCGTCTCTCCACCATCAGCTGTGTCCTATTAACCTACCATATATAGGCATTTAGCCATGCACGTGATACTGACGCACATTTCACAACAAAAATACCTGATTAATTAAGTTGGGTCGTTTTAATTTAAATCCGCACGTTATTATTAAGCCTAACATTCAGACCATAATAACGAAATGAAAATGGCTCTCACTAATAGCTTGTTCTGATTTCTCTGTAATAATTTGACGTACTCACAGTTTCAGCTGCTAACTCTAGCACAAGCTGAACTCAGCACACAGACACTAGGCTAATTTGTGTTTCCATTAGTTTGTAGCAGGGCTCTGATTTCTCCCTGAGCTGCGAGTTAGCTGCATAAGGAGGACGGAGGAGGAAAGAGGGGGTTATTTGAGGTGAAATGTAAATACGGCTCGTCAGGAAGGATTAGCGTCCTGCGAGCAGCGGCCCAACACGCCCACAATGACCGCTTGTTTTTGTGCTTTTTTCTATCAGTGGTTATAAAACGCTTTGTGTGGCTCTAGTTTGTTTGCATGTCATTGATTTACAGATTAAGTTACCAAAGCATTTAAAGTGCTTTAAAGGTCCCCTATCATACTGTTTTTCATCAATATATTACAGGTCTCAGATATATACAAAACATGTCTCTGAAGTGTTTGGCTCCAAACACCAACAGATCATTGCA
>NW_011369947.1:10661025-10680779 GCF_000735185.1 Notothenia coriiceps
CTGAGGGTGGCTTCTCCATGTATCTCCGGCTCTCTAACCACGCGAGAACAGCTAACGAGACGTGGTCTTGGGACTTCCAAAATAATAAGACGAAATATTGCACAGCATGAAACCATTACAAATATATAATTATTACACTTAGAAAAATACACATTCCATCTTTTCCGTTAATTATTGAAATGTAAAGGCTGCACTCCTCCCAATTCACACATTACTTGTGAGATTCTCCACACATAAAGATTGTTTGTACAAAGTCACCCGCTTTACCCTTTGAAATAGACATTACCCTGTAGATAACACTTCAACATGTGGAACTCAGGCAACACCTTAAACACCTTATTCATGCCTCACAGCAGAGTAACACACCTTGTGTACAGGTCTTTCAGGAACACAGTCCCTAATTGTGGGTTTCCCCTTTTTGTCTATGTGGTTTGGCTACCATAATGCTTAAGTTTTGCCTGACTCATAACTATCTGACCCTGGAAAGACTTCTCGTGATTTTTAGTCTATCTTCAAGACAATTTAGGCGGTATAATGTGGCGCACGTCTTGTTGTCAGGTTACTTTGGTCTTTCGCCTTTGATGTCTGTACATTACATTGGTTCTTTGTTTCACAACTTTGTGTTTTTGGCATGTCGTTTCAGTCTTGCAACTGCTCTTGACCAATCAGAGCCTTTCTGTATAGCGGATCCATAATGACCTGTCTTCTTTTCGAAGTTCAGGATGCATCCTCATTGATTTTCTCCCACCTTGCATTCTCTTAGCAGGTAGGTTCCTGTTTGCCAAAGAAACTTTGGTTCTGTGAACCAGTTTGAAGTCTTCAGTCGGCTCTGCCGTTAAACTCGAGAGGCATGATCAGGCTGGATTGTCTTTAACTTGGTTCGGTCACCATAGTGTACCTTCAGTTTTGAGACTGAGAGAAGGGTTCTACACCTGGTGTCACTTGTCTTACTTACATGTCGATGGCTAACGCCATGGCGTCCTCAGTAATCTATACAGGGATTCATGTTTCCAACAATACTCCCATTCAAGGTCTGTACGTTTGTGCAATAAGGTTGGATTTACTTTGCCAGACACAACTTCTCTTGGAAGTAAAGCTTTGTGAGCAGTTGTACTCGCCTATGAGCAGACCACTTCACAGTCTTGGCAAGAGGTGCAATCTCTCCTTGGAGGTGCTCTAGATGAGACCAAGCTTTTGCAGTTTCATCTGTTTGTAATGGCGAGTTCTGTTGGCTGGAATGAAGTCACGTGGATATAGACTGGTGTAAGGGAATCTTTTACTGGAGTAAAAGCCTCTAAACTTGTAGATGTTCACATCTTTGAGCGCTTACAACTGTGGTTCTTGCGGTCATAGTAGAATACTTGAGGCTTGATCTTGTTTGTTTATATGCTTCCAGCCTCAGCTACTTCACTTAGCACAAATGTTTTGTGTGCACTGTAATAAAGTAATCCAACAGAGCGTATACAAGGATTTCTTCTGCTGTTACATTGTGGATGAAAGCCAGACTGGAATTATAGCAGCCTGTTTGTGTATTACCCTTCACAAGTAATTACCTCTGTTTGGAAATAGCGCTGTGGTTCTTTCTTCTTGTTGTGTTTGGTTGAGGTCTTCTTTGTATCTTTCTTGATTTGTACGCTCTTCATGCAGACAGGTTTGCGCTTCTTGGCACCTTCACATACACTCCTACTCGTGGCAGCTCCTGATGATGGGCCAGTCTCGAGACATCCAAAGCATAGCCTTTCTGAGCCTTGAATGTACTTGATTCCATGTCTGGAAACAGCTTGCTCCATGAACTTCCTGCAATTGTGCAAGGAATGCCAATTCCTTCTTACAAGAGAATACAATGTTAAGAAGGTGTTTTCGTCTCGAACTTGGGTCAGTGTCTTTGCCTGCATAAGCTTTGTTGTCTTTGAGATTTTAGTGTTTTCAGCTTCACCTTGCTTCAGTGATTGCAATGATGTGACCAGGGTTCAGCAATCTTTGGCTTCTTTTGTCAAAAACTTTACAAATTGGCTGAAGGAGGGAAATTGTTTACGTCCTTCCTTGGACCTTCAGTAACCTTCCGATTCCAGCTTGCGCAGTTAAGCCGTTAGCTCAATTCTGGTAACTTTGAAAGTATTTGCCTGTTTTCATTACAGTCATTCAATATTTCTAATGCTTGATGTGGACCATGGCAGCCTCGCAACATACGGAGAAAGTCTGCAAAATCATCTGAGCTCAAAGCTGTCCTAAGATCCTATCTTTGGCCCGTTGAAGCTTTCTATAGGCTTTTGCAAATTGTAAATGGATTCCCATATCTCTCCTCCAAAAATCCATGCTGCAACATAGCGCAGATTTGGTTCTGAGCAGGAAATAACCATCAGTGCTTTCTTAGCTTGTCACTAACATATCTCCTTAAGTAGTATATATTTTCTTTGTCCTTGGATGTTCCTTCCTGGTCAATCAGGTATTTCAATGAAAGTTTCCATTCATTGTATTCAATGCTCCCCACTGAATACTGAAGGTTTAGGGAACTGGAATTCTGTTGGCGTTAAGGCACCGCTGCACCTTAAGCAGCTCTGCTGTACTTTCACTTGAGGGAAGTAAGTGACAATCTGGTCGTTGAGGACTTGTGGGAGCAGGCACTGGGTTACTTACCGATGATCCTCTCTAGCACATCTTCCATTCTTCTTTAATGGACTCTTCTTGGTCATTACCTTGCATTCTTGCTCGTCGCCGTGCATTGAACCCTTTTACTGCTTCGCAAATGCTGGTATTTTCTCCGTTTGTATCCAGAGTCTGTTGGTAGAAGGCTGCATGCTCTTCTTCTAGACTAGCTTTAATTTTTAGCTTCCTCTTCCTCTCTTTCTGAACAATGTCTTAACTCTTCCTGATTCCTTTTTAACGACGTCTTAACTCTTCTGCTTCCTCTTTCTAAACAACGCTCATGGCCTGCAAGTCTCTTGATCAGCTATCTTCTTTTACGCTTCTGCTTCCAGGCGCTGAATCTCCAAATGTTCTCTTCTTGTTCTTTGTAATCACTTTCAGAACAGCTTGGCTTGCAGCGCCTCAGCAGCAGCTTCTTGTCGTTTCACAGAAGACTGGTTCGATTGTTGGAGTTGGCTTTTCGAAGAAGAAGTGTAGGTGGCTTGAGTTAAAGAGATAACCTGCTTCAGGCCAATCTTTCTTTTCTCCTTCCTGGAACTTCCATCCAGAGACTTGAAGCTCTGATGATGACAAACTTAGAATCTTCTGCCACAGATCACTCTTCGACGTGTGTCCTGGTCTGGAGTTGAGCATTGTACACAGAATCACTTCATAAACATGTCGGAACATCTTCTGACAAACTTGTGCATCATGAATTATGTCATGTAACAAATCTCAGATAAAGACTCTGTTGTTTGAGATAATGGCCGCTAGCTGTTTTTCACTTGTGTCTCCATTTTCATAATTGTATGTTTTCATTTGTTCTTCTTGCATTCTCCTAACCCTTTTCTGTAGGAGTTTTTAAGTTCTTTGACCTTTTCTACTAGCTGTGCTTCATTGTTATCACAGCTTCGTCTTGGGACTCTGCACTTTCCCCTAACCTGACTTGTAGGCTGCACTAGACTTAGACATTAGTAATTCACTACTTTAAAGTGACTCACTTTAATAAAAACAGCAAAATGCAGTTAACCTTTTAATGAACTTTCAACACTTACTCAAATGTAATGTGATTAAATGTACCTCTATAAGACTTCAATAGAGGTAGAAATGCACTTAAAAATAGAAAATGTGCAAAACACAGCTAATTGAACTTTAGACCTTTCAAAAAATATACTCAAATAAAGACTTCAGAACTTCAATGAAATAACGTTTCACTTATTATTCCCAAAAACACACTTTGAAATAGAAATTGGAAATAAAAACACTTATTTTCCCTTTAACTTTACGCTTAATTAACCAGCTTAATAAAATGACATGAGCAAATAAGTCAAAAAGCTAACCACACACACTACTGTAGTGGCAGCTCACAGTAATAACGGTTTAGCAAACCTTTACAGAAGCCCTCTACTCAGATCAACTCTTGATTTTCTTAGTGTCCAACGTTCTTTATGGCTCTGTCTTGAAGCGTTGTTCTTTTAAACTGCGTGCGTACGTCCACTTCTGTGTGTGCATGCGTAGTTTATATCCTCCTCCTGCGGCCCATTTGAAGACAGCCTCGTGCTCAGTCGTGATCCTCTGAAGTTGCCGCTTCGTCAATTAAGACACACTCGCGTTCGATGGACAGTCGAGTTTTCACTGTAATTTCCCTCGAAGCACAGGCAGACACAAGTGGCTTTCTCATAACGGGTTTATTCCTCCGAATCCACCGTGAAAACTACACAAACAAACAGTATAAATGACAAACATAGTTTCGTGTTAGACACACAATAGCATGAACAGCATGTGAGATAACTAGCAAGGTAATAAACATAAAAGTAATACAAGCACAACAACATACCTCGTTGGGCTGCATGCTCTGTAAACAGAGGGAAGTATTCTTCAGTTCTCTTCACAACTTATATGTATAAGAATACAAAACTAACGGAGCTGTAAGTATCCGTGCGTCTTACTCTGAGGGTGCTTCTCATGTTCTCGCTCTCTAACTCACGCGAGAACAGCATAATGAGACGTGAGCTTGGACTTCAAAATAAAAGACGAAATATTGCACGCATGAAACATTACAACAATAATTATTATTACACTTAGAAAATACACATTAGAGTTAAATTATGAACATGTAAAGGCTGCACTTACAAACTGACTAACTATACTTCATGTTCATCGTCTCCTTAATTTCTACATCCGACCACAGGAGTGTTTTGATATCCTTTGTGTGGATGTAAAACAAATGTAATATCTGTGTCAGCAGTATTATAATCCTTAAATAGTTGTGGTCTAAAAATGACGACACAATCCTACACTGTCAGTAGATTTCCTTTCAACTGTTCACGCTGTTGAATAATGAGTTCTATAACATGTATTTGTAAGACTCTCCTTGTCCCTGCCAGCCTGAAAATAGCCCGTCATGAATGATACAGGAGGTTCGATCTTTGAAGCCTTCCTTCCCAGACTGAATTTCCCGTTTCCCAGTGGAAGTTGATATGGGTCATTTTTGACAATGCTTTGTTCCCATGTTTCCTGCCTGTAGTAAAGGAGGTCCATGCACAGGGAGAACAGTTACCAGCCCTCCGTCCCCCACTCTCTGTTCCTTGCTTCCTAGTTTATCGTTTAGCATTGCTGTCGGTTTCGTTTACAGCTGTTCCCCCTCCTCTTCTCCTTCTTATGTTTCCTCATCAGTCAAGCCTCTCATTCTGTCTCCCTCCAGCTGATTGACACGTTTGCGTCTGAGATCGGGGAGCTGAAGCGAGAGATGGTGCAGACCCCTCTAACGTTTGACAAAGAGCCCATGGATTTACAGGGGTAAGAATGTTTGACTTATCTTTTATCGTTTTGATCCGTCCGTCACATTCTCAGGAATGGGATAATTAAGGAATGCTTGGAGAAAATGGCGCAAACATCCGCATGAACTGATTACATGTATGATTATCAAAGGTCAAGATCACTGTGTCCTCACAAAACATGTTTTCTCTTTCTAAGAATGTATGGTAATAAACAGGTTTTGGGATTAACTGATTACATGTAATGGGATTACACAATCAAGATACAGGAAAGTGTAACTGTGTTTCCTTACAGTTACATTTAAAAAATATATATAATCAAATTACTGCTACATCTTTTTTAAACGGGGATAATTAATAATAATAATAATAATAATAATAATGAATTGTCTTTGGACAGTATTTATAAAAGCCTCTGACACATAGGTACTCACTTTCACCAGCAGATGGCAAAAGTGTTTCATTGTATCTTCTTCTTCTTCTTCTTCTTCTTCTTCTTCTTCTTCTTCTTCTTCTTCTTCTTCTTCTTCTTCTCTCTGCCAGGCTGGAGGCTGAAGTGTGCGGTGTTTACCTGCAGTCCCCCAGCTGTGCCGCTCTGGGGGGTGAAAGGGATTCTGGGTACGACTCGCTGCGCAGGAGGATGAGCGTGTTGGAGCGACTGACTCAGACCCACCCGGTGTGGCTGCTGCTGGCCGTCAGTGAGGAGGAGGCCACTCGCATTCTGCTCACACAGCCCCCGGGGGTGAGGGGCCACCATGCTGACGGACACATCTTTTAAGGTTGAATTATATTTCATGATGTCCTAACCCCAACCCTTCATGGTTCAGGTGTTCCTGGTGAGGAAGTCGGCAGCTTTACAGAGGAAGATTCTGTCTGTGCGTCTGAAGGAGGATCAGAGCGGAACTCCCATCAGCCACCTCCCTGTCAGAGAGAGCCAGTACAGTAAGCGACCAGTGTATTACCTTTCTTATTATCATTTTTCACAGTATTTATGACAAACATAAGTAATCCTTACACGAAAAAAACAAGGAGGAAAAGATAAAGAAAGTATATTTTACTATTGGCCAAGCTGGTGTAAAGGAATCAGCTCTAGATGTTCTGCAGGAGAGGAGAAAAAGGTTTTATTAAAAGGGATTATATTATAATTTAGGGTTGAGGAGAGCTGGTCCATGTTTGATCTGTTGGACTCAGTTCCTTAATTGTGGTCTTTCGATTTCCTTTGGTCCGCTGATTATGTCTCACTCAACCACAGACACCTCTGCAGTCATACTGTACTCGAGGTTTGAGAGTTAATGATGTCATTTCCTTTACGTTAATAAGAAATAAAACCACATGGCCAGAGTGAAGCCAGTTTGGACTGATTGTGTGTTCTTGCGTGCGTGCGTGTGTTTGGTTATACTTGCACTTAAAAAATGACAATAATTCCATAAAGAACGAATAAAAAACATTATAGTGTCTAACATTAGTGATCTCATTACACACAAAGAAAGATTGTCATCATATTTGTACCTGTGCTTTGACAATATTTAGACCAACATTGAGCTTTGCAGCAGTACTTGGGATTAGTCCTGGAGCTGTGACAGAGCCAGAGTGTGACCACACACCAGCTGTGGATGTTTCCTGCTGAAATGACAGCACACATGGGAGGAGGTGGGAGGGGGGGATGGTGTGTCTTTGGCCTGCGTCAGATGTGGGTCAGTTGCTCTCCAGTTTAGTCTGACCGACTGCTTTGCTAAGTTTTACTTGTGCACAAAATGCTTCTTTTGGAAATTAAATTCTGTAGTCATTTTTATTTCTCATTGATCATCCAGCATACTTTCTTGAAATAGTGGCTGAATATTAAATGTGAAAAAGTAAATGCCACATAATCAACAACGTCTTTCTATTAAATATAAGTGCACATATTTTGTGTCTTACAGCCTTTTCTCTTGAGGAATCTGGGATCAGCTTTGCGGATCTGTTTCGCCTCGTGGCTTTCTACTGTATAAGCAGGTAAAACACCAGAGAATTGTTCTTTTTTCTATCTCTCCGTTTATTCGTCTATGATTGGAGGGTGATTCAACTATGAAGGTATATCACAAACATTTTTGTAAAAAAAAGAAGAAGTACAAAGCAAGGGGATTGCTAATGCTAATATCTGGTTCATTTTGTTTTATTCTGAATAGGCCCAATTCACAGCAGTCTGTGCTTTAATCACCACTAGAAAATGCATTTCCTGCAGAAAATGCGTGCGAATGCTGTAAACTGTGAACATTTATGGCTGAATTTAGCTGAAAATGCAGAAAAGCTGAATATGTTATTAGCTGAATGGTAGCTGCTTTTAGCAACAAAAATGCAGAACAAGCTTAATATTTAAAAGAAAATGTTTTTAAAAAGGTATAAACAACAACATGTATAGCCTTGATGTCCTGAAATAGCTGAATAATGTAATAGTTGAATGGTTTCTGCAGCTGAAAATAGGCTGAAGCAGTTAAATATCAGATGTAAGTAGTAGTGAATGAATTTGTATTAAGATGAGAAAAGAAAGTAAAAGCTTGGGAAAGCAGCAGAATATTTTGACTGCAAACTTTTCGACTAAAACCATACGTCACCAATAATGTATAAAATATGTGGAACCTGTTGAAGTCTGTATGAAGTCTCCATCAGACAGAAAATAATAGGCTGAGACAGTCTGTTAAAGTCCAGTCTGTCAGTGTTTGTTTCTGTTCCTGAGCACCTATTCATAACACCCAATCATAACACCTGTGTGTGTGTCCAGACAGATCAAAGGCAACCAACTGCAGCACTGCGTCCCATAAGAATGCATTGAGTTGTATATCTGACCATTTTGCCACCCGTTCAAAAACTATGGAGAGAGAGAGCGAGCGAGAGAGCGAGCGAGAGAGAGAGTTTGTCTGTGAGAGAGAGAGTGTGCGAGAGAGAGAGTGTGCGAGAGAGAGAGTGTGTGTGTGTGTGTGTGTGTGTGTGTGTGTGTGTGTGTGTGTGTGTGTGTGTGTGTGTGTGTGTGTGTGTGTGTGTGTGTGTGTGTGTGTGTGTGTGTGTGTGTGGAGAGAGAGTGTGTGTGTGTGTGTGTGTGTGTGTGTGTGTGTGTGTGTGTGTGTGTGTGTGTGTGTGTGTGTGTGTGTGTGTGTGTGTGTGTGTGTGTGTGTGTGTGTGTGTGTGTGTGTGTGTGTGTGTGTGTGTGTGTGTGTGTGTGTGTGTGTGTGTGTGTGTGTGTGTGTGTGTGTGTTTGTGTGTGCCCCTACAGTGTGTCCAGCAGTGTGTCCTCACTAGCCTCAGTTCCTCCCTGTGTACACACATGATCTGTGTGATGAACCCAGCTCAGGGCTCCCCTTGTTCTTGACTTCAGATGTATTGGTCTGGGGGGGTGCTATGAAGAGCCAAACCCTCACCTCCGGCGACCCCGTTCACTTGTCTCCCGGACATGGTGTGGAGGCTTGTTCTGTAGTGCAGCACATTCCCCTCTCTGACTCACCATAAATTCAGACATTTCTCCACAAGAACAGAATTCTTGTATGTGCATGCTGGCTTGTTTACGCGGTTACAAAGCGTGCACTTGGCTCTGTGGAACTCATTGCATAAACACTGCCTGGAGGCTGCCATTGAACTAAAGGAAGCAATTGTGTAAATGCAAACAAGCTGTACATAGCTGAGGTAGGCAGAGAATGATTTGAAGCCTATGTACGGGGTCCGAGGTACAGATGGAGCCATTGTAGCTTTTTGCAGCACGGTAGCTCAATGAATGTTGCTTATAAATAGGGTTGGATTTGTCAAGGTCAGACAATCTTCAACTCTTCAAAGAGATTGTACTAAACCTTCAGGTTGCTCAGCTGTACAGTAAATAGCACATTTGTAATGTATGAGGTGGAACCTGACGTGCCACACTTTGAGACTAGTCATTTATTTCCTTTGTTACTGAGAGCTGTTGAAAACCAGGAATTCGGAAGTATTTACATTTGTTTTGCTTCATTTTATCATTATGTTTTAAAACGTACAAATGTAGTTCTCCTTACTAATTAGATTACATTAGATATACTTTATTTATCCCAAATTGGGAAATTGTTTTGTTACAGCAGCAGAAAGTTAATCACAAAAAGTATTACACATGAGTTAAAAATAAAATCTATATATAAAATACAAATTAAAGAAAACAAACACAGTAATATATGATATCAACAGTAGAAACGTTTTATACCAATATAGTATCTAAAGAATGCCAAATCTACCAAAAAAAGGGGAATCTATATACATATGATACTTTATACATAACAAAAGTGTATAAAGTTGCGTTCAGTTTTTTAATTACAATTAATTTAGTAATTTAAACCTAATGAGGGAGCGTCCGTCAGCACATTATTTATAATATGTGCAAAAAGTGTCTGTATTACCATTTAAAGAAACAGATGCAGAAGAAATACAGAACATTATCAGTGACTTTAGTTAAACATCTGCATGAATGGTTGCTTGGTTTACTCCTGTTCAAGCAATGTTTAGTAAAAACCAGTTTTTTATCAATTTAAACTATATGTATTTATGACATTCAAAGGATGTATGTCTTCAGCAGGAATACCTGCCTGAGGCTAGGATTGAGAAAAATTGAATAATTGGCCTGACAAATCTGTTTTTAAAATGTTTTATGTATTGGATTATAAAATACATGTTTGGGATTTGGGAGAGTGTGAAATTGACCCCAGTTAATCCCAACAGTGTATTGTTTGGGATCAGGATTAGGTCCTATGAACTTAATATAATTGTTTATTATAGGCGCTTTCACACCGCAGTACTTTTCCCACAAAGGTTCATGAGAATTTAGTTCATGAAAACTCAGATTCGCGTTCACACCGGAATAAATCCCTGCGGAAGGATTAGGCAAATGAAGCCGCTGACTTCACTTCTTCTTCTTCTTTGGGTTTACTGGCAGGCCGCAAACAACTTCACGGCGTATACTGCCACCCGAAGTCCTCGGCTGGAAGTCCTGGAGTTGGGGACTGGCTTCAGTAGAAGCTGCTGAGCTTCTACTGAGTAAATCGCCAGAACGCCGACACCTCCTCATCTCCACCGCTCCCATGTATTCTTTTGTGTTGCAATAAGTTAGTCTCAGACATAGGAACCTTTTTCTCCCACGAAAGTCCCTGCTCTCTAGCAGGGACGGAAAAGGGGGTAAAAAAGGTTCTGATTAACTAATTTTAGTTCCGGCTCTTTTTGGTGTGAAAACCATTTCGGAACTATATCGGAACTAAAGTGGGAAAAGTACTGCGGTGTGAACGCGGCTCTAGAGAGCAGGTACTTTTGTGGGAGAAAAAGGTTCTTATTTCTGATTGGCAGGGCGGAATGCAAACCACGCCCCGTAAAACTCCCAAAAGGTTTTGTGAAGCCGCCATTTTATTATCCTCGCATTAGCATTATTAGCATTAGCATTAGCCCAGCGCACAAACGCAGAGAGACTAATTTATGGCAACACTGGGAGTCCCAGCAGCTTCTACTGAAGACAGTCCCCAACTCCTGGGACTTCTGGCAGATGACTTCGTTTGCGGCCTGCCAGTAAACCCAAAGCAGAAGAAGAAGAAGTGACGTCAGCGGCTTCATTTGCCTAATCCTCCCCCAGGGATTTATTCCGGTGTGAACGCGATCTGTACTTAGTTCATGAGAACTAAAGAGTTCTCATGAACTAAGTTCTGATTAACCTTTGTGGGAAAAGTACTGCGGTGTGAAAGCGCCTATTGGTTATGTTTGGTGTGGCCTTAGCTGGCTATGCAGAACATGTTGAATGTTTATATTTTTTTAACGTTTCTGGATTAAATCAGAGTGCTTTGACCTTCTTTATATACAGTAATGGTAGAGTTTACAACACTTCTAGCATCTGGCAGAGCCATTTGACCTTTTTGTGGTTGATATGTCTTGTTATCTTCAACAATGATTGACTTTGTATCTTCTACAGACCAGGTGCTAGAGAAGGCCATGCACAAGTGTGTCCTGAAGCCTCTGAAGAGTGTGATCGAGGTGGCTTTACATGACTTCCAGGTAAAAGACGGAATCATTTAATTTCACAATAACATCTCAAAATCTTATTTTTAAAGGGACGATTCATGTCAAAATAAAAAATACTTATTGTTCCTTTTACTTGTTGTGCTATGTATAAATCTGGATTGTTTGATGTGAGTTGCTGAGTGTTGGAGATATCAGTTGTATAGATGTCTGCCTTCTCTCTAATATAATGTAACTGGCTATCAAAGTGTCAAAAAATACACTTCAAACTAAAAAATGCCTTGATCCAGAAATCATGACCTGGTTACTCGAGATAATCTACAGATTGGGAGCAGTTTCATGTACAAACCGAACTACATCCGCCAATAGGTTAGGACACGCCTCATTAGTCATGAGTAGATGCACGCGTCTGTCTCTGCAGTGATACTGTTGGCAGGTGTAGTTCAGCAATAAGAAAATTGGTCCTGCATGGAATAGTCACATACGGTTTGAGTATTATCGTGTGTAACTAGGTCATGATTTCTTCAAAAGGACTTTGCTATGGAGTTTGAATGTTTTCACATTTTATTTTTTTGGTGCTTTTGGCACCAGGATGAACTGTCTCTTTGTGGGTGAACATAGACTCATCCTTACCTTCAAACCATTTTTGAATTCAAAAGAAAAAGATATCCCCAAAAGAGGAGTTTTGAGACATTACATAGGAACCTTATTAGCGATCTGGCTTGGTTAGCTGGGTAAATTAACCACACTTTTAAAACTCAACTTGTTATTTCCAGGTGAAAAGTGGAGCTTTGCAGCAGCTAAAGGAGAACCTGGCCCTGGCTAATGCCAAGAGGCCCCAGGAGTTAGGGGTGGATGGAGCTGTGCCTCCTGACCCCTTGGCTATTGAGAAGATCCGTCACAAGTTCCTAAACATGAGGAAGATGTACTCCCCTGAGAAAAAGGTGTCATTGCTGCTGCGTGTGTGCAAACTCATCTACACCATAATGCAGGATAACTCAGGTATGGTGAAGATATATAGATTTTGATTTTGTATTCTTCATTCTTCATTAGACAGAAAGCCTAAGATGTACAGCGATGACCTTTGTCAGATCTGTATGACTGACCCCTACCCCCCCTTCTCCCTCACTGCTCTCCATCTGCTTCCTTCCAGGGAGGATGTATGGTGCCGATGACTTCCTGCCCATGCTGACCTATGTGGTGGCTCAGTGTGACATGCCTCAGCTTGACACAGAGATCCAATACATGATGGAGCTGCTGGACCCATCTCTGCTTCAAGGAGAGGGTAGGTGCAGAAGCCCACTTCACACGACTCATCGATAGAACTGCTTGGTATATAACTCATAATGTACCATGAAAACAATGTCACTTAATTTTAGGCCAGAAATCACATAATTAAGAGGCCTTCACACCCCTTTTAACTATGCATTAAGTATGGAGCTGGGCATTTTAAGCTTAGCTTAGATTATCATAGAGACTAAAGGCAGTGGGAAACAGCTAACTTACTGATGATAACGTTGAGAAACAAGACTACCACAATCTCTAAAGCTATCCAAATACCATGCAGAATCTTGTTTGTTTAACCTGTACATTGAATGCAATGTAAACATTATAATAGGCTGTGAGATAAAGGCTTTATCTTTTTTTAGCATGTCTTATTTGCTAGTTTAGTGTATTGTTTGTAGCTATAGCTGCCCTGAAAACCACAACCTAACATTTTTACAAACACACAAGTGCTTGTTATATACCGTAGATCTTAAATAATGAAAACGATATCACATAATTTGGCTTTTACACCTCTTTTATCTGTACACAAAGTATGCAAATGGATGCATTTAGCTTTAGCTTAGCTTAGCATAGAGACTGAAAGCAGCTGTTGGGCCGGCTCGGTAATGAAACCAGCTTACTAGGCAGCCGAGACCGCATATTGGCCGCCAGCTCCACTGAGCTGTCCGGCGGCCGTAAACTGAACATACATTAAAAGTAATGACATTGATGTTTTTAGCTCACTCTCAGAGGGACAGCTAATACGTTTATTTCCCAAAAGGTTGAACTACTACTTCTGAAACTTAAAGTAAGGTAGTGAAGTAAGAGAACAAAAAGGAAACACAGACACTCTCCTCTCCCGAGACGCTTATTTAAAAATGGAGGTGATAAACCTTTCATAAATAGGGTAGTGAGTAGTATGATTTTCAGAAGATGTTTGCTGAATATTTCCTACATGAGGTCATGCAAATTACAGTATGGTGTGAGGTTAATGTTGTATAACCCAAACAGAGGAAGTTGTTTCGAGGAGGAAACACTTAGCTGTGTCATCACAGCTCCAGACGAATGGATGGAAATAGATCATAAATAGATCAAGGGCAAGGGTCACGTATATGAACTATTCACAATGCTGTCATAGTATTAGGTTCTTGTAGTGATCAACTCTGAATAATGAATAAGTAGCTCCAGACAACATTTTACCTGAAGCTTTACAGAATGTCCCCTGTTACTGGAGTAGCATGGTCAGCACCACTTTTAAGACATGTATTATATCACATTCTGCTGGAATAAAAACAAGAGTTTTCCTGTGGAAGATGAAGCAATTTCGAGACAAGTTTAATGTTCCTCAATTATTATTGTTTAGCATTCCAACACAGGTATTTCACCAGAGTGGTCTCAGCTGATTTGGGGAAGGTTTTGTGTAAGAGCTTGACAAACATAGCAAGGGAAGTCCTTTTGACATTGGTAGGAAATTCCACACGCTGTTTGATTTGAATAGGCTGGAGCCGGTTCAGAGGATAAAGGAGACTGACCCCTCCCAGAGTGAAATATTTTCCTACCAGCGTCAACCTCACTCGCACGTACACGTTAGCTCATTGTAGGATGGCTTAAATGTATGTGTATCCTAGAGCCTCAGTTAAAAATGTGAAAGATGACCTGCACTGATTCATCTCTTATATAAAAGGAGGAAGTGTCCATTTCTTGATACATTTTACGAGATTCTACCTAGTGTTTGGTTTAATTTCTAAATAACTAGCTCTGCATTGTTTCTTTTCCTACATCCCCATAACGCCCCTCATTTAGATTTTGGATTGAGGAGGGCAGACATACATATGTAATAGTAGACATGGATCATTTTGACATAGGTATACAAACATGGTATTTATTTGTATTGACGTGTATTGTGACTTTTATCCACTGCCTGTATAAATGGCGTTTATTGGCCTCAACCATCAGTGAAACATGGTAAGAAAGCCCAAAAACAAGAAAACTAATACAAATGCAAACTCAATAAAGATAATGAAATAAAATAGGAGCAGACAATATATACATTTTTTTTTTTTAAATCTCGTCCATATTGGTAATGTTATAATATTATTTACATGTTTGTTGGAGCCATTTATAGTTTTTTATATTTTATGAGAATATCTAACACATACATTTTTAGTTACAGTATGATTGTAATATACTATTTACATAGCTATGATTAGATAATGGCCACTTTTTTTTGTGAAAGAGTGACGTCAGGCTCCAGCTGGGAGGGCTGAGCGAGAAAAATACTTGTTCTCTGTTTTTTTTTAAGTTGAACTAAGCTGCTTCTATGCGAGTGCTTTAAGGGGAAATATGTTTCGGACATTGTCAACTAAGTAGTAAAACTGAAGTTCACTGGAAGTTTACACCCCAATAGTAAGACATCTCACAGCTGTCAGAACAAAATTATGAGATTTTGAAACAATCATTTATCATTTACATCAAAAAGTGCATGTGCAACTATAAACCAAAGATTTTTCTCATCAAATGTAAACTGGTACACCTCCCCCTCCTCCCTCCTCCAGGGGGCTACTACCTGACCAGTGCGTACGGAGCCATGGCCCTCATCAAGAACTTCCAGGAGGAGCAGGCCGCCCGGGTGCTGAGCTCCGAGGCCAGGAACACGCTGCACCATTGGCACAGGCGGCGCACCACCCCCCGCTCAGCACCCACTGTGGACGACTTTCAGGTATCACGCCTGACCTGAACCCTCCATGAACATCCAGTCAGTGAGTCTAAGTAGTACCAATTCCAAATCAGTCCAAAGCTCACTCTCGGCATTGGGAAGGTGCATGAAAGGAGCTGTGTTCCGGCCCTGGACAGTGGAACGGATCATATCTACAGATTCTACTAACCTCACTGCATGTTGATCTGGATCCATTCATTTATTTTTGGTAGAAAGCACCCTCTAGTGGAAAAATTAACAACTGCATCTGCTTCCTTTCTATGGCCATAACTGCATGGTGTTCTTCTGCCAGCGCTTGAGTCATCACTCATTTCTTGTTATGTTTTTCCTGGAAATGTTTTTCTGCTAAAAGAAAACTTAACCCTCAAATAATCATCTGTATATGAAGTACTCACCCTATGTTTCCTTGCTAGGTATACATTTTTGGAATATTGTAGAAATAAGGTCTTTTTTCATGCTTACACATTTTGTTCAGCAGGGTAATCTCCACATATTAATGCACCAGACGAAAACACTAGCTTTTGACTATAAAAAAACTAAATCACAATGTATCACATGCATCACCACTTCTAAGCTAAAGTCGGCTAATGTTCAGCGTGATGAGGTTTAGTAGTCCGCCGTTTTATGACACATAGAACTTCAGAAAAATACTTCCAGTAGAATATTAACTGATGAAATAGAACAAGATGTGAAAATCAGACAGATGAAAGAAACCGGAAGGGGTAAAATGATGACTCATTTCCAGCTTTTAAGACTCATTCCTAAACCACCCAATCAACTTCTAATCATCAAGACTTTTCTCCATTGTTTTATTTCTAAATATGTATTTCTTAATATGTTTTTGGTTAGTCTGTTTTGAATAGTAGAACCAAAATTAGTTATTATAAGAATTCAATTTCTAACAGATCATATTGTGCGTGAGTCTTCCTTTAACACATGCCTGTTGTTCTCTCTGTAGAACTATCTGCGTGTGGCCCTACAGGAAGTAGACACCGGCTGCACGGCCAAAACCCTGATGGTCCAGCCGTACACCACCACCGAGGAGGTCTGCTCGCTCTGCGCCTACAAATTCAAGATCCCGGACCCTGGCGCCTATGCACTGTTCCTGGTCATTGAGGGCACCCGCCAGCAGCTTGCCCCGGACACACACCCTCAGCGAATCAAAGCAGAGCTCCACGGCCGGCCCTGTGCACACACCTTCCACTTTGTCTACAGGAGGATACCAAACCTTAACCTCTTTATCCCGGCCATCATGGACAATGGAAACTGTATACAAGTTGAATAGAGCAGGATAATGATCCTGAACTATAGTATTCTGGTGGTGCTTATAGAGGACTGTTTTGTAGTTAGATTTGAGGACTTCTTAATGGAAACCAAACTGTATGTCGCAGTCAACGTGTGGAAGTGATCTTGGGCAAGAAACTTAAAGGGGAACTATTATGCTTATTTAGGTTTGCACTTTTAGCCTTTAGCCACAAACCGGTATAACACACTACAGGAAAATCCCTGGGTTCCCTCCAGAGGGAGTTTCTCTCCCACACACTCTCCCCCACATGACTACATAACACTCGTGCTTCTATTGGCTAGCCCTCCAATGCATTGGATGTGTGGAGCGGGACATCTCTAAGCAGTTGACCAATCACAACAGAGCCAGCCAGCTAACCAATCAGAGCAGACTGGACTCTGGTTTCAGACAGAGGGTGAAAAGAGGTGCTGCAACACAGGCAGTATGAGCAAAATAAAGAGCTTTTTGAACATTAAACCACTGAGACATGTCCCATTAGAGACACTACATACTGATATGAACCTTAAAATTAGCATAATATGTCCCCTTTGAATTTAAATTGCTCTCGATTACATGGCCAATGGTGTGTGAGTGTTTCTTTCTCTGAGCAGCAGGCACCTTATATGCCTCTGTATGAATGTTTGTGAATGGGTGAGTGCTGAATTGCATATATGAATGCGTTTTGAGGGGTCAAACAGTCTGGATAAGTGCTATTTAAAGGCAATCCATTTACCATTTACCTTATTGATGCAGATATAAAATGTTAGATTGTATGTGAGGACTAGTGTAAGTTGGGATGGTGGTACGTTTAGCAGAAATGATCACATTGTGTATAGAAGCTAGTTTGCAGGATTGTTTTGTATGTAAAGAATGACACGGAGCTGGAGAATTCTTAAGATTGTTGGACATGTGTGCCATCCTTAAAGTAAAGGTCATGTGACTAACGTTTGCTTACACTGCTGTTATCCCAGGTGCCTTTAAAAGGAATACTGCGTGCTACTGACAGCTGTCAGTGATCTGTCAGAGAGATGAAAAATCTTGCTAAAGTTAAGTTCATTTAATAAGTAAAATCAACTATTTTAAAGTTATGTTTATTCTCTGCAATTGCTGGCCAATTGTAGCTTGTATTCTGTGTAGAAATATTTTTATATTCAAATGTGTCATCTTTAATCACTAAAGATTTGTATTCTGATTTCATATTACTGTACTGGATTCAATCGTGGACTAAGATCTATGCCAGTTATTTCTCAAGAGTCAATTTCCAACAACACTGTTTCTACTGTATCACTCAAACTGAATATATACAATTCTCTCTGAACGAAGCTACTTGCTGACTCCACTGATTTCTTTTTTTGTATCAGCAGATTTTGCTACATTCTTTTTGAGGGAAGATGTCATAATGTGACCCTGACAGCACAGGAACAGCAGGGTTTTACTGGATCCACACAGCTAGCCCCAAACATTTCAATCTACACACACATAATACACAGTTTAAAATGACATATGACAGAACCTAATACAGGAGGGGCAGGGGAATATTCTGTGGAGTTGTTGTGGTTTGGTGTATAAAGTCAAAGTAACTCTTTGTCGTTGTGTTTGTTTCTTCTTTCTATTGGCCTTATTTAACTTTAGACATATAGCCAGGGGCCCATGCTAAGATAAAGCTAACGTTACTTCACCCTGATTGGTCAATAATCAGACACAGAGGTATATTATTGATATATGATAATGATGTAGGACTAAATCATAATTATGTTCTATTGGATTTTAAATGTACACACGTAAAACATGCCATTGAATGTATTAATATAGTATGGTCATCATATCGTGATATGACGATCATGTCTGTCATGGAACACTTCTGGAGCAATGGAGTGGTAACACAATGGAACACGGGAGAGCTGGAACATGATGGCAAACACTGAAGAAATGATTGGAAGTTACGGCCACAGAATTCACAAGACGTGTGCTGCAGCCACGAGGTGTCACAGCGGTTGCTAAACCAATTCTGAAGATCTCTTCCCCAGACCCATGTATTTAAATAGCCCTGAGAGAATAATCAACATTGTGCATTACAAGATAAAACAGGCAAAGCACAATAACACCTCTATCAGCTGACGCCAACAGGCAGGAACAGGGAGAAAAAACACAGCACAGCACCCCAAGGTTCAGGCCTGTGCTCAGTGAGGGCAGAACAAACTGATACACTGGGTCAAAGTCATGGGCCTAGGAAGATATTTCCTAAAAAATATCTACATGATAATTCATTACAATATGATATAGTGTGATTAATGCCAGAAACTTAATTCGAACACAAAAACATAGTAGTACAGAATTAATATGAACAAAATCAGATATTAGTGATCTGACACTACAATCAAAACGATTGATATAATGGAGATCTGTTTTTATGGAACCTGTAAAATGAATTAAACTGTTTCGCGCATGTTCTCAGTTGTAAGATGGCTTCAGAAGCTAACTGAAAATTGTGAAAGATTATACCACTGCCTTCTTCTGACTTAGGTTGAGAGAAATTCATTGAGATCTTCGTTGACAGTATAAATACATTATGAGTCACTGCACGAGGGTTAGGGTTAGGGCTAACCCCATGAAAGCAGAAGTTTGGAGAGTTACTTTAAAAATGTAATCTTTAATAATTAGTTACCTGTAAAAGGAAATCACTACCCTTATCTAAGTATTACAATATAAAAGAAAGTGACCTGATTACGTTTAGATTACGTCAACATTAAACGTGAATGCAAATAAATACAAGAGGAAATAACACTTTAGGGATTGTGTAAGAACAATCTAACCTCAGTAAAAAAGACACCAAGACATTTAGTATAAAAAATGAGTCCTCTGCTCAGAGATTTTATTTATAGGAAAAGCTGCCTTTCATGAAGCATATTCAGGCAGTAGCGTCTTAAAAACTGAAACAAAAGTATGTCCCCCACGTACAAACCTGGGAGTGACATCGAAAGGTCATCGATCAACTGGCCCAACAGGTGGGTCCAACACTAGGGACTTCCAGGATCTATAGTAAAGACCACCTGTTGGGAAAATGGTTATAAGGTACAAACTTTTACAGAAACGGGGGTAT
>NW_011369947.1:10680824-10704825 GCF_000735185.1 Notothenia coriiceps
GACTGTGGCAGCTGTGCAGAGCTGGGTCTGGTACCATGGCTGCTGGGGCAGAACTGGGGCCGGACCATGGCTCTTGGGGCTCGGGCGCTAGCCTGGCTTGGCGACTCCTTCTTTTAGGACCGTTTGGAGCTTCGTGACCTCAAAAGGCCAGACGTAGTTCCAGAGAACGGCTCCTTGGACAGGAGCAGGAGCTGGGGCAGGAAGCAAGGGTCGACTCCAAACGGACCAACACCGATGCGTGTGGTGGTCATAAAGGGAATTGGGAGGTCAGAGAGCTAGCATGCCTGAGGCTAGCAGGCAGGGGGTAACAACCCGAGAGGAACTTCCAAAATCCAGCCCAGGGAAGAATCTCACCAAGCCTGTTTCCTCCATAGTTATCTGGTGCGGCCTCTGCCAGGAGCAGCCTAGAGCAGCTCTCGCTGCTTGAACCCCGGACGCTCCTAACCATCCATCGATCAGAGCAGGTAGCCAAGAAAAGGTAAAATCAACAATTCATGCTCAAAAGGATCTGCTGGGCCCATATTGTGGTTGGTTCGCATACTGTTACGGTTCAGTGAAAGAAGCCAGGACCCAAATGCAAATCAATCTGATTAACCTTTAATTTCAAGGAATAAAAAGAAAATAACTTGGACAAAAAACAGAACACTCACCGGTGAACTCATTCACAAACAAAAGGCGAACCAACACTGAACACAGGAAGAGACAAGACTAAATACAGGGAGGGGTAATCACAAGACGAGAAACAGCCGGGCAGGGGAGGAGAAACACAAGGGCCACAGGTGAACACAATCAGACAACTAGACACACCAGGGAAACTAACGACAGGAGGAAAAACACAGGGAAAAGGACCAGACAATATACCCAGAGGAAAACATGACAGGGAGAACAGCAAAACACCCAAAACAAGACATACAAAACGTGACATAACACAATAATCGTAACAACAACTAGCAGTTATGCAAGCAAGCTTTTAAGCAATTTTAAGCAAAATTGTGCGTGTTAGAACCTAGTATATGATTCAGAATCTGAACAGGCATTGTTTTGTTCCCTCCTTGCCACCATCTCCTCTTTCTGCTGATAATCTCCAGTTTTAGTTCACAATGTATTTAAGCATGCTTGCAATACCTGAGAGAATTCTTTAATAGCATTTCAAAAGAATGCATTTACAGGTTATGAGCTGTGCTCTATTGATTTGTTGTCAGCCCACACAAGCACTTTTATTTAGAGACTGAACACAAGATGCATCATACACACACTCCTTGATAGAAGAAGATTATGTTTCTGGTCTTTAGCTCATTGTATTACTTCTCTATATGCCACCAACCCCTTCTTCCTAATCCCTTTACATTATTCAGTGTGTGGGTGACACATGTGTACATTAGATCCATGTTCATAAGCAGAAACGTATGATGTTTAGGGTCAGGTGTGTGTGTGTTAGCTGACATTTGGAATACATTACAGAGATGTTTGTTTGTGTTTGAATGGGTAAGTGTGTTTTCCCGTGTTGTTGTTCTAGGTATTAGAGTGAAATTAAGTGTGAAATAAGCTTTTCAGTCTCTGGAGTGTAGCTGTGGGAAGTCCCCCTCAACACATCACGCATGTTTACCACCCATCCCTTCATGTGTATACCATCCCACCTTGCCCATTAGGCCTCCACTAAAGCTCACATTTGATAGCAACAAGGTGAGCATATTGTGATGGATACACTGCTAATGAATAGGCTCACCGAAGAGAACGTGGGGGTATTATAGAATCGTAAACCCTCTGATTTATATGGTAATCTGCTCATAAGACCAAAACAGTATATGCTGAGGATTTACAAATGACAAGATATTCCTGTATGTAAAGATTGTGTATACCCGAAGAAATATCCAATACTATATGAGGAGGGAAAAAGGGCTGCAGGGCTGACACAAGTATGGGATGCAGGCAAATGTATGTGTGAGGAAAGTCAGGTTATTGCTGGGTTGTAGTTGGAACAGGTGTGAAGAAGGGCAGGGAGGTCAGGTGATGAGGAATGTTGGGAAAGTCCGAGGGCATCTGGTAGGGTTGGGCGATTGGGTTAGGGTTAAGAGGTCAACGATTGGCTAAGAACATCGAAGATTGATTTATCTTTTTTTATATCGCTAATTGAACTGTCTTCCTTCAAAGAAGAGCAGAGAACCTGCCCAGTGGTCAGAGGGACAGACAGACAGACTGTAGAACAGTGTGTAGAGCCATCTTATTTTAACGTTTAACCCAGTGAATTAGGTTGAAATTTCAGAATAAATGTGGTGGTTTACTAAATGGATTTGCACTCTTATCAGTCATGGTATAATCAGGGCTTTTATAAAAAGCCCTGTTATATATTTCGTGGCAAATTATGTCACAGGGTTGGTTGGCTCATTTGAAATGAACAGATGCAACCACATACACAACAATGTTGGTTGAATGTCAAGGACAGAAAAAAACACTTGGATGTAAAACAAAGATTTACAAGATTGAAGCCAAAGAAAAAAATAATAATTTTGAATTAACTGCTGTTGGCTATCTGCCGTCAACCATAACATAAGATTGCAGATTGCAAAGAATGAAAGAACCAGTAACATGAAAACACGAAGCTACTGTGGAAAATGGTGATGCAATTAATCTAAATTAATTTCTGTCTATCTCTATTATAAAAATAACAATAAAATACTAGTAATAAAAGCATCAATATTTGAGTTTTCTGAAGGAAATGGTCAGTTATGACAATATATGTTTCACCTTCAAAACCCCTGCCTGTAAATAGTTGACTGTCCATTGTACGCTTTACATTTGATTTGCTCAATAAAATGTGCTGTAACTAATTCAGATTTATTTTGGAGTATGCACCTGTTGTGATACTTAGGGGTTTAGTGCTTGTTCTTATGTTTAGTCACAGGGATGTAAAAATGTACTTGGCACTCATATAAAAGTATAAGAGGTTTATGGATAATATTTTTGGTCTCTAAACATGTCCCATCAAATGAAACAGCAACATTAGGAGAATGTTCCAATAACAACATTGGGGTGGTGCAAAATGAGGGGGGGAGGTTAAAGTACAGGACTGAGGCCACTTACACCTCAGAATGCAATTTCCAGCCTGTTCTAGGTAATGTGTGCAGTGGATTACATTTTTAATCCACAACCGTGCCCTTAAGGGCCAGTTCTCCATCCCAACAGTGGATCTCCATTAGTTGAAACCTCCAGAGGAACGTCACAGCCTCACCTTGCCCCTAGGCCCTGCTCCAGTTCTCCTCTATTGGCAGAGGACAGACAAAGACACTTGTCAGCATCCACATTCACCCAAGCATAAACACACACACACACACACACACACACACACACACACACACACACACACACACACACACACACACACACACACACACACACACACACACACACACACACACACATTCAAATTTGTTGATGAGACATATTGACACAAATAGCAGGCTAAGCACAGAAAACAATCTGTTAAGACTCCCTCTCTGTCTTAAACATACATATATACACACACACACACACACACACACACACACACACACACACACACACACACACACACACACACACACACACAGTGGGTGAAAGGTATAGCATGTTTTCAAAATCCTAAAACAAAAAGGAAAGTACCTCACTTTTAATAGTGGTGTAATTTAAAAAAATATATAATATCCATGATGAGGATAAGTGTGCAGATGGGAGGCGACAGGTCTGCAAATCATTCATTTCCACCCTGATGCAAAATATCAAAAAAAATCTGTCTGCCACTGATACATTTATCAACATCAGAGACGACAAATTTAAAATCCTGGTGACACACACTTTTCTTCCATGTCTTTGTTTCCTCTCCTCAATTGGACCCCCCCCCCTCTCTTCTCCAGCTGTTAAACCAATTAAATGCTCAAAGAGGGTAGACTGCCCACTCTCCTGTTGAGAAAAACACATGCAATAAAAGCCTTCTCTGTGCGGAGCCATTGTGCCGCGGCGGCAAGGACGCCATCTTTAATTATGGCCTACGCCCCCACCCTTCTCCTCGCTGAATAGAAGTGGGCTCTAGGTACAGACAGCCACTGGCACTGGATCAGGTTTTTTGTGATTTGTGTTTTGAGCGTGCAGCTAAAAGGTGAACTGGTGGTTGGCGCTGAGATAGCATTACAGAATGATTTGGAAAAGTTGGGTATTAGTATGTTTTAGAGGAAGAGCAAAGCTGAAAAGAGAGGATAAGGCGAGGAATATATAGGTATGATATTTGATGTACAGGCAGTTTGATAATTCCGAACCATCAAATCTGAATCACAGAGGAGAGGGATTTGGAAAGAACATTGATACAGATTGTGTGGGAGGAAAATAGATAGACAAGGTTGTAAACTGTCCATTTTATGGGGTTTTGTGAGACAGAAAAGACACAAGAAAGGGCATCAGTGAAAGCTTAAAGCTGGAGAAAGAAAAAAAGATGTGGTGTCAGTGGTGGTGATGTGGTGGAGATGGAGGGAGTAGGGGTTAAAGAGCGATAATATCAGAAAGAGAAAGGGAAATGGGGGCGTACAGAGGCCTGTGCCCCTCATAGTGCCCTGTGCCTTGAGGGGGGACCGAGGGCAGGACTTGGGAATGTGAGGCATGAGGGGGGGGAACAAAGCCGACTACTGTCCCCCAGAGAGAAGCCTTGTTCTGGGCCAGGGGGGTACATAAGTCAGCTGCTCAAATGTATGAATGTAGGGCTGGATGGCCGACCGGCTGTCTGGGCTGGATGCTGGTTCCCTGGCTGGCAGGCTTCTTGCCCACAGAGCAGGCATGTCAGGGAACCAGGGCAGGTCTGGGGAATGCGAGGCATGATGGGGGAACAAAGCTGGCTACTGTCCCCCGGAGAGAGGCCCTGTCCTGGGTTACAGGGCACGAGGAGTCAGCCTCTCTGGATGGATGGACAGAGGGATGCATAGATGGCTGCCGACAAAAAAACAGACTAAAAGTATGAGTTAATACCAAGTACACACTCTTCCACTAAAATATTGAAGAGTCTACTCGTAAATGAATGATTATTCTTAATAAATCTGTAATGCACACCAAAGGATAAATGTGATTATATACGATACAGGGTTTGACCCTGAGTCGCCATTGCAGCAGTGACCCCTTTAATGGCTAAATTGTCCTCCTCTGGAGGATAAAATCAAGGGCAGAATCAATGGTGTTTTTGGTTTTGATCAACCTTACCCAATTACGATGAATTGAAAACGTGTGTTAAAATAAAACAGTATTCACTTTTCTTGTAAATGTGAAAGTCAAGTATATTGCCAAAGATTAATTTTAACCAAAAATGTCAGCGAAGATGGGTGAAGTTTGCCATTTAAACTCCTACTGTTTACTGCTACTACTTGCTCCCACTTCTTGTCTCTAACTCTCCTCTTTTAAAGCTTTGTGAAGGAATATATACAACAAGAATATACTGTGTATAGGACTAGCTGTATGAGTGAATACTACGACTGAAAGCCTGAGTGAATCGATCTCAATGTAAGATTTAATAATGTAAGGAAAGACTGAATAGCTCAATCATTTTAACAGTACACTCCTTTATTCCAGATGCACCCCCACACCACTGCCAACCTACTGTTATGTACCACACTGTTGCATTTAATGATTGAAAAAAGCCTTTGGAATATTATTTGTATCTTTAATTGATAAAGTCATATGGATGAAAAATAGGGTGAGGCAATACAATACATGACACGACTTTGTTCCATCAGTCTAACTAAAATGCTGTTAAGAATTGCAGGCTTTATCCTACCATAAGGTTCTCTCGTGGGATAAAAGCATGCTATACTAACATATATATACTATATATAGTATATACTATAGTATACTATACTAATCCATCATGTGTTAAATCAAGTGAAGCAATAAGCTATTTAAAAGCATCACAAGCTGACCAAAGTGTTACACCAATTCAAAAAATGAAATGCCTTCAACACTACTTCCACTGGTATTAAGTGGGAGGGGGGTTGAAAAAACAACTAGGGTTGGAAAATGCAGCCTTGGATTAACAGTAGTGCTGTGTACATTAGGTTGGGTGGCTTGAACTGACCCATTGTTTTAAAATTATGTTCATAAACTTTGATAATTACTATGTGTTGACCTTCCTCTCTTCCACACCAGCTGAAAATGATCTTTGATAAAACGTTTTAGGTGTTTATTGGAATAAAAAGTGCCTTTTCAATAAAAGACAAACAGAATTCTCTTGTGATAGAATTTGCACATGACCAAATACATGTGAATTCCTGCAGCTTTAAGAAATCCACATTGTGTTGTAAGGTTTATAAAGTTACTTAAATTGTTGTACATAGTTCCTAATGGAAAAAAACAGTTATTGTTAGGCTGTTTAAGACGAGCACTTCATTAGCAGTATCCCCACCCCTGTCACAATGCTTGTGAAGACGGCGAACATGAACTATAAACTGTGCTTTATTAATTATCTTCAATTGTGCGGTCATGGGCTAAGAAAGGTATCTGAAAGTAATGAACTCATTATGCACTTTTGAGTTGGTTTTGCTCAGGTATCCACTTTGCGGTGGAGTTCATTGTGATAGAACAGTTACAATGAAACAATGGAAGCACGATGAGAGAAAAACAGTAGGTTCTTTGTCTCAGACTATAGCTATAGGCAGAAAATGGACATAATTATTAGTGAATTGAGCAGTGCACCCACAACTTTCTTCTCCATCCAGTTGGACCAACCACCTGTCACCAAAACAGGAGAACTCAAGCAAATTGCCAGTGTTACCATGGTTATCACAGGTAATTCCAGGTTATTAATGTCTAATGTGCCGTCACCCTTTCATTATCCCATCCAGAGTCAGGAAAGTGGCACAGATTTCTGGGCCCTGTACAGAGGCAGTCTCTGAGGGCCCCTCCCCTTCGACATATTTTTTTACAAATACAGTGATTTACATAAGTGAAGGCTTTAGACAAACAGCCAATTCTCATTTAAAGGACCAGTGTTTAATATAGACGGGGGATTTTTGGAAGAAATGTAAAGGCCACTTTTTAATCAACCATCACTTTTTATTCATGTCTTATTTGATCTTGGGTTATTTAGTTGTTTTGCTAAACACAATTTTAGTCGAGCCCTTCAAATCTCTGAACCCTGTAAATTATACGCTGTCCTTTGCCACTGACCAGTATTTTCTTTATTTGGCCTTTTGTAGTTTTTATTTTATTTTTGTCTCATGCCACACTCGTCCCCACTAGATAACTTAAGTTTAGAATCCTTAGGTGCTTCCACACCGGAGTACTTTTCCCAGGAATAGTTCTTGGGATTTTGTGTTCACACCAAAAAGATCTGGAACTACAACTTAGTTTGCGCAAACCTTTTCACCCCCAGATAGTTCCTGCTAGAGAGCAGGGACTTTCCTGGGGAGAAAAAGGTTTGTGGGTGTGTCGGCCACACAAACAATTTCTGATTGGCTGGGCGAATTGCAAACCACGCCCCGTATAACTCAGAAAAGTTTTGTGAAGCCGCCATTTTATTTGCTCGCATTAGCATTATTAGCATTAGCATTAGCCCAGCGCACCAATGGAGAGAGACTAACTTATGACAACACAAAAAAAACATGGGAGCGGTGGAGTGATGAGGAGGCGTCGGCACTTCTGGCGATTTACTCGGAAGACGCTAACCAGCAGCTTCTACTGAAGCCAGTCCCCAACTCCGGGACTTCGGGTGGCAGTCTACGCCGTGAAGTTGTTTGCGGCCTGCCAGTAAACCCAAAGCAGAAGAAGAAGTGACGTCAGCGGCTTCATTTATGTAATCCTCCCTCAGGGACTTATTCCGGTGTGAATGCGATCTACTCGTTTGAGGGAGCTAAGTACCGGGAACTAAGTACCGCAAAGTACTTCGTGTGAAAGCTCCTCTTGTGTCTCTTTTTCAGTATGGGTTAGGGTTTCTCCAAAACACTGAGATTTAAATTGCTGTGATGGAGATGGATAATTGGAGCTTGGGAAATACAGAGGTACTTGGATATCAAGATATTTGAGGCCAAAAGAGAGCTTGACTGGGTCCATTACATTAATTCAAATTAAGTTGACTTGTCGCAGTTTAGAATGTGATATGGAAATCGGTGTCAAGCATTTGTGAAATTAACAGAAACTCCTAACACAGGTTTTATGCATTGGCTGAGTAAAAAGTAAGCACATATTTTAAAAGATTTGTGTAATAAAACAACAACAAGTATGATTTCATAGCAACCAGTAATATTTATAAGTATGAACAATTCATTTACTCTGTCTTTATTTGAAGGTGAAATGTATCTTTTTCTTTACTATCCTGCAAGCTAACGTAACTTTCAGTTTTATTAAATAAGCAATTTCATAATGGCAAATGATAGGAATGTTCTGTGACGATTCCCTCCGCTCGTATCCTTGACCAAGATAGTCCCAATAAAATGAACACTTTCCACAACTTTTGGCAAAACAACAAAAATGTGGTTCCAAGCAAGCTGTGCCTTTTTTTAGGTGGCATCAGCAGGATAAATATGTTGCAATCTTAGGTGTTGTGATGTAAAATTATTGAAAATAATAATCTTAATAATGACATAATGGCAACATACTGGAACTCAAAATGTAGTTTCTCTGGAATGCAAGTTTAAATTGTGGCTTTGCTCCAAGCCTGCTTTAAAAACATGATTACAAAAACAACATGGAGATGTTAACAAGCCATTTTCTCTCCACTTCTGGTCGCCAAGATGGAGACCAATCAGAAAGAGGCAGAATGGCCAATCAGAAACAGTAGCCTTGGAAATAGCCAATTAGGCCTGTTTGTCTGTGAGGACAAAGCAAGTGATATTGCAGAGTGATTGCACCAGCGCCTGGCTACACAAACATGCTCAAATGACACCTCGCTTGTTGCCTTTCAACTCTAATTTTCCAGGAGTGTAAGATCTTGATTGCATCGGTGGCAGGAAGAGAGGATGTCTCATTATTGCACCAAAACAATCGCCACCTCAGAGGCCAAAAACAGAGATTTTGTTTTCATTAAGGAGTTATTGGGTCTCGGGCTCTCAAGTCAAGGCCAGCACACATGCACAACCACACACATGCATGACTCTACTCTGGCAATTTTATTTAAAAGATTTGTACCTTACTCCAGTCCACTTAATGAAGCTGTAAATGTAAAGACATGAGAGCCTTTACAGTGCTCCTCTGAGAGCTGCTACAATGATCCTGGGACTGAGCTGGTTAATTAACTGATTATTTGCTTGGCTGGAAGCCATGGAGAAATTAGGTGAATGCGAAGAGAGACAGGAAGGAGAGGAAAAAAGAGGACATAGGGGGAGAGGACAGAAGAGAATGGGAAGCAAGTGGGAAAAGAGCCCATAGATGAGGATCATTGGGCAGACAAAGGTAAGGCATAGAAGAGAGAAAATAAAGAGGACAGGAAAAAATAACATTAAAAGCATGGTAGGGTAATAAAGGAGAAGAAATTGGGAGTGAAAAGGAGGAAATTATGTCAAGAAGAGTAGGCAAAGATCTGGCATCAACACGTTTCAGTTATCTGTAGTATTGCTGCATTATGACTTCCATCCACTTGTGGGAGCACTGAGTACACTGCAGAGGATCAGCAGAGCAATTTTTACATCCACATAGACATGGTAGATTGTAGGAAATCCTCCTCATGATTAAACTTCTCCTATTTGTAGAGTTGCCAAGAAGACATTTTTATTTTAACTTTATTCCTCAAATGAAGTGGATTACACAGTATCTGAAATGCTCGTGGTCTGTAAGATGTCCATGAGAATGTGTGGGGTTAGAGTCAGACTGACATTAGAACAACCATCATGTGATCCAAGAGAGCAGCTGGAAAACTCCAACTGAAAGATGCCTTTTTTTTATTTTTCTTCCAAACTCAAACACTTACATCTCATATTTCCTTCCATAGAAGGAAGCAAAGAAGGAGGATCTACTTTAGGTTTCTAACCATTATTTATCAAAACGTATTAACCAAAAAATGTGTCTAAACACATCCTTTGCCACGGAGCACTGGCGGTTTTGCTACTGTTTGAGTGTAGACTATTATGTACACTCGCTGTTTTGCAACATTTTCTATATTGCGTGCGAACACATTGAGTTTTTTGTTTTTGTGAACCAAAGAAATTAAAGACCATCCTATCAAACAGATCCGTGAAGAGAGTTCAACCAGGTCAGCTTTTGTACAAAATGTTACAGTAAATACTGCTGCTATAAAGTGACATATGCTCTTTTAAATAGGATATGTGATTCAGTTATAGCTCTTAAAAGAGATAAAATGTGCATATGTAAAGAACAGAGAGGGATGAACTTTCTTTGAATAACTTTTTAAAACCTTCACAATATGGCTGTGTATATGCTGTCTGCAAATTAAACTCCAGGCAGCTTTATGGTATATTGGAGACTTTCCAGGGAGTATGTGTATTTTGTGTCTGATACTATCTTTAAAAAAAGGAAATACAATCGAATACACACAAACACACGCTCAAGAAAGCAAAGAAACACAGGTTTATGTTTGTATCATATTCTTAGTTTATTGAACGCATTAGTAGCTGAGGTCTCCGTTGTAACTGTTTAAGAGGTCATAGGTCAGTCACCAGTCAGTTAGATCTTCTTGCTGGTTCTCTTAAACACTACAGCGCCAGATGTGGAGATCTAGAGAGAGACAGAGGAAGAGGAAAATAAATAAAACAAGGAGTAAGTTATTGCATTGTCTTGTTATTTTTCAATGGATTGGATCAAAAGCGACAAAGCTACTCACATGTTTTCATCTGAGAGCTGTAGATATAACTACCCAACAGTATATAGAGTAGTAGTGCAACATACACATTAAAGCAGCAGTAATATCAATTCCAAAACATCTTATATAATAGTAAACCACTGTCAGAGAACATTTGACTGCACAATGAGTACTTTACCTCAAGTCAGGCTTTGAAAATAGGACTGTAGGGGAGTTTTTTAACTGTGTGTTGTTAATACTTTTACTTGAGTAGAGAATCTAAATACTTCTTCTTCCATCACTGAATGACAGAATTAACTTTTTGGCAAAACTCTTGACAGTTTTCCACATTAGCAAACACCTATAGAACTGCAGCGTTAATGACTCTAATGATCCCTGCGGGGTGCAGGAGTATAATAACGGCTGTCACTCCTCAGCACTCAAAGCCTCAGCAAGTGTGTTTACCTCGATGAGCTTGCCCCCGACGATCTCAGAGGTGTGGTGGTAGTTGGGGAAGTTCACGCTCAGCTTGCCTCCATCCATGTGCACTGTAGCCTGAAAACACACAAGTTATAATCAGTCAGGGAACCAGGATACATCCATGCACCCCACCCTTTCTTCTTGCTTTATAAACAATAGCATGCTTCCATTTTAACAACAACTGGAGCTAAAGAAGGATTGAGTATGAGTCTTTGCCTCCTACCTTGAATTTCTTTCCTCCGATGGTCTCCATGTCGGCCTCCTTGTCGACGCTGAACGTGTTGGCGACCTTGGCGTTGGCGGGGTACAGCTGGGTCCAGGAGAAGGTGTTGCCGTCCTGGGTGATCTCTGTGACCATCTTGTAGTCACGGCCCTTTGCAATCACGTCATCGGGGATACCTGGAATTGAAAAAAAAGAGAAGTGTGAGCCCAAGGCAGTCCACAAACCCACAGTGAAGTATAATGCATGAGTTGTTTGGCTGAGAAAAGTTTTCTCACTAAGAAGCTTGCAGAAAGCGTCATATCCCTCCTGGCTCTCAGTTTCCCATTTTCCAGCGAAGGCCATTTTGGTGGTGTTGGTGTGAGGAGGCGTGAGAGATGCTGAGGTAAGCTGAGGGAAAAGCAAGGTACTGAGACCAAGACTGCTCCCTGGTTATATACCGTACGCCTCTCGCCACCTCCCTCATCTTCATGTGATGACACCAGAGTGTAATTACAGCTGAATGTGATGACTACAATGGAGGGCAATAACCTCTGCAAACGGCCGTTTATGGAGTTCCCCAGCACTGAGCAGAATGCTGACGGCTCAGCAGGTCAACGAACTCTCCACCAACGGCCCTGCGGTCGCGCCCTACCCTTTTACTGCCCTAGACTCGTCAAAAATCAAATAAAAATTATTGTTTGAAAGTATAATCCTTTTATTTGAAGTAGTTTATTGTCTTGGATTGTGAATGGTCCGCAAAGAGATCACCATTTACTTGTTCAAGGTCTTTCTTTACAAGCTTGCATTAAAAAAAACCTCTAGAATATGATGAGAAGTGATAAGAGTAATTCCCGTGTTTTATAACTTATAACATTGTGTAAGGAGTGACAGTTAATTGTTAAGTTGGTATACAAAATAGTTTTGTCCTTTTTACTTGATTATTTGCATTTTGAAATTGGCACATATAAAGTCAACTTCAGCCAGGTTATGCATTATTATGGCAATTTGTCCTGTCTGGTAGAGTGACCTGGTGACACAATCAAGTTTCTCTACCTTAATTGTTTGTCTGTGGTGTGTAAACATTGTATGTATTCCTAAATACAACTGTGTGATCATTTACATTTAAAATGGTCAACAAATGCCATGAAAAGACCAAATCCAAATGTTAATACTGTCTGACTTCCCCATTTTGTCTGACGCATTCAGCACTATTCCCATGTCTTCCAACCAAAGACACATCATTATATATATACTCCATTTTGAAGAATAGATTTCCAAAGCAGCTGGGCATTGTAGTTATAATCCACTGTTACCCAAATGGTAATTTTAGGGCATGAATTGAGGACTGTTTGCAGTGGATATGTTTTCTATGGTAAGTATTTAGGGCATAAAGATACTGTCTGGAATAAACTACAGAACCAAATGATTGTGCATTTTTGTGCAAAATATACTGAAGCTGCCAGCTAAGTGTTCAGTGAGCTCTGTACTAGGGTTTAATAGGAGATATATATGATTACTTATGGCACATTTCCACTGCAGCGGGGTAGCCCCGTTTAAGCGTCACTAAGCGTCCTCGCTCAGGCTTCGGGCTGCCTCTGGCTGTCCGAGGCCGTGGCGCATTTCCGTTACAGTTTAGGGCCTGGGGTAGCAACGCAGTGTAGGCGGGGCATGTGTGCAGAGACATCCTGGAACACTTTCACATTTTGAGTTGTTCCGTCGAGCTCCCGCTGGATTTTATCATCCCCAATGAGATGTAGGAACGTCGTCACCTCCTCGGTCGACCACGGTGTGCTTTTCTTTGACGTTGCCATTTTTGTAGCTCCTCCGTTTACAAAAATGCTGTGTATAAAAATGCTGCAAGCTTGCTTCTAGATATATGCAACGCTAGGGATGATCTTGCGGCGCTGACTTGTGAGGATTCTCTCTGACCAATCAGCACTCGTGAGTGTTGACGTTACTAGTTCAGCCCTGGCCCTGGCCTGATAGAACCACGATTTTATGGGGCCGGAAAAAGAGGGAAAAAGTAGCCGCTAGCCGGTGCTACGCTATATGAAAAGGCCACCAAAAACTGGCCTGGCCGCTTGAGGACGATTAAACGGGGTTACCCGCTGCAGTGGAAATGCGCCATTAGTGGACAAGAACCTGATGTTAATTTTTTCCGATCTTTTTTGGTCTATTAGATAGGAGGTGTGTGTGAATGAATTAGATTTCATTGAAAGAGTATAATAACTATTATAATTGAATATCTATATAGATGTACTACAGAATATAATTTGCTTTATCTAGTAGTTATAATTTGCATGTATGTTCTTTTAATCCAGTTGTATTAATAAACATTTGGAAAATTGTGTGTGCAATCAGAAAACCAAATAAAAACGTTTGTTTTAGAAATACTTCTAATACTATCAATGATTTCTAAGATATGTTTCAATATTAATGACTTAATTCATTACCACAAAATATATGCAAAAAGGTTTTCAAGGGGGAATGATTGCAGCAAATTGAATAAAACAGCAAACTTTAGACAAACAGCAATTCACAAATTCTCCCTTTTAAGGGAAACAGCGCATGGTGGTTTGGGAAAATGACTGCAGCGAGTGAAATCGAAGTTAAGTGCAGCATCATAAAGCTTTTACCTCTTTACACTTTGTCAGAACTGAAAGGCCGAGGTGCTTCAGTCATGTAGTCACTTCATATTAATGGACAATTTTCTGCCTCCAGTGTGTCCAATAAATATGATCCTGTAATTCTGTTTGCAGCGTTTCGAAACCACCAACAGTCAACATGGCCTTGAAGCTCTTTATAGATACATAAAACATCATATTGGCCAATATCCCATAAAAGACTCACGCTGTCAAACTCTCTTTTTACTGTCTCTTTATCAAACAAACTCACAACAGGGGTCAGGGGGCTGAAGTTTACAAATGCTGTACCTCATCAAATTTAACATGCTATCCAGCCACTTTTTTTTTTACAGCTAGGGGAATTGTGTTCTGTATGATGTGATATTGAGTTCAGGTTGACATTAACACTCTTTTATTTGACCTTCCAGAATATTCTTCATGATGAAGCATTATTCACATACATTCAAGCACAGAATATGCTGTGCACATTTCCACAGATATGGTTCTATTTAAAGGAGTGTTTTAAATGTTCCTTTCTCTTTTGTAAATTAATAGCTGAAACAACTTTCATATTGATGAAAATCAGTTATCTACACTAAAGTATGACGTAGGAATGTTACTAAGTACCGTATAATATTGGGACTACTTGAATTTGACCTTTTTAATAATATCATACATATCATTTTAGCAATAATGTGCTGTATTTTGATGTTAATACAATTTGGATATTGGGATTTTGAATGACTTATTTAGACCTCACATTGTACAATGTGGTGTTCTTTTAATGAAATAGATCAGAAGTAGTTTATTGAAAAACCTCCTTCACCTGGTGTGAGTGGGTCTGCCAGTAAAGTTTCAATACTACCAGAGGGGGGGAAAGTACTCAGATCTTGTACTTGAGTAAAAGTAGAAGTACCAGAGTGCATAAATACTCTGTTACAAGTAAAAGTCCTGCATTGCAAATGTTACTCAAGTAAAAGTGCAAACGTATTGGAATACAAAAATATCAAAAGTAAAAGTCCTCATTATGCAGATTGGTTATTTTTATTGATTTGAATTATTGATCATTAAAGTGTTATCCAAGCTGGTAAAGGTGCAGCTAGTTTTAATGACCAAATACTGCAGGGTAGATTGTGAATTTAAGTGTAACTAAAGTCTTATTTAAGAATTGATTATATTTCACATCATTAATCCAAATCTGTAGAGTAACTAAAGGTAGTAAATAAATGCAGTGGAGTAAAAGTACACAATTGAACTCTGAATTGTAGTGGAATAGAAGTACAAAGTAGCACAAAATTGTACTCAAGTACAGCACTTGAGTAAATCTACTTGGTTACTTTCGCCACTGAATACTACCAATACCAAGTCCATCTCCATAGGCCCCATGTTAAAAGGCCCAACTTAACAGCAATCATGTTTACAGCTTGGTACAAAATACGGTTTCGGTCTCTTAAGGTAATCCCATGTTCCTGACAACTGTACGAGGGGTACCTTTGTATAGAATGTACCTGATTCATTTATATTAGGGCTTAAAGTTAATCATAATTCAAACATGGCCGCTTTGAGTGACAGGTGGTAGCCATCCAAGGTCACTAGCTGCTAATTGTGTGCTCTGCTGCATCACCTGGGCCTGCCTCAGCGTCACTGACTCTCCACCTCTTCGCTCATTTTTCAGACTTTTAAAAATACCCTGAATCAGAAACAGATAAAAAAGAAATAAGAACCTTAACATTTCCTCCATGTTTCTTTCTGCTAACTCTGCTTTCCCGGGTGTTCCAGACTTCGATTGTGACAACAACCAATAACAGAAAGTCCTGCTCATCTTCTGGCAATTGGAACGAAGCATATCGCCTATTTTAGAGTTAACTGAATAGAGTACAAACCTTTCCTTTACTACATTTAAGCTAATTCTGGCCCATGTGGAAATTGCAACTTGTTGGTGAGAGTCATCTCAATGGTTTACAGAGCATTCTCCATACGTCAAATGTAATGGTGCAGTTGTTGAGGTACTTTTGCCACCATAATTAGATTGTTTGCACAATGTCTTGAAATGGAAAAACACCAGATTTTTTATCTCAAGGTAAAACCAAATCCATTCAGAGCAGAGAATAGTTAGCAAAGTGCAGTTGTTAAGAGTTAATTGCCCATGTTGTAAAATTGTAGTTATACTTTAATAGTAGGCTGTATTTGAAACTTTCGATGAAACATTTACTTTTCTCTGATCTCTTGGTTCCTCAGGTGTGTATCCTACTGGCCAATGAGTAACCAGGATAACTGGCTAATATACCCAGCCACATCTCCATGAAGTCATGCTTTACTCCTGCCTGTTGTCTTATTTTATAGGCATCTTTCCATACATGTGAACAAGGAGAGAAATAAAGGCTGAGCTGATGATGAGTACAGAAATGGAAAAAATAGAATATGAAAAAATGAAAAGGAGTTAATGAAAAGCAAAAGAGGGAGGGGGGAAGGAAGAAAAGATTCTAAAGAAAGATACATATAGATAGATTCCTTTTATCTCAAGCTATAAAGAGGGGATTTGCGATGAAGGAATTAAAGGAAGGGAAGCCTTGATATGCAAATGAAGCTGCTGCTAATCAAAGCAATAAGATTAGCCTTCCAAATTGAGATGAAGAAAGGCTCCATTATCTGGGCCGAGTGTCATGTTTAATAACGCGGAACGGCATGGTAATTCACCAGTGATGCAACTGCAGCCCATGTGGGTGTGCATGTGTGTGTGTGTTAAAGAGATGTGTCTGTGTGAAAGAAAAAGTGAAGGAGAACAAAATTGCACATGAGAATTAAACATGTGAAAGACAAATTGTGACCTTGTCTGTGTTAGCACGTAAAATTTCACCCAGCGTGAGTGTGTGATCGCGCTTGTGTGTAGTTAAAGAGAGGGAAAGATAACGTACAGAAAAGTGGTTCCCATGGGAAAGAAGGGTGTGTGTGTGTGTGTGTGTGTGTGTGTGTGTGTGTGTGTGTGTGTGTGTGTGTTTCTGCTTAGCTTTGATGCTTAACTTTTTTTGCTATGCTGGAAGGATGAACACATTGGTAATGGTACATTACGTTTAGGCAAACAGACAGGAACTCCTGTATGCTCACTCAGATATTACAGATTAGCCGGGTTGGATTAGGTACATTAAAATTCCTCAGATGGTCCTTGTTTAACTTGCTAGTTTTTGCTACTTAAATCTTGGGTTTGTAAAAAGATGGTTTAAAAGAGGCCAGGTTTGCAGTTGAATTTAAACTTCTCTTAACGTATTATGCACAGAGGACTCATAGCAAAGTTAGCAACTAGCATTATAATGAGATTTTTCTCAGAAGTTGGTTAGAGTTTAAGGTGCATTTTCTTTCGTGGGAACAATTTGCATGTTGATATATATTTTTTTCCAACTTTTGTTTTTGTCACAGGCACACAAAGTAAATATTAGACCCTATAGACTAGAGTAATTCTATGATTTTGATTTTTTAAACATTTTTCTGAGCTTCAACCAAAAATGTTTTGCGTAGTTCAAACCTAGAAGTAAAACTTTATTACTCCTTTCCATCTAGACAAATGAATCTCCTTCAAGGTCCACTCCTTTTTTTCCCACATAAATTATTTTATTTGCATGCAAGTATTTTCCATTTTCATGTATTTGTCCCAGCCCCTGTGTGTGAAGCCTTTGCAGCAATAAAAGAAGAGTGGTTATTGGATTTATTCATCTGTCAGAGGAGAAAAATATGACTGGATGAATGCAGTGTTCCTCTGGGTCTGCTAAGGTGATATAATGTCAATGGTGCCTTTCAAGCATGTTCTGCTCTTTAAGCAACAGACATTTAAGTACTCCAAATGCAGAAAGACCCCTTTGAGAGTGATGCAAGCATTATATAATATATGTATTTTTTTTAAATAATAAATTCTTTCTGTGTGATTGCGTATTTGTCCGTGTATACCATAAAAGAAAATGAACACATTAATTGTATTATTGGATTATTATGAAATATGCTTACATTGAAAGCATCGTTCTAATATTATAGCTGGTCAAGGTTGTGCTATACTTTATATACTGCTGCATGGTTTTTGAAATATAACAAGATAAAGCACAGCTGAGCAAACGACAGAGAAGCTATTGTTTATGGTAATTGTACCAGTCGATCATAACTAATTTGACGATGGCTGTTGACACGTTCGAAAAATGCTGCACAGAGCACCTTTACATTTGAAGAGCCTGACAGTCAGAGCTGCCTCAGTAACTTGGGCAATGAGCCAATCTAACCATTAAACACAGAGACAGAAATAGGCCACGGTAGCCGCCAACAGTAAGCATTCTGTTGTTGTTATCTTTGCTGTTTCTCAATCCATTCTGACAGCCTTACCACCCTTTGGGGAAGGAAACGGCAGTCACTGGTGATTAAAAAGCCACCACCACCCCCACTTCATCCAGGGAGCCAAATTATGCCTGCATTAATATTTCATATTACACAGGACTTGCAGAGAAACCACATGTGTACTCAGTCCTTTGTCTTCATGTCAAATGAAATGTGCTTGGCAATCATCAGAGGGTGAAGAGTGGGTGAGAGGAGGGGTAACTGGCAGGAGGGGAGGAGGAGAAAGGAAGGGGTGGGGGGAGATGATAGGGAAGGAAAGAATGGCAAGGGACGACAACAGGAAGTTGAGGAAAAAAGGAACGGTGGTACCAGGTGGGACTAGTAAAGGGATGTGGAAAAGAGAATATATGAGTGAGTGGATGGGACAATAGGAGGCTGGAAAGTCAGGAGATATCAAATCTGAAGCGGGTAGTAAAGTGATTAGAGATCAGCAGAGTAGATGAAAGGTAAGTAGAGCAAAGAAGAAAATAAAGGGGGAGAGGAGAATAAAGTGGGAGTCGGGAAATACCTTTGTGCTCTACTTTAAACAATTTAAAGAGGTGAAGGCATACAGAGGACAGAGATGTTTTGTTGTATTTTAGTTAGCTATTAATGATCAGCTTATCTACATAATATATTATCAAGAGACATTGCAATAATACTGCCAGATGCTAGATGTAGAGTAAGAGAGCTGAAAGAAGAATAACAACCACAATATTGAACTGAAAGAAGAATAACAACCACAATATTGAACTGAAAGAATAAACAAACATCCTGTGAGATAACCCATCAACACAGAGGCTAACAAGAAGAGCAGGTGCCCAGGTCTCTCTTTAGCTCCAATGCTAAATTCACCCATTTTGAATCTTATCATTACTGTTATAATTCCCCAGAAAGGGGAAACTACTATACTTCCTTCGGTTGTGAAAACATTGCCGTTTTAAACTCATACAGTAAAGGCCATTTAAATGACTGATACAATTCACAGCGGCCAGTTAATTCCAATGTCTCCTGCATACAGTATGTGAACACAGAAGATACAATGTGTTTTTATGACAATTTAAAAATGTTAAAGGACATTTTTGATGTTGCTGAGGTAGCTGTTTTTAAGCTTGGTGCAACACAAGTTGAACATATTGTATCTCTTAAAAAGTTATCAATGAAAATGGGTACTTTCTTTAAGAGTCAACATGTGAAATGCTTTGATACACTGGTGTTAAAAGTGCTACAACATCACAGAATATTTTTCTTTTCTAGCCTGGCTGTCACAAGTTCGACACATTTATAGTTGTTTTTGGTTTTGCATATAACTCTCCTATCATTTCAGATCCTGCCTTCCTCCAGGCTCTTGCAATCAGCTGATTCCCCTCACCTGGTCTCCTCAGCCCATCCCCTCACCTGCTACTCATTCCCTCATTAGCTCAACAGTATTAATACCACCTCACTCTCACTTGTCCTCTGCCAGATTGTCTGTTTTGCCAAGTGCTCCAGCGTTTCCTTCCAGATTTGCCAGTTACTAGTGATGGCGAGATGAAGCCTTATGAAGCTTTCCAGCCTTCCAGCCTTCCAGCCAATTGGTTCGCAAAAGGGTTCATCTCATGAGGCTTCATTTGAACACAAACCCCCCTGCTGGTCAGAGAGTGTAGAACAGGCAGATTTGACATATCAACAGTGTGCTCAATCTCACACCGAGTTCCCAATGAGTAAAGCCTTAGAATAACTCTAAACAACAAAAATAAAATGATATTTTCATGTTAACAATATTGTATTTATTCCAGTTTAATGATTGTGATTGAAAAGCCTAAGGAGGCTGGTAAACATTGCAAAGAGGGATTTGTATTCCTTAATAATATTAGTAAACTTAAAGGTGGGGTATGTAATTTATTTCAGAAACACTTTTGGTTTTATTCCATGGAATGCTCTTAACATCCCGATAGAAATGAATACATGAAATGCTTTGACAATAAATATATTTTAAAAAATCCTCTGTGGAAGCCGTAGCGCTGTAAAAAGCACGACCAATCATTTTAGCTGGCCCGGCTAAAATAACTGGATGGCCTACCTGCCTGTAAGCCTTCCATCTGTGCACAAACTTATCTCGTGCCCTCATTGGTCATGTACACGTTCGTGTGTGTTGGAGGAGGAGCTCTGTAAGGAAGCTTGAAGGAAGAGGCAGATTTTTTCCGGTTGTGTACTTTCAAATTCTAGCGCACTCGAGCTGGTTTCTCCAAAATGACATACCCCATCTTTAACCATGTTGTAGCCTGAGAAAGGCTAAACCATATCAAAGACCACATTATTAACTACATTATCTCATTTAGCTGTAGCTTTTATAAACAACAAAAAAGACGTATTGACCAGTCGTTGATCCAGGGACCCTGCGGTTGTGAGTCAGCTACTTTCCAGCTGAGCCACAGCCCACACACATAATCCACCTGAAAACACTGTATTCTATGTATTCCTGTATTTATTCATGTTTTTATTCCTACATTTATTTATGCTTTTATTTATTTATACTTATGACATGTTCCGACCTGTACAGGCCCGGGTACAGGAGGGGTAATATCGTTCTTATTATACATCCATGGGTAATATGAGCATTGTGGTTCAACTGATCTAAAGCACTTTCTGAAGCAGTCACGTGGTATTGAGGGGCAGCGAGGCTTCGTTTGTCATCGGTGACATCACTGGCCCAAAACAATACAAACCTCGGCTCGATACAAGCTTCCCAAAACAATTCCGGGATTACTCGACACAAGCTCCGAAGCCTCGGCGCAATACGTGACATCACTACCAGTTACCTGTTCTGCCCGATTTGACCCTGCCTTTCTGATTTTGGCCCTCGAGTTTCCTGCCTGCCCCTTTTATTAGATGTGTTTGCCTGACTGCTGGATTTCCTGGTTTTGACCCTGCCTGTACCTGGCTGACTTGAATAAACCAAACCTTTTGAACATTGGATGTATCTGAGTCGTGCTCTTGGGTTCAAATCCGTACCGGAGAACGTGACACTGGCACAAAGGTTGAAGGAGGTGCACCCTAATGTACTGTCGGAGGCAGCAGGAACTTTAACAGCAAAAACAAGTACATTTTTGTTTGGTGCAGGCCATTCAAAACAGAACTTCAATTTCACAACACACAGATACAAACACAAGGATCTAACAATAACCAAAAAGAAAACTATGGCTTAAATACAAATGAGATGAGGGGAAGAGCAGGTGCGCATGTAGAGCTCTGCAGGTAATGAGAGACATGTAAAATGAATTAGGCCAAGTCAGACAATTAGAACGTAGAAGAAGAAGAAGAAGAATGTGAGAAAACACAAAAGCAGGAAGTGAAAAGCAGACATCACACAAAAATAAAACAGGAAACAGATCATCAAAAGCCATGATGATGACATGCATTAGACAAAACATCTAACTGTCTGGCAGTGTATTGAACTGAATTAGACTACTTGCTGTTCATATGGATCAAGGAAAATGCAAGAAATGTTTCAAGGGAATGCCAAAACTGAATGTGAGGGAAAACAGAAGGATTATTAGTTATTAGAAAGTAGTTTGGAAAACTAAATCCCCAACAGGATCTTTCAGGGGCTCCATTTCTCCTTCCTCGTGCCCTTTAAAAGTCTGATGTCCCTTCCAGTCCCTCCTAGACAATGTCTGGGTTTTACACTTTGTCAATGTGACCTACCAAGTCTCACTGAACACTAAGAACAAAAGGTTAACCAATAGACGTGGAAAAAAAAGAGAGGAAATTAAGCTTTAGTCCTTCCCACTGCATTTCATATATTGACAGCCTATTGTATGTGACTGTGTGTGCAATACAGCTAAAACTGCTAACTAAAAACCTAATTATTGCGAAAAAGCATGAAGAGAGTTAAGTGTATCTCAAAGATCTGCTCTGCTTTGTAGCTGGTCGAGATACAGTTTGATCAGCATTAATTTTGTCTTTGTTCAATTTAAGGTTAAAGGCTTTAGAGGCAAGATACACTTCTTTGTTTTACCTGGCTATTGATAGGACCATAGTTACATTGAGTTAACTTTGCTGATGATATTATGTGTCACTCACGCTTCTCAAAGAGAAAACTCATTCACGTTGTAGTTGTGAATAATAGGATGTGATAGAAAAGAGGATCACAGTTTAGTGGTTGGTTTAAGGTTTTAAAGTGTTGTGTAATTGTGGGTTTGTGGTACTAGTTTTCATTGTGAAGTCAGTTATTTGACCTGCTTTGTATGCTGGTAATACTGCAACATCAGCAACCCAGAGCATCAGTGAAAATGTGTGATCATCTGTTATTGTTTTTAATATTCCATCAAACTACTCACACCTCTAGCCTTAATGTCCTCTTTCAATTTGTGGGAGTGATGAAGACGAATGATTGTGATTTGTCCTTGAACAAAAATGATTTTATTTTTTCAGATTGGACTGGCATTGAGATCCCCGGAGCCATATTGCTAACAGGCCTTTAAGTGACAGCCGTACCAAAAAATCAATTTGGGCCAACAACAGGGCAAATTTCCAGGTTTGTGTTAACGCAAGATGTATCAAATCAAGTAAAACCCTGTGGGCCTGAACCCCGCTGAAGCAAATCTCTTTATCCCTGAGATTGTCTGACCCACAGAAAACAATAAAAGCCATAAATCAAGCCTGTCAAGACAAATGGCGCATCCCCCTTATATCTTTGATAAAACAGATACAGGTGGCATTGGGTTCATCCTATTGTCAATTAAGAAGGACGTTGTTACCAACAGATGGGGCTTCTATGGTTGAAAAAAAAGAAACACATTGATACGCACACTAGCATTGACACAAGTGATGACAAACTGACTGACTGATGGGGTTTAATGTGATTATTCCAAATGTGTTTTACACTTGAGGTTCACAAATGTAAAGAGAGGGAAAAAATACGTACCTTATATTCTTCAAGAGTCTAGGGGCCTATGATTTTACTTAATGCAGAAAACACAGATGGGGAGTAGCAAATTGATAGCTGTAATTCGCAGAAACAACTGGAATATAGCAACCCAGTCTCACGGCATTTCGTGTTATAGTCGCAACATTTAATCTATTGATTCGTGTTCACCAACACGATTTTCCCCTTTTTTTCGTGTCACACAGAACGATTTTAAAAGCAATTTATTTCTATTGGTAGTATGTTTCGTGCCTGCACAACGTCTTTTTGTCCGGTCGGGTCTTGGAAGACCGGAAGCTGTGTGGCTCATAAAAACATGTTCTTACTCAATATCAAGCCACGATTATTGTTTTTATTTTAAATCGTATAATGTCGGACTTTTTTTGCCATCGGCGAGGAAAATAAATGGGGCTCAGAGCCTCAGAATACTGAAATCTGTATTTTTTTAATCCTTTTTTCCTTCTAATTTGATAATATTTTCTAAATAACACACTGTTATTTACTCAACAATAACACACAATTATCCTTGTTTTTATTTATTTGTTTAATTCTATAATCTCTGGCTTTTTGGCCGTCCGTCAGGAACTGAATTTCAAAATAAAATAACCGGAAACAGACGTAGGCCTATAAGGGACATTTCGAACATCATTGCGATACGACAGCCACTGAAACTGATTACCCAAGATCCTCAGCTA
>NW_011369947.1:10704855-10711244 GCF_000735185.1 Notothenia coriiceps
ACAATGAAAGATGTTAGGAGTTTTATTTGAGTTATTAATTTAAACTTTTTGTCTAAGAGATGTTGATTTGAAACCGTTGTTACATACAGTTACGGCATTTCCTGTTTCTGCCGGAGAGAGGGGAGGCCGTCCCAAAGCTTGCTGCTGTATTTACTCCCTCCATCTGACAGGAGGGAGCCTCGTTGAGCTGCGAGTGTGGCTACAGACGGAGTTCACTCCGTCGAGGGCGTGGTTTGGGATTGGGCCGATATCTCCGGCGGTAGAGAAGACCCTCTCCAGTGTGGTTAATGTTTGCCGCCATTCTCCTGAACCGCTTCGCACTCACTGCGAGAAGAAGACACCGGCGTCTGTGTATCTAGAAATGCTCTACAGCGACACTAGCGGCTCGGCTGGCTGACGTAACCGCTCTTCATGCAAAGCGAACGGGGGGAATGGGCAGCGAGCAGAGTGCCAGGCGGAACACGGGGGATTTGAATGGGAGTTAATGTATCGATCCCGCGGCTGAAATATCGATACTTTCTCGGGAAACAAAATATCGATATATATCGCAGGATCGATTAAATTGCACAGCCCTAGTTTCAGGTGTGTCTAGAAGGGTCAGTGGGATTGTTTCAGGTCTGGTACTATGGGCCCACCCTTAGACAATGGATGTAAAATGCGATTGATTAGTTGTCTAATTTGCATACAGCAGTGTTTCCCCTATATACAAATAGCGGCTGCGCTGCTTTGTGTTATTGTATGTTCAAAAAGGTGTATTTAGCTAAATCTTGAGACATTGCCACTGTATGTACTAGGCAGGCCCGGACTGGCCATCGGGAGTATATATTTTTTAATGTATTATGAATGCAACGCTGCGCAAATGTGGGTTTGCCTCACACAGGGGGACTGTCTGTCTGACTCTACATGATGTGGGCTGCCGACATGGCCACTGTCACACCGATCATACATCAAAGCCCTCGACTGGTCTCTGTGTGTCATTCAAGCTCGAGGGTGTGTGCATGTGTGGAGAGAGAGAGAGAGAGAGAGAACCGGTTACTTGTATTGTTGTTAACATCTGGTTAGCTAGCTGCTCTAAAACATATAAGGAGCTGTTTCAACAACAAGTGGGGCGTTCACACCATGTTCTTTTCCCACAATAGTTCATGAGAACTCAGTTCATGAGAACTCTTTTAGTTCTGATGAACTAAAGCAGATCGCGTTCACACCGCAATGAGTTCCTGGGGGATGTTTTGAAGTGGATTCTATCAATTACTGGAGGCCAGTGAAGTGAGCGGAGGAGCGGAGTGGTGTGGGAACATTTTGGAAGGTTTAGCCTGCAGTCCCCGGCCGGAAGTCCCCGGATTTGGGGACTGGCTTCAGTAGAAGCTGCTGGGACTTCTACTGAAGCCTTCCGAGTAAATCGCCAGAATGCCGACACCTCCTCATCTCCACCGCTCCCACGTTTTATTTTGTGTTGCCATAAGATAGTCTCTCTGCGTTTTTGCGCTGTGCAAATGCTAATAATGCTTATGCAAGGATAATAAAATGGCGGCTTTACAAAACTTTTTGGGAGTTTTACGGGGCGTGGTTTGTAATCCGTCCAGCCAATCAGAAATAGGATCCTTCTTCTCCCACGAAAGTCCCTGCTCTCTAGCAGGGACGGTAAAGGGGGTAAAAAGGTTCTCATGAACTCATTTTTGTTCCTGATTTGTTTGGTGTGAAGGCAACATTTGGAACTATATCGGAACTAAAGTGGGAAAAGTACTGCGGTGTGAACGCGCCTAATGTGGAGGGAGAGTTCTCTGCTGTCAGACTGAGAGAGATAACTACAGATCAGGGGCCTCATGTATAACGCCGTGCGTAGGATTGACGTGGGAAGGTTGCTTACGTAGTAGAAATCAGAAAAATAGGTCCATAAATTTTCCGCCACTTTCCGATTCACCAAACATTGCATACCGGCGAGGAAAGTGCGTATGGCACTTCCTACGCCTGTTTCCCTTTATAAATCACAACCGACTCGAAATGCGGTGCAGTTTTTGCGGGCTTCAAGTAACGCCCATGTTTGCCTATAAATAGTCAAAGAAACGCCCTTTCATTCATTCATTTTGACTGACTGCATGGAGAAGATCGCAGGAAATGACGACAGAACAGCTAAAAAAAACATCTCACACCGTGTCAGATTTTGGTTATTTTGGGGAGGTCGAGATAAATCATATTGTTTGGTGGATGCAGTTTGAACCAGAGTAGCAGCATGGAGGTCGGATCGTCACCAAAATAAATAAATAAGTCGTCCGAAAAAGGTTAATGACAAAAAAAATACACCTAGCCTTCCTCAGGAAGTGTGTTTGTACCGGGGACAGGAGACCCCCCCTTGATGAGAAACTGTAAGAAATGATCGGGGAATCCCTCCGGAGTGGAGTCATGACGACTGGATCTGAATTATGTTTTTGTATTTGGTGGTTTGTGTCCCAGCTGTCGATCAGCTGTGCGCAGCGTCTCCACTGCAGCAACTCTATATCCACCAGTTAAAGGAAATACAACTAATGTGTTGTGTTATATTAGCTGTACAATTTACCACATATGGTGCTCTTAGTTTCCATACCTCCTGTGTTTTACACGCGACTTATCAAGTCTTGGCAAACGGCATAAAGCATGATTAAAAATGATAGTATATGAAACCATGCTCGTATCTACAACCTATAGAAAAGCAAAACGGCGTCAGTTTAAATTAATTCTGTCCTCCTGCTTACCGCATCATTTATGAGAAAACCTTTCATAACATTAACACAACATAATCGAGGTGGTTTTAAATAACATATCCGTATTTATTTATTTCTCCCACTTATGTTTTTGTGTGCACTGAAACAGGCGTTTGTTAAATCATTTTAAGATTGGCTTTAATCAATGTTTGAAAATGAATTCTTCATATATGCTAAATGAGAGTTAACATTTTATTGATGGTATTATTTCCACATATTTCTCTCCATTCTTCCTTCTGCTAACGGTGTCGCAGTTTCTCGTCTCTCCCGTTTTTGTGCTTAGTGCGTACGCATGGGTTAGAGTTTGCGTGGAGGACCGCACGTTTTCCCATCAAGTTAGTATTTTATAAATCGCAAACATTGCGTAGAAACTGGCGTACGCCATTTTTTGAGCGTATATCCCTTTATAAATGAGGCCCCTGAACATTTGCTTATAGCAACAAATAGAGTGGCAAAATCACACCCATCTACTTCCGCCCCATGGGACCTTATTTCTGAAAAATTATGTATTGAAGTCAATGGGGAGAGAAAGATTATCTTTCGATCCCGTTTGAATTGTGCCACGAATTACACATATGATGTTTGTCAATCTTAAAAAATCATTTCCATGTCAGACATGGAAATGATTTTTTAAGATTGACAAACATCATATGTGTAATTCGTGGCACAATTCAAACGGGATCGAAAGATAATCTTTCTCTCCCCATTGACTNCCTAAAGTAATAGACAGAGAATCAGCACTTTTGAAACAGGGCTGAAACAGAGGGGATTATGGGATGCTGCAATGATCTGTTTGGTGTTTGAAGACAAACACTTCAGAGACATGTTTTGTATATATCTGAGAACTATAATATATTGATGAAAAACAGTATAATAGGGGACCTTTATGCAATTCTATTCTTATTCTTACCTTTTAGGCGTTATTGCAAATGCAAAGTTAAGGGTTAAAAAAAAGTGTTATGTCAATTCATGGTTATGTTGTAGTCAACAACACACTACCCAGTTAAAAAAATTGCCTCCTAAAATCTATATTGTTTGCCACATTTGGTCATTTGGCAACTGTGACCTTGGAAAATAAATAGACTGTTTCATGGAATTTATGGAAACTTTCGTATCGGACTTTAATTCATTAGACAAGCTAAAGTGTGTGTTATTAATGTTAAAAAAAGTGGCACCTCAATGGCTCTAATGGCGCATCTCCACTGCAGCAGGTAGCCCTGTGTAAGCGTCCTTAATCGTCCTCAAGCGGCCAGGCCAGTTTTTGGTGGCTTTTCCATATAGCGCAGCACCGGCTAGCGGGTACTTTTTCCCTCTTTTTACGGCCCCATTAAATCTTGGTTCTATCAGGCCAGGGCCAGGACCAGGGCTGAACTAGTGACGTCAACACTCTCAACTGCTGATTGGTCAGAGAGAATCATCACAAGATCGCGCGCAAGATCATCCCTAGCGTCGCATATATCTAGAAGCAAGCTTGCAGCATTTTTATACACAGCATTTTTGTAAACGGAGGAGCTACAAAAATGGCAACGTCAAATGAAAGCACACACCGTGGTCGATCACTTCCATCCTCCATTGTTGTGTGTGTTTTGTGAGTTGTGTCGCATTGAAGATGACGCCCCTGCAGTTTTACCCAGCGTCGCTCCGCCCAAAAAGCCCGACAAAAAGCCGATTGCCCCGCCTACACTGCGATGCTACCCCAGGTCCTGAACTGCAATGGAAATGCGCCATGGCCTCGGATGGCCAGCGAGGCAGCCCGAGGCCTGAGCGAGGCACCCCGAGGCCTGAGCGAGGACGCTTAAACGGGGCTACCCCGCTGCAGTGGAAATGTGCCATAAACGTCGGCCTAGCTTTTTCAATTTAGTTCAAAAACAGTTTTCCCTTCCAGCGGAAACCTTGTTATTCAAGGTGGTTTATGTGCATTTGGAACAGTAAATATAGTAAAACTAAGAAAAGTAACTGATATATACTCAAGAAACCTTGAAGTGTTATATTTGAGAATGGCATTTGGTGTTGTGTAATTGTATTAGTTCCTCGCTTTGGTAATTCAACCCCTGCTATCAATATTGAGTATATCTTTCAAATGATGGCACAAATGAAATTGTCACACATTTGCACATAAGTAGTGTCATATCACAAGAGTTGCAATGAGTGCATCACAGTTAATTAGAAATGGAAAAGAAAGCGAAGTGTTGCCCAAGTGGTGTCTCTTCAAATTGGCATTGCTATCTCTCTCTCACACACACACACACACACACACACACACACACACACACACACACACACACACACACACACACACACACACACACACACACACACACACACACACACACACACACACACAGTGTCAGTGTCTGCTTTGGTCAAACTTCAGTCACATTCACTTTTTTTGCTGCTGCAGTCCTTTCCACCTAGCTGGAAGACCATCCATCAATTCACCCACTGCTAGTTGTAATTGATTGCTAATACTTTCACCAGTATCTGTCCCAACACATTGAGCATTCTAATTTTGAAAACCTACACCTTGATAACCAACACAAAATGTAATAGGGTGTTAGGAGGTCCTAGTGAGGGTTCTAGAACAATTTTATGGGGTGGGACTTGATGGGGCCAGTTATTTTAAGACAGAGGCACATTCAGTTTACTGCTAGCTTTTTGACGCGCAACCAATCAGACGAAAGTATGTCGCGACACAAGCTAGCAGGGTTGTAACCATAGAAACAAAACTTAACTAGATGTTTTCAACACAAGGCTCGGCGCCCAACTTCAAGTCATGTGAATGCAGCTTTAGCTTTACGTTTCCTTAACAGTATTTGTTTAAGTATATTAGTTAAAATTTCATTGAATTACATTATCCAAAAATAAAATACATTCCTGTTAACTTCGGCTGTTTCTGCTTTTCACAACTGTCAATGAGGCATAGTGTAAACCTTTCAGAACCAATGCCTTTGTTATCGTAATTTAGAAAAGCCAGTACAAAGTTATCTACTGTACTCGCTGTGCATTAACCCAGCTGTCCCATGTGGATCCATTGATAAACAGCATCAGTCATTCTATGCTGTATATGTTTTCACAAAATAATGTTCACAAAAGTACATCCCTTGGGTAAACTCAAGGATTTTACCCAGGATTACAGTTCTTGATGCCTAGTTTTCCTTTCCTCTACAACAGGGGTATTCAACTAAAATTCAACGAGGTCCAGTTAGAGAAAATCTCCCCATGCAAAGGTCCGGAACATCAAAATGTCTAAATTGCTTTATGAATTAGTGTGATATATATTGAAGTAGCCTGTAGCTGTATCAACGTCTGCATGCAATCAACAACTGACTGTCAATCAAATAAAGAAAGTGCAATTCATAAACAACACTATTTATTGTCAATTAACATTGAACTATACAGATATACAGTAACATACTGTGGATATGTGTAATGTTCCTCTCCGGCTGAATTTAAAAATAAAATAAATAAAATAGCTTTGAAAATGTGTGCATCTTAAAAGTGCTTAATTTTAGATAAATTAAATAAAGTGTAGCAGCAGCTTGAGTTTCCCTTTTTTCTTTGTTAACCTTTTCACATCAACCGATTATCGAACAATATCAGTCTTCACACATCATAACAATTGAACAGTTTTAAGGTTTCTCTTTCTTTTCC
>NW_011369947.1:10711284-10712185 GCF_000735185.1 Notothenia coriiceps
CTGCGTGTCTGAGGGTGCGTTCACACCTGCCTTGTATAGTCCGGTTGAATCGAACCCTGGTGTGTTTAGCCGCTTGATGCGGTTCATTTGGGTCAGTGTGAACACAGTCCGAGACCTCTGAAGTGAACTAAACGACCGGACTCTGGTCCGCTAAAATAGCTGGTCTCGGAGCGCTTGCTTGCAAACTCTGGACCATTTAATTGCTGGCGTGAACGCAGTCCGCACCAAAACATAGGAAGCGTAGTATTTACGTGTCACAAGAACGCGGATATCTTCAAAAATATTTAGCGAAAGAGTCTTTCAAGACATCCACGGTTGTTTTGTTAAATAGTGAAGCAGAATGAAGTGTTGAACAGTGTTGTGTAAAGTAAAAATTATCCGTCAGCTACATAAAAGTAAGAACACCTGTCGTCGGTGAAACACCCCTTACTGCAGAACGTCTCTCGTTATATGTGTTATAATGTTTTTTCATGGACGTTGTCTGATTATATAATCATATGCACGGGCCGGTAGTGTCTGTTGATCTCCAGATTAACAGCAGCATGAGAATAACCTGCCGAAAGTGCCGATGCTCCATGGCGGAGGCTCCGGTAGAAATTGCCGGGATTTGCGTTTTTACCCCCTTAATGTCTGACCAATGGTTGAACAGCATTTCCGTGCACATGACTTGTGTTTAATGTTTATAGTCCGTTTGAGTTTTGCCTGTGTGAACGCAAACCAAACCTTCTGAAAAATGAATCAATGTAACAAACTGTGGTCTGGTGCGCACCAGAAAACTGACTATTAGGTGTAAATGCACCCTTAGATGAAAATAAGGAGCCACTCCCCATGCCCCTCTGAGAGATATCTGGTTAGAAAGAAATCAATGGTGCTCTAGGAGGATATTCAGGTAATAAGGGGG
>NW_011369947.1:10712224-10719377 GCF_000735185.1 Notothenia coriiceps
TACTTGCTACACTGAGCATTGCTGCTGGCATACAGGTAATAACAAGTTGTAAGCATGAATGGTTTCTTAGGTGTGCTTTGGAATCATTAGTAATAACTGGCTCCCCGGTGGCAACTGAGGATCGAATTCAAGCGGGTCCACCGGTCCCTCACCACCAGTGTATCCATGCGAACTGGCCTCCGTCCGCCTACCTCAAGGGGCGCTCCTCACCTCCTTGCCCGACCAACCTTGCTCCGCAACTCCAACGCTCCTCAGACCAGGACTAAGCTCCGCTTACTATGCCGGAGACGGCCTTCTGCTCGGGGCTGCCCCCGTCGGGTGGAACGCTCTCCCCGACACGCTGGAGAGGGCACCACAGGACCGGTGGAGTTCTAGACAAGGCCCTCATAACCCCACTGTTCAATAGAGCCTTTCCCTAGCATCTCTTATTTATTATTACCCCTTTTTTATTTTTTATTGTTTGTTTTTTATTGCTTTTTATTCCATTCTACCGCTGTTGTGTACTGTTTTTATCTGGTATCATGCCTCATCGAAGTCAAATATTATATGAAGTGCTTTTCATAAATTGAAACCCAATTATGTTTTTAGTAATTGCATTTTAATAATTGCAAATTAGACCATTAAAATAAACCTGTCCTGCAGATGGACAGGGTTGCCTTATGGCCCTCCTCAGCCGTGGCCCCAGGTGTCTCGATGCTCAGGCGTCACTTGGGGAGTAGCATTGAATACTCACCAAAGGCCCATCACTAACAGGGAGGCCAGCGGCCACCGTTTTTTTTTATATAGAGAAGGAGAAGGCGAGCCAGCAGCCCCAGGCCAAGTTGGAAGCCGACAGCAGCTGTCCTTTTTGTTCACAGGGGGAATCCCACCTGAGGACGCAGCCACGAGGCTTTAAATCTCTCTTATCAGGGACCACCTTTTGTCAGCCCCACCCCCTGCTGACTATCAACTACTGCACCTGTCACATGATTGCGTTTTCTTAAGGCGTGGTCTGCCTCACGGATGTACAGTTTGCAAGTGTACAGTTAATCTGCAGGGTAAAATTTGATCCGCTGACAAGGACCGACATGCTTTCCTGAATATCACTTTTTCTTATGCAATGAAGTCTTTTTAGAGAAGGGAAGGATGAAGTTAACTTCCCCTGCTAAGGTTATAACAGCCTCAGATACGATTATGTTCTTTTTTCACAAAAGGCCAACCGAATTCAATGTTATTTCATGTTTGGAGCAACTTACTATTCCAACAAGTCCTCCAACTCATACGACCAAATGCGGCGATTGCTTTCAAGCGCTTAATACGCTGCTATAATTACGGTTTGAAAGTTTTCGCCCTCTAGTGCTCCCGTTGATACAAACGTTACAGATGGGTCGGTTTTTCACAAATAAACCCTCTCTGTAAAGATCCTGAATTGGGCGATGGTTTGGCCATTAAACGCTTTCTGATTTAGATTTCTAGGCGAGAAGTGCTATATTGCTACTTTTAGAATCCACGTGCAGTCGTATGTAGGATGATTGATTGGTAGGATGTTTGGATATTGTAGGGATGATTTGACTTATGTAGGGGATGATTGCGACTATGTAGGGTATGATTTTGAGGGTATGCCCGGCCCAGCCTCCATGTAAAGTTACGGGCGGTTGAAAACAGTAATTCCTCGGCTCTCTACGTTTCATAATAAAACCAAATGATCATTTTTTACATATTAGCATGTGTTATCAGTAACCATTTATTTACGTAAAATAAATTATCCAAGGGTCTTACTCAGTCTGCCCTCCAGGTTTAATTGTACTGCCCTTTATTTTGAATAGCCAAAAGCAAATTATCTAAAGTGGGAGATGAAGCGCTTCACACTTAATCAAAGAGTGCTAGCATCTACAGAAAGTAACTACTCTATATATAAACCCTTACATTTTAATGCACAGCCAGTGGTTGGTGATGACGGTGCTGATAAATGCGCAATTAGAACCTGTTGCATATTTTTCTTTAGATCTGTTCATCTTGTTGAAGGCCTGCGGGCTTACAACTGTTCATAAATTATCAAAATATTCTATTCCTGAGTGGAGCTAAGTAGAATCAACCAGGAGGTACACTAAGCATTAGGATACCACTCCCACTTAAACAGTAGAAGTAAAACACATGGTCGCAACACAAGGGGTGCCGACAACAAAATCCCATTGTAGCCGGGCCAGCCTATGCCACAACGTCAATGCCAAATAAACACCACACGGGGCCGGGCTAGGAGCTGCTCTCCACCCAGGGCGGCCTCCAAGCTGAAATTCTTTTGGTCAACAGAGCCTTCAGCTGTCGCAGCCCCCACCCTCTGATATCAGGAATGCCGGACTATCTTGCGACACTTTTCAAACAACACTCACACACCATCTGTTCACTCAGGCCTTTCTGGGCCTCAGTTAAATGCAGAACCCAGCAACCTTGTTATTTTTTTTCAAACTCTGTATCGTGTGTAATTATTATTTTTTATTGTTTTGTTTCCCATGTAACGAGCGTCCTTTTGGGGTTCTCTAAAAGGCGCTGATTAAAAATTGAAATTTTAATTAAGTCATTCATTATTAATAGCTCACATCTTTACTCTTTCGTACCACTTTTAGATCCGCGCGCAGGGGGGCCGGGTGGGGGGGGGGGGTGGTGTTGCTCGTAAGTTTACCAAACAAATCATGCCATTGCAGCATTACCCATAATCCCCTCTGTTTCAGCCCTGGCTTTTTCCAAAGCTGCAGATTCTCCTGTCTGTTACGTTTAGATGAAAATTAGGCAGGGCCCTTTCCCCACACCCCTCTGGAGGAGACATGTTGGCTTTACAAAGGAACTCAATGGCTGCTTTATAGGAGGGAGATTCAGGTGATAAGGGGAGGGGTACCTTGGTTTGCTGATGGCCTAATGGCTTACACAAGACAAACATGTTATGCGTCTACAAGTGGGGCCAGAATCTGATCAGCTCCTTTCAGCGGGTTCCCTACCTATAGAATGGATCCAAAGACGGGCGTTTACGGGGGGTCCGGGGCATGCTCCTCCGGGAAGATTTTTTTTTTAAATATTGAAGTTGAAAGCATCAATCTGGTGCACTTTGAGAGCAACATTAACCCCACCTTAATAATACCTTAAAGCGGACAAAAGGCACTGGAGAACACTTCTTCATTAACATCCTTTAATGAAGCAAACTAATGCCTTAACTCACTCAAATACAGTCGTTTACTTATTTCGGTGAAACGAATGTGCGTAGAGTTTGAAAGGATGCGGATAGTCTCACCTTGATTCTGGCACATTGCTTATGGTTTTATAGATCTATTCTCATCCACCATCTTTGTTTGTGACGTAAAGAGTGTAAGAGTCACGTTTCTAAATCGGACACTCTAAGTGGATGCAGTCACAGCCAATCGGAGTCTGATTCAGAGGGTTGCCTGTCAGTTCCGTTGCTATGGTTCCGTTGTTATGTGTACTGAAACGAGAGCCGGTATAATTCCACGCGCGAAAACAAAATACAATTTGGAATACGTTATTTTAGTGCAGGGGTGGGGAACCTCTGGCCTCCGGGCCGTATACGGCCCGCGAGACCATTTGATACGGCCCTCGAGGTCATTTATAAACACACGCAAAAAAAAAGAATTTAAGAAGTGGTATATGTCTCGTCTGACAGGGGTGCAGTTATGCCGGAGAGCACCGGAACGCGGCTCCGGCACTTCAGAAATGGCAGTACCCATAAAGAGCCGCACACATGCTGCAGTTTGTGCGTGGCTGTGTCTTTAGTTGTAAGCCCAGTGGCGATCTGTTCATCTGTCATACTGATCATACAGTCAATCACTTCGTTGTTATTAGCATCTGGTTAGCTAGCTATGCTAACAAATATAAGAAGCTTTTTCTCCAACCAGTGAGGTAAAGGCAAAATACGTGCCATCAATGTTGTGAATGACTGTGCCGAGCGTGGCGTCAAACTCATCTCAGACTTTGTGGCAGGGCAGGAGCGAGGAGCACCTGCAGAATGTGCTGCAGGCAGTTGAGCATGAACGCTCTCAAGAGCCAAATCTGCGCCACTGCAAGCGCAAGCTGGACCAGGACTAAGACTCAATTTCAATGTTGTTATTTTTGTTCTTAAATAAATAAATGTTGTTCTATTAAAAATGAATGTTCGCAAAAACAAATTCTTGCATTTTTAGAAATTGCCTAGGAAAACACCCAAACGGCCAATTTTCATATTTTTCACCTGCTGTGTTCCACCTCTAAATCTCAATGAATGTTCCCAAAACTTTGCAAAAGTTATTTTTATGTGTGTCTGAACAAAATGCAACCCCAGACAGTTTGACATGTTCAGATTTAATTGTTGCATTGCAATTTGATGCACCCTGTCTGTGTGTGTGAGCCTCTCCAACAAGTAACAAAAAGAGTGTCCTGAGATTTCCTTCTCCCCCATCCATCAGAAGTGAAAGGCATAAAACAAGGGGGCCTTGCTTTTTAAGTGCTTCTGTGCGACTCGTGTCTTTAAAGCGTCTCTGTACAGAAAGTGTCAGAGTTCATCCGATCCAGAAGTCAGGCGTTGCTAAGGAAAACAAACATGGCTCTTTATTCCAGAGGGATAACTCAGAGAGGCCGAGCTTCCCGGAAGCTGAGGCCAATCGTTATCTGGGGGAGACGGGGGGGCTTGAGAAGACTCCGGAGCTGCGGGGGGACTGGAGGCTGAAGGAGCGCGAGGGGGAGGTGGAGGTGGGGGACACCTTGCGGGGGCTGCTCAGGTCTCCGTTGTGCAGCTTCCACATCAGCTCCTCGTTCTCCATGGACAGACGCTTGTTCACCTTGGACTCCTTGGTGAGGGACTCCTGCAGCACCGCCTGCTCCGTGGACAGCTGTCTGAGACGCACACATACACAGAGGACACGTTAGACAGGCTCAAACATTTAAAGATGTGAAGTTGATCGTTTTTCCCCCCCAAATCTTATAAGATCCAAATAAACAACACATTAATCTGTCTCTCAATAATGACTGATTTCCTTTTCCTGTTGGTTGCTCCCAGCCACAGACCCATTGGTTGCTACTGAATATGTACAGGTAATTCAAGCATTACTCAGTGCAGTAAATAGTGCTTTTGTTGTAGACATAGTCCACAATGAACTACAATGCCCATATTCCACGAGGGAACCAGTGTATTTTTTTTATTAACCGATGTGCGTCCTTAACTGACATTTTAAAATGCCCTTTAGAGGTGTCCTCTGTGCTTAGAAAAAAAATCTCAAGAAATCTTCAAAATTGGTCAAACTATTAGGCTGGTTTTATTTTGTAAAGCGGCTGTATTTCAGAAACTACGATAATCACAACAAATATCTATTAACTTAAAAGGTGAATATCAAAGATAGACACATATATGCAACGTCAAAAAACTATTGCAATTGGAAAACATTTAGTTAAAGTAATGTTTACAGTTTTCGAAGTTTTTCTAAAGTCTTGATTTTTACTATGATAAGTGTGTTTTTTAATGTGTTCTTAAGTTTTATAGTAATAAGTGTTATATACCAGACTAATGCCAGTACCAGATGTCAAGACTTTAGATCAATCAGAGAAAATGTGTGGCTTTTTTCGATATCATACTAAATATAGTACTTGCAGAATAAAAGGTAAATCGTTTTTTGAAAATAATGCAACTATGATAATGTAATACATGGCACAGCCACTGTGAGCTGTTACCTGGACAGAGCGTAGTGTCTCTCCATTCGAGCCTTTAGGTCCTCATTCTCCTGCTGGACCTTCTGCAGGCTCTCATCCAGCTTCACACTCTTCTCCGTCTAGAAAGACAATAAAACTAAAATAACTCAACCATTCTTCTGGTTGTTAAATGTCGGTTGCTCTTCCTCCTGATCATGTGCCTCACCAGTTTGCCGATCTCCATTAGCTTTTTCTCCTGCTGGTGCAGCTGCTTGTTTTTTATATCCAGCACCACTTTGAGGCTCTCCAGCTCCTGCTCTAGATAAAGGGTGTGGGAGTCCTTCTGCAGGGACAGAGAACAAGAGATGTTCAGGGAATACCAGAAAAATGAGTACAGCCAGGGTTGTTCATTTTATGTGGACATAAATCCAGAAACACACAACAGAGGGCGCCATGCATCAGGGACAACAAAGCTCTGGATGTTTAGCTGTCATAGCGAAGGTAGTGTTTAAACTCTGTCCTTTTTAAGAACAAGGTGATATTGAGCTGTTGCTTATCATGCTGTATGCATGCATGTATGCTCTCATCTTGTCCTATAAATAGTGGGCAGGCTAATGTGAGGTGTGATGCCCCTGTGGGTTCATCTTGAGAGGGTGTGGCTGTGCTGCATCCAGCCACACCCTCTCAAGCAATCCTCACCCTGCCGTTACATTACTGATACCACTGACGTTCACAACTCATGCTTTACTTGTTTTGCACTTGATTCATTTGGCTAATTTGAACCACTTACTTTATTCCTTTGGCTGATTTGAACCACTTACTTTAATAAACATATTTTGTTAAATTGTTGATATGGTGTGTCTCCTTTTTGTTGTGGCCTTTTGAGCCAGGTCATAACAGAGGTAGTAACATTAATGACTCTACTGTGCCAGAGCAGAAAGATGAGCAGCGACTTTACTTTGATGAAGAGCGGCATCCTCGCCAAACTGCACTCTGGGAAAATATTAATCTACACTCGCGGGAGAGGTGTAAGAGTTTAACCCACTCCTGTTCACGCTGTTAAAGAATGATTCATGATTAAAAGCAACAACTCTTAACCGCTAGGTTTTTGAACCCGTGTGCCTCACTGAGTGATGTCCTCAGGGGACAACATTTATTATTTTTCACTTTCATGTAGTATATTTTTAATAGTGCTGGCCATAACAACAGAAGCATTTCAACCCTTTAAATGCCCATTTGTTCCCATAATCCCAACAATTAAAGAATCGTCTGCTTGGGGGGATTTCTTTTTCAGTCTGGCAAAAGTCAGTGATAAGCACCGTCCTTCATTTGGATGGATTTCTCTGTGGAAGAAACTAGCATTTATTTTTTTCAATATGGGCAACGTGAACAAAAGTTGTGGAAAATAGTAAAAAAAAAAAAATACATATTTTAGATTCATAATATAAAGCTTGCTATAAGAGACTGAATGATTTTATGTTGTGGCATTTCATATGTTGTGTTTTGGGGG
>NW_011369947.1:10719400-10719947 GCF_000735185.1 Notothenia coriiceps
AAGATGTACATAGTGAAAATGATTTCTTAACTTACAGTAGGAGCTATTTTTACAATGAGAAGATGGAAGGATTTATTAAATTACAATGAATATTGTCATTGTTGAAGGCTTTTTAGAGAAGGGTGAACTATAAGCCCTGATTCATAACATGTTTTATACCTAAAAACATAAAAAGCCAAATAAATGAACACAATTATTCTAGTTATTTTACACCCCCGTATGCTTTCAACCCACCCAGCTTTTATGGTGTTGTACGTACTAACAGGGGGGGGGTAAAGCTTGTCACCAGTACAGTCCTATGGTCACTCAGAGTAACATCCAGTTAATTTAGTTGTCTGGAGAAGAAAGAATCAGGGGGGGAGGGGGGTGGAGAGCTGTGGTTGAATGGCCATTAGTTGTGTAAAAACCACAGCTGAGAGCTGCCGTTTTCATTCAGACTGTTGAAAAACGGTAACACGGACTACTTTTCTTAGCGGATGCATGTCAATTTAAATCAATACCACTATTTTTTAAATCAATAAAAACATTTTCTTAAAATCCATAAAAG
>NW_011369947.1:10719977-10756208 GCF_000735185.1 Notothenia coriiceps
GTTACTTTGTTGAGAATGTGGCCATGTAATAAGCGGGATAATTTGCAGCGACTTGTTCCTTATGGGGAAAATAACACCCTTCATCCAGATGAGGATCCCTCCGCTACACTTTGGGATCCTGATCGACCGACGAAGCTCCATTAAAATATACATATTTTTGGTGAATTACTGAGTTTAGGCACGTTAATAACGTTTTAATGAAGTTGAATACAGTATATTCATATGTGTCAGTGATTTCATGTCAATTCGGCGAACATAAACATAAATGATCGTGGTGAAGATGATGATTAAATTAGGATTAAAAATCGAGAGCCGGGCTGCATTTCCTCCCGTTCGTTTTTTTCGAATAACAAAATTATTTTGTTAAATAACAACATGTTGATGTTTTGTAAATGATTACATGTCTCTTATTTAGCACAGAGTATGATATCCGTGACATATGGATCTTAACAAAGTTCCGCTGTACATCCAGCGTACTGTATCTCACTTTATTTCACATGAGCTCCAGTGTGGAACCCCACTGCACCCCCTGGTGGATCAATGATCCATTGCAGCTGGCTTCATTATAATTACATGTATCTATGACGGGGGCGGTCTCAAGTCAAACTGGAGGTTTTCCCTTGAGCGAGGGCAGATCACATACCAATCACGTACCAATCACGGCCCTCGCGTTTCAAACTGTCTGAAATGAATCGCTACATCTGTATGCAACGTTTTAAATGATAGCTCACGAGAAGTTCTTTTATAATTGTTGGCGTATTCTCTCATGAATGTTGAGCAGTTCAGAAACTAGAACATAAAAGTGCTGTTAAGTTTTTGGTTAGGGAGAAAATGATCATTTGTGTTCATTGTTGCGTAACTGAAGTATGTAGCGCTGATTACGAAATGAGTCCTCGGCACATCTTAGGTCAAGGCAAGTATATTTAAATAACACATTTCAACAACAAAGAAAGTCAAAGTTTATTAGAACATAGTGCAAAAGAAACACTTAAAAAAGCAAGAGAAAACCATTTAAATACAGCAAATATATGTAAAAGAGGTACAGGAATAATACGTAGCGGTGCAGTGTAAGATATTAATAGTTAATGGATTTAATAAAATACCTAGTTGCATGTCCAAAAAGGTCATTAGTAACCTTATCTAAGTATCACAATATAAAAGTAATGTATCCTAATGTAATTGTAATCAATGTGAACTTCTTTTTGTAAGCTGATTACGTGTGGTTCAATGTAATCCTGATATAACTCAGTGCTGCAGGTTGTGGTTCAGAGGACCGACCTGCTGCTGCAGCAGGGTCCGGCTCCTCTCGCTCTCCTCCTGGTGGCTGAGCTGCACCCGGTCCCACTCGGCCTTGTAGAAGGCGTGCAGCCTCTGCTCCAGCTCCGACAGGTTCTGCTGGTGCTGATCCTGCAGCTTCTGCAGCGCCTCCTCCAGGGACGCTCGCAACTCATCCCGCTCCTTCTCCAGACGCTCAGACGAGTGCACGGAGCAGACTGGAAACAGAAAAACTTCAACTTGAGTTTTTTTTCTCTTGGTAAAGATAGTAGCTTTTACCTACTATGTAGCGATCTCTAAGGACATCATTCCAGCTATGTCTGTGGTTACACACAAGCCTTTTTCTTTGATGTTTTACCTTTAATCTAACACAGTTCAACAGTGCCCTTGTGTTACTATGGAAACAAGAGTTTTGAGAGTGACGGTTTCTAGGGGTTCTCTGGTTGAGTTTCTAGCTGGTTAATAAATGACACAAGTTCTTTGTCAAAGACAGAAGTTGTTTGTCCCTCTCAGGTCACCAGAGTGAACTGATTTGGTGATTTCATGCAGCTTTGTAGACTGTAATACTCTTTAAAATTGGACAGAGGAAAATGTCTATTAGTAACTGCTTAGGTAAGAAATGTGATCCATCCACTGAGGAACTAGCAAAGTTCTGCCTTGATGTTAATGTGTGACACTAAATGTGCTCCAACAAGGAATGGAAAAAGTGACTTTAGAGGGGAGGGTCCTCTTGCACTTGACTGCATGTGCCAACTACACTGCAGTTATTAAAAGGCAGATGAAGATAAGTCTCTTAATTCCTTCCCACCATCTTGAAATCAGTATCATAAGTGACATACCCGTACACCAGGAGTCTCTTCCTCCCTCTCCAGCTGGCAGAGTGCCATGTCTATGTTTATGCAATAGGTGGCTTTAGCTTTTGTTCTGTAATCCAGTCTCACTATTTCTCAACTGTTTCCATTGCCAAGTGCTTGGGTCTGCACTGGAGTGGGTGGCGGAGACCAACTCCATAACCTCTCTGGTTTAAGAGCTGGTGCCAAAACACAGCCAGCCAATGTTAACTTCCACTCATTAGTGAACTAACACTGATGGAGTACAGTAAGAAGAACAGCTCTCATGTATAGCAGGTTATTTTGGTCTCAAATACATGTGACGATAAACCACATTGAAGTTGAGACTATGCGAGTCTTTAATAGTGGGCGTAATATAATACTGAACCCAGATGTTGCTCTGCTATGCTACAACACGTGTGGCAGGAACATTCAGTGCTCTCACAAATCAGAGCAAAAATAAGGTACATAATAAAAGTCATCTTACAGTGTTGTCCTGTTGTAGAGCACAGAATAATGATTCTGAATAAAGGTGTAATGGTTGTGGTTACCAAAAAGAAGCAGAGGGAACGCCCTTTCTTAGCATTTCAGAAGAAGGAGAATAGGATCAATTAGGAAGACGATAAAGGAGGAATATTTAGAAATAGAACAAGTAGACCATTTATTTATCCCCAAGTTGTTGAAATTCAGTTCAGGATCTATACACATTAGGTCTGAATACATATAAAACATATTTCTGTTATGAAAAGGTATCAGAGCAAACAGGCTGCCAGTTTTTCAGAGGAGGTGATCTGGCACATCTCCAGCTGCCAGTCCACACTCAATCAGTATTTGTTTGGGTCCAATAGGGACTCGAACAGTCCTTTAGTTCCCAAGTCAAGTCTCTACAGAATGAGCTGCCGCCCCTTTAGCACATGATGTTTCCCATTTTAGCTTTACATGCTGTAAAAGTTGTTTATAGTTCAAACTGATCCGAGTTAAGGGTTGCAATAACGTTATTTTGAACAACTTCACAAATAGTTGAAAATCTTGATAAATCATAATTGACATTCTTATTGGATGTATTTACACAGTTCCAGAGTCTGTGTTTCTGAACGGCTAAAACAGAGCTGCAGTTTGAACTCATGCACCTCATGAGCATGAGGATTCACCTCAGTGAGAGTGGAATGAGCGATCCAGGAACAGTGGCCAAGCGAGAGACTATCTATCAGGCTAGGGCTGGCATGTACGGCTCAACAACATGTGCAACAGAGATCTGGTCATACGAGCCTTTTCTAGTCCAAATCCACACAGCAGAAACACCTCATGCCTCATTCTGGGGAGGAGGCCTAGTTCATCTAAAGTTAGCTGCAGTTTGGCCCACAGTCAGGAATGATAAAAGGGGGTGTGGTCCTATCACAAGTTTGGATGTGTTCCAAGACTGTACTGTATCGCTGTGTGAGGAGAGACATCCCTGTGGAAGCACTCTCAAGAGGAAATAAAACTAAAAGCGGACTTATAAATGTGTCTGGATATCTAAGCATCTTTTACTACTCATGAATCAAAGGTTAGTGTAGGAAAGAATGTGTTAAAGCTCAGATATAACAGCGCTCAGCGTATAAGAGCAGTCATGTGGAAGTCCCGAGGCTGTGAGGGGGGGGGGCACAACAATAGGGCTGACCAAAGTATGTGAGTGTGAGAGTGATGAAATGCATGTGCCCGTAAAAATAAGGCTATTCTGTGGGGCAGCTCACAGGCTAGACAGAGAAGACGGGTCATTAGGCCTCAGGTGGTGGGGCATTCCACCACTGGGGGGGGGTCAGAGGTCAGAGTGCCTCTCCCTGGGGAAAGGGCTGACATGGCACTGCTCAGCGACACTTAAAACACACACTCGTGCCGTGACAGATAGGCATGTGATTACTAGTGGAGGAAAAAGCAATTAACAAGTGGAGGAAGAACTACAGGGGGCATCTAGGTGGCGAGTAAGACCCCCCCCCCCTCTTCTACACTGTTTGGAAAAACAAAAAGTGATTATTTTAACTGATATTGGAGTGGTTGTGATCATTTTTCCGTAGTTTTAACATTGAACAATATATATTAACTGATCATTGTTTGACTTTTTTTTGCGGATCTGTCCAAAAACAAATATTTTGTAAAGAGTGTAGAATTACATTTGTACGGTGGGATATCTCTGCAGCTCCACAATACTTCATTAAAATAGTATTGAGCCTTCAACAAATATTTTGCTTCTGGCTATTTGGTTATTACATTAATCCATTTTGTGATTTTTAAGAAATCTTCAATTAATTGTGCAACCCTAGAAACTGCCATATTTCATTTAACATGGGAACATATCTGACATATTGTATTTTTGTATAATTAAATAAAGACTGTCTTGTGCAAAGTGATAAGTAAACATAAGAGTCCTTGGCATCAAATGGCCAATGACTCAGATCTTTAACTACATTACACACCGCAATCAAATATTGGAACCAAGTAAACAACCAAAGACTCATGATGAACAACAATTGTTCCTCATCCTCTAAAGTTAAACAAACGAGTGCTTCCTGACTTGTCATCCTAACTGAATAATATAAAAGGACACTCTTATCAGAAGGGAGAACTACAAGCAGAGCAGGAGTGTGTGCTTTACTGATAACAACTTTAAACACAGCCGGTGTGTGTGACCAAGGTGACCTCACTTACCCAGCTCTCCTTGAAGGGTGACCAGCTCCTGGGAGGGATCCCTGCACTGCCGTGTGGCTTCATCACGCTGCGGGGGGGGAAAAAAACAGTCATGCTCATGATCATGCAGGTTTCTGACATAAATCATCACAGTTAAGATCACAATGCCAGCATAATGACTCTGTAAGGTTCCTATATGAAGGAATGTCCTGACAGGGCAACTCCCGACACAGATTCTCCTTCCAGGACATCGTTTGAATACCAAATGCAAATAAATTACAAGCACCGGAGCAACAAGGGAGGGGGATTATGGAAACTAGACATTCAACTCGTGTTTTCAATCGGAGCACATGCCTGCTGTCAGCTTTCACTTCTCTCATTCTGACTCAGGTTTGCAGTAAAGAGGAGGCTGCGCTGAAACTGCAGTGCTCCTCAAGACTCCAAACTGACGCATCCAAACCCAAAAACTGTAAATACGACTCTCCGCTGATTAATTAAGAGCATGACACCAACTGTCATACAGCCTGCATAATTAAATCATGAACCAGAGAGGAAATAGAAAGAAAGACAAGCCCAACATGTCTTCACTGATTAGTTTAAAACAGAAACAAACAGTATTCCTCTCCGTCCTGTTAAAGCTCATATTCCTCACTGCAGATAGAACAATGTAGAAGCCAGTTACCCTCTCTGCAGCGTATGGGGCACTAAGGCACGCTCTGCTGCCAGAACAGCCCATGATCCAGCGTCAGCCTGAGGATCGGTAGCGGGAGTCCCCCCCCCCCCCCCCCAGCTACAGAGACCCAGTACTCCAGGACAAACGGCGGTCCAGGTGGACACACCACCTCCACACGCCTCCTCCCAGACTGCTCTGACTACATCCGAGGCAGCACTGAGAAAGCCGCTGGCTGTGGAGAGTGACTGCAGAGTGCATTACCGTAGTACACCTAAAAAACCCACAAAGGGGGCAGGCCACAGTGTGCAGAGGACAGCCTCCTCCCGGCGAGGTGGGGTCACTTTAAGGCAGCAGGAGTGGAGCAAACATACATTGTGCAGAGCTGCCTGACATTAGGCTGATGGAGCAGGGCTTGTGCACTGACCTCCCCCAGGGGATACATGGTGAGGCTTTATTACCACCATCCTCCCCCACTACTCATCCAAACCCACATCCAATCACCCCTCACCCCTCTGCATCACCACCTTACGATAAGCTCTGCAGCTACAGGATCCATGAGCACTATTTCTCCATTGCAAGATGATATCATGCTGACAGATCACATGTTACTCTACTCTGATATGAATGTAACTGTTTTATTGTTTTAAACCAAAGATAACATTTATGTCCTGGGACAGTTAGGGTTAGTTTAGTTATTTTATTATAATCGTTCTGTATAATACATATACTCTCTACAGTTAGACATGTTTGTAAGATATATTTTGAATATGTTTCGTCTTGTGTGTAGTAGTCTATTCTCAAGCTTGGGATAGCTTTTCAGTGCGTGTTTGTAAATATAATTCATTACCTTAGTTTCTGTGTGAAAGTATAGAATGAAAGAATACTGTAATTTTCTGAATAACCACCTTAGTTATCATGCATCCGACTTCATTAGGAAGAGCACATGTTAACCATCTTATAACTCAGCCTATGGGACATCTATCCAGGAGCAAAGAGGAGACATGTCCCCGGTGTATATCAATATGATACCATGTCAGGTGTAGAATAACACTTGATGGTAGACGGAGATCAATGTCTAATTGCCTCTGATCAAGTTACAAGTTCCTAGAAATATTGTGAATTTCAAGAGAGGTAAAGTGAGATTGTACATTTGGGAATGTGCTTGCATTCCTCCGCTGAAGAGCAACGTGTTTCACAGCTTTTGCTCTTTGAGAGAAGGTATGTCTAACCAGGTCCAGAGCTCACACACTGCATCCAAACACATGATAAGAAACAGAGCTCTGCCCTTGGTGAGCGTTTGGCTGCTGTTCATCGTAACCATATCAAGTCAACAGCTGGGACATTCTCACACTATGTTGAGGAGCTGCTGCCTCCTATTCTTGGGCTGATGAGTGACCACCAGATTCCATTACACACTGCGCGCACACAATACTTGGGTATTACCACACGTGAAACACGGTTACTCTTGTGTGCCGAGTTGATGGCTTGAAATCAAAAATGCAAGTTATGTGTGTTTTATAGGCTGAATATATGAATTGGAATCATTGGTTCCAGTGGAGGACATACTGCGGTGGAAGTTGAGTCAGCCGCTCTCAATGACAGAGGAACAAACATGTTGTGTTTTTAATATGTGTTGATGTAATCAGTTTCGCAACCCTGCCCCCCTAACATGGGAAATGAGTCAAACAACCACCAGCTGTCACATGACATGAATCAGACTCATACATTTAAAAAAATTGCACATATGCATCAGTCAATACCATCCACACCATTCTCAAAAAATAAGTTACTACTGGCTTTCTGGTGCCTGGAATGTTGTTGGCGGACCGTGGTTGATGGTGTTGAAGGTTCCTAAACATCTAAGGAGCAAATGTCAAAATATCTTTGACACTTGACTGCATTATCAGGATAGCTTTATATTTTGGGGCGGTGCAACTGGCAGCAGAAGACACCACAGAACTCATTGAAGCCATCTGAAGCTAAAATTGGACTGACTGTGTCACTATCCAGAGCACTGCCACAAGGGATGTGTCTGGTGTCAAACTCTGAAGTAAAACAGCTGCTGTAATGTAGGCCAAAGGAAACTAATTCATGGGTTATTTTCTATATTTTGACTTAAAGGAGCAGTGGTTTACTTTTGAAGCGCACAACCATGTTTATACATTTGGTAAATCTCATTGATTGTCATCCCCTTGTTTTTTGACCACATGTTTCATGTTTGAAGCTAAGCTTATCAGTCGTTTCCTTTCCTCCGGTGTCCTTATGATCCTTGGTAATAAATCACAAGGACAGGCATTGCTAGCAAACAACCGCGTTTCACTTCGCAGCAGCAAGAACCCAGAAGGAGTCCCTACAGCAGCGACACGTATTTGATCCCTGACCCAAAAACAATGCCAATGTGCAGGTGTGATGGCCCTTTCTGCTAAGCTAGGTGCACCACACCACAGATGCAGTAGGGTTGGAAACAGGGTCCTCCCTTTCCTCTGCCCCTCCCCCTAAAGCTATCGTTTCTGCAGTTCAGGGATGCTAAAGTGAAATAAGATTTATGGGTTCAAGCAGGTTGATTTTACAGCCTAATGTCTGGCATGTTATGGATTTGGCCTCCACTCCCTGTGCTGATGACTCAGAGGGGGAGCAACATGTCAGACAAGGTCCAGTGGAATGCAAAGGAACGAGTGCAAGTTCCCAGCGGCCTCTAGAGGGAAGTCCTGGCAGGTCTGATGGCTGCCCCTTGTGTAAGTGTTTGTCCATTTGTCAACTTTAAATGTTTTTATTTAGTCTTATTGCTATGCAAAATGTCTTTGTTAGTTTGTATCATATCAACAGCAAAGGAAATAGAATTTCTGCATTGAAAACAAGTCTTAAATAAATGTTCTCCCCTCTTGTCAACTAAATATTTACTGAAAGCTGTACCTTAGTGCAGGTTTTTCCAACCTTTTGTGTTATTATATATATATATATATATATATATATATATATATATATATTTAGTGATAATAGTTGGGATGTTAGAGGGGGAATTTCACTGACATAATCTTTTTTAGATAGAAATCGATATTGGTTGGTTTACCAAGTGTTTCTTTAATAATCTATGCACATCTCAGTGTGCTGATGAAATGCTTCCTCTCTAACAATAGGCAATGCAACAGGCATTATGAGCCAGGGGATAATGAAGAGTGGAGGAAGAGATCAAATCCTACATATAAGACCTCATACTATCAATCATTTTTAGAAACAAACAGCAATTTACCACAGTACCTAGTGTTTGTTATACATAGAAAACAAGGTTTTATGGTTTCTTACTTATATACATTTCTGAATTCAGAACATACTTTTTCTCGAGCCAAAATGACTAAAATGTAACAAATTGAAACGAAGGCGTTACTTGTTAAGACACTTCTCAACACTAACATTACTGTGTTTATGATATCTGGATGAGTGGTGTACTACAATAAAGTAAAGACAAGGCCCTAGTGTTAGGGCCACTTAATATCATCTTATGTCCTCATTCATATTTGGTTGGTACATTCCAGTTGTTCCATCAACACATGTGGTGTGAAAAGATTTGACAAGGGCCTTTCTGAAGTTAACTGGGAGACTGAAATAGCTGGTGGCCTTTCATGTGCTCACAGGGTATCTGTTTTATTCTTCTAGGTTTACAGGAAAAGAAAGATAGAGATCTTTTCCGACTGCATGGGGTCATTTTAATTCAATTCTATAATGCACTTGTATTAGCTGATTAAATAAACCTAATAGCAAGCAGCAAATTGTATTTTTGCTTGGAGTACAACTCAATGAGGGAGTATGGCGGTATGGTTGGCTGATAGGATAAGCCTGTTTGTGCTGTGTGAAAAGATTAATCCCTTGGGGCATCTCGTTCCTGGAAGCCAATCACATGGCACCACTATTAAAACCGATCCAAAACAAACAGCAAGTTCAAACATCCATATTTTTAAAGGGCTCTCATGCGAACTGAATAACTTTCAAATGTATGAAACATACAACTGAGCTTCAAGTTCATCTTCCCAAGAACTAATCATGCTGCAATAAAGATGAATGATTAAATCCAGGATTGCTTCAGTTGCTCTGTGCATTACAGCAACAGGGCTGTTTTGTGTTGGACAGCCTTCAAGTACCGTAATTTTCGGACTATAAACCGCGCCTTTTTTCCCATTTTTCGACGCTGCGGCTTATATAACGGTGCGGCTAATCTATGGATTTCTACAGCTAACGGCCACCACCTTTAACTCTATGGGCTCTATGGCCGGTCCGCGGACCCCCAACTTTAAGCGGCGGGTTCCAGCAGGAAAAGCTGGAGGCCGGAAAAGAGTGAGACAGGTAGCGCGCAAAAGTAAAAGTGGAACCGAGAGTGGTACGAGAGACAGAACGAGAGCAAGACAGACAGACATTACGAGAGCGAGACAGTTTGTCCCCGTACCACTGGTTGAAAACCACTGCTGTAGATCACTGCCGGTACGTGCGCTGGGAGCGCACCGTTTAAGTTTGAAAGTTGAAAAGTTTGTGTGTCTGAAGCACTATGTGATACAGTACAGTTTACACAGCACAGTACATGTTCTGTAGCTACTATTGCACTAAATGGTGACACTTGAATACGTTATGCAAATATGCAACTTGTTTGTTGAAATGTTAATAAAATGGGAGCTTCCTCAAACAGCCATCTCTTTCCCGACAATCCCCTCTGAGCACGAACCCTTACATATGGTAATTAAACATTAAAACACCTGCGGCTTATAGTCCAGTGCGGCTTATATATGTACACATCATTCAATTTAGCTGCTGCGGCTTTTATTCAGGTGCGCCTTATAGTCCGAAAATTACGGTATGTCTATGACTGCAGCCCTCCGTACCCTTACAGTCACCCTCGTGCTGTTTCTGGAAATAGAAATGCCATTTGGCTTGCCTCGTATCAACACACAGGACATGATGTTGCAACACTTGTAGTTATGTCATTAAGATCATTTCAGACTTACCCCCGTACATTCAGGCTATGTTGGTATTTTGCTAGCATTTGACAAGGTTTTAATCCGTATGTTAAAGCTTAGACTTAGTACTTGCAATTCTGTATACATATTTGATGGACATAAACAGTAGGATTCCTCAACGAGAGCTGTCTGCTTTATATATATTGAATATTCCTTTTTAAACCAGGCAACCTAGTGTGATAACATTAACCAATCTAATCTTAGATATATTAGAATTAGAATATTAGAGTAGAAATGTACAACAACAATCAAAAACTGAACATGGCCAGCAATTTCCAGAATTATCATCTTATCAAGAATGCACTGATAGCAAATAAAGTATATATCTCTCTACCTATTAATCCATGTATCTAACATAATAAGATTTTATTTAAATATTCTCTATACATGTCCAAAAAAAGGTCAGTGACAGACTACCCATTGTGGTAATTGTGCAATATGCTTCATTATGTCTTCTCTTTGTACACATTAAATCATTTGCCGGGACAAATCATTTGAAGAGTCCAATATAACATAAAAAAAAATGCTATTTCATAAATAAAAAAGATTCCTACCTCAGCTAAAGCTTGCTGCAAGACTATTGCGACGGCCTCAAATCTTCGGTTACTCGCTGCCAGGAGTCCTCTGAGCTGCTGGACGTTCTGGTCCTTCCTCCCCCCCTCAGCCACACTCGCTGGCACTACATCCAGGGGTCCGCTGCGCTGGCTCTGCTGAGACGTCGGCTGCTGAGGGTGGTGCTGGCGGGAGGCGGCCTTCGGTTTGTTCTTGTCCACTGTGAAAGAACGTGTGTTGAGTGTTGTGACAACGTAGATCAACATCATACCCCACTGCAAAACCGGTAAGCTGCTCTGACAGCAGCACCCCCCCCCCCCAAAACCTTATTTACTCCTGTGAGGAGATAAGGTTTATAATTTTTAATAAGAGAGCCTGAGGATTCTCAGAGCTGCTCCTCCGAAACAACACATCTTCGATGCAATTAGTTTTCCATATCCCAATTCAATCTAGTGATGCAGATACTGGCCCCCAAGGACAAACTGTTTTAGCAACACCCTGCTAATGTAGCTTTGGTCAGCTTTATAAATACCTTAACCCCATACAACAGCTTCCATCAATAGTTTGTTTTCTCAGACACAAAACAGCAACTTCCAAACATAACATTTACAAACTGAGTACTGAGGACACGAGGGAAGAAAATAACTTATCCTTGATATTAGACATCTGTTTCTTGTGTTAGTTTGTGAGGAGACTGCAGCGAGCGTTATGTAACACAGCAGTGAGAAAAGCCTGGGTCATATGGGGAACACCAGTGAGTGGAATATATCGTACCACCAGAGGCCCGTGGCATTACTCACTCCGCTCTGTCTGTCTGTCTTTTATGTAAGAGCTATTAGTGCCAATAAAGATGAATACGCAAAAACACACATATTTACATAATCTGATGTCAAACTGGAAAATTAAAACCATACTAGATCTCTTTTTAAAACATAGTGGTTGAATACAGCACAGTGTTCTCCTCTATTATACAACCCATGCTCATGAAGCTTTTATATTCATGTCCTTTATGAAGCACATTCAAGTTGAATTTAGATTGCACTAGGCAGGGTGTCATTTCATCCCAGAAGGACCCTTACGGCCCGTCCACACACAGGCATGAAAAAAATCTTGAAAAATCTTGATGCTGGGCGTGTCTGAAGCTTAGCGATTTTTTGCGAGCAACGCGACCAACAACCAATCACATGAATCTCCCGCCCCCGACATACAAAGCAATAGCAATGTTAAAACGAAGTAAACTGGATATAAACTCTCCAAACAGGCGAAACACCTACCAGTTTCACCCACTGTCTCTGCCACCTCCCTCCATGCCTGGTTCCTCCGGTTTGTATCCCGGTAAATAGTTCTGGTCGTAAAGAACCGGGTGATTTGCTACCGTAATTTCTCGTTTGGAATATGAGGAAATGAAGTGCGGTCTGGCTCTCCCAGCTTGCACGCGGTTTGATTGGCTAGCGCTTGAATTGTCAGATTTGCATAAACGGGATTTGATTGGCTGACGCTGGCTACTCCGGCGTCTCCGGCTGAGACGGACCGCTATGCTACCCACAATTCAGTTCGGCGAAAAGCGAGGCAACGTGACGTCACCCCATTCAAAGTGAATGGGCAGACGCGTTGGAAACCGTTTTTGAAGCTGTCGAAGCTGTAGTGTGGACGGGCCGTTAGAGAACAGAACAGCTCACAGAGAAGAGATAACATCTGATCCTTTTGCAACGAACACTATATGATCTTTGTAGGTTTCAGTAATCCTGTTAGTAATCCACAATATTTTAGACAAGTAACAGTTATCTCATTGCGTATTATTTTTAATGTAACTACGGAAATACTGTAGCCTTCATTTTGCACCCTGTTTACGTACTGTAACCAGGGGCGCCACCAGGGATTTTGGGCCCCATGAAAATACAGTATATCACATTGGTTACGCAAAGATTTTTTTCTTAATGTTCTAAAATTGTTTGGGCCCCTGTCAGTCACGGGCCCTTAGAATCGTCCTAACTTTTCACCCCCTTATGGCGCCCCTGACTGTAACCCTGTTACATGTAATCTTTTATATATATATATAAAAAATGTAAGCGCTTTGAGCACCAGGAAAAGCGCTTTATAAATGTAATGTATTATTATTATATATTGGGAGGGATGAAACCCTCTTTAATGGTCACACATGCTCAGCACACACTGCATTGTCTTGTTCATGTTTCTTATGCTGGTGTTATGTATTGTGTATCTGGTGTGTTTGTACGGCGACCTTGAGAGCCTTGAAAGGCGCCTATAAAAAATAAATGAATTATTATTATTATTATTTTCACAGTGACGTGTGTTCTCTGCTTTTAACCCATCCCAGTACCAGGAGTCTAGTAGACTATTGCTCTCTAAGACTGCATGTAATCTTAACTGGCTGCATTTGTTGCATAGCTCCATCGCAACCATGACGCCAGAGGCGGATGTGATTTGGGTGAAAAAATATAAAACTTTGAGGAGCTTTCAAGACATCAGTTTCCTCCTATTGGAGCGATGGGTCTTGAAAAAAGTGCTCCTGTCTCTTTCTATATATAAATATATATACTTCCAGTTCTCAGACTCTGCCTCTGAGCCCTGTGGGTGTCTGGTGAAACAGATAGCTGGAATAACTTGACCCCGCGAGGAACAACCGTCTAGCATCTTGTGTTTTCAGGTTTCATATTTCAGCGAGTCGCCGTCTGTCTTCCTGTTCTCTTCTTCTGCTTCAGACCTCCTCCTCACTGCCCTCAGCGACGCCTCGCACCGTGGAGCTGTAATCACAGAACTTCTCCAGGCCGTGTGATCCGGAGCTGAAATGTGATTTATGGATAGAAATAGAAAATGTGACAGTGTCGTATGCTGAGCTGTGAACAATATCTGAAATAATGAACTCTCCCAACTCCTCCGCTAGTGTCTGCAAGGCGGCCATTCAGAGCAATGTCAGCGACAAGAGAGAAACATCTGTCCACACACAGACCCAAACTTAACTGGTAAATCACGCGCTTTAAACACTGAGGCTCATGCAGCGTTAATTGTATGAGGTAACGTTTATTATATCAGGTGTACAAAGAAAAAGGCACTAACATAATTTTCAAATAATTAGTCTCTGGTGTACCGCAACAGAGACATATATTCAAACTATTGGAGGCCTCTCACACACATCAATGATGCCCTTTCCTGTGTGGCTTTACTGAACAAAGAAACTGGCTGTAATATATTCCACCTTTTAATCAGCATTTTCTCTCTGGATGCCCCGGAAGTTAAAACCGCTGAACCCTCATCTAAATACATTTACAACATTTTAGTCAACTCAGATTCAGGTAGATTGATGCTTGGCACATATATATAAAACATATATATATATAAAACAATTAAGAATCTAAAGTGTTTGTTTCTTTGTCTTTAAGTGTTTATGTGTGTCACATGTTGCAGTTTGATTGCACACTGCAGGGAAACAAGAGATGTGCTGCTTCAGATCACTGCAGTCAGTTCTGCCTCAATCACTTCCTCTGAGTTGTTGCAATACTAGCAATCACACACACACACANGATTGGCTGATGCCAGCTTCGAAAGCATCGGGAGCATCAAAAGTTGAACATTGCTCAACTTTTGATGCTCACGATGCTTGCAAAGCCATGCTCCGCTCCCCACAATGCAGTTTGGCGAAGATTAAAAATCTTCTACGTCACCCCATTCAAGTGAATGGGCGAAGCTTTGAAAGATTTTTTTCATGCCTGTGTGTGGACGGGCCGTTGAGAAAGAACTCCAACAATGCCGTTTACATAAGAAAATAATAATGTGTGTATTAGGCCTGTAAGTCAGATCTGCAGCACCATTTGACAGATTCTTCCTTGGCCCACGCTTCACCAATGTTCATGAAAATCAGGCGAGTTGATTTGTATGTAATCCTTCTGACAAGCAAGCAAACCAAACTCAGAGGCTTGGCTGTGGTAATAAAACTAGCATGTACAGTCATTGTGGGATATCTAAGCAAAGTCATGCTGTATTTACTTGGATACCTTTCTAAATAACACCCTGCAGTTTCTATTGACAGAGAAGGTATTTATTCTAACCAGAGGAAGTATGTTCCCTTCCTTCAGCTGATCCAGGAGCAGGGGTGACATAATACTGCAGAGGGAATAACACTCCAAGCTGGCAATACCCACAGAGGGAAAACTGATGTAATGAACTGAGAGGGTAAACACACTCAAGCTGTAGATTTACCGAAGCAAAACAAAAACCTTCTACTCGAGCACAAAATGGTTAAAAGTCATTTGAATGAGTTGCATGCCAGTCTTAAGTTGACACAGCTCCGTATCAGGATGTGCGGTTCCCCTCAAAACTAGTTTCTCCCTGTGTCTCTCAGCCAAAGTAAACAGTTCAGCATAAAACACAGCGCCGCCTTTAAGTCAAACAAAAGACACACACCTTAGTATATAACTTAAGTGAATTTGCAAATGTTGTTGCCTCTTTAATTTGGTGAGCAGTTTGAAATGAATGTTACTAATGTGTGTGGGGTACAGGACACAAATGTGAAACAGATTTCCATCTCAATGTCCTGACTACATCCTCCTCTTATTGTGATTCATACACTCATTTGAACTCCACTTTCTTTTCCTCCTATATAGTTCATCAGTACAGAGTGATAAACGTCAAAGTAGAAAGTCTCTGACACAGATCCAAACTCACAGTGGATCTGTGTTGCTCAGCTTTCAATCGTTTTGAAGAGGCTGCAGTTCACTAAATCTTAAAAAGGTTTTTTAAAATGAGGACGCCCTCTGCTGGCTGTGCAGAGAGCGTAAGGGGACGCCATGTCCAGCTGCATCACAGCCAGCATGCACCACTAACATGCCTGCATACAGAATGAAGCCAAGCTCAAAGACTCAGGCTGTCAAACTACTGCACATTGACACATTAAACTACATTTGTCAACAGATATATTGTGAAGATAAGTAGTTGTTAGTAAGTAGAACTAAAATATCTTATTCCCCTGTAATGTAGTGGTATGCAATTAGGGCTGCACGGTATGATGATAATACATGAGTTATACACGGGTAACTTAGGTTGTGTTTTGTTTGTAGCATATCCAGGAATATCAAAGTGGAACATAATATTATTAACACATATGCAACAGTGTTTTGAATTTCAAGAGAACTATGATGTTAGAGTATGAGAAAATGCTGTTGAAAGAAAATAAACTGATTTCAAAGTTTACTCTTTCTTGTCGGCTGCTCTAAGAATGCTGATAAAAAATAAAAGTATGCTAAAAGAAATTTTTTGTTGTATAAAAAAAATTAAGGAAATGATTAACAATACTCTTTTACAGAATAAATTCAACATTGCACTGAGCAAAAGAGGCACCAAAAACCGTTGAATTTTAAAAAGTAGATTCCTAATGATACTCTTCTTGAACTAAGTGCCAATAAAACAAATCTGAGTGCAATATCGCAGTCTTTCAACATCAACATGTGAACAAAAAAAACGATATATAATGCAGCCCTGCATGTAATGATTTATATGTAATAATTAATGTAATGTCTTTTCATAAATCTTGTTCTTTTGAACTTGTAGCAAAATGTAACTAAGCTTATGTCTATATATAGAGGAACTGGCAAAGAAATCTTCACACGTATGTTTTTTGCCTGCAAGCTGTCATCTTCTGCTCGTTTCCAGAAGACTAGAACTGGACATTATGCAACACATTTCTGCTGAATCTAAAAAAAAAAAAATGATCTCACCTTGTTAAATAATTCAAAATGGTCTAAAGATGTGGTCGGTTCAGAGATGTATCTTGTAGACAGAGAATATGGAAATTCACTGGTTTCCAGGGCTACAAACTACAATCCTGTACATGTTTTAATCAGACAATCTTTTGAGAGCTGCCCAGTATTATTTAATTAAATAATCACTTGTCAGAACATTTTCATTGGCCACATATAGGAGTTCATTATCTGCCTTTATTATCTAATAGAACTGTGCAATTTCATTTGAGTTAGACGTTATATAAGCATGCAGGCCTTCTCTCCCTTTGACCGCTCTTCCATGGCAACAGAGGACCTGCAGCTATTTTCATCAAAGTGTCTGAACACAGCGATGATGACACATGTTGCCTTCTTCATTTCCCTCCTCCCATGCACAAAGATGCATTTAATGTAACAATTCAACATCACTGTACACTTCCCATCAAATACTGAGTGACTTAGTAACTCCGTAGCAGAGTGCTGTGCCGCTATAAGGGGATATCACACCATAGCACAAAGCATGATGCGTGATGAGACCCTTCACAATCAAGCACTTGTTTTAGTGCTTTTGTTGACACAATACCAATAACGGTTACACACTGGACACTTGTATTGCTTTGTTTGAATAAGATATAATTCCATTTTGTATTTAAAACCTTTTGAGACCCTAAAACAGGATTACCATATAAGGTCATAACCTTTCAAAACAAATAGGAGAATGGTTTGCATTATGTGGAAACCACAGGAAGCGTCTGCCTTCCCACAATCCCGTTCAACAATCAAAACAAGGTTCCTGTAGCTTGACCGAGAAACCAAGAACCAAAATAAACTTGGTTCATCTCAGAGTGAAACAGGAGCACAGGGTGTCACTGTGAGCAAGTGCATTCTGACAGTCATAAAAAGGTGGCCTCAAACATAATACAACTGTGTTTAAATGTCAATATGGCATTAAAGGAGACCAATCTGATGTTTAGTTTGAATGCAATTATTCCTGAAATCAAGATTCATATGGTTCCATATCGTACAATACCTATGCTCAGGCTTACATCTTTTGGTGAGCAAGGTGGGTAAATGAAAGATGAACCTCCTGCTTTGCCAACTAGTAAATACTAGCCAGACTAAAAATAGATTTCAGGTCCACTTGAGAGGCAAACACTGGTAGGCTAGGCTTAAATACTACAGAAGAGAGAGCAAAACCCATAATAACTTGGGTAGAAATATTCAATATAAAATAAGTGACAAACCTGCTTTGAAAACCACCGTGTTCTTCCTGCATCCTGACAGCAGCTGAAGGCTTCGGAGTAAACCCTTGGCTGTCAGACGCACGTGGATGTTGGACAGGGAGAGCTTCGGAGACCACAACATCTCTCAAAAATAAAGCAGGGTGTTTTTATCCCGAAAAACAATGGAGTTTCTTAACTAAGAAGCTTGAGGCTGGCTATGAACCAAATGCCATGGTGTGCCTTAGTGTATCATGAGTTAAATGATAGCAGGACTGACAGGCAAACAATAAATTCATCAATAAAAAGCAGTAGTGAGAGCTACTCCGCTGAGACGGCCTTGAGAAAAGTGAAGGCACCCAGTTCAGCATGGCAGGTCTCCCGAATTTAAATCTAAATCCAGCTGTGAAGGCTGGCCAGCGGTGTGTGGCACAGGCTGATAGATGTGATCAGGGCAGGGGGATCAAATCAAATCCTTTAATCCTCTTGGTAAAGTCAGGCTTCATCTATTCACCAAACACACAAATCTCTCTCAGCAGAGCAAAACAGCATTTCCAAGCTCAATGATGGCGGTGCTGTGGCAGAGCCAGGATGCTCGGAAGAGAGCAGAGGGGGTTGGGCGGGAGGAGCTGACGGCAGCAGTGCAGCCAATGGGAATTTAATCCAGCCCCCCACTCTCATTTACCGTGTCCCTGTGTCCCCAGCAGTGGGATGGGAAAGGATAACAGACTTATCGTGGCACAGTTTTGTCTGGTGAGCTGCTTAGCTGGCACTGTGAAAATGTGTCTGCAGGCATGACTGGAAATCAGTTTTTTAATCCAAGAGTCAAAACAACGTGCCGACTAATTGAGTGTTATGTAATGCAGCATGTTTATCATCTAGTTTCCGCAAAACTGTGCACTCAAGGGGGCTGTAATGACACTTTAGAGCACTGTAGAAAATATGCATCACATTAACTGTGAGCAGAAGAGAGCAACACACCCAATAAAGCACACATTACAACTGTAGTGTGACAGGAAACACATGTGGTCACTGATAAACATCAGAACTTGAATGTTCTGGTCAAAAAGTAAGCACAAACCATTGGATGGTTTCACAAAAATAGACTTTGACTGCAGCCTAGATCAAACTAATTGTCAGACCCTAGATAGAGTGTCTAATTTAATATGTTGATTATTACTAATTTACCAAGAAATTAAGACTTCATCAAACTACAAAACATGACTGTCCAGACGATTGTATCAAACTGCTCGCCATGTTCGAAACACTATTTGTATTTCTTGGATGAATGTTGTTGGCAGTGAATGGAGTCTGAGAGAGTCTGTAGACATTACTCTGGGCTTTAACAAAAAGGGCTTTTACCAACACAGAATGTTTTCTTCAGGTAAAAACAATTAAAGAAAATAAATGTATTAATATACAATTTTATATTTTTAAATAGGTGCTAAATAAATGATAAGGCAGTAGAGGACACTGCTCTTTGAACAAATAATGACCTTTAAAACAGGCGAACAGAGTTGGCACATTCGCAATACAGAGGTTTAAATTGCATTGTTATTCTTAATGCTTATATTAGAAAGCGAAATGACCAGTATCTCCTGAATTAAAACCTTTGACAAGTCATCTCAATGGAAAGGTAAGAACACAGATAATACACATGTTCAATCCAATGGAAACAACTCTTACCGGGTCCGTTTGGACGAACAAGTCTTTCAGAAGCTGTCCTTTTTAGAGGACTGACTGTAGAATTTGAAGCGCCTCTGATGGAGAAAGCAGAGGCAGGTTTGCATGCTGCGGTCAGAGCTGAAACAAGCAGAAGATCCAGGTGAGACACGCAGCTGGAGTTAAACTGACCCATGGTGGCGGATCAGCTGACATCTGACCGCAAACCAGAGGCAGCTTTTAAACTAGAACTATTTAATGAGGATTGATCAAACAGGCGGTTTAACTAAAAAACAAAGATACCACTACTATTTGATGTTAATGGAAAATAAATTCAATCAACATCAAATGTCCCTCGGCAAACATGATGAGCACACAATAACAACATCATTAGGGAGGAACAGTAGCTTTTTGTAGTTGAATGTTTGAGTTTCATCACAAGTCAGACTTTACAGGTCTGTTTTCTTATCAAGTGAGAGGATTTGCCAGTGTTTAAAGTTCAATGGGGTCAGACTCACATTTACTCTTGAAATAAGATTTCAGAAAGGTAGAGCTAATTCTGATTCAAATGTAAGATCAATGGCTGGGATATATATTGACATATCAATATCGTGATACAAGACTAGTTATTCTCTTAGATTTTAGAATCCATAATATCCTAGTATTATATATATATATATATTATTGCTGTTTCCTGATTTTAAAGGCTGCATTACAGTCAAGTTATATCATATTTTGAACTCACCAGGCTTGTTGCCTTTCCATTATTTGCCTTTACTCACTAAATCCACATTACCGGTTGTTATTTTTCAAAATTCTCATTGTGTAAATGTTCTTCATTAATGAATCACCCTTTGATGAGAGACAACTAAAATAATAAAATAGAGACATTTCCAATATCTCTAAAAAAAAGTGTCTACGTATGAAGTACGAACTAAATGTGTGAGAATATGATGTGATGGTTTTATAGCATCCAATGGCTAGATATTCATTTATTTATGTTAAATTACCATGTTCAATTGAAAAGAATAAAGCAATTTCTTTATATTCTATAAAAGTCCATTGAAATGCAATGTCAATCTACTTGCAATAATACTAATGTCATGTAAAAGTAGAATCATATAATGATCATTTCTCAAGACATGGGAAAAAAAGAGACATGATTGTAAAGGAGAAGTCTGTCTGATAGTAAATGCTGAGTGTGCATGCGTTCTCACGTGGTCCAGTGTTCTTCCCAGGAGTTGTGAAGAGTCTAGCCTTCAGCACAGTTTTCAAAGGGGATGGTTTAGGTGCAGCTCCTCCAGAAACTGTTACAGAACAAGTACAGAGATGCTGATTCAATAAAGTAGTAATAAAGAATTTTTGTAAAATGATTTGTAGAAGAAAAAAACAGACCATTTCTGGTATAACCGTAAAGTTTCTTTGAGCACCTGTAAAATTGCTTGATAAATTAAATGTATTTATGATTATTTAAAGGTCCCATGTCATGCTTTTCTGGATATTACCTTTAATATAATCTTCAGGGTAAAAAACAATTGATCAGATTAAAAACAGGTGTAATTTGAATCTGACCGTTATAAACTATGACAATGAATCAATATCTAGAATGCAAAAATTAATATGTACATCCTCCGTGATGGACTGAGTGAAATACCCAGAAGATCTTTCAACTCATCACTTCACCCTGGATAAAGCAATTATGATCCAACTCCCACTTACTTCTCCAAAGCTTTCTATGTTGTCCATGCAACGCAGCTAACAAAGGGAGGATACAGAAATGATAGGATCCAACAAGAAGGCATGTCAACAGAGTGACATCACAGTTGGATGCTGCGCTGCCCTTCAGAATTAAAGAGGAACCGTTGAAAGAATGAACTGTAAATTCAGTCCAAGTGCAGCTTCGAAGTCCTGTGTATCCGGCCATCGGCTTTTAATTGAAGAATAGAAAATAATAAGGAAACTGCTCTTTTTCTGCACCTCAGACAACATCAGTTGTGCCTACGTACTCTCCTCCAGGCAACGCTGTGTGTGTGAACTAGAGTGGAATAGAACCCGTTCCCATAACAACCACACAAGGGGGGTCCCCAGTTTGGAAAATAGGCCCTCTCAGCCAATCAGAGACCTGTATGGTGTTGAAGATGCTGCGAGGAAAAGAGCCCTCTGTTCCTTTTTGTATAATACTCTAATAAAATGTAAAAAACACAACACACCAGCACCACTCAGAGCTCAGCACTGGAATGATCTTAGCGTTGTATACCGATTGTTGATAGCTTTGAAAGAAGTCATAATTTCTCTCCCTCCTTCTCAAATATTTGTTCTCTACTTTATTGACATTAATGGGAGAATGTTCATTTCACGTCACAGGTATTAGATGAGGTAGATAAGTGTCCAAACAATGTCAAAATATGGAAATGTATTCATAAGTGTGTGTCTTATTTTTCATAATGTTTGTTTGTAAGGACAATTTGATATTCCTCTTTTTTATAGAGCCTAAAATAAAGACAACTAAAAAAGACATCACAATATTATAAAGATGTATGTTAGCAGATGTGGGGGTATTTAATCTGAGACAGATTTGCCCTGGTGAGGTTTACATCCAAGCCTAGCCCTCAAGTGGGTCACCATTTAACAAAGAGGCCCCCCCCCACCTTTTGGTCCAGATGTTTTCAGAAAACACGCTTTGACATAGTGGCCTGATGCTGGAGAACTCCTGCATGAAACAGATTTGATATCATTGTGCTTTTGTTCCTAAAAGCTCTGTAAGAGATGGTTTGGCTTACCGTGTGTACTCCCTTCACTCGGCTCAGTGAGGCTCCAGGACGGCCCCAGGGTCTTGCGTGGTAGTCTAGAAGAAGGCACTGGGGGAGGGCCCATGAGAGAGGGTCGAGAGGAAGTTTGAGGAAGTCGAAATCCATTCAGTTGAGGCTTGATGCTTGATGTTGACACATTTCCATGGGTTGACTCTTCTGTCTGCACTCTCTGACTGCCTGTGTTCAATGGAGCACAAATAAATATCAGAGGTGAGCAGCATGAACACCGTTATCAAAGGATAAACAAGCATACTGGGTTGTGTCATGAGTAAAAAGCTGGAAGTTAAAACATCCACAGAGCTCCCAGACAGGTCAAATCAGCCATAATAAACCAGCCAATATTTGATTTAACAGGTAATATTGAGTCCTTTTCATGGGATATTTGTCCATCAGAAAAACTAGTAAAAAGCATATCTATAAAGCTAAGAAAACAATGTGTATATTATTAATGAAACAAATAAACAGGATCCCCAACACCTTACCCCATTTGTTAATTATAACTTTCAATATCAAATTGTACACAACTTACCAGCAAGTATCTTACTCATTACAGCAACCATGTCAAATCTGATCAAATACAAACAAATAAACTAAAACATGTTGTAGTTAAAGCTAAATAATGCATCCCGTGAAGTTTCCATGTAGCTGGAGCATGAGAAAGTTACTGATTTTTTTTTTACTATGCTCAGGGAGCTTGTTTCAAACATTGTTTTTTCACTATTGGCGAGATCAAAACCTCCCTTTCCTTCCCCTGATTTTCCGCCCGTACAGATGGCTTCCCATCAGAGGAAGAGTCCCCCTCCTTCCCCAGAACTCCTCTCACTATGAAGAGCAGCAGGGCAGAGGGAGTTAGCTGTGTATTCACAAGACAAGAGACGACATCTGTGTCCGACATTGTTCCTGTGGAACATGGCTGAGCTCACCAGGAGGACCACACTCTATTACTGGTTCTTCTTTGTGTTTCCACCGCCCAGAGCCCTAGTGGTGCTGCGTCATTGTGTCATTGTTTGTGACGTAACCGTTTACAGAGCAGTCTGCTCTATTCACCAACACAACCAACGCCAGTCCCAGAACCAAATACAGAATGACCCGCTCTGAAGCAGTCCGGTATCACTGCGGCTCATTCAGAGACACACATGGATTTGAGTTTTTTTTAAAAACTGGTGTTAGGGTCATTTCATGTTTTTGGTGGATTAAAAAAAGTCTTTCAGAGTATGAACGCCATCTTGCTATATTCAGATAAATACTTTGTAATGTTTTTGAAGACAGGAGGAAAACTTCTGCGATCATCGTCTCCTCTCGGTTGCTCCCCACTGCCCCCAACCTGAAAATAATGAGTGACAAGCTGATAGTAACCATAGTAACACGGAAGGGCCCGGAACAGGGGGTTTTCAAAGTCTTGGCTTTCAGACCATTCAAATATTGCTAAATACATATTATAAATAGTGCTTGATCAATAAAAAAAAGGTAGTTATTAATAAGGTTATTACTAAAAAACAATAATAATCCAATCTAGAGGCAATTATGTAATGTAACATAATTTTTTATATTTATATTTATTTTACTGACGCAGGAGAAAGTAGATAAATATACGGCCTGTTTGATCGCGTTAGAGCTAGTTGTAGTTAGCCTCTGCATGCTCCAAGTTCAAAATACCTAGCTTTCAAGCAAAGATTATGATGACATGTACAGCAGGGGTACCCAAACTTTTTTGAACCGAGAGCTACTTTTAAAGTTGCCAGTCTGCCGAGATCTAGCAGTCCAAATAGAGAGGCGCAGCCATTACTGACATATAAATGTGTATTTACCTGGTAGTAGGCTGTCAGTAATGGCTGCGCCTCTCTATTTGGACTGCTAGATCTCGGCAGACTGGCAACTTTAAAAGTAGCTCTCGGTTCAAAAAAGTTTGGGTACCCCTGCNTTTCAGAACGAGGCGGAAAGTATTAAAAGAGGGGAAAATCACTCCAAGTCTGGGCATGTTGAGAGCTGTACATACACACAAGGGGAGTTAGTCGGTTCCGTAACGGCCCGTCTACACTACAGGCATCGAAAAATGCTTTCAACGCTTCGCCCATTCACTTGAATGGGGTGACNTTGATACAGAGTTGGAGTTTACTCACACGTCAGATACTACAGTGGGTAATGTTTTCAAGAAACATTGAACAGTGCTGCCACATATGACACAGGGAAAAAAGAAAAGACTCTGAACCCTTTCTTTGCCATTATATAAAAATAGTGTTGCTACAAAAGTATAAATTATGCGTACTAATAACACAACTCAGATCTGAAGCTACACAGGAATTTGCTGCAATAAGTGCAATAAAAAAGACAAAATTAATAGAATAAAACCCTTTTCTTTTTTTTGCATTTTAGTATAAAAAGAAATGGCTTTAAAATAGGATGCAAGCAACACTAGTTTCTTAACCTGAATTGATAATAGACTATAATCAATTTAAACAGAACAGATCTTAATGTTTGCATTCTTATACCATTTTGTACAATAATTATAATAAATAAGTTCAAACAAACTAAAACTTGGTGGCAATCGAGTGGGGCTAGATCTTAGAAATGTTTTTAGGGGCCAAGAGCCGGCCCTGCTGCGGTAGAAACAGAAAGAACCAGGGCACTAGCTCCGAACTGGCCCTGGAACTGCTTTGGTGGGAAAGGGGCATTAGAGGAACTGCCCAGTGGCACCCTCTGATGGGGATACTTCTTTACTACAAAAACATGTATAAGAGGTGCAGAAATGCATTAAATCAAACAAGTTAATGTTCATCCTTTAATCTCACTGGTCATTTTTTATTATTTCTGCAGTTATGGGGCAAATTCGTGAATCAAAGATATTTCCTATTGGTCACTCATAACATTTTGGTGTTACTTTGAAGGATCCTATTATATCAGCTACAGTACATAAAACCCACACAAAACCATAGGTGTTGATTTCAAACCTACACAAAACTTTAAGTAGAGTCCAAATCAACTTTTCTACTTCTTATGTTTCAAATGATATGCCTAAGCAGATTGTTTACAAAGCATTACCCATTTACCCAAATGGAAAATAGTAAGGAAATCATTAACTCTCTGCTTAGTTAAAAGTAGGAGATTTATGAGGGCATTTGTTGTGACCTACTGTCAATGTTTGATTACCAACATTTAAAGGTCAACTTACTCTTTGTGAAAGTGTATCACTGGTTTAGCTTAACTGTATAACAAAAAACTAAATATTTATTTAACATGGCCCACTTTATATTTCTTACCTGTGCTGCTCTTCAGCTTGGACTGTGGTGTCCCGGCTTTGGAGGCCTTGAAATCATCCCTCCCCCGGGTTGGCTGCCTCAGCCTGCTGAACAGAGGGGATGGTCTGGGACTGGCAGGTGGAGGTTGTAAAAGTTGTGCTACTCTTGTTTGTCGAGGAGCTGGTCGTGCACGAAATGTGCTCTTACTCTCATCAGATGAGGCTCCCGTTGTTGTCACTTCATTGGACTCTAGCTGCAAAAAGAACAATTTCTCATTCAGTCCCTCATCTTTGTGCAATTGGCCCCAACAGTTATTTTATCTGTTGTTAAAATGCCACTAACTTTTCAGTTATAACATCATTTCTAAGTTCAATCCATCTGGATTTGATGTGGCTTAAAGTAAAATATGTCAGAACATAAATATGAACAGCACTGTAATGAGAATATGACAATGAGTCAATACTCACCACCAGGCTGATCCTCTTCACCTCTCTTGAGGAGTTCTTAGCTGGTCGGTTTCCCGCCTCAGTCGGAATGGCCTGTTTATTGAGGGCATTGCTGCTCAAGTTCCCTGTTCGGGTCTGGCCCAGGTGGGTTTTAGCTTTGGGAGTGGTAAAGCTAGATGAAAACCTTGCAGTTGCACTCTTTTCCCTCGGTGGCCTGGATGACGGTGATGAACTCTCCGATGAGCAGCGAGGACGCGTCTTGGGCACAGAAGGCTGACCTACAGCTGAGCCTGATGCGACCTTCATTTGGTCTAACACTCCCTTCTTTGGAATTGATTTGGGATCAGTTTGGCCACTTCTATCAGGGGATTTTCCTGAGGATGAGAAGCAGAAGGTCTGGTTGCCAGAATGCTCTGCTGTTGCAGTTTCTGCTGCTTGGCATGAGGCTGCCTGTTCTGTTGCGAAGCTGGCGTTACTGCATACTTCTGAGGCAGGTTTATTTGCAGCTGGGTTCGGGCCAGGTGGGCATGCTCCACTCTGTCCCTGTCCACCCGTAGCAGTAGGGCCAGACGACTGTGGAGCAACCGAATTAGCAGCCCCTGTACTCATTCGTCTCGGAGCATCATTGACCACTTTAGTGGTGGTAGAGGCAATCGCAGTGCTGCTCCTTAAATTGGTTGGACTAATGCTGTCAGTAGTTCCTCTTTGTGCTTCAGTGTGTTTATTGTTCACGCTAACTTGTGATGGTTTTAGCTGTGAAGAAGAGCCTGACGCTGATAACTGATGCACATTTCTTGTAACAATTTTTGATTTGACACTGCTGAAGTCTGACTTGGGAAACTTCTTGATTTCCATTTTCTTGACCTTTGTGACTGCAACCAAATGATTAGGAGCTGCAGAGTTTTGCTGCCGTTTAACAGGGTTGTGTCCTGGGTTTCCTATGTTCTCAGTACAGGGAGACACTGAAAAGGAGGGGGGGCTGGGTATCATGTTCCCAATGCTTTGTACTGGAGTGGAAGTATGAATAACATGATCAGTGTCTTGCATAACTGACGGAGAGTGCATAAAGGTATCGCCTTGTTCTGGTGTGAATGCTGCAGTGAAACAGAGCAATGGCTCTTTTTGGGAACCGGCAATCTGAGCTTCCTTTCCGCAATTTGCAGGAGATTTTTCACAGACAAAGGTCTTCAAAAGAGCTCCCTCATTCTCAGCTGGCAGAGCTACAAAAGGGCTGGATGTAGCCATATCATTTTCTTCACTAGGTAGCATATCCTCAGTGAAAGTCAGGCTAAAACACATATGGCCCATGTTCTCCTCGATGACTTTTTCTGTAGATTTTTCAAAGACATCCTGCAGACTGGTTGACAGCAGGTTAGATTCAGTGGGAAATGTTGAATGGCCGGCAGCCAGAGACATGGATGACTCATCCAGGGAAGAGACCAACAGGGAATGATCCTCGAAGCAAAAACTGTTAGTCCTAATTACCATTTCCCCAGAGCTCAGGGAGCAGAAGTCATTCTCAGGGGACCCTCTACGGGAAGTGTCAACTGAACTCAATCGGCTCCCAACAGAGTCTGGAGACATCACTGCATAGCTACTCCCATCTTCCGTGTTCTCACTGAAAGTGTGGTACTTGTCTGATTCTGACTCATGGCTGCTCATCAGACTCAAGTTTTCATTCCAGAAATTCACACTGCCAGTAACAGGTGTGACAATAAATGTTTGGTTCAGGTTCAGGCTCACATCACTGAGCAAAGGATCCTTCGGTAAGGTGGTGTTGTAGAGGTTATCCAAGGAGGAGGTGTCGCTGAGACAGCACTCAGGGGAGCTGTTGGCTTCCCGGTCACTGGGGTTTGAAATACTACTGTGGGAGTCCGGTGAAGGCGACAGAGACGAGCTGTATAGACTCTCTGGAGAGAGGGCTTCTCTGTGGGGTGGAGGAACTGTGCTCGCAACTTGGTCCATAGACATGCTGAGAGTTGTCTTAGACATTTTGGACACAGGATTTCACCTACTTCTGTAGATCACCTCAAATTAGTTTGGTAGCACTTATTCAGGCATCAATATCTGTAAAGATGGGGAAAAGGTCACATTTTTTAAACATTTATCAACAGAATCTTTGAAGACTTTGTAATTTCACTGAATGTTAGCAGAAGCACTCAATACTAAGCTAAAGCACAGATATTCCAATATAAAATCTATCTCGGGCTCCATAAATGCTAAGGCATGCCTTGGTAAGCCTTTGTAGCCATTGTAACAGTGGATACTTTAAATATGTATGACTTGGCTCAATGAAAAATGCAAAAGCCATCATGATAATGCTCAAGGGAAAACATTTTGCAAGTCTGTCCAAATGATTTCCTACTTGGGCTATGCAATACACAATGTGATTACATTAAGATTGTTGAATATCAGGGTTCTTATGTTTTGCCAGACACTGCTGCTGTCTCTCATGGAACTTGGTTTCATAAAAGCCTAAATGTGAGGCTTGCCAAGAAGTAACAAGACATGTTTCTACTTGTAAAATGAGCCCTTTGGCATGAGAAATATATCGCAGAGTCTTAACCGCTTTGTTGTGTACCGTTGTGTTTATTTAAGCTGACTGGACTGCTAAGCTTGCCAGGCACTACTACAACAAAAGCACCATTGTGGTATGTACCACAGGAGAGCAAGATATCAAGTCACCAACAGCCCGAAAGTGTTCCAGTATGCAGATCCCAGACATCCTGGTGCATATAAGAAAACCCAACAATTGAGAAACTGAAAAACAGAATAATAAATAACCTAGTCTGCTGTACTTCTGTCACGTTTAAAGGGACAGTATACTGGTTAAGGAAGGAAGGGTGGAGGCTAAGAAGGTTCTGGCTGTCATATTCTAATGCAAAAATACTACATATCTAATGAAAACAAGAGTTAAGTGCATATTGTAAAGCATGTTGTTAACCTTTTCTTTTTTTATTCGTGAGTTGCATCCTGCTTGCTGTTGGCAGGTGTGTGTGTGTAATACTGCTAGGATAGAAATATATTTTATTGCAATATATTGCAGCAAAACCGTCTGGGTGTCAAAATAAGTCATTTCTTTCCCTATGTAACCACTGTACATAGGGAAAGGAATGGCTTATTAACCGTCTGGGTGTCAAAATAAGCCATTTCTTTCCCTATGTAACCACTGTACATAGGGAAAGGAATGGCTTATTAACCGTCTGGGTGTCAAAATAAGCCATTTCTTTCCCTATGTAACCACTGTACATAGGGAAAGGAATGGCTTATTTTGACACCCAGACGAAAACAAGGCTCTACTAAAGTGTTAAAGAGTCATAGACACCTGTAGATGCCTGACATGACAACAGAGTTAATTGTAGGTCTGGGGTACACAAAACTGTAATTACAGACAGTTTTTTCTCAGGGCCAAAATATCCACCTTTACAAACCAAATGTTGCTACCACATTGACTCAATAAGAATTTTGAGTATAACCTACAAATGACACATTCAGCAAGTCTCAAATCGAATGGATTGATAAGTTTCTTTATAAGAAAGTGTCAAATCAAAAACATAATGCTATATATAAATCTGGACCCTACCTTTGAACATGCACACTTCAAGATGTTAAATCATTAAAAAATGTTGGACCCAAGAGCAATGTTCAGTCAGTAAAGATAACATTATAAATGAAGTCTCTATTCTATTGCAAGTGATTTTAAGGACTTTAAAAATGTTAATATGCTTCAATCATTAGGTGTTCGTATTTAAAATGGCTTACGTTTCGACCGTCCTGCTGATAAGATACTTTATCAAAAGCAGCTCTGCTATTATCAACATGACCCAAAGTCCAAATCTGGATGAATCATGTTGGTTTAACAGGCAGAGAAAAAAAAACAGCGTACACTGCATTGACCTTCTGTACAATCGAATGAAATATACTGCCTTGGCAAACCTTTGTGCACATTGAACCTTGGCAGGAGCTGCCTCTCCAATACCACTGCAGTGTCTTCCCACACACAATATAACAGAACAGAGATGTTTTTGGTTTAAATCGTGACTACTAGGCATTATGTAAAGTACAACTGCAACTGAGACAAACCACGACCAGGCAGACAATGTACAAACAATGACACTTATAAGACACTGAGCCAACAAATAGAAAGAAAAACTGCCTGTAAAAATATTCAAAAGTGCTTACCTCTGACTTAAGAAGGATCAACTACATTATGAACCAACTCAAATACTGCCACTCTTTCCATTCACTGATAACAGAAGAAGAGAAAATGCGTCCACTATCAGCTGCCTGCCGTATCACGTCAGATCACGTTGTTGCAGGTTCAGCCAGCTCATTTTACCCTCTCAGAGGCAATCCCATTACTGCTGTCCCTCCAAAGCACTAAATCCAGCCAACTGGGCAGGCAGTGGTGTGCGAGTGAGAGAGCTTCAGCCAGCGGCCCCCGTCCCACCACTCCTCCCTCCTCGTGTTCAGCCGTGCATCAGTAACATCACAGCCTGAATGAGGGTGCCCCCTGTGCAGGAATAAGGTTATTTCTTTCCCTCGTGACTTCACTCCGGGCCCAGTGCAGCAATCTCTCTGGCCAGGCAGTGTCAGACAGTATCAGAGTTGGCTGCACATTGCTCCACAGTGCAGGCATGTCAAGGTCCGGCTAAAGACTGAGCTCAGTGTAAGCTCCACTCCAGAGTGAGCAAGGAGGAAAGCTACATATTACCTTATCCATGCCGAGCCCAGTGCAGGAGGAGTGGCCTTGGCCTGCCAGGCTGAGTTGGCATTCACTGTTGCTAAGCAGCCAAAGTCCCTCTTTTATGAGGGAATGTTTCAGGCTGCTTTTTAGTAAGGGATGAGTGAAAAGGGGAGCAGAATGACGGGAGGCCTGGTTTCCTGGAGGAATGTCGCTGTTGAATCGCTTATTCAGAGACACTTTCCACAAATGTTGGTTACTGTAAGGCAGATGAGTTATTCAGAGTTCTCCAATGATAATGTCACTGTCTGATGACACTCCCTCTTGTTATAGACAAACAGCTCGACATCTGATCCCAACGCTACAGCAGTGGTGTGACACCAGCATCTAAGGCCCCCTAAGACCTATGCTATTTCTGCCTAATCTATACAAGGCCTCTGACCCTGGGAACTGCAGTCTAATCTTAACCAGAGACGAGATGTAAATCATGGTATAGAGCGGACTTATTATGTCCCCTGAAAATAAGTCCTGTAAAATCTGTTATTAGGAGAGTCTAGTTATGTATTCTAAGCTTTTGACATCGACATCTTTGGTTTACATGCAGAACTAATGTCCATTTTCCACTTTAAGATGGGTATGTTGCCAACTAAATAGTATATTGTAAACTACGAACTCATCCATGCAACATATATTTCAAACCAGTAGGGGTACCCTCTGACACCTGACACTCACAGTAAACTCGCAACTACTGTGGGCTCTAATGGATGGTCTTTCCTTGCCTTGGCTTGGCTGACAGGACATATCAGTATCATACAGGGAGCAGTTATGAGTAGCAGAGACAGAGCTGCACAACACTAGAGCAGGGCAGCGGGTCAGGGAGATTCCAGCAGCATACCACAGGGACAACGCTGTCCTCTGTAAGCCACTGGGGAACAAAACCAAACCAATGAGCTGCCATAGAAGAACAGCATGGCACTGTCTTTCAAAAGTCAGAATATCAGCCGGTCTGCTCCAGAAACAAGTAGAAAAAGGCTTTCAAGACAAAGCTGTGGGTCTATGACATCTACTGAAAAACAGAGGCAAGTCACATCTGTCAGCAGCTGTCCTAAAGGATCTTGGTTCACTTTTCTCTTAGTTAGCCTAAACAGTGATGAATACACATGACATTTGCAGGGGGTGGAAAATGAAAAATAAACAATAAGAACAAACATTAGATTGGACCGTCGCTAGTATGTTTTTTTGACAGGCTGAAGGTCAAGATTGAACACTCAAGCTATTGTTGGGTATACACTATACCAGGGGTCGGCAACAGGCGGACCGGATCCATAATCAATACATTAATAGGAGATTTCAATTTTGACGGGGCGATTCTATTTTAACCACCGCCGACAGGGGGCGAAAGAGACGAGTGAGCGATACAGGGAGAGAAACACAGAAGAAGAGATGAGAGCGCAGCAGAGAGAAGCGGACAGGGAAGTGAGTGAAGAGAATAATTAGCGATACAGGGAGAGAAGATGAGAGGAGAGTGAACAGGCGTGTTAGCGGCAGACAGGGAGAGACAAATAATTACACATGGCGCTCTCCAAGAAGAGGAAAGTGGACAGTGAGAGCAGAGCTTGTGAATATTTGTTACAGAAAGTGAGGGGTTTTAGGTTGCCATAACGCTGTTGACGGTCTTATTATACATCCATTGGTTGGTTTTGTGGCATTTGTAACGCTGTGCAAACTTAAGCGCACACAGGGTGGAGAGGTGGAGTGAGTTTGAGCGATGGAGAGAAAGGGAGAGAGAGAGAGGAGAGAGAGAGAGAGAGAGAGAGAGAGACAGAGAGAGAGAGGAAAGAGAGAGAGATATAGGGAGAGAGAGAGAGAGAGAGAGAGGGAGGAAAAGAGATGCCTCGTTTATCTCCCCTGTGTTATCAGAAGTTTCTGTAATCTTTTGAATAATGTAGTTCTTCTTCTTTTAGTAGTTTGTTTAAATGTTTTAATAATGTTGTTGTTGTTGTTTTTGTTTGTAGAAGTGCATCATTCTTTGATTTATTGTAAATGAATCTTTTTGATCTGTTCTGATGATAAACTGAAGCCNGGCTAATGTTGGGCTATAAAGGAACTACAGCACGGTCACATGACTTCACGTCACCACCGCTAAGGTAAAGATGGCTAATGTTGGGCGTGATTACGTTTCGTTGTCTCATTTAGACACCGCCCTTTTTAAAAGTCATCAGTGGGATATTTACTCACGTAACTTATCTGGTAGAACGAACCATTAAAATCTTATTATACTTGACAATAAATAATTATTTTTCTCAAACAAACTGATGAACCAAACCTCCGTGTGCAGCCATCACATGCAGTCTGTACGGCAGAGACTCTGTTCGGGGGTCGTTCTTCAAAGCACAGGTGTAGTTCCCAGAATCCTTTGCAGTCAGAGCGCTGAGCCTGAGGGCGGGGCCAGACTGAGGGAGGGCGTGGCCGTCTCTGGACCAGGTGACCTCCAGCTGGTGGAAAGTGCAGCGTGCAGAGCAGAGCAGAGAGACGGCTCCGTCTGGTTCACTGGAGTCCTTGATCTGCATTGGATCCCCATCTAAAGGACAGTCAAGAGGTTCCATTGACTTGCAGTCTCTAGACTTCAGATGGCACTTTATTACTCCTGACTTTCCTTGTAATCACAATTACACAATTACTACATCAGCATCATTACAGGGACTGAAGTGAAACAAGGCCATCAGTCATCCTTTATAACGTTGATAGTGCAGTGATGTTACATTGAAATCAGACTTCAGGGCAAACCTTTGAGCGCGGCATCATTTGTGTTAACTTAATTAATTATCTTTAATAAAGTGCCATGAACCCCAAATAACCATAACCTGTTTTCATCAAATCAAGGTATGAAAAGAATGCCTCCAGAATATCTCCATCATGAAGGCAAAGAGTGAATTCCTGCTGTGAGCTCTGTTTGTGAAGGCTAGGCTAACATCGTAGCTGCTGCATGAACACTCAAAATGACGTCCTCTAAACTCGGCCTAACTACAGCGGAGATGTCATTGTTTACATGTTACGTGTTCCCCGTGTGTTTCCCCTGTAGCTCCTCCCCCTCCAGGTGAGCTGCACCTGGAGGGGGAGGAGCTAAAGTTCAGAAGCAGAAGAGGGAAGAGCATTTCACTGACTGTCCTTCATTTTATTTCTATTCTAACCTTTTATATATCACCATATTGTATTCAATATGCTCTTAGATAACCTTTTATTTTATTTGTTTTGTTATGTTCTCCTCATAGCACTGTGAAGCGCCTTGAGATGACGCTGTCTTTAAAGTGTGCTATGAATGAAATGTATTATTATCATTAAGAGGCGTCTGTCGTTGGGACTGCTGTGGTTCTGCCGCTCAGCCTAAGATGTTTGTTCACTTGTTGAATTGAAATAACTCCAGTGGATTTGATTATTTAAAGGTGTCTTCTGTGTTGTATCTGGGTCAATGGTGGATGTGTGTGTTAGCCCCATAGGGCCACCTGAGGGCGGGGCGTAACAGGACATCAGTCTATAGGTCAGACTATATTAGAACGCATAGGAACATTTGGTTGAAGAGATGCAGAAGGGTAAAAAACACTAACAATAAAATAATACATGTAGACAAATATATTTAGTTAATTCACGCTGTCTGCATCGTTGCTGTTACCCGGTCAGGATTATGAATGTTAATGCTCATTAATAATAAGTGTTAGCATAGCAACACGATGCTCTTACCACTGACTGTGACTCTCACTCCTGGTTGGCCAGTAAAATGTCCTCTGCGGTCATTAGCTTCCACTCTGAAGCGAAGAGTTGCATCGTCTCCCTCCTGTAGATCTGAGATCTGTAGAGAGCAGTTTCCCTGCTTGTCTCCCAGGTATCTGTAGCGAGGGTTGTTCCTCTCGTGAGTTCCTCTCTGATTCGCTGTCGTACACAGACGGAGTTACGCCCTGACAAATAAGATGGTTCTGGCACCAGACGACTCTCCGGATCTCTATCAGAACTTCTCTTCCTTCTTCATCCCTCACAGACTTCAGTGTTGAGAAGGTGCAGGGGAGGGTGACCTTTGACCCTTTCACGCCACAAACCGGACCTGGATAGTTCACACTCTGATCCAAAGCACCTGGAGACACACCTGGTTGCAGAACAAGGAAAACATACTTCAGTTTCTTCAATCTCTCTGAGCGTGAAGGCTTGAGAGATGTGTGGTTTGATCTCATGCCAACAGGACGACAGCACCGGAGAGACAGACGAGTGTTTGGACCGAGAGCCGGTTGGACTGTCGGCTAAACAGTGTGGTAGAAATACAAACGATGACCGGAGCTCACCATGTGTGTGGTATTATCATTCAGAGCCTCACAGTCCCATACGGTGATGCCCAGAGATTAGATGATGACATCCTAAAACCAAGATGGTGACGACTGTAGGAAAACCCTGAATGTCCTCTTCCAACATGAGAGTCACATGATATCAAAGGTATCAACTGTAGCTGTGAACATGACAGGATGTGTACTCTCATGTTGGAAGAGGACATTCAGGGTTTTCCTACAGTCGTCACCATNTGGGCTGAACGCTGCCGGGGTGGGGGGGGTCAGACCTGCTCACAGACATGAAGAACCACTGATCTCTGTCATGCAGGGGGGGGTCAGGGCTGCTCACAGACATGAAGAACCCCCTGCAGAGGAGTCTCTTCGTGCTCATTGTGGGTCTGTTTGCAGTGTTTCAGATGTATTTGTAGTCCTTGTGGGTCTTTTTGTAGTCCATTGAATGGGAGTACAGGGTAGACCCATACTATGTGCCTGTACCCTGTGTTCCCATTCAGTAATACCTGCTTTCAGCTTGTCCTTAAAAAAACAAAAAATGTAAATCAAAAAAATGAAATCTGTTGAATCTTTTTCTCAAATGAAAATTCAACGACAGAAATTCAAATCTTATCAGAATTAATATTTGCCTCCTCTGTCGGTCTAAATCAGACCCATGTATTTGGCTGTTGAGTAACTGAGTACTTGTGATGTTGTAAGTAAGCCTCATTGTATAAATACTTGAGCTTTACCTGAAGAGACATTCTGAGTAAAGGACTGTGAGGATGTGTTGTTACTGCAACAGAGAACTTCTTCATCTAAACTTATCTTTCCTTCACTCTCACTTCCCTTTGTGCGTCGGCTGCTCAACATTATGCTCATACACTTCCTTCTATGTATATTTATTTTGTCCTGCATGATGCATGTACAGTATATGTCCCCTCACAGGACACAGACACATCCTTCAGGTTCTTTGTTCTGAACTAGAAACACAAAAGTAAAAGCAGTGCTGAAAGACCTCAGTGTACCTGTGAGGAGACACACCCCGTCTGAGGTATAGTCAGATCTCTGTACGTCTGGGGCTTTTCACTCAGAAACTTCACACCCTATTTACCCATCACCATATTGGTTGGTCAT
>NW_011369947.1:10756248-10765279 GCF_000735185.1 Notothenia coriiceps
TCTGTTTTTTTTAAGGACAAGTTGAAAGCAGGTATTACTGAATGGGAACACAGGGCACAGGTCCAACGTATATACTATGGGTCTACCCTGTACTCCCATTCAATGGACTACAAAAAGACCCACAAGGACTACAAATNAAGATCGGGAAAAATCGGTATCGGCGAATTGTCAAAATCAAATGATCGGAATCGGATCGGGAGAAAAAAAGGTGATCGGGACATCCCTATGCTTGACCAAACATTCCCTCAAGTCAGAACTGAGGTCACAAAAAATAAGCAGTCTCAGAGCCCAATATGATCAGTCCACCAGGATCAACATTAAAACTAAATATCGTTCCAGGGCAGGCTAACCGAGGTTAACCAATAAGCACCAGCATGTGTGTATGAGAATGGCCCTGACACAATTTCCGCCCAGATTTAAACTCCTGGCAGGACAAGTTCCAGCTCAATTCTCACACTGAATAAAACAAAGTGAGTGAGGGACTGCAATATAAGAGGGAAAGAAAGAGAAACTTTAAAACTGTTCAATTGTTATGATGTGTAATCGTCTGAAACTGTTAAGTCATGATGTGTAACGGTTAACAACGAAAAAGGGAAACTCAAGCTGCTGCTACACTTTATTTTATTTATCTAAAATTAAGCACTTTTAAGATGCACATATTTACAAAAGCTATTTTATTTTTAATAGCAGCCCGAGAGAAACATTACACATATGCACAGTATTTACTGTATATCTGTATAGTTCAATGTTAATTGACAATACATAGTTTTTTTGTTGTTTTTTTTAAAAATTGTACTTTCTTTCTTTTTTGGTAGTCAGTTGTTGATTACATGCAGACGTTGATACAGCTACATGCTACTTCAATATATATCACACTAACTCAAAAAGCAACTTAGACATTTTGAAGATCCGGACCTTTGCATGGGGAGACTTTCTCTAACTGGACCTCGTTGAATTTTAGTTGAATATCCCTGCCATACATACATATTATGTTCAGCAGGATAATCTCCATATATTAACATGATCACTTTTTAGGAAAGGTAAGCACAAATGTAATGTCCAGAAGTGAAACNAAAAATTGTACTTTCTTTCTTTTTTGGTAGTCAGTTGTTGATTACATGCAGACGTTGATAAAGCTACATGCTACTTCAATATATATCACACTAATTCATAAAGCAATTTAGACATTTTGATGTTCCGGACCTTTGCATGGGGACATTTTCTCTAACTGGACCTCGTACTTAAAACTATATATATATATATATATTTGCATTAATTATCTGGCTTAATTTTTGGGGATTTATCAATGTCAAAAAGGAATAATGTCCATTACGTCCGGTTAGGGTCATGTCTATGTTTAAAAATATTTAACATTTTCAGCTCATGAAAGTATAGCAAACCATATTAGCATTTTGGTTGGCTAAACAAATATTTTTGTGCATATCATTTGACTTTTCTTCTCCAAGTCCAATACGATGTCTTAAATGTCTGAATTTGTCAGTCCAAAACACAAAACATGATCAGTTATTTGGGATTAAAAAAACGAGAGAAAGGTAGGATCTGATATGAACACAAAAAACACAATTTTCTAAATTAGTTTGCAGTTGTTTTACTGTCAATGGACTATTCAAATTGTGTTCTTATCTCTCAGCTGAAAGGTGCCACTGCTGAATAATAATGTTTTACCCTGCAAAACTTAACACAATAAACAGATTGAAAATCCAAGATATCAAATTCTAATCAACTTGCAAGGCTGTATTTAAAGCCACAATTACATAGATAGATGATTCTTGTTTTGGTTTGAATCACCTCAACTTTCTTAGCTTCTGTAACACATGCGGTCAATGGTGCAACATGTTGTGATCAAAACAACTGACCCCCCTGCACATGATTGACAGATTATACTCCAAGCAAACACTCCCCCGGCCAGTTAGGTCTATAATTAGACTAGGAGTAAACATACTATACAAATAGCAAGGAAAATACTCCTTAAAGTCCATAAATGGATTCAAATACGGTATCCAAAACGCCTGAGAGACACTTTAAAAGATTAGGGGATAAACTAGTATTAATATAAAGGCCACGGGAGCAGAGGTAGTCGTAGTAAATAGATAAATAAAGTTTAAAAAAGGCGGACTAACAATGACTACATGAAATTCAAAAGTTGAAAAACTAAAATGGAGCGTTGTAACGGTTGACAAAAAACCCTTGAATTAGCTAGCTTAATGTTAGCATGCTAGCTATCAAACAAACAGTCGACCACAGTGCGTGGGTTCATTTCAGTTGACAGGAGGTTGAACTTTTGGTACTTTCAAGTAGTTAACTAAAGTCGCTCACACATGTGGGGGAAAGACACATAAAGAACTACCTTAACACTTCCCCAACAATTTAGACATACAGTGGTCCGTTAAGTTAATACAAATATCCACACTGCGCCTGACTGATGGCTTGAAACGTTACCTGTCATGGGAGCGAGCCGGCGACGACGGGAGCGCGCCTGTGACGATGTCTTAATTACTTTCAGGTGGTCGCCTTCTCTTTATCCGAGAAACCAGAAAAAAATGAAACTGAAAAAACCGTTATATTGTCATTCAAAACTGCTGTCAGAGTATATAATAGTTCATATTATTCCGCAGAAGTGAAGAACAAGTGTTTTTAAGTGTTGGGAAGTAACAAAGTAGGCTACTTTTACTCAAGTAAAAGTACGTTTTATCTTTTTTTATTATGTACTGTAGCACTTTGAGGTTTGTTTCAAATGTAAAGTGCAATACAAATAACATTTATTATTATTATTATTATTAAGTAGGCCTACTGTACAATGTTTTTCTTTTAGCCTATTTACCTCGTTAACGTAAATAATACTCATTCATTACATTGACACATGCATTATTTGTGATTTCATATATATTATGTCACATATGGAGGCAATTTTTCTGCAGAATTAGTACTACTTTTTATACTTATAAGCACATTTCCTTCGATAATACTTCTCTATTTATCTTAATAATGTAGGACTTTTACTTGTAATGGAGTATTTGGACATTAATGCTACCTTTACTTAGGTACATAATCTGAATACTTTTTCCACCACTGACAATAATAAAGTCATTTTATACATGATTTTGAAATGGGCCTAGGCATAACAAGTAGGCTACTTTTACTTTTGTAAAATTAAGTATAATTTGATGCTGATACTTTTGTAGTTTTACTTAAGTGACATTTTGAATGCAGCACTTTTACATGAAACAGAGTACTTTAACAATTTAGTATTGCTATTTTTACTTAAGTAATACATCTTACTTCTTCCACATCTGGTGTTATTTGCCTGTACTTCCACACACTGTGTGAGTTTGTGTCATCCTTTACAACTAGGTCGCTAAAAGTTGAAATCACATGCTGAAATAATAATTGCTTTTTCAGTTCAGCTATGTCGAATGAATGAATGAAATGTTCTGTTGGTTTTTATTCTGAAGAGATCAACCACTTGATACCATCAGATTTTATTATTTCAAATTTGGATTTACAATAATTAAATGATTATTTACCATTATGATACAGGAAGCAAATGTATGTACAATGTAAAAAGTGCATTTTGCTAACAGAAAGAACATGGGGGCACACTGAAAAAAACCCTAGCAGAGGAAAAAGGTGAAGGTGGGAGAGAGTTCCTAAAAAAAAAAGAGTTGCTATAAAAGAACCATTATATCTTCTGAGTCAGTAATATCAATCAAATGTACAATATTTATTCATGTGATCATATCTGGTATTTTACAACAGCCATTTTTAGAATCTACTACTGTGCTTGGCAATACAAAATAATCTGTGTTACTAAGCAAAAAGGGTCACTATCAACATTGTTCATTAGACATTTGCCACTTGAGACATATTACTTACTGCATTGGTTTTGTCACAAATAAGTTTTCCGTTATACAACAGAGGACCAGACACTGTTTTTTGGGATTTCCTCTTGATGGATCTGCAACATGCTACCTGTAGTTGCGCGTCAGGTATTTTTCAGTTGATGTCAAAGGAAAAGCAGGACAAAGGAAAAGCAGGACAAAAACAAAGCAATCTGCTATCTTAGTGGCTCAGTACGGTATCAGTCTGAATGGATTAAATACATAGATTGATGCAGGACAGTATCACAAACTGATACATCAGGCCATTAAGTGCATGAGACAGGATGAATGTACCAAGACAGGATTATTGTTCCACATCAGTGTTAGGCCACATGGCTTCTGTCATTAGTGTGGGTATGAGGTGGGACTCCTCGTCCAGAAGGCAAGTCAATGTGCACGCTGTCAAAGAAAGGGGGAGGGAAGGAGGCCTGGAGGAGGAGCATCATGTGTCTTCTGGGGAAGTTGAAGCTAGAAGAGTAGAGGAAGGCAGGTTTTTTTTCCTTTTGTGTCCACTGGTAGGCAGAGGTGATCAGGCGCTTCTCCCCCTCTTCCTTTTTTTATTTTCTCTCATTTTTTCACACAGGAGGGCCAGCTGAGGCCTCCACATGAAGCAGAAATTATGATGTAAAGGACCACCTAAAACGAAAACAGCACAGAAACTAAGTTTACTTCCTGTTTGATTAATCATGCAGTGAGCCATACAGTTGGAACACCACACCGTGTCAGATTTTGGTTATTTTGGGGAGGTCGAGATAAATGTACACCAGAGGAATACATTTAGCGAAGGTCAACCTCAGCTCAACAGTGTGTAACTAAAATAAAAAACTCAATAAAAGGACAAAATGTCTCCTCTAAAACCCATTAAAACCACTATTTCGATCCGAAAGCCATTACACATAAAACCATGCATTGTAATATAACAGGACTTTAAATATATAGAGCCCTGGTTTTAAATGTTACCTTTTAATAATAAAAGTATATTTCACACTATTTTCCTGGTTTGCTACACACACAAACATGCGAATAAATGAATGTGGCAGTGGTGATCAGGACTGCAGTTGGTTAAAAGCTCCAACTCAGGGAAATAGGAAAATAATATCAATAATCTATATATATATATATATATATATATATAATAGTGTTTTTTTTGCCCATACTCACCAGGCACACTAGCACAATGACAATAGTCAGCTTCAGGTTCTTCATACACATGGCTCGGGCCAGGTTACGACTTGTGGTCTTAAATGTGACCGACTAAACAAAGTATGGAAAGAGAGTAACATCAGTTACAGTTTGTTTAGACTACTGTCAAAATAAAGTATCACGCACATTAAGACAAGTAGGATAAACATTTAAACTCACTGAATCCACCAGATTTTCTGTCTTGTCAATCAGCAGCTCCAGCTTCTCTCCTCTCTGAGCAACCAGGTCTGCAAAAAGAAAGAAAGAGAGCCACAGTTAACTTGAGAGACACAAGGGGCCCAATGTGTTGAAAGTCAAATGATCCGTGAATTCTGACATTTGAGACTTTTTTTAGAAATATTGCGTAATTCTGTGGCCAGGGGCCTCATTTATAACGCCGTGCGTAGTATTCACGTAGGAAGGTTGCTTACGTAGTACAAAGCAAAAAAATAGGTACAGAAATGTTCCGACATTCACAAAACATTGCGTACCGGCAAGGGAAGTGCGTACGGCACGTCCTACGCCGGTTTCCCTTTATAAATCACAATCGACTCGCAATGCGGCGCAGCTTTCGCGGGCTTCACGTAACGCCCATATTTGCCTATAAATAGTCAAAGAAACGCCCTTTCATTCATTCATTTTGACTGACTGCATGGAGAAGATCACAGGAAATGACGACAGAACAGCTAAAACTAAAAAGACATCTCACACCGTGTCAGATTTTGGTTATTTTGGGGAGGTCGAGATAAATCATATTGTTTGGTGGATGCAGTTTGAACCAGAGTAGCAGCATGGAGGTCGGATCGTCACCAAAATAAATAAATAAGTGGTCCGAAAAAGGTTAATGAGAAAAAAAATACACATAGCCTTCCTCAGGCAGTGTGTTTGTACCGGGGACAGGAGACCCCCCCTTGATGAGAAACTGTAAGAAATGATCGGGGGATCCCTCCGGAGTGGAGTCATGACGACTGGATCTGCATTATGTTTTTGTATTTGGCGGTTTGTGTCCCAGCTGTCGATCAGCTGTGCGCAGCGTCTCCACTGCAGCCTGTGCATCTAACCCCCCTCCGCAGCAACTCTTTATCCACAAGTTAAAGGAAATACAACTAATGTGTTGTGTTATATTAGCTGTACAATTTACCACATATGGTGCTCTTAGTTTCCATACCTCCTGTGTTTTACGAGCGACTTATCAAGTCTTGGCAAACGGCATAAAACACGATTAAACATGTATTAAACATATATAAAACCATGCTCGTATCTACAACCTATAGAAAAGCAAAACGGCGTCAGTTTAGACGTAATTCTGTCCTCCTGCTTACCGCATCATTTATGAGAAAACATTTAGTCTTTGTTTAGAGGTGACACAAAATTTTTTAACATAACTCGAAAATTTTTTACATTTATTAACTAACAGTACGTGTTACGTTTGGTTACTTGATGTAATGTTCTGAGTTTTATTCTATTTATACCATTACGTTTGTATGTGTATTCTCTGTCAGTAACACGTTCATTTTACGTCGTATTCTATTATGGTACTATAAGAAACGTTATAACCGATTATTATATTAACTTAAGTTTACTAACTTCTTATTTTTTATGCTTACTTTTAAAAGTAATCCGACGTCGGCCTTTCTTGTACATTTTATTCTGTGTCTTCGACCGTCACTTCAATGTTAGTCTTTCCGTAAAAAACACTGTTCCTCACATAATCTTTTGTGTTGACAATTGAAAAAAAACGACTTCTCAAAACTCTCAGCCACCAGTCGAAGGAGTGCGCGGCCTTCAATCTTCGCAAAGTTTGCTTCATCCAGTCGGGGGCTCGCGTTTGGTTCGGCGACGGCATACAGGTACTTATCGCTCAAGAAGTGTGACCGTCGCGGGTCTACCATCATAATTTTCTGGACTTTAAACCTCTCCGGACTAAAAGTGAAGACCTCGATATTTATTTTTTGTTACATGTCTAGATTCTTTAGTGGAAAGGATTTATGAGCATGGAAGGAAGACGTCTTTGTTGGTGGCGGCTGGGTGTTTCCTGTTTTAGCAAGTCGACTTGAGCTACGTCACTGCTGGACTTCTCCGTAGTATCTCAGGCTTTTTGTAATTCCTCCTTCGAGGAGTACCAAAAGGAATACTGCGTCTTTGTCGGTAAAACTTAATTCGATGTTCTTTTATTACTTGCTCTACAGGTAAATTAAACAAGTCCTTTTGGAATAATACACACTCCCCGAACAGGATGAAAAAGGAAAAGCAGTACATAAGGATAGTTGTTTTTTTGTCAGGTTTTACAAAATGTCAATAAAAAAGTTTGATTTAATGTTTATACTGAGTTTATGTTCTGTTCGTCCTTAGTTGAATCATTTCAATTTCGATGTTAATTTCATTTTGGCTTAATTTATGTTATTTTATCCAAAAGTATATGTATATTTGTTATGAACACTTTTATCTTTGTATAAATCCTCGATATGTTAATCCATAACACCTTCATAACAATTGCAACTTTGACTTAAGAGCCGGTAAGGAGTCTTAGGTAGGGGTTAGGCGAGATCACCTTGAACCACGTTGATGGCACTACCTGTGATTATGTAGTGAAAACGTAGAAATAAATAACACATTTTTCTTAGTGCAAACAACACCAAACTGGCTAACTGGACGCAAATAGTAACACGGTCATGTCTTAAACATAATCCCTCTACCGCTTCAGGAGAGGGAAGGCCCTGGAGGTACCCTGGCCAATAAAGAGCCTTTTTTCATACATAACCTTCAGTTACTCTTCTCTTTCTACCATAGCAACAACTAGGACACAACTTAACACGTTCTTGCTAAATATAGATCTACTACAACCAGTTACAATTTTCTATTTAAAACACGTTCAGTTTTTTTTACTGGTTACACAGCTTTTGACACTATCATTGTGTTACCAAAAAACACCACTCTCGCGAGTTCATTATGACTGTAGAGCACCAGAACGGTATGCAGTGCGTTGTGGTTCTACCGGCCGGTCCAATCGTGTAAGGTGGAGAAAGAAAGTCTACTCCGCTTTCAAATTTTCTCCACACTTGGGTTAAGTGATTTCAGACCCGTACATCTCGACATGTATGTGTTTTCCCCTCAATACAGAGCCAAAGGGTATTCTCGGTGCGTACGGCCCTGGGCCGAATGTACCTCCAAAGTCACCTGCATTGTGTTCACATTTACCCATGTCGCAAGTACTTATAATGCTGAACCCTAACATCAGAAAGATCAAGCATAAAAGTACTCAGAATTAACCAATTGTCGAAGATGTTGTTTGACCACTGAAAAACTGTCACCTTCACTAAAAATCTCTAGCTGTTTGTCCAGTTCATACACATTAAGCACCGTGTTTAAGGTTCTGCCCTACGACTTTCTATTCGCAAAGAGAGGGGTAAACTGAAGTTATGTATTAAAAAGTCTTTTCTTCCAGGGTACCCCGCCTCATCTACCCACACCCTCCAAAACAGGTGACGATACACTACAACGACATTCCCGTTTACAGTCCGAGTAAATATGTTCCCCCTATATGCGAGTTTTCACCGCCATGCGTCAAAGATCGCTTTACAAACGCTAAATATTCTTATGCCATTGAACTACCCTCTTTGCACCGCGGAGGTGCGTTTGAGCTTGGGTACCGCATGCGTGACTTCGGCTCGTTTCTTCCCCTCTCTGCTCTTTCGACAACGCCGACTCTGCTCGAGCAATCGTCTCCTTCTACCTCTCTTTATCACACTTTACTTATCGGTAGTTATTTTACAAATTGAAGAGTAAACATGTATATCACTTCTTAAGAAGTTTGTACTAATTTTCGGTTAGAAATTTTACCTACAATTGTTTCGGACAAAGTCACGTGTTGTTTTTGTATTGACCCCTTCTTCTAATCTTATTTATGCCTCATACAATAATATTTTGGTGAGCTTAATACATACACGAAT
>NW_011369947.1:10765324-10789981 GCF_000735185.1 Notothenia coriiceps
TTTACTGAGAATAACAATTTTATTGCGTGTAAACAAATGATATGACTGTCCTTTAGTTAGAGGTTCCTTGCACTAAAACTTCTAATACCGATGAAGGAACATTCTAAAATGAAATCAAAAAATCTCAAATACGAAATCAAAACATGTGTTGTTGACAGGCCCCTCCTAGGTGAATTAGCGACGATGACGAACATCTGACGTTAGTCGTCTTTGAGGACGTTCAGTCGTCTCTGTCAGAATGGACACCCTTTTCAGAGGTCAGCAGTCGAAGACCACCAAACCCCATAAAGTTCTACGGGACGACCACTAGTGAGTGTGTCGAAGGACTGGTGGGTCGTGTCGCTCTTCTTTTCTGCCACAATTCTGATGATTCACACAGGTGTACCACACACACCACACATACACACACACACACGCAGCACACACACACACACCACACACACACACACAGCACACACACACACACACACCCACACACCACACACACACACCACACACACTAGTCCGACAGTAGAGTATACATAGGATTGCAGGTCTTCCTTTCGATTGCACTGTCGTAAACCGTTCGCACAACAACCATCACACCACACACACACACACACACACACACTACACCACACACACACACACACACACACACACCCAACACACACACATCACACAACACAACACACACACACACCACACACACACACACACACACACACACCACACACCTAAGTCCCTTTGTGTTTAAAAGGGAGTCTGTGAACCTGTAGGCTCTTCGTGTATTGACCCTAAGAGGTCTAATGTCCGACCGCAAGTGTACGGAAACTAAGGGGGTGGCCACTATTTTAATACAAAAACAGCCACAGCGGTCAAAATGACGAAGTTTCGAACCCTAAATGTACTTCTTGTTACATTCTATCACTTACTGTGACTTTTCTATTCTTTTGTAGGGTAAATGTTTTATGATTTTTTGGTACTTAATTTCGGTAAACCTAGTGAGTTTTTAGAGTGATCTTGTAAAACCCCCTAAAGGTTCAAAATGGCTTTACACTAATTGGATCGTAATGGAAATATGGTTGGAAGAGACACACTGAAATCCGTAAAAATTGGAAACTCCTCTTCGTTTCTATCTCAAAAGATCTGATATTTTTAGCATTTGCACATAAGAACTCCAAAAAAAGGTGAAACAATACTTTCTTCGTCAATCCTTTCGTCTTTGCCCATTGTAGAACACGTACTTGTTGTGTTACAAAAAATTCACTACCTTTTAGGCTCAAGACTTAGGCCCGCGTAAAAACAAAATCAAATGTGGAAATAAAACGTGGTACAGTAAACGATTAATTTACGAACTGAGGCTTAAGTTTGGTTGCTTACTATCATTATAGTTTACCTTGACCCTAGCAGTTACAAGAACAACAACTACAGTGTTTTTCTTATTTAAGACTCCACCATTTTATTTAACCAGTGTTCCAAACGGACAATTCAGTGCTCTCCCTTCTTCTTTTTCACCTTCTAGGCGGCACGTAGCCCCAAACTACACTCCTCTTTCCAAATCGATTTCTACGTATTGAAGTTTTTGGTTGACGTAATAAAGTGGGAGGTTTACTTCAGGGAACCTGAGTCCCTAAGTCTCTGCGTCCCTCCTCCGGGATGTTAATCGAAATAAATTTGAGGTCAGGGTCACACATAGTCCGCTGTCCCTCAGGGTGTCACTTACTTGATACCCTTGGATTGTATGATAGAAGAGAAAGGAGGTACATCACCGTACAGGTGGCCGGTGGTTTTTTCGGGTTTCTTTCGGACACCTCCGAACAAACTTCCAATCGCGTCAGTAAAACATACAACACACAGCCTACAAACAACCACCTGTAGCGTGACATTCCAGGGAACCGTACGTCTGTTTATAAGGTTGCGGTTTCCTTGTTTCATCTCACAGAACTTATCGAGTCGTTTTTGTACAGGAACACTAAAGGGAAGGTCTGGGAAAGCATTTTCACTGTAGTCCGCACTACACACACATGTACAAAAAACACAAAGCTCTACACATGGACACACCGTCACGACTAGACGAGTCCAAACTCTAAACGACACTCCGGTACAAAGTCGCCACTGTTCATTGTACAGTCATGTATGTCTCCTTCGTCTCCAATTTCCAATCGTCGTGTAGTTCAAACTTAGGTCCTGGCTTGTTGAGCAAGGTACCGGGTTGAGCTTTTCATTAGATTAAAACCTAAGTTAATGCACTTAGTTATCGGGGTAAAACATATTATTCGGCGTGTTTTTTTGTTGGCCGGTTTAATATGGTTTTTTACGAGTAAGTAGCCAAAGTTGTTTGTCATTCCTCTTTTTTTCCAATTAAATAATACTCTTACTACACACCTGGTTAGCCTACAAACAAAAACTTACCTAATGCCCGGTAACCTGTTTACGAGAAAAACGGAGCAGGAACCTTTGTTTAATTTTGAAAACCTCAAACCCTTTTTACCCGGTAGCCTTATTATTCATTGGGGCATTAAAGCCTGATATTCGGCGGTTGAAAAAAAGGGGTAAAAAGGCTGCGACGCCGAAATATATTGCCACGCCGATTAGAATACCTAACGCAATGTCGATGTGCCGGGTGATCCCGAGGATTTTTAAGATACCTAAAATTGTCCGAATGTCAGGGTTGGGAAATTGAGATACCCGAAGAATACCGGCCAGCGCCCTGGGGGTGAAATTTCGCCGCCGAAGGTCGTCCTTTCGACCTTCCGGCTTTTTTTTCTCACTCTGTCCATCGCGCGGGTTTTCATTTTTCACCTTTTGGCTCTCCTGTCAAAACTATTTCAGAATAATGGCTGTGGAGGTACATTTGATGTATCGTTCGCAACAGAATTGGCCAAAGTGATTTTTTTTGCGAATAAAAGGTGATTTTAACCTCAACTCAAGCTTGAGATTTGAAGAAGTAACAAAATAAGAGGTATATTTGATCCGTCTACTCATCGCTCCAGGATGTTACCTTCCTAACATTATGAAATAAAGACACAATCCATATTTTCGACATTGTTTTCCACCGTTTGACGTTAGATTGGCGCTCTTAATTACACCATTTGTTTGGCTATCTTCTTATGCAACGGGATAAACATTTTCCCACTGGAGAAAAGGAGCAACCTACTGCCTGTCTTAATCAACAAACTCCTGGTAAATGCATTATACTAGTAGATCGATACAACATGCATTCATTAACTGTTTTAATGCAGATTTTCTAGAGATTCTGTTCAAATAGTATCTGTGGTAACTCAACATGTATATTTTCTAGTTTCTAGTTTCTCTTTGAATTTGTATTGTACAATGCCATGTCTTTTTATGCTGCTGCAACACAAACATGTCACAAATTGGGATCAATACAGTTCAATCTTATCTTATATTACATGTTAGACATTTGTATCCAAAGCAACTTACATACTCAATACTGTGGGCAATCCCCACAGGAGCAATTTGGGGTGAAGTGTCTCAGGGACACAACGACATGCTGACTGCAGTGGGGTTTGAACCTGTGACCCCCTGATCCGAACACCAACGCACAACCCACTGCGCCACACATCTCCTCTTATCTTAAAAGCCTCTCTCCCGGCACAGTTAGGTGTCACAGTTAGAGTCAGACTTTCTCCTACTTGTTTGAAATGACAGATGATTTAATTTAAAAACCCCGCCCTCCCTCCACAGTCAATTATTCACAGCGTAACTCCCGATAACATCCGTGACGTTTATGCGGTGTTTTGGCCCCGGTTCTGCTCTGCTCTGTCAGTGAGGCAGCTGTACATCTTGGAATAATCAGAAATGGGATGAATCTGGTGTTCTGTGTGTCTCATCTAGAGAATGGCTTCTTTTTAAAAAGCTACTACAGTGGAAACATTCACACACACATCTTTTTGTTCATCAGATCCACAGAGACTGAGCTTCAGATTTGTGGCTCAACAAACCCAACACTGTAAACATGAATACACAGAAATGTTCTGGAGTGAATAATGATCCTCTGTGTCTGTCTCGCCTCTAATTTACTGTATTATAAATGACGGGATGTTTTGTGTCTTTACAAAGCTTTGAATGGTTCACCCTTTAACTTCCTGTCGCTTCTTTTCTTCGTAGAATTAGCATATATTGGTAAAAGAATGTTCCCTATAATGGCGATGTACATAGGCCTAGTTTGTTGGCTTTTAAAAAAAACTACTGAGATGTTTGTGACCCCAAAACGGCAATATTTTTAGTTATTTTCTTGAAAAGATGCTAATAAAATACTTTATAAGTAGCATATATAATTACAAATACTCAATATGTCACTCTAATGGCAATTTACATACGTCTATTAACGTTGGATTTTAAACAATTACTCCAGAGATGTTTGTGACCCCAAAAAAACAGCAATATTTCAGATTCCTTTTTCATTGTAAAGCTGCCGATCCATCCAAGTACTATTCATTATGCTATGACGTTGAATATTGTAATATTACTTGGACTAAATAAACAGATATGAACGTGTATTCAGTTCTGCTTTTTTCTGCTGCTCTCAGTACAGCTCTAAAATATAACAAAATGCTCGTTCAATACAAAAAATGAAAGGAAATTACTTCCAACATTTGCTCAATATGTCACTATAATGGCAATCTACATAGGCCTATTTTTGTTGGCTTTTAAAGGTCCCATGTCATGCTTTCCTCATTATTCCCCATCCCCTTGTGTGTTATGAAGGTTTTTCTGCATGTAAACGGTCTGCAGAGTCAAAAACCCTCAAAGTACACCCTGTAGCGAGTAAAACTCTAACACAGAAAATACCTGTCTATGCTGCCCCAGAACGCCTCGTTGGACATTTCTCTTTTTCCATAGTTTACTTCTTGGGTATAGTGACGTATTTGGGTATAGTGATGTTACGTCCGTGGAACCGTTACGTTTGGACCAATCCGCGGACTTCCTCACACACACACACTCGGCGGGACGTTGCGAGGCTCGCTGCTGCGATGAGCGGGACAGTGTGAGCCGGCTCACTGGTGTGGGGTCGGGTCCCGCTCATCGCAGCAGCGAGCCTCGCAACGTCCCGCCGAGTGTGTGTGTGTGAGGAAGTCCGCGGANTACACTTGTAGGTTTAAAGGTGACCTGCAAAATGCACTTTTGTACGTCTTTTCTACATGAATGTGTGTCCCCGGTGTCAGAAAACACAACCCTCTCTATTTCCCTCCATACCCAAATCTCTTAAAAAGGGGCTGCAACGGATCTGATACAGACTGATCCAGATTTGAACACTTCTACGACGTCACAGAAGTGGCGCTACGGCTATTGGGCCAACTCCACCAATCAGGAGGAGACAGCCACGGACATTGCCGTTGGAAAGCGCTGGATACGCTGTAGTACATATGCCAGGCCTGTAGATGGTGCTGTTCTCACAGAATCAGCCCATGCAAAGACAGTGTTAAATTGAGCGAAATGAGGAATGGCTAAAATGCATGATCTGTTTGGTATTTTGAAAAATAAAAAGTATAAATATGCCTTATATAGGTATGGTCCTACACTATATTATTCAAATATAGCATGATAGGTCCACTTTAAAAAATGCTGGATCCTACATTTCCCCTAATGCAACTGATTAGCATCTCTTAATAGACCATTTCTCCCATCTCTCAGACTTCACACTCCCAGTTTGTCATGCAAGCTTTTGGGTTACCCTACCCATGTCAATTTAAATCCATTAAAATCAGGGGAAACTCAAAGCTAAAATGTTCATTTTTGTCACCCTATGAGTTCCCTATACAAAACAATCCCCAGGGTCTAGATTGAGTAATTGTAATGGCTCCAACAACACTGGAAAACTGCACTATTTCTATCCAGCAGAGCAGCAGGCGGTGGTTTTCCCTCCCAGTATCAACACCACCGCTTGACAGCCATGATAAACATCAGCTTCAGTTGAAACCCCTGTGGGACCGTTGCTCCTGGACCCCACTTCACATGAGAAACAGCAGATCACTGGGACTTTCTGTGCACAAATGTGTGTCTTTGTGACGTCTAAGAAGTGGAATTCCTGTGGTCGGATAACATTAGGAGACCAGGTGTTTCCACAATCGCACAGAACTCCCATTACTCTACCGACTGCTGCTATAACAAACACATGCTGAGGGGTCACAGGGTTCGGCAGGGAAAGTGAGGGCAGAGTGGACTCAGCCTCCTCCTGGCATAAACAAACTGGATCGCTGGGTATTTCTTTAGCACATGTGGGCGACTGCAAGTTAACAAGAGTGCCTGGAGAGAGCAGGGAGAGGTGCACGAATTACGGATGTGGCGTGGGTTTAAGTATAGTATTGTTTTGGCAGTTTTACAAGAAGAAGAAATCTGAAATATCGCCGTTCTGGGGTCACAAACATCTCGGAAGTTTTCTTTAAAGGTCCCGTGTCATGGCCACTTCTACTGATCATAATTCCATTGTTGAGGTCTACTAGAATAGATTTACATTGTTCAATGTTCCAAACTCACATTGGTTTCTCATACAGCATTTCTGTATAGTATGTGTATTCACTCTCTGTCCTGAACGGCTTGTTGGAGCTCCTGCCCCCCCCTCCCTGTGAGCCCAGTGGCCGTCTGCGAGACAGCGAAACCCAGCCCGAAACCAGCCCGAAACACACACACACCCGCAGCCTGGCTGGGAGTTTGAGTGTGTGCTCAGGCTGAGTTCCGCGGTGTCTCGCTGACCCCACACCAGTGAGCCGGCTCACACTGTCCNTCTCTGGAAGTTTTTCCTTGTACGATGTGAGGGTCTAAGGACAGAGGGTGTCGTATTGTCATACTGATATTCTGTACAAACTGTGAAGTCCACTGAGACAAATGTAACATTTGTGATATTGGGCTATATAAATAAACATTGATTGATTGATTGATTGACTTTGTGGATCACCATCAGGGGTCATAGAAAGGTGTTTTAAAAAGCTCATTGTGTAGATGAGGATTCAGCCAACATATTTATGTTTAGGTAAATGAAGCAAAGTGAAGGAATGTTACTCGTGGTTGATCATCTGTAAAAAAAAAAAAAAAATGGTGGGGGAACTTTCTTAGATGTTCATTTGCTACATTCTGTGGTTCTAATAGTTGAGCAATACACTTTCATTATAGAGAGGCGAAGTCCCCCCCTTCTACTTCCGCCCCATGGGACCTTATTTCTGAAAAATTATGTATTGAAGTCAATGGGGAGAGAAAGATTATCTTTCGATCCCGTTTGAATTGTGCCACGAATTACACATATGATGTTTGTCAATCTTAAAAAATCATTTCCATTTCAAAAAAGTCAGTTTGTCGTAAAACTGTTGAAATATAAGACTATGAAAAATACGCAACTAGAAAGACTACAAATCCCAGAGTCACGTAAGTGATGTCATTAACGTTACACATTACACTCGTGTTACTCACTGAAACCTTGTAAAGCCGGTCCCGCATGCTGGCTCTTATGGAACCGACTAACTCCCCTTTTGTGTATGTACAGCTCTCAACATGCCCAGACTTGTAGTGATTTTCACCTCTTTTAATACTTTTCGCCTCATTCTGAAAGAAAGAGGTGGAATGTGCTAACGTGATGGCCATCTTGGTGTTGGTGACGTATGCAAGACCAGAGATGTAGTTCATTGAGCGTTTCACACAAAATGTGTTACTTCACAGTTTTACGACACATTGTCATTTTTTTGACTTGCAAAATTATCTTTTAAATTGACAAACATCATATGTGTAATTCGTGGCACAATTCAAACAGGATCAAAAGATAATCTTTCTCTCTCCATTGACTTCAATACATACTTTTTCCGAAATAAGGTCCCATGGAGGTCCCCCGGAAGGGGAGGGACTTCGCCTCTCTATACAAATGCTGTACTGGCACAATGAAGAGGTCAATGGTACAACCACAACAAACTGCATTCTTTTAAAAATAAATAAAGATTGCACAAGTGATGTATTAGTGTCCGGTTTAGTGCACCAAGTTCCACTGGCGGATTGGGGATGGGATTATGGGATGGGAGAATTTAGTTTTCAAGTTAAATACTCACATACCTAATTGTATAGCTCTAAATATGTTTCTATTTTCACAAGGTATTTGTTTATATGTATATGAAACCATTTTATTGTATTTTAATTGTTTTACTTTAATGTAGCTTTAACTTTAACTAATGTATTCCTGCTGTCTTTGTATTTTGAGTCATTATTTGTTAATTTAGTTTGAAAAAATAAATCTGTAAAACATTTTGGACTGTTTTTTTGTTGAAGGAAACCATGAAGAAAAGGAAAAAGTAAGGACAAGCCCCTCACACATAATAAGGTTTTCCTGAACCAAATAAATGGACATCTCGTTCAATTATTTTCTTGTAGCTTAATGTCAAAAATGGGCTGTTTGCGTCATAAGGAGAAACCCATGAGGAGCTCACCTATGTTGCGGACCATGATGCCCTTCAGGTCGTCCACCTGCATCTGAGTCTCACTGACACGATTTGTTCCTTGTGGGTCGGAGTGGTGTTTCTGCAGAAAGGAAGGTACGAGATATTTAGGGAAATGGTGATTTCTAGATCTGTACATGTGTTATTTTATTTATAGACTACAGAAGTGAAAATCAGCCTCTCCAAATGTTCAGGTTCTTTTAATACTTACCATCTGGGCTGCCAGTGTGGAGGAGAACTCGCTATTCATGGCATACGGCAGCGCTGTTTGCGCTCGCGACCCGTACGTCGTTTGGAAACGCTTCTTAACTTCGCTGAGGAAGCTGAACGCACGCGACCTCTCAAAGTCCTTCAGCAAAAAAAAAGTTAAACAGTTTTTTTTTTTAAATAACACTCCTGTCAAAAATGCCTTTCTAAATTGTAACTTCACTGCTATGCTTCCTGTGTCTTATTTTACATGTTCTTTCGGGCTGCAGCACTAATGAAAATGTTTTCATTCTTATTTTTTTAATATTCTTCAATCATTTGAATTCATTATTAATATTAGCCAAATAATTGCAAAGAGATATTCATTGTGTATTATACTTATTGCTGCATTTTACTTGCACAATGATGTCTCTTATTGTGCTATTGTGTACCTATTTATCTTATTTTGAGTCTTGTAATGTAGGTTGCATTGTTGTGCATGACAATCAATTATTTACATTTTTTAAAAGGCTCAATACAATTCTTCTAAAACACAGGTTGGAGATTTGTTTACTGATTAAGTGACTACCTTATTTAACTATTCTTTTGTATTCAGCTAATAACATCAAGTGCATTTCAAGGGACCGCTATCACTCAACCCCAAATTCAACCCTAAAGAAATAAATACACAGATTTCAGAGATAAATTATATACTTACATCATCAGTGATACACAGGTATATGATTCTGTCATGGCAGATGTAATGAAAGAGATAGCTAAAAAGGAAAAAAAGACAGAATTACAGATATTAGTTAAAAGTTTAATTCAGTATAATATGGGCACAGTAAAAAAGAATTAGAAACATTCACCCCAGATCAACTCTAGTGAATGGACTGTCTGTAACTCTAAATTACTTTAAGACTTTTATAATGCTCAAATTGTGTTGTGACTTTGTGGCATGTGATTTCACTGTATTGTTTCAGGTACTAGTCTGTGTCACTCTCTGTAGGCTGTGAGCTTCCAGTAGAGCTTGTCACATGTGCTTATATAAGACATTCCACACTTAGGATACAAATAACCACATGATTTATACTTTAGCCAAATTATGTAATCATGTAGGCAATCAAAGCCAAAGGATAATAACTGGCTTCTCATGTTATAATCAAATATAGATGTATTTAGCTATGTTATTTTTCAATGTTTCTGAACATGTGTCATTTACTGTTATGCTGCTGACATTTTGGGGATTTGTGTAATCAATACAGTTCTATTCTTATCTTTTCTCTTGATTATTCTCCACTCTATCATCATCCTGTAGTTGTCTGGCCCTAGCTCTGGAACACTCTACCCCTCCATGTGAGGTCGGCCCAGACCCTAGGGGTTTTTAAATCTACACTAAAGCAATAAAAGCAAAAAGTGTCACAAGGATTTGAATGTGCATGAAAATGACCCTAAGTGACAAAAGTAACATCACGCTGGAGAATAAATGTCGGATCATATCTTTCTTCTTCAATCTTCTTTTATCCATCTTCAATTGATCAAAATTAAATTGAAATACCCGAATGCTTTCCAAATGGTGGTTTTGAAGCGAACTTGGCTAACCCAAAACCAGAAGATGTTGAGTTGAATAGGGTGTAGAACAGGGCAAAGCAGGAAATATGCATGTTCAAGAGCCTGAAAACAACATGTTCTACCATTTTTGCATGCTTGATTGAATTGACTCAATTATCAAAAAAGCGTGTCATCTTTTTTTCTGTCAACCCACTGAATGATTAGTGAACTTATCATTGCAACATTAATGTCATGTCATTCCGTATAGGACAGTATGACAATCTTACCAAACTGCATGATAGTACAGAAGAATGACACTAAAACGTCTGCACACATATCACCATTTCTTTCCTTCCCGGATTGCAACAGGTTTAGCCTGTTTCTGTGTGCCAAGTCTACATTTACAATTGTAGAATTACTTGTCAATCAGATAAAGGTATTTCAAGCAGTACTCTGTAATGGTTGGCCAGTGTTTTAACTCATAGTGCACTTTCTATGTACATATATACTGATCAAGACATCAGCATTTGTACATACTAATAAGTTATGAACCCTTCTGAACTGGCAGACCCATGTAGCCACAGCATATACATATGGTGCTAGTGTAATGGAGGGTGCATGTGTGGGTTACTCCTACCTTCCGTGGCTGTAGGTCAGTTTGTTATTCTCTGATGGGATTTTGGCTAATATCTGTTCAGTCACTTCCAGGAAGTTGCCACCACACCATGCATTCTTTGCCAGGATGGTGGTTCCACGAGCCACCACAGCAAACAGGATTGCCATGGCAACAGCTGGCGTTTCAGCTATTTCGCTCGCTAACAAAAATAAAAGAAGAAGAAAAAGAGTGAGATGTCACTGGTAGGATGGTGAAATAAATTGATTGCTCAACAGAGGAGGGCTCTGGTGAAACATTACAGGGCAAACAGAGAATGCACAAACAAAGCAATTCAAGTATTTGTGAAAAAGATTGTAACTACTGAATTATCTAGCTTGACACATGATACAGTTGTCACGAGAAAAGAAAACGAAAGCCAGATTAACGCCTGCTGGACAACAACAGGCTAGCTAGCTAGTAATGTTGTTGACCAATGTGTATAACAGCGTTGGGCAGCTAACGTTATATTAGCTATTTGACTCCATACTAATACTCGTTTCGAGCAACGGAACTGACGCTGTAAACAAAGATAAAGTAGGGAATCTATTACCTCGATGTGTCAGTGCTGTTCAAAGTAGCTAATGTATTGCAAAGCCCAACATCTAAAGAGGTTTCACCTGCTAGCAAGCTAGCTAATCCCTTTCGAGTGACTTCTGTTTTGCAAATCAATCTATACCGGAAAACGATTTAACTGAGGTAGGAAATGTAGTTCTTACCACATTCCTTATGCAGTATACTCAATTGTTTTGTTTCGTTAAGGAAACTACATTTTAAAACTTCCGCATATGCCGTGTTGTCGTCACATGTTTTCATACCTACGTCACCTAATAGCGACGGTTTGTATTATTTTAGCCCATTTCTCGGTCTTGCAGGCTACTTAATCACTGCCGCAGTTGTTTAATTTGGGTATTTGAATCGTCCTTGTTTCTTTTTCAGGACTGGTCTTTTTCTTTAACTTTAGCAGAATCTCGTACTTGTGGGGAACCACCGAAAATACTTGGTTTTAGTCAATTATTTCAAGCTTTGCCAAGATCCAAACGATTAAAAAGCGAGACCTAGTGAGCACAACACTGTGCATCTTTATCTATTCATTAAAGTTATATTTCTGAAAAATAAGATGCAATGCTATAATCTTGTCTGTGTTTGCTACTCCTAAACTTTGAAAAATATAGACAAATGAAAAAACAAACACCTTTAGATTTACAAATCCCCTTTCCCACCTCTTGCCTGTCAGACATTAATGAGGTAATACCCTCTTTATTGACGCACAGAACCGGAATATGAAGCATGGCTGCTGAAGGCGAAAAGAAACCTGTGCTGGAGATGGTAAGAAGGAATAATGCCTTGTGATTTGTGGCATTGTATACAGCTACACGTATTTGTTGTTGTTAACCTCTGACTGTAAAAAAACATTGAACTAAAAAACTATGGATAGCATTTCGCCCGTAAACGCCTCACGTGGGTAGCTACAGGAGCTAGCAGCAAATAAACAGTTATTACACCTTAAAAGTCTAACTCCTTTAAATCTGTTCCATCTAATGCAACATTTGTTGTGGACGGATATCATCAGTGGCATTAGTAAAGCTAAGCTAAGGTTACCTGAAACGTGAATAACTATACTTACTTTACATTTGCTAACACTTCATATCCGACTGAGAGTTTCTCCACTAGGGGGCAGTATTGAAGCCTTTATAAATACAGTCTGTGGTTGAAACGGACGTGTGCGTTGCCTCAGTTTCTTAGAATACTGTGGTCAACATGTGTAACTGATGCTTATCCATGTGCATATGTGAAATAATAAGTACTCTATGTATTGGCAATGCATAGTAGCTCCATCTACAACATCTGGAAGGGGTCCATGGTTCAGTTTTGAGTGTGATGTGATAAGGATATGTTGTGTTTTAGGTCCAGGCTGATGGAGGTGATGAGGGCTGTGTGACATTTGTGCTACATAATGAAGATCATACCCTGGGAAACTCTCTCAGATATATGATCATGAAGACGTAAGTGTTGTTCTTCAGACTCTGCATGTTTTGGTCACTGGTTCGACCTTTATGACATCTAGCCCCTGAAATCCCATGGGGCTTCAAAAGAACAAAGATTGTTGCCAACTCATTTGAGTATTTTGCGACTTACAGGTCATTTTGACAGTTGATCATTACGATATTTCAAAGGGACTTTTTAAGACGTAGTTTGAAGTGAGGTTGTATGACGTACTTATCAATAGTCAGTGTATTACCACCTGCAATAGATGTTTGTCTACAATTTCCTAGTTTGAAGTACCAGCACAGAGGAAAAGCAATATACTGTGCAGCAGAAAAAACTATTTTAGCCAACTATAAAGTTCACTGTAGGCTATATTTAAGAAATGTAAGCCACCTCACTCCATTGATGAAAACAGTCATGTGAATGCACAGAACCACGACTGCTGTCAGTTTTGTTGTGTTATTGTTTGCCTTTGGTTTATCAAACCAAATCTTTTTGCTATGCCCTAATGTTTTTAAGGTTTTCTATAACGTAATTTGAATTGACTTGTTGTGGGAAAATGCTATACAAAAATGGCCATGCAATAATCCCCCATTGAGGCAACAAGACTGTGGCATCAGTTTTTACATATTGATATATAATGTAAAAGTGCCTTGAATTGTCGGAATACCAAAATGGTGCTATATTAATGATATTTTATTTGCATGTTTTGCCATTACCTCCATCCACAGGAGTATATTATTTAGCTTCCTGCGGGTCTGTTTCTCCAAACTGGGGGTGTGCCGACCTTCATCTGGAAAATGACCTCATACAACCACACTTTGAAAAGTCCAAACTATCCATTTAAGCGTATGTGCTTCCACTGTGGTCCCAATGTTTTGTTCTTAGTTAGTCAACGTCAGCTGGGATGACTTGATAGTGGAAAGATTGTAATAGCGTCAACACCCTTCCACCCAATCTAAGAAAACATTTGATAATAACCTCAGATCATGTTTCCAATTTCCTTTTTTCCATCAGTGTGGACGTGGATTTTTGTGGCTACACCATCACCCATCCGTCTGAGAGCAAGATCAACTTTCGCATTCAGACACGAGGTAAGAGACATTACTAAACCCCCGCTACTTCATCTTCTTTTTCCTCTCCTTACCATCTGTTACGTTTATGTAAGCGTACATGCGCAGGTCGGTTTTAAGGCTGTTGCAGAGTAAACATGCTGATTGGAGTCTCGTGCTTCCACTTTGTCTGCTCAGACTAACAGGAAAGCTCAGCGGCTGACTTAACACAGATGCACAGACTCTTGTTATTGTCAACAGAAAACTCTAACCACTTGCCTTGTTGCACTAAAAACTGTAATCCGCTTTAAGCAACAATTCTGTTCTAAGATGTAGTTGTTGAACTTAGATTCAGGACGTCGGGGGGCTTCAGTACATCAAGACTCGATAACCTTTCACTGGTCCACTGTGCTTTCTATATTTATTCGCTCTTTCTTCTGTATTGCCCCCCCCTCACCATAACCACAATGAAATGGGTTTGTCATGTCATTTTGGAGAAGATGGCCATGACTGCAAAAAGCAGTTTAAATTTTTTTTAATTAGCAATTAGAGGCCCTTGACAAGTTACTCAAGCGAAGACTGATGTGTACAAATCTCGTGCTAAGCTTAATCGACATCAAAGCAACAGCAGTGTTTCTTTGCACTTTTGTGACCTCAGCTGCTGTGTTTTTATTTTTTATTTAAATGTCACTTATTTCCAAAATAGACATATTGATCGATTTGCAGCACTTTGATCAATTAAAACACAGAAATCAGACCTTCTTGAGGGCATTTCTACTGGAAATAATTATTTTTCAATACTTTTAAAATATCATTTTTTTGACTTTGGGTATTTACTCGATAACACTGATGTCTTTCTTCCTTCAATGTGATTTGCAAAGCAGTGCTTGCTCCCAGCAGAGTTCCCGTTAGAATATTTATTTGCCGGTCAAAATATCCATTAAAGTTTAAATCTTCTGGACAAAATTAGAAAAGTGCCGGTCAAAGGTCTTCTTTGTTATTTATTGAGCTTTAAAACAAATTGATATGATTCAATATTCGAATATATATATATATAAAAATTATTAAAACGAATTATTAAGATTAACTACATTATTCAAAAGTGTACAGTAATTTACTATAACAAGGGAATAATAAACGGAGCGCTCTCTCTCTCTCCTGACAGCCCGTCAGTATCATGCAGCTCGCGGATCAGTAATGAGTGACCGGACAGTAAAACTAAACATATCTATAACTAGTTTAGGTAGTTTGAGAGGTAATTAAAATAGCTACGTGTGATATTCTAACCTGAAGTGTGTGTTTTGTCCGCTCACCGCTGCATGTGATCATGCAGAGCTGCGTGTCGACTCGTCAGCAGCAGCTGATCTCTCTCTCCCGTCAGATTAGACTTCACTCGCGTTTATGTCCATATCGATCAGATCTAGCAAGTTCTAGCTAGTGATATGACTACCTGCTTATTAAAAGACACCTAAACAAGAAGTGTCGCTATGCAACTGGGTGAGGCCACAAAGTATAGCGCAGCATTATGCATTTGTTTACATGCCCACCGGAACCCAGAGGCATTAGCAACAGATCAACGCACAATCAACCCATATAGGACATCTCTTTCTCCACATTAAGTGTTAGAGATTAGAATTGACTATTCTTGTCTGTCACATAAGTGGCGCAACTGATGCGGTATTGCGCTAAAGGGAAATTATTTTGACCGGACATTTTGACCGGAGAGATTTAGATTTGCCGGTCTTCAGCATATTTTACCGGTCAAAGTCCGGTAATTACCGGCTAACGGGAACTCTGACTCACAGATGTCAATGCTTCTTGGAAATTGTGGATGGACGTGACGTTGATTAAACATGTCATCTGTTTTGATTAGTGAACAAGAGAGAACAGTATCAGTTTACATGCTGTAAACTGCAGATTGCTTGTAGGACATTTGGTGAAACTGGACTCCTACGTCATTTCCTGATTTCTCTAGCATGGCTGTATATAATCCGTGACTGTAAAGTACTGCATGTGGTCTCACACAGCTGATTAAGATGCAGAGTAAATCTGTAGGTCCTAGAGAGGGGTGACCGGTGGAGTGCGTGCTGTGATTGATTTTTTTGTTATTTGTAATGGTGGTGGTTTTCTTCAGAGGACTCTTCTGTGTGTTTTCAGGGGGGGTCCCAGCCACAGAGCCGCTGCGGAGGGGCCTGAGGGATCTCACTGAAGTTTCTCAACATGTTCTCAACACATTTCAGGTAAGCCTGATTATCCATCACCAGCCTCTCACTGAGAGAAACCCACCAGCAGTGGTTGGGTGCCCTTTTTATTCGTTTTTGTTTTCCGTGTCCTGTAGTGTGTGTTATATAGGTATTGTTTGCATAAAATCCCTGTGTTCCCCCCAGAGGATGTTTCAGTCTCACACATCCATCCGCCCCCCCCCCCCTCCCTGCCTGAAGAGCCTTCATTGGACTCCTTTGTTTATTTACTAAACTTAGTGACATCTCTCTGTAACACTTGCACTTCTATTGGCTAGCGCTCCAACATATTATACGTGATAGGCTAAGGGGCGGGACATCTCTAAGTGGTTGACCAATCACAACAGAGCCGGCCAGCTAACCATTCAGAGCAGACTGGGCTCTGGTTTCAGACAGAGGGTGAAAAGAGGTGCTGCAGCACAGGCAGTATGAGAAAGATAAAGAGCTTTTTGAAAATTAAAACATAAACATGTCACAGTGGAGGCACACAATGCTAATGTGAACCGGAAATGACCTAATACCATAATGTGTCTTCTTTAAATCCTTAAAGAGTGAATATCTAAACCACTGCCAAAACAAATAAAGGTTCCCATGAATGGTGTCTCCATAATATGTATTTGTTTAGTTTTGTAGATGCTCTAAATTCTCACACACACACACACACACACACACACACACACACACACACACACACACACACACACACACACACACACACACACACACACACACACTTACATGCACACACACACACACACACTTACATGCACACACATGCATTTACTTTGACAGGTTGTTAATTTCAGAAGCGTGTCTTACATTCACACCTGTATTAAGCTGCCAGAGGAGCTGCAACCTGAGATTGCTCTAAGCAGCTAGTAGTTACAAGGGTTTCAAAAGTCAAGGTTTATTCATAAAACCTTCCGCACTGTGGCCTCTAACACCCAGGCATAGTGTCGCTACTGTTACTAAATACTGAGGTCGATTCCCTTTTGTCAAGTAACAGTGTTGAAAGGGGGAGATGGAAGTGATGACAGGACTAATGGGACCGCAAGCTGCTTTACAAACCCACGTCCGCCGCAGCAGGGACTGAGCCCCAGTATAAGTGCTGCCAGCTCTAACCACTGAGCAATACAGTGGTTAGATTTGTTCCATGTTTTAAAATTATGTAAGTGTAAACAACATCAATATGATATGGCTTGATTATTTTAAGTAGATGCATGTGGGATAGATTCAGAATCTCACATTTTCTGTCAACTTGCCTCAAAAATCCTAATGCAGCAGCACCTTAGTGGTTCAAAAGGCTTGTGTACTGAGCAGAGAACCAGTGACTCTGAGCCGCCGCCCCCCCCCCCTACAGAGGAGGACCAAAGAAAAGCAAACCCTAATTGTCCACACGTGGTACAATAATATTTCCATGTGGGATACAGGAAGAAACCCTGGGCTGTTTGGCTGGCCCTTGATAGTAGCCTTTAATGAAATAAAGTCGCTCACCGTGCCATGTCAACTCCAATTCTGACTGCCTTCTCTTTTATTTTGTTCCAGGCACGAGTTGACGAGTTCAAGGAAAGGCAGGAGCAGCCCATGGACTAAAGAGCATCACATGTGGAGGGCTATTAAGATGTCAGACAGTTTTCGACAAACAAACCGGAAAGAAACGTGTTACCATGATCTGTACATTTGTTATGTTCGGGGAGCCCTTTGATCATGTCACTTTCAAACATTTGTACAGTTTTCTTTTTTCATATTATGTTGGGATTGATGTATCATAAATGTTTATGATACATTTGTTTCAGTCCTGTGTTGATCAATCCTAGACTTTTGAAGCGATTAGCGAATAAAAATACATATAACTGAGTCAATGTAGCACATTTTCTTTCCAAAATCCTGCCCTTTGACTTGAGATGGAATCATTATTTTCATATCCACTATTTTCATATTAACAATGTTTGAAGGACGTCCAAACCTTAAGTGCTCTTCAAGCCGTGTTTGTGGAGGAAAGGAGTGAAAGCTAGAATGTCCTTATTAGCAGAGGAATGTGCTGCGAGAGACTCCATACGGTGCAAACAGGCGGGAGAAATGAGGGTATCAATAATGAGGTTAAAGTTATTTTTGAGGTTAATCATATCCAGTTAGTCACATGTTCATGTAGCTCTCTCTCAAGACAATCAAAATGTCAGCACAATGCGCAACTATGAAGGACCCTTTTACTCCAGAAAACGAAGCACTTTGGGATTGTTAGGATCTGATAGTTTGACATTTTGGAAAAAAAAGGCATGTAGCATTTTTACAGACATCAAAAGATCAGAACCATGTTATCAAAGAGCGTATTAGTCTTTGATAATGCATTTCCACATACAGTGGGGAAAAAAAATATTTAGTCAGCCACCAATTGTGCAAGTTTTCCCACTTAAAAATATGAGAGGCCTGTAATTTTCATCTTAGGTATACCTCAACTATGAGAGACAAAATGAGAAAAAAAAATTTTTTTAAAGAATTTATTTGCAAATTATGGTGGAAAATAAGTATTTGGTCACCTACAAACAAACAAGATTTCTGGCTCTCACAGACCTGTAACTTCTTCTTTAAGAGCCTCCTCTGTCCTCCACTTGTTAACTGTATTAATGGCACCTGTTTGAACTCGTTATCAGTATAAAAGACACCTGTCCACAACCTCAAACAGTCACACTCCAAACTCCACTATGGCCAAGACCAAAGAGCTGTCAAAGGACACCAGAAACAAAATTGTAGACCTGCACCAGGCTGGGAAGACTGAATCTGCAATAGGTAAGCAGCTTGGTGTGAAGAAATCAACTGTGGGAGCAATTATTAGAAAATGGAAGACATACAAGACCACTGATAATCTCCCTTGATCTGGGGCTCCACGCAAGATCTCACCCCGTGGGGTCAAAATGATCACAAGAACGGTAAGCAAAAATCCCAGAACCACACGGGGGGACCTAGTCAATGACCTGCAGAGAGCTGGGACCAAAGTAACAAAGGCTACCATCAGTAACACACTACGCCGCCAGGGACTCAAATCCTGCANCATGTCTCTTCTACATCAACATGTGTCCCCACTTCTTCATGTCTCTTCTATATCAACACGTGTCCCCTCTTCTTCATGTCTCTTCTACATCAACATGTGTCCCCTCTTCTTCATGTCTCTTCTACATCAACATGTGTCCCCTCTTCTTCATGTCTCTTCTACATCAACATGTGTCCCCTCTTCTTCATGTCTCTTCTACATCAACATGTGTCCCCTCTTCTCCATGTCTCTTTACATCAACATGTGTCCCCTCTGTGGAAAGAGACTCTGAAAGTTTCAGGAACAAAGATTCTCTCTCTTTTTGATCCATTTCTATAAAAACCTGTCTGAAAATGAGCTGATCAGATTTTGGCCACTTTATGATGTCATAACGATGTTTTGTCTTGTGTAACCATTAGCCAATCAGCAACCAAGGTAACCCCCCCCCCCTTATCACCTGAATCTCCTCCTAGAGCACCATTGAGTTCTTTGTAACCAAATGTCTCTCAGAGGGGCGTGGGGAGGGGCTCCTTATTTTCATCTAAAGTAACAGACAGAGAATCAGACATTTGGAAACAGGGCTGAAACAGAGGGGATTATGGGTAATGCTGCAATGATCTGTTTGGGGTTTCAGCCAATCAGAGACAGGCTCTGTATATATCTGAGACCTATAACATATTGATGGAAAGCAGTATAATGGGGACCTTTAATAATTGTTTTACACCTCACATCAGACGGTGAATGTCTGACTACTATAAACGTTTCGTATTAACCTGTCACAGAGGACCAATAACAAGAAGAAGACTTTTCCACAAAGCCCTGACAAGCTTCGGTGTCGGTGTTGAATCCAGAATTCCCTTTGATGCTCAGGAAAAGAGCTGGCGGCGTGAGATTAAGGATTGGACACCTCTGGTCACAGATGATTCATTGAATTAGTCTCGCAAACCTCCAGCAGCATTCAGCGGTAGACTGCAGGGAGATGGATGAATAGTTAGCATAATTGTTATCACAGCTCTTTTGCTCCGGTGCATCTGTCGCTGTGTGTACTGTCTCCGGCTCTTTTTATGGTCTAATTGTTCTGAAACTGCCGAGTTAGGGAGTCTGGAAAGAGCATCGGTGTGATTTCAAAGAGACACCCGGCGAACTAGATTACAACAGAGGAGCTTGTACTCTTTTCTCAGTGAAGTATAAGGTTTTCGATAGACTTTAAAAACATGAAAAAGACTTTCTGGACGGCACAGAGTCTCTACATAAGATTTCTGGTTAATGCACTTTAATTTAAAGGACATTTAAAGACACTGAAGTGAAGTTTTATCCATTGCAGCCTCAGGAAACTCAAACAAAACAAAGCACTGTTTCAATTAACGAAACCTTTATTACATTAGGAAAGCACAATTCAATCCAGAACTCTTCGAACGTTCTTATTTTGAGCAATCTTGGATAGACGTTGGATAGGAAAAATCCAATGTAACACGTTTAAGCTCAAATCCCAATCTACATTAGATCTGCAGATACTTATTCTTAAATGATAAATAATATTTCCTCATGTATAGTATCCTTTTTCTCTCATTGTGTTCCTCAGGTCAGAAACCTGTTAGGTATTTTTACAGTTTTTCAGCCAAGATAACAATTGTGATTCATTTAAATGACTTGGGACCAAAACAGGGGCGAAAATTTGACATGACTCTAAAGGCACGGACACAACAAGCCGATTATCGGCGTCGGTGGGCGTCAGGCCGACGATGAGCGTCGACACACCCTACTCAGATTGGTGTGTCCCGCACCGTCGGGTCTTTTCAGCCGGGCCGACGCCTTTTCGGCCGAAAACCCACCGATTCAACATGTTGCAGTCGGCCAAAGGCATCACTCTGATTGGCTGTTCAGCTAGCGAATCAGTGCATGAGAAGCGAAACGGAAGTGAGGGACCCAAACAAACTATTAAGAAGGCAAATGTGAGATATCCTTTAACTCCAGCTCTCGACTCAGGTTGGGGAAAGCCCCGTGAGCTTCTCTCTGTAGAGGGAAAATGGAACGCACATGATATTTGTTGTTTGTTTGTATCACGCAGTCCGTCTTCCGGTTGTTGCCTCTTTTGAATGACGAATACTCACTACCGCCGCCTGCTGGTAAGGAGAGTTATTGCCACTCACGCATGCGCAGTTCGTGCGTAGTTCTTGGCCGTCGGCTGAAGTCTTTGCGGTGTGTTCCAGTGCGACACATGGCCAAGACGCATGAGACGCGAGGTGAAACAACAGTCGGGGGTCCGTCTGTGTGAGTTCTTTGGTGTCAGCTTGGTGTGTCCGGGCCTTTAGCTGTTGCAACATGAAGGAGTGCAGCTAGAGATTATTTTCATTATTGATCAACCAACCACTTTACTGATTACATGAAACATCGGAAAACACTGAATCATGTCCATCGGAGAATCCAATGAGACCTCTTCAAACGTCTTGTATTGTTGAACTAATGATTTTCAGTTTATTATGAATTCAATTGAAGAACAGCTGCAAAGTCTCTTATTTAAGAACCTTTAACCATTGATTTTTGGTAACACTAAATTTAGTAAGCGCTGCTTTAATAGAATCTACAAATGAATGTATTTCTTCATGAGCTAAGAAAGGCGTTTTTTATTAGAAAACCCAAAGAACCAGACTGTCATCTCGTGCAGAAATAAGAATTGACGTTTACAGTCTTTTAGATTGTCTAAGAGTTAATAGATGCTCCACTGAAGTTCACGATGTGATGAATGCCAGCAGGTTTCTATGGGTTTTGAGACGCAGGATTACATACTTGTGCAGCACTGCAATGTTTTTACTGTTACCCTGGGTATTTCCGTCCACTGTTCTCCTGCAGCACTCTCTCCTTTCATCCCCGGCTCCACTGCCCTAAAACCAGGCTGGTTATGCACAGTCCGGCTCCTCTGTGACTAAAGGGGCCAAATAATTTATGACTTCTGGGAGTTTCTGCAAAGTCCATTGGGGGTTTTTTGCTCTAAAACACAGAGCCTCTTGAAATGAGAGCCAAAAAATCTTATCACAGAGGCCGAGCGATATCGATCAAGCATCCTATCAACCTCGGCAGATATATTGCGGCCATTTTTCTGCTATGTGGGCCAGTAGAAATCTCTGTTATTGCCCGCTTATAATACAGTTGACAGGTGTTAATGAAATATGATGTGTCCCAGCCTGTCTCCCTGCCTGTAAACTGCTCAGTCGTAAAATTAACATTTTGTACAGAGACGTGACTCAGAGAATTTGAGCTGAATCCCTTGCTGTTTCTGACTCAGTAAGTAAAAGGGATCAAAGCTTCAATACTCCTCATACCTTATTTGTTTTTTCTTTAAAATATAAAAAGAGTAAGGACGAAAAAAGGGATTTCGAAGAACTGTGCCCTTCAAGAAAAAGCTATTTCAGAAAAGATTTCATTCATCCGATATCCGCTTTAGTGCAAATGGTCATGCAGAGAATATATAGAGATTATTCAGCAACTAAGCCTTGAGAGAGTTGAGAGAAAGCCGAGAGAATACCCAGGATACACCTGCACATCGGGCAAGGCTGAGATATTTCAAGTGTTTTATTCATTACATGGAGAAAATCGGAAAAAGAAGATTCATATATATTGTATCTATACGAAGCACACAGGCCTCAAACACATCTTGCATTTTGAAAAGGTTGCAGACAATCAGGAAATCATTTTATTACCTTTTTTACTTGTGTTATATAAAGACATTTAAATCATATTTCAGTGGCTATTAAAGTGCTTTAGTATCCCGCTAATGATTGGTTAATTAATCGACATGTAGCCGTAAAATAATGGTTTTAATCACTGGTTGATTTGGTGCTGTTTTTGATATGATGGTAAACTGAATATGCTTGGGTTTTGACAATCAGTCGTCCAAACAACACATTAGAAGACGCCATTTTGGGTCTTAAGGCCCGGACACACCAAGCCGATTTTGTCCGTCGATGGGCGTCGACATGCCCTACTCTGATTGGTGTGTCCCGCACCGTTGTGTCTTTTCAGCCGTGCCGACGCCTTTTCGGCCAAAGGCTGTCGGTCAAAGAAATCACTCTGATTGGCTGTTCAGCTAGCGAATCAGTGCACGAGAAGTGAAACGGAAGTGAGGGTCCCAAACAAACTATTAAGAAGGCAAATATGAGATTTCCTTTAACTCCAGCTCTCGACTCAGGTTTGGGAAAGCCCCACGAGCTTCTCGCTGTAGAGGGAAAATGGAACACGCTATTTGTTGTTTGTTTATATCACGCAGTCTGGTCTTCTTCTCTCGGTTATCACGCAGTCTGTCTTCCGGTTGTTGCCTCTTTTGAATGACGAATACACACTACCGCCGCCTGCTGGTAAGGAGAGTTATTGCCACTGACGCATGCGCAGTTCGTACGTGCTTCTTGGCCGTCGGCTGAAGTCTTTGCGGTGTGTTCCAGTGCGACACATGGCCAGCTTGGTGTGTCCGGGCCTTTAGGGATCCTTTACATTATTAGAGTAGAGATGCAATTATAAGTTGACCGACAGGAAGCTCTTGGACAATTGGTCACATTGTACGAAGCTATCTTGAGTTCTAGGAATGATTATTTTTCTATTGTTTACACCTGTTTATAAACAAAATGGCTGGCACTAGTATATATAAGAGTCGTCTATCTCTTTATCAGATCCCCAATTGCATTAAAGACTCTATTTGCCAATTGGGAATCGTTGCTGGGTTCAATGTCAGTTGGAGAATAGACAATCAGGAACACAGGAGAGATCTAAAATGTACTTTTCAATGTCTAAACAAACAGAAAAGTTCCTCTATCAAAGGCTGAAACCTTATCTAGAGTCAAATTCAAGAGATTTACAGAGGAGGTATTGGAGTATTGATCTTTCCTGGTCCACTTCCCAAAGGTAACGTTTCATATTTAGTCCTCGTTTGTTATGAAGAACCAGCCCTGCTCATAAAGTGAAGTCATGTCAAACTGGGATTTAACAGACATGATGTGAACTTCAGTACGAGGCGAAAGAAATACCAAGATGGCCGTCAAGAAGATCGATTTAGAAACAAGTAGTGCTCAACACAGAGGTCTTAATATTCATCCTCACCTCTCCAGTGCCGGTGTGATTAGCTCTACTCATAATAAGTCATTAACAACTCACCCAACACTCCTGATAGATCAAGATCTGATTATTAGATATTAAAAAGTGTTCGGCACAGCATTGAGTTATGGTTTTCAAAGTGAAGCTCGGGCGGCAGACGGAGAAACCCGAGAGATGGATTAAAGAGGCGAGATATTCTAGCAGTTTAATGAGTTTCTGAACGGCCGGAGGGGAAGAAGAGGGAAGAAGAGGGAAGAGGAGGTCGCCGAGACGAAGAAGATTTAATAAGACCACCAACAGAGAAACGCTGAGAGATGAAGAGCAGACGGAAAGGACTTTGTTTCACCCCCTGAACCTCATTATGGAAATAGGCTACGTTTCTGATTGCCTCGCTGTGTGTGTGTGTGTGTGTGTGTGTGTGTGTGTGTGTGTGTGTGTGTGTGTGTGTGTTTGTGTG
>NW_011369947.1:10790017-10794928 GCF_000735185.1 Notothenia coriiceps
CCATGTTGGGATAGAATACCATTTTAAAATAAAAAATGACCTTAAGGGACAACTTTGAATGTTTTTTTCTTTTTTTTCTCTTAATGCAATTTACATAAAGACTCGGATCCGGGAAAATCGGTATCGGCAAATTGCAAAAATCAAATGATTGGAAATCGATCCGGGAAGCAAAAAGGTGATCGGGCATCCCTAACTTAATTGTCCAGTATTTTGCGGGTACATGTTGAAGGACATTTTACAAGCCGAACCTTTCCAATTTGAATGGTTCCAGTTTCTCCAATTTTTGAAGAGTTCGCCTGCTTTCTTGGTGTTACATTTTTAAGGTGGAAGCATTATAAAACCCTTGGAAATAGAGCCTTTCAGAAACTTTGGCCTGAGGAAATGTCAACAATTTTTAAATGTCTTTATTACAAAGTAATCCCAGCGATAGTTTCGTTTTAATCCCATGGTGCTGCAAAGAGGAGTCCTAATAGGGTTAATTCTGGCATACTTTTTTCTCGACCTAATCCTTAGCCCAAATACTGTCTCACACTGGGTCAACAAGACAATGCTGGTTTGGATTAGCTTTTAGGGGTCCCTTTACTCTTCTGAAATTGAACACATATCTGTTGTCAGATTGGTTTTCCCCCAAATGGGGCCTTCTTTGTTGATGCTTAGCAAGTTTCCATTTATAAAGATTAGCAAGAGCCCTTTCTTTGGTTACTTCATTGTGAGCAAAAAGTCAGATTTCACAGCTAACGGCTGATTGAAAGAAATACCAGATGCTATGAAGGAATTCAAGAGGTTATACAGAAACGTGTGCATTTTTTTTTGTTAAATAACTTTCCTGAAATGTGGAATGAAACAATTTCAAGGCTTAAGAAAGTGTATTTTTTTCCTCGTAAACCAATGCTATATAAGCAATAACACGTTAAATCTCCTTCTTATTAAGAGCTAGACAGCACTTGTTTGCGATGTGGGTGTTTTAAAACATGGGGCTTTAAAAGGACCGTCTCTTTCGTTAACCAGCTTTCTAGAAGCTATACATTCATAAATAAAAGGCACTCCATTACCAAGGACAAACCTAGCTTACTATAAGAAGTTAGATTTAATTTGGTTGCTCCAGCAAGCATATTAATTAATAGACCTCCCCCCCCCCCCCCCTTCTTGTTCTGTTAATGGGTGTGCGGCAGCTGGAATCCCCCCTCATTAATCCAACATTTTGGTGGGAGTTTGAAAGAAATGATTGGCGAGGTGAGATATTCTGAAGAAGACTCTTGAAAAGCCCACCGGGGAACTGAACCGAGACGAGTTCACAGGTCCTGGGAATGTACCGCTTTTTGAAATGGAAAGTTCCATGTGAAGTGATGCCGACGCCTCGGCAGCGATGGTAAGACGAGGGGAAATAACGTGTGTGTGTCCAACAGGAGGCATACTGAAGCCGCATCCATTACTGTGTGTGTGTGTGTGTGTGTGTGGTGTGTGTGTGTGTGTGTGTGTGTGTGGTGGTGTGTGTGTGTGTGTGTGGTTGGTGTGTGTGTGTTGGTGTTGTGGTGTGTGTGTTGTGGTGTGTGGTGTGGTGTGTTGTGTGGTGTTGTTGTGGTGTGTGTGTGTGTGGTGTGTGTGTTGTGTGTGTTGGTGTGTTGTGTGTGTGTGGTGTGTGTTGTTGTGTGTGGTGTGTTGTGTGTGTTGTGTGTGTGTGTGTTGTGTGTTGTTGTGTGTTGTGTGTGTGTGTGGTGTGTGGTGGGGTGTGTGTGTGTGGGGTGTGTCACAGATAAGAGCTTGCCAAACAGGAAAGGATGTCCATGCCAACAACAGGCAAACACCGCAAAACAGACTCGCTTCGGGTTATTTCTCAAGGAAAACACACACACACACACAACACACACACACACACCACTGATTTGCCTTATGCTAGTGGGTGAACCTCTTGTTCCTCTAATCAGCCATGAGGTTGCAACAGACTTCCAATATGTTACCAAACAACCCCCAACATATTAGGACAAATGTTTGGAAGTTGGTTTTCAAGCCTTCTCCAGCTGTTAAGCATTTAGCTCAAGCTGCTAGCATGGTGTTGTTCTTTGGAAACAGCTGATTTGAATACTATAGGAAAGTGTGTAGACTCTTCAACGAGCGTATGTGCTCACTGAAATTTAGTCATCATTTTTTTTGGGTCCTTCAAAAGTCTTTTCGAGGTTTGGGCCTTTCAGCCGTCAACATCTTTGTTTTTGGTCCGTTGACATCTTTGTTTTTGGTCGTCTGACATCTTTTTGTTTTTGGTCGTTGACATTCTTCTTGGGTTCTTTGATACCATGACACCTCGGCCTATATAATAGAGAACAAATGACAATACATAATATATGGTCGTTGACAATCTTATATATTTGGTTCGTTGACATCATTCGGTTTTTTTGGTCCCTGAGAAAAGCCTCGGTATTTATTGGTCCAATAGAGAGACACACATCGGATAAAAAAATCAATGACATTCGGTATTTGGCCCGTCCGACATCTTGTTTCTTGGTCGTTGACATCTTCGTTGTTATTTGGGTTTGTTGATATTTTTCACTTTTTTAACTTAGTTTTTGTTTGGGCAGAATCCTTGGTTTTTTTTGGTGCACATGACACCTCGGTATTTGGTCGTTGACACCCTCGGTATTTGGTCCGTGACATCCTCAAGTAATTTGGTCGTTGACATCTCGGGTAGTTGGTCGTTGACCCTCGGTATTTGGTCGTATTGACATCTCAAGTATTTTGGGTCGTTGACATCTCGGTATTTTTGGTCGTATGACACCTCGGTATTTGGTCGTTGACATCTCAGTATTTGGTCGTTGACACCTCGGTATTTGGTCGTTGACATCTTGGTTTTTGGTCGTTGACATCTTCGTTGTTTGGTTGTTGACCATTAAAATAAGGGCAAGTCTTGGGCAATACGGCATAGATTTCAGTTTTTCGATGTGGAGTTTGACACTTGGAAATATATTTAGATATGTAGTATTTTTTTGGACATGGCCAGGCCAAGAATGTGTTATCGCACTACAGCTTCTGTACAGGTTAAATGAAGGAACATGAAGTGTTGGAGTTGGTTCTAGTGGATGTTGTCCCCTTTTTAAAAAGAGCCAGGCTAGCTTTTCCCCCCCTCTTACCAGTCTTAATGCTAAGCTAAGCTAACTGTCTGCTGACTGTAGCTCCATGTATACCGTATAAAGATGAGAGCTTAACAATATTCTTGAAAAAAAAAAAGAGAATGTGCATATTTCTCAAAATGTCAAACTATTCCGAGAAAATGTCACGTTCTGAATTCTGAAAACCTTTGGAAAGTTCAAAATGTAATGGAGGAGTACCATTAGAGGAAATACTTCTCTGACATTTGAATGATTTTTGAAGGGGATTACATTTCTCTATCTGCACACAATATTGACTATTGGCAGCTTCATTAGAAAAATAAATATAGGTATCCCATCTTCATATACCCGTATCGTTCCAATCCTAGTTTGATTTATCTTTCCAGACACCGAGTCTGATAGATCTTCCAATACCTCGTACATTTCCATCAAATATTTGAAGTGCACCCGGCTGCAGAATGCCAAAGCTTTGCAGCAGACAGATCGGATCAGAGCAGTCGGTCAGGGAGGGAAGAGCGGTGTCGAGAGAAAGAGATTTTCAGGACAAGGCAAGGGCATGACGAGAGTAAAACAGACAGATAAGAGGGGGTCGGAGAGAGGAGTCCATTTCAGTCCAAAAGGGGGATTTGTCAACGATAAGAAGCTTTCAAGGCTCCGAGTGACGCATTTTGGATTAAAACTGCTGCCTTTTTTCTGCTAAAACATCTTGAAATAGTCATTTTCATTCCAAAAGTGTGCAGGCATTCAGTTTATTAGGTTTTTCTACTGCATATATTTTATTTCAATATAAATACTGCTTTATTTTATTTTTTATTTGACTATATTCTTTCATATTTAAAAAAAAGTTAGTGTTTTTTTACTTGTATGTATGCACCACGACATCAAGTCCAATTCCTCGTACGTGTAAACCTACCTGGAAATCAATCTGTTTCTGATTCTTTCTCATTTTCAGAGTCTTTTTTGAAGAACGTTTCATTTCCCTCAAGTAGGAACAGTTTCTGAGTCAGAACGTGAACTCCCTAAAAGCTTTTTTTAAATCGATTTTTACCCACAAACCATCAGATCGTTTTGGGTCTGAGTGGTCACCCCGAAGTTGGAGTAGCTTCGAATGGTCGGTTTAAAATAACACTTTAGAAATGGGACACCACTTGTAACGTGTAAACACTATCAGAAGCCAACAGCAGAAAAAAACAAAGTGGAAAAACTTGGTTAGGGAGTCGAGTTTGTCCAACTTTCTGGACATGAAATCTATAAGATCTCTTGTGAATTTATTGCACTTTGACTTCCTTTCTTCTTCTATCCAATTGCACTTGGTTGCATTTGTGCAGCTTGTGACTCAGAATGATAATAACTTGCACAATGTATTATTAAGTGTGTAATTCGATCACTTGAACAAATAAGGCAATTGCAATTTGCCTTGCACTTATGATATATTATGCACAACAATCAACTTGTTAAGATAATATACGGATAAATAGCAAGCTCTAACAAAAGCCAAGGGGCGCTTTCACACCAAGTACTTTGCCGTACTTAGTTCATCAGAACTCTTTAGTTCTCATGAACTAAGTACAGATCGCGTTCCCACCGGAATAAGTTCCTGAGGGAGGATTAGGCAAATGAAGCCGCTGACGTCACTTCTTCTTGAAGAAGAAGAAGTGACGTCAGCGGCTTCATTTGCCTAATCCTCCCTCAGGAACTTATTCCGGTGGGAACGCGATCTGTACTTAGTTCATGAGAACTAAAGAGTNGGGCCTGGAATTAGCATTTTGAATTTCCATGACTTTTCCAGGTTTTTAATGACCGTAAGAAC
>NW_011369947.1:10794963-10798504 GCF_000735185.1 Notothenia coriiceps
GGACTCCCAGCAGCTTCTACTGAAGCCTTCAGAGTAAATCGCCAGAACGCCGACACCTCCTCATCTCCACCGCTCCCATGTTTTAGTTTGTGTTGCCATAAGTTAGTCTCTCTCCGTTGGTGTGCTGGGCTAATGCTAATAATGCTAATGCCAGCAAATAAAATGGCGGCTTCACAAAACTTTTCAGTTTTACGGGGCTTGGTTTGCAATTCGCCCAGCCAATCAGAAATGGGAACCTTTTTCTCCCACGAAAGGGGGTGGAAAGGTTCCCATGAACTAAATTCTAGTTCCGGATTTTTTTGGTGTGAACGCACATTTTCGGAACTATATCGGAACCATACTGGGAAAAGTACTCCGGTGTGAAAGCGCCTAAGCACTCTAATAAACGTATAGAAAAATGTGCAACGAGTATTATATGTATTTAAATGAAATGAAACATGCTTTATTGGGGGGGTCCGAAAACCCTAGGGTTAAACCCTAACCCTAACATGTCACCCATCTCCTTNACACACACACACACACACACACACACACACACACACACACACACACACACACACACACACACACACACACACACACACACACACACACACACATCACTGCTACCCTTCATACTGGGCCTTGGTAGTTAATGTGATGTATTTGACTTTTTGGAGGCATTAGCCATGTATGGGTAGAAGCAGCGGCCGTTTATTACAAGACTGACAGATGAGAGCTGGGTGGCACGGAGCCCGGCAAATACACATCACCGCTATCAGCCATTCACGTCCTTGGTCCATCACTTTTTCAGGAGGGAAGGAGGAAGGGATGGTGGGAGGAAGAGCAGGAGGAGACATGAAGAGATCCAGAGGGAGGAGGGGTGCTGAAATGAAGGAGAGTGATCTGAATGGAAAGGAGGAGGGAGTGTGTAGGGAGATGGGAAAGACAAAGAGAACAGCAACGAGTGCATGACTGATGAAGGCTGGGATGAACAGAGAATTGAAGAAATGCTAAAGAAATGGGAGGGTAAGATAGAAGGTGGGGTCGAAAACAATGCGAAATGGCACGTCAGAGGTGTGGGCCAGACTACGGTGAGAAATGATATCACATTCAAAAGATAAACACATCGATATCATCTGATTGTTTTAAGCAGGTTGTCCACGTGCAGACGAATTGGTCCTGATTACCGTCTCTGAAGCAGCTCCATACATACAGTACACACTTTGAATAGTGCCATGTTTTGCATTTAAATAGCAGACGAAGGCGGTATTATACTTCAACTGCATATCAAAATGGAAATGGGATGCTGAGTGGAAGTGAGAAGGCTCTCCTGCAGTTGGATCTGTGACTGTGCTGACAACAGGGAGGGAATAAAGCAGGAAGCTCCCTGTGGGAAGTAATTAGTATGGACAGTTTTTACTGTTGACACCGCTGGCTTGGCTTTTCAGATCCCCCATTTTTTTCTCGCTGTCTTGGGAAAACATTTCAGTGTCAATTTCTTATTTTCTTTTCCGGATTTAAAGGTTCCACGGTTTTCTGTGTACTTAGGAAGTTATAAGAGCCGGCAACCTTTCAGCACCAATAAAAAACACAGTAGAATTTATGAAAGCGTTCCAACAACAGTTCACAATTGTTGCAAAGATAACTATGTGGTGATTTTTCATGCGAGCTCTGGTTGGTTATCTGCCTAAGACATTGTGTTTTGTTAAATATCACGGTTGTATTTAAGGTTTAAAAATATTGTTAATCCCGCTATTGCAAGAACTGTTACTTGGACGTTTAACAATTACGTTTTTAAAGTAAATACTTCTTGCAAAAACTATTATTTTTCATGTCAAAGTAGACCTCCTCTTTTCACCAAAACATGTTTCCTATGCCATGATGTTGCCATATTGCAATAGAGGGCTAATATTGAGTCCTAATTTAGAAAGAGAGATTGTAAATGTCTGAATGTCAGCCGATTGACGTGTCTCTAACATGTGTTTTGTTCTATTTGACTTTAATAACTCCCACAGTGATGAAGTGGGTGGTGGAGGATGTGGAACTTGTATCAGATTTGTTTTATGGATCATGTATTATTTAACTAGATGTGTTACACAAGCACCACTCATATTGTCTATTTTAAAATCATTGTTTTTGTATATTTTCCTTATTTTCGAACTTGTTTTTATGAAATAAGTAACAAAAAAACCAGCTTGTTCGTGTGTTCCAACCGATGGGATATATTTAAGTAGCAGTAAGGAGTTCAAGAACGTCAAAGCTGACCTTGTTGTTCTTCCGCCTTTGACTTTTGACCTCCTCCTCTGTGTATCGATCCATTTGCGGCGCCTTCCATTGTCTTTAGGGAATACCAACATACTTTCAGGCATGTTGATTCAGACCATAGAGAACAAACATGATGACACAGTATGAAGGTTGAAACCTTGTTGCCCTTGTTTTCAAAGCAAGATTTTTCCTGGAAACATTTGATTTCTGCAAAAACAACTGTCCGTGCAGGCGGCAGTTATGAAGAAGTTATTGCATAAAGAGTCAATTTTACCGAAGGATTAAAGACGGTAGTCTAAAGGCCCGGACACACCAGGCCGATTATGGGCGTCGGTGGGCGTCAGGCCGACGATGAGCTTCGACAGGCCCTACTCAGATTGGTGTGTCGCGCACCGTCGGGTCTTTTCAGCCGGGCCGACGCCTTTTCGGCCGAAAACAGGCAGTCGGCAAAAGAAATCAATCTGATTGGCTGTTCAGCTAGCGAATCAGTGCATGAGAAGCGAAACGGAAGTGAGGGACCCAAACAAACGATTAAGAAGGCTAATGTGAGATTTCATTTAACTCCAGCTCTCGACACAGGTTCGGGAAAGCCCCATGAGCTTCTGGCTGTAGAGTGAAAATGGAAGTCTGTCTTCCGGTTGCCTCTTTTGAATGACGAATACACACTACCGCCGCCTGCTGGTAAGGAGAGGTATTGCCACTCACGCATGCGCAGTTCGTACGTGCTTCCTGGCCGTCGGCTGAAGTCTTTGCGGTGTGTTCCAGTGCGACACATGGCCAAGACCCAGGAGACGTGAGGCGAGACAACAGTCGGGGTCCGTCTGCGTGAGTTCTTTGGTGTCAGATTGGTGTGTCCGGGGCTTTAGACAACAGGATAGAGGATACAGCACACTCTTGATCACTTGTTGAAATGATGAACTTCCACAGATTGAAATGACACTAACAAAGTGGGAGACAGTTGGCTGGATTCCTTTCTTTTTACTCCACTGCTGCCCTCACTAACATATCGAACTAGAATGCCCCTTAGCGAGCACATATCTTCATCGAGGCCAAGAGTGCATGCACAGGCTTCTCGTGTGTTTCAATTGGGGAGTTGACACTCTTCAGACTTCTGTGTTTTCATGAACTTCTAGTTGTAATGTGGAAACAACGATAACTCTACAAGGATGGGTTGTATGTCATTGCTCAAAGCGTTTAAACAAGGCATTGATATCTGTTTCCGAGTCTTTGTTTTGACCTCAGTAACATCCAACGCCCCATGGTTAAATGCCCTTTCTCACAATGCTTCTTTTTT
>NW_011369947.1:10798557-10800264 GCF_000735185.1 Notothenia coriiceps
GATGGGTTGTATGTCATTGCTCAAAGCGTTTAAACAAGGCATTGATATCTGTTTCCGAGTCTTTGTTTTGACCTCAGTAACATCCAACGGTTAAAGCACAAATGCCCTTTCTCACAATGCTTCTTTTTTTATATCCTTCTCTTGATTCGTATCCGTTACAAAATGGGTTCTTCCATGACTAATACTTCACCCTTCTACCAAGTCTTATGAGAATATATAGAGTTGTTTGTAATCCTTCTGACAATCAAATGGACACACAGACAGACCAAGCCAAAAACATAACCTACTTGGGGCCGTACACAATTCAAAGATTATGCTGTTGTAAAATGCTGAGTAATTTATATCGAGAACAAATCTCACAGCAAGATGGTGCTTGTGGTTTTGAATCAGGTTTTGAGGACTTATTGAATGGTCTTCTGTAAATGTATTCATTTCACAGTGCTAATTGATTTTTCCAGACATACATCTCACAGCTAATATCAGTTTAAGGCAGCTACAGTAACAAGGTGGAAGCAATTAGATCAAACTGCGGTATCGTTTTACCCCCTAATTGTGCCATTAAATGCAGCAGCATCTATCCTACTAAACCTTCAATTATATTCAAACTGGGGTTAGGGTTAGAGCTTATTTCTAGATGGTGCCGTTAATGTAAAGACTTAAACAGGCATGTCCACTCTACGAGGTGCAGATTCAACATATTGATTTTGTTGACAAATGGTTGCCAATTCCTTTAGTTGTATTTGCGCTATGAACAAACCACAAATAGAGGTCCTAGAGAAATATTCCTATAGCGACCTTCCCCTCATGTTTCCTCAGCCCACATAAAGGAAATCAGAAGGTCAGCCTGACTACAACAAGATTTACAGTATCTGTGACTGGATGTAAGGTTTAGACAGGTGTATGGTTTGGGAACAGTTCTAGAGATACCAGATATTCAAATCTTTCTTTCCCTAAGACTCTAGTTGATGATTCATTTGCAGTCAAAATGGGTCACGACATTTTCAGGCTTATGATGTAATTCTGTTTTAAATACGAGTTTCATCAAAGCCCTGCAGCATCGACTGTCACATTTGGTGGCTTACTTACTGTATGGAACATGTGTGCAGATCAGTCGCAGCTGTCGTCAGGGTGTGGGCGCGCAGGATGCCTAAATCCTTGTCCACATGAATGTAGGTAGGAAATTAAGAAATAGACGTTTATCATGTCTGGGTAGTGTTTACATGTACATGGAAAAAAAGCCTCTTCCTTTTGTTTTGGCGTGGCATTCGAGGATTACATTTAATCTGTTCTGCTTTGTGTGCAGAGGAGGATAAGTCTACAACTGAATTGAGTTTAAGCCGTAAAACAACTCCGGACAAAATGAGAATCAGGTTTTTCTAAGCATTATAAATAAAGTCCTGGGTCTGTTACCTTAACACTCAGGAAATATAAATAGTAGCAGTACCTTAAAGAACTTAGAGCAGGGGACGGCTGGCACGCGGGACAGTAACCAGTGGCACACTAGGAATAAGTGGAATAAGTATGCAAAAATATTTAAATTGTATTTTCGGATCCTGATAGAGACCGCCGCCAGAGCGCGTCTCCCCGTTACCTGCAGAAGGAAGCCATGCACGCAACGCAGCCCCGCTCTCTTTAACTCCAGGTGACTTTCTGCCGCTTTCCTCCGTGGTGCTGATCGTTTCACCACGGAGGAAAGCACTTCACTAA
>NW_011369947.1:10800304-10800665 GCF_000735185.1 Notothenia coriiceps
TCTGTTACCTTAACACTCAGGAAATATTAATAGTAGCAGTACCTTAAAGACCTTAGAGGAGTAGAAAGGGGTGGTGGCTGATATTGTAATGAGGATTATGAACTATGGGCTTCTTGAAATTCCATCGGGTCGTCTGGACGCTTGACGGAAGTGATTCAATCAAAAATAAGGCTCAGATTCAAGTTTTCGAGGCTTTTATTTTCACTGGTTTTCGGACCCCCCCAGACCCCCCCAATAAAGCAAAACTGCACGTTTCAGAGTGGCCTTTTATTGTGGCCAGCCTAAGGCACACCTGTGCAATAATCATGCTGTCTAATCAGCATCTTGATATGCCACACCTGTGAGGTGGGATGGATTATCT
>NW_011369947.1:10800710-10807773 GCF_000735185.1 Notothenia coriiceps
TCTTTTGTGCATGATAAAACTTTGGCCAGGGTCGAAAAAAAATAAAATAAATGTCACACAAAACCAATGCGTCGCAACAAAGCAGTTCTTCAATCTTCTACAAAGAAGTAAACATGCACAAAACCGTGTAAGTACAAAATATTACAACGTATTTCAAAGATTATCTTCACAAAAACCCGGCAACAGCACGTAAACGTGGCTACCCGGTGGCATTGTATTAGAGTCAAAGTCTAATTGACTTACCAGCCTTTTTGCGAAACGCCCAGTAGAACTTTTTGTTATTGTACAAGAACAACTTTATAATTTAGGTGAACAAGGGTATAAAAGGTATTCCAAAATCTTTATGACACAATTCACGTATGTTTTTGTTGCGAGTACAAATTAGTCTTCTATAATTGTCTTTTGACTCCGATTCCAGGTGGTTCTATGGATGGAGTCTTTAGATTACAGTTTTAGAGTTAGTACAATTATTGTAATCTATTATAATATATTTTCCTACAGACAGTACACTCATGTCGGACACTTACTTTACCTTCGTCTCGAGAGAGCCGTACGTCGTCCGTGAGTCTACTTTACTACACCGCTCGCGAGTACGTGCCGAGGTTGGACGACATAAAGGTCTCCTTTCCATGCGGGCCGAACAATTGGTGGGTACTTATGTCTCTCGTTCGAGCAACACTACTCTCGACCCCCCAGCAGCACTGCTCCCGAGTCGTCTCTTGATTGAGTGGTGTATTACTCACTAGGAATAGTCGGTCGTTCTGTGCTGTGTGTGTGTGTGTGGTGTGTGTGTGTGTTGTGTGTGTTGTGTGTTGTGTGTGTGTGGTGTGTGTGTGTGTGTGGTGTGTGTGTGTGTGTGTGTGTGGTGTGTGTTTGTTCTTGTTTCACAACGTAACAACCTCCTCGAGTCCAGTCTGCCCTAAAGTAACGGTAAAGATGTGACATCGATCGAACACGGTACGAGGAAGTATGAATGATGTGTAAATCTGTTGGTTATAAGCACACACAACACAGTGGCACGCCACAACAGGTGTAGTAGGTACTCTCGTATGTTATAGACTTCCTGTAAGGACGTTTACAACACTTTCTTCTCCTCTCCCTACGTGCATAGGTAGTGTTAGAAGTATAAAAAAATGAGCTATAATAAGTTACACAGGCGTGTATAACCAAAGAATTACTATGAGATTATCGGTGTACAGTAGGTCGCATTTAGTACATCACTGTCCACTAAGGTTTTAGTTTAATCTCATGGACTACACGTTGAGTTGTACTTGTACTTGTACCCTCCTATGTTTACTTCGAGGGCATCGTTCCTGGAAGTCTCGGTCGTTGGTCATTTATACTACTACCCTTCCTATATGTAAATGTTGCACTGAGTATGACACGTGTGGTACAAATTTCAGTTTTAGTTTAGTTAGCCATTTATGTTCTTCACTGTACTAATGATATATCTTCTGTAATCCGGTCGAAAAGGTGTGTTCATGAATAGGCCCATGCAAAGGCGGCCATCGAACAAGGAGTGGGCTTGGATAAATCACGGGAGGTTTGCAGGACTAATCTAGCGCAAGTGTGCCTGTTTTCAGGGACTCCCTCCTTTAATCCGTTTACTTCGGCGACTGCAGTAAAGAAGAAGAAGGACGAAACCCAAATGACCGCGTCCCGGGCGTTTGTTGAAGTGCCCGCATAGTGACGGTGGACTTCAGGCGGGACTCAACCCGACCGAGTCGTCTTCGACGACCAATCGCAGAAGGCTCATTTAAGCCGGTCTTTGCGTCTGAGTGCAGCACAAAAGTAAAAGAACAGAACGTATTTAATCAGGAGAGGAGCGCAACCACGCGACCGATTACACTCGTTTATTTTACCGCCGAGGTGTTTTGCAAAGTCTCAAAATGCCCCGCACATGTAAACGTTAAAGCGGGTCGGGTTAGTCTTTAACAAATCACACCAGCTCGCTGTGGTGGGTGCCTTGGTAAAGGAGAGGTCCTTTCATGATGAGAGATATCGCCCCTGATATACCCCCACACTTTCCAAGCCCGGCTTGATCCTGATTTCCGGGCGTCTAGGAAAAACCACACTTTGGTTTAGAGGATCAAAGGCCCCCGTTTTTCATCATGCGCGCCACACTTTCGCGGGACAATAATTTTGAAGGAGGAGTAATTTATGTAGGAGTAAATCCGATACTTAAAGTATAAAATGAATTATGAAATATAAAATTCATTACTATTTCTTATGAAACATTGATTCTTGAATAATAAAATAACTTGACGAATCAACTTATGGAACTAAGACTAACCAGCTAAACCTGTTAAGGGTCTCCAACAATTAAAAGGCTATTGTTTGATATATCTGTCATTAATACCGTAGACGTCCTTTCTTTCAGGCATCTAATCTCGTCTCCAAGTCACTACTGTTGCTTGTAGACCCCACGGCGCTCGTTACATGTTCACACGTTTAATTTTTAGTTATTTTTAGTACAAATTAGTTATAACACTCAGTTTAACAAACCGCATTAATAATGGAGTATCGGGTCGTTGCGTTCATTGTATCTACTACTACATTCCTATGATGGGACTCTGAAGTATTGACGTGTCTGTTACAATGAACTTCAATTTTTTGGTTTGTTAATGAAGCCATATTTGGGAGTGGCTTTAACTCTTGTATTTAAACAAAAAGTACATTCGACCCTGAACGATCCGTGTATTTAGGGAATCAATAGCACTGACATCCAGTCCCCGAAGGTTTGAAACGGTACTGCGTTCCTGGGGGGTAGTGTGCTACGGTAATAGGGGAGACCCCGCCCCTGGGGGGGACAACGTTAAAAAAAAATTCAACTACACATGTGTCACGGGGGGCTAGACTCTGTACCGTCACGCAACGGTGATGTAAAACCCCGGAAGACGGGGACTAGCTTCGAGCAGTGAGACCGAAAGAAAACCGGGAAAAGGTACTCGGGGGCGTGGACCAGGGGTCAGACTATGTGTCGTCGTGTGTTTGCTCCGGGTCAGGTTCAGGTAAACTCTACTACAATGGGGTAGATTTTGAACCTTTGTACACGAGAAGGGATCACCAAGGATGGAAGGTGACGAAAACGTTTTATTTAGTAAAGCGAGTTGTTTCAGACAGAAGACTTTATGTTAGACTACATACGTTAGTTTTTTTTTTAAAAAAAAGACGGCTGTAAACGATGTAGGGCACCAGAGTAGCGTCGACCGGTCTCCGCTTTGTAGTGCATCGAGACAGTGAACCCGAGCGTCTTTCGACTCGTCGTAAAAGTGAGAGCGCTCATTCCGGCCGGTCGAGGCTAAGCGGCTAACCGAACTTCCCGCCAGCACTCTAAGGGTTTTTTCGTTTTATATTGACTTTTGCTACCCGTTAGTTTTCCTGTCGTAATCTAACTATCTATTGACGTCAATAATTAATTTCGTAGATTTTTTTTTATTAGTTTGAAAGCTCACTGGGGCGGATGCGCGCGGGGACCGCCGGGGCCCCCCAGGTCGCCGGGCGGGGTGAAACTTTTTTGTGACGACATCCACTGGAGTTCATATAAAGGAAATAATTTCCGCTATAAAATCTCGCGTAATTATTGGTGATAGAGTGGAGAAAAGGTACGCTGCCGAAAACTTTTATTTATAAAGTCAGATTGAAAAACTTTTCTAAACTGGCGTTTTACGTGTCTTATTAAACCGGTGAAATTGACTTACTAAGTCCGGAAGTATCGCTTTGTTACTCCAGGTTTAGGATATAGTTTTGACAGTCATCCGTCTTAATTTATAGTGGTGTGTGTATCAAGTCGATAAATTGGACTTATCGTAAGTCCGACTTAAAACCCTAAGTTTTGGGGGACAGTTCTTAAGTTGCTTTAACTTTACAATTTGTTTACTTAAAGAATGGAACTCCGGAGTCATCTGAATTCCGTGGAATTATTAGCAAACGACTAATTATAAAAATTCTTACTCGTGAAGGGATCAATAACCTCCGGACTTTTGACCTTCACTGCGATGAAAACGGGAGTTCACCTCCCTAAAAAGTCCCTGGTCGGTGGCACAAAACTAAGATCCAGTTTTGCTGGTAGCTCGACACATCGTTCGTACCCAGCTTTTTAGACCTGGACAATGTAAACCAAAGTAAGAGTAAGAATATTACTTGCTGTAATAGAAACTAAAAACCCGGGTCGAGACTACAAGGTTTGGACTCGTCGTAAAGCAAACGGTATAAAGCCTGCCGCTTCGTGTAAATTTATGTCAATCTGTCAATCATTTCACGCTCTATATTGAAAGTGGTTAACTATTGGTTGTTGACAATTTAATAACAAGAATATCGTGAGTTTTAAAGGACTAGGTTAGCTACTGTTGGGAAAATACTGAGTGTCCTCTTCCAACATCAGAGTCCACATGATATCAAAGGTATCCCAACTGTAGCTGTGAACATGACAGGATGTGTGATTACCTAGAAGAGCATCAGGACTGTTTGAGGCATATGATAGCTATGTGATTAACATGATGATTCAGCCTCTATGGAGAGAGACATATGACAAGCATGATCATTTCTGACGTGGAGCTAATCTGAAGTAAACATTGAATACTGCTTTCTATTCCTCCATCTTGTGACTGAGGAACTCCCTCTCTTGGATATCAGCATGTGAAGGACACTGTTCAGGAACTAGTTGATGCTCTGTATGGTATGACTACTTCCATTCTGGAGAGGATCACAAATACATGGATCCTGAGATTGAAGCCCAAACCGGGGACCAGGGATTATTAACATTTTTGAGATTTTGAGAAAAAAATCTGAATTTTGAAAAAAGTCAGAATTTTTGGATTTTGAGAAAAAAAAGTCAGGATTTTGAGAAAAAGTCAATTTTTGAGAAAAAGTCAGATTTTTTAGGAAAAAGTCAGAATTTTGAAATGTTGAGAAAAAGTCAATTTTTTTGTAAAAGTCAGATTTTTGAGGAAAAACTCAACATTTTTAGTAAAAGTCAGAATTTTCATAAAAAGTCAGATTTTTCCGATTTAGAGAAAAACTCAGTATTTTGTACATGACAGGATGTATGATTTCTCTCTTGGATATCAGCATGTGAAGGACACTGTTCAGGAACTAGTTGATGCTCTGTATGTGATGACTCCTTCCATTCTGGAGAGGATCACAAATACATGGATCCTGATTATTGAAGCTCAAGCCGGGGACGAGTGAGATTTTTCTAACAGCTACTTTAGCTAACTAGCTTACAGCAAATATGCAATTATATTGGAAGCAATCATACGATCAAGTTGTTAAAAACAAGCCAATAAAACATACATTTTAGGTACGTTTCCAGTGACCAACTACGTAACCCTAATGTCAACAAGGGCTCTGGTTCCAGCTGTTGGCATCACTTCTGAGTATCCCTGCCTGGTATCATGATATCATGGAGCGTGCAATGTGCTTTGACAGCATGTAACATATTCCTCTTACAGACCTTTGTTCTGCAGCATGGAGACATCTGGCAATGAGACGACGACTACATTAAAATATGTTGTTATATATTCTGTTATTGCCTTGCTAGTGCGTGTATTGTCGGTGATAAAGGTGTTTCGGCTGCAAATTATTCTACAGAGGGAAGTAAAAACCTGTGGGCATGTTTTGTAATTGAAGGTAGATTACCTTCTGACGTTAAATATACTCTCTCTTGTTGCCTTGCCACTGGAAGCCAGACACAGAAAAGCCTATTCACACGGTTTGTCTGAATAACAAAGCAACGTTTTTCTGCTCACGTGATGCTTTCTGTCAGTTCCAAAAACCTTGATCCTCTGGTGTTTAGCTGCTTTGAAGCGAGGAGCGGACCTTTCTGACAGCTTGTCTCTACACGATGTTGGACACAGATGAGGGAGACAAAGGACGAACAGCGGGGGAGCATTTGGATAAAGAGAAAAAGGAAAACGGTGGATTTGATTTCCTGTCATCTGCTGCGCTAAACCTTTAAACTGAATGTAACAGATTGTTAGGACGCTTTCTCGCCGTGATCTGCTTCCACCCTCTCTGTCTGTGTCAGAGTAGGCCTACGTCCTTCTTTCTAAATATGTCTCTTCATTTCTCGCTTCTTTATTTTTTTTACCTTAAAGCTTTAATCCTCTGCCTCCTCGTCTAAACAGGATTTGTTACATTGTGTGTTGGTGTCTTTATGTTAGGTTTTAATGGTAATATGCACAGTAGTAGAAGTTCTGCATATATTGAATAATATCTATTCAAATTGTTTCATACAATCACACCAATTTGGATTTATGTGGATTCATAGGAACGAACAGGAGGTTGGGAAACCATATAGTTTGTCTAACGTTGGTTCTGTTGACCATGTTTATAAATTAACATTTATATTTTAGTGGGAATGCTGGAATGCTGTAAGAGGGACTGTTAGAAATTAAAATCAATGTTTTGATGTTATAATGTAGCTTAAACATACCGTCAGTTTAAACGCTCTTTTATACTGAAAAACCAGAAATTCTTGTGCACAAGCAGTTAAGCTTTTATTCTGAAAATCCTTCATCTACGGTTAGCATTTAGCATGTGGCTAATATACGATTTCCTAAAGAGGTGAATTGAGTAGCGAAATGACATGGAGTGGTGCCAACCGAAACCTACTGATTTAACACTACAACTATAGATGTCGAGATACTACCATGCTGAATATTAAATGAAAGTACAGTTTATTTGAATACACTATTGTTTACAGACGAGAGTAGCATGTGACAACATCCGGAAACCAAACCAGCCGTGAAGTATTTTCTGTATATTTTGGAGTATTGATTACAGCGTTTAGAATGTGTTACATGAAAAGTGATGAAAGAGAATATGAGGAGAAAAGGCGTGTTAAGCATATGTTGAAGGTGAAAAGTACCAATCCTCTGTTTAAATGCAACAACGGACCTTAGAGGCGAGGCGAGCCGGCTGGCGGGGAGGAGCCAGCAGAGGATATATATAGCAGCAACGGACGAGGGATTCGCTCTCTTCTCTTGCTCATGAGAGCCAGATCACAGCTGTTTTCTGCCTGAACAATATTCTGTCTGTAACACTACCGCGCCTTTTTTAA
>NW_011369947.1:10807805-10808053 GCF_000735185.1 Notothenia coriiceps
TTCACACACTGAGCCTCAGCCCGTCTGATCAGAGAGACGCTACACTCCCCCCCTCCCCCCCTCGGACTCCGGACCCTGATGATTTCACAGGGATTAGATCACAAAGTTACCTAAATCTCTCCCTGCACTCTCTCTCTATTGATAGCCATCTCTCACACACACACACACACACACACACACACACACACACACACACACACACACACACACACACACACACACACACACACACACACACACACTAACTA
>NW_011369947.1:10808360-10810450 GCF_000735185.1 Notothenia coriiceps
CGTCACATCTGTACAACACAAACACACACACACACACACACACACACACACACACACACACACACCAACACATGCATGCTGCAGGCCACCAAAGTTCCATTATTTTTCTGAAGTGGCTTTTCAATTCCTTGAGGGAGTGTGTGTGTGTGTGTGTGTGTGTGTGTGTGTGTGGGGTGTGTGTGTGTGTGTGTGTGTGTGTGTGTGTGTGTGTGTGTGTGTGTGTGTGTGTGTGTGTGTGTGTTTGACGTTGACATTAAACCCTCTGTCCATGCTAGTTTGGTGCAGGGAACACGCAATGATGAGAAAAATAAAATAAAAACAACAGAAGACGAAACCTTTTGGAGAAGAAATCGTAAAAAACATTTTGCTCTGATCAGAACAAAGTGTGTAAATGTCCAGTGAGAGTAGATGGAAATGAGCTCATAGCATAAATCATCGCTAATATTTTGAGATTGATGCATGGTCATTGTTTAAATAAGACATCAAAAAGTAAAAAATGGAATGTCCCACATGTATCATTTGCATGTCAGATTAATAAATCAACCGACCAGCTGCAGTTCTTAATGGCTGTGTGAGAAGATGAGTCGTGAGGTTTGAAATGTAAAGCATGCTCACTAATGAACTGATCAGGTGGCCAAACACCTGCTGAGTCGCCATGGGGACGACTCAGGGTTTCCATTGATGCTACGCATGGTTAACAGGTAGTTAAACATCCAGGCGGGAGAGACAACTGAGTAACAGGCAGCAAGTTAAGAGGAAACTATTTGACTTGGTGTTTGGTCCTTGTGACGGCAGAATAATAAAAGTGATTTTATTCTTCGTTCTCTGGTGCCTCGGGCGGTGAAACGCTTACACTCTGAATCCCAGTCTAATACAAAACATGTCAGCTGGGTAATTGGGAGCAATAAAAGTGCACAATGACATTTTAATTATTAAATGTTAAACTTATGGCAGATGTGGGGAATGAGAGAAGGAACAAAGAACGTGGTCAGTGGAAGAAAGAATGGCTATAAAAAGTGAGATTCTTTAGCCGTAGTTGTTTTGCCACCTCAGCAGCAGTTCGGAGTATAATTGATTACGGCGACCCCTATTTTCTAACTGCAGCCTCTTCATTGATCCAGTTACTGCTGCCGATGCTCTGCAAGTCATTACGGCCAAAAAGAGACTCAAAAACAACTTTAATGCAGTCAACTCGTCATTCTTAGAAAGAGTTAAGCAGGTTTGAAGATGTGAGATGTGTCTAGATTTGAAGGCATTTAAAGGGGCCCTATTCTGCTCATATTCAGAATGATATGTGTATTTCTTGGCTCTAGGTGACATCTTGTCATGCTTTAATGTTCAAAAAGCTCTTTATTTTGCTCTCTTTTCACCCTGCGTCTGAAACCAGAGCCCAGACTGCTCTGATTGGTTAGCTGGCCGGACCATTTACAAGCAGAAAAACATATATAACACAAACAAAGCTAATTCTGGAACTGACAATTAACTGATAGTCTCCCCTATTACACTAAAAAGTATATATATATATGGTTTCTTTTAAGCTCTACACATTTTTTCATAAAAGACGAGGGACACATTTTCCTCTTTTGAGAGACTTTTATATGAACTAGCCAACAAAGAGGGAATGAAAAAGGTGGAAAATGTAGCGTGACTGAAGATATTAATATTGATTTTCCGAAGTGGCTTTTGTCTGCAATCCCATTGTATTTCTCCCCTTTCTTTCAATATACAAACATATAATACAGCTGCCACACACTCCACCGGCAGCAGACTCATATGTTCTGCTACTTTACCTTGAAATCAATTTCATGCTAGGTTACAGCGTGTGTGTGTGTGTGTGTGTGTGTGTGTGTGTGTGTGTGTGTGTGTGTGTGTGTGTGTGTGTGTGTGTGTGTGTGTGTGTGTGTGTGTGTGTCCTCCAGCAGAGGTCTTAACCTCTACCTGCTGACTGTGTCTCCTTCCCTAAATTAAAAGACTGCATCACGTTACATGCAGCACACACCCACACAAGCTGCAAACACACACACACGCACACACACACACACACACACACACACACACACACACACACACACACACACACACCCACACAC
>NW_011369947.1:10810494-10822129 GCF_000735185.1 Notothenia coriiceps
TTAACTCTTGCTATTGACCAAAATACTTATTTTCCACCATAATTTGCAAATAAATTCTTTAAAAATCAGACAATGTGATTTTCTGGATTTTTTTTCTTTCTCATTTTGTCTCTCATAGTTGAGGTATACCTAGGATGAAAATTACAGGCCTCTCTCATCTTTTTAAGTGGGAGAACTTGCACAATTGGTGGCTGACTAAATACTTTTTTGCCCCACTGTATATAAATTACCTAAATGTTGCAAAAGACTAGAATGTCATATGATAAATTACTGGTCCAAGCACTTTAAAGGTCACGTATTGTACTGTATTTCAACAATATATTATAGGTCTCAGATATATAGAAAACATGTCTCTGAACATTTTTGCTCAAAATCCCAAACAGATCATGCATTTAAGTATGCCATAAACCCTCCTGTTTCAAAAGTGCTGATTCTGTGTCTGTAGCTTTAAATGCAAATGAGCTGCTGCTGGCCACGCCCCTTTGCGGACGTCTTTCTGTCTCTCCGCCCCCCACCCAATTAGCTCCATGGTAATGGTGAACACTGCGTAAGAGAAGCGTTTCACAGTGTCCACCGGCAAACTCAGAGGTGCCAGATTATTGCAGCCTAAAACAGCAGCGTCTAAACTTCTTAGACATCCTGCTGAAACCGGTAGCCAAAAATACACAGAGGTGCTGCGGGAGGGGATTCCGGGAAAAGGGTGGGCGGGGCTTACCGTGGTTGGTTTGTTGCTAATGCCGTACAACCACAAATGACGTCAAATATGAACGTTTAGGTCTCTTATGAACCGAAACCTTGCCCGTTTTCTTTAGAGGATTTCACAGACCTGGATCAGGAGGGAAAGAGTAGAACCTTTTTTGATGAAACTTTCTGAGTATCTTAACACACAGGGTAGACATACTGTATATATGAATACCATACATTTAAAAAGTTTATTTCACATAATAGGGGTCCTTTTTAAAAGAGTCATAAAAGTTACATTTCATTTTTGCTAACCATACTGGTGCTTTTTATTATAATCAATCCAACTTTAATTTGCAAGGGCAAAATGGGTTACATCCTCTTTAACTGTGAAACTTTCAACGATGATGGGCTCACACATCCAAAGTTGGTTTAAAAAATGATTTAATATCATCTTTCTTTAATGGGGCAGCACTATTCAAACCGAACGCTGCATAAAAGGGAAATTCCCCAAACCCTTCACATGTCCGAAAGCACATGAAGGTTGAGCACAGCACTTTGAATATTGTTTGTGCAGAGAAGAATGTATCCGCAGTGAGAAGGAGGCTGCTGTGGATAAATGGTTCTTATAGCAAACAATCATTTGCAGTGTGGTTTAATGTGGTTTTGTTTCAAAATGTCGCACAAACATAAAGCGCGGTTTTAAGACATGAAGTCCTCGCTCATACAACGTTTTATTCCTAACACATTATGGTGACATTTTAATCATACTAATTTCTTTGTTTATTTATTATATGTCGGCCAGGCCTGTGTGGTTTTACAGATGATTCTCTCCAGTATTGCTGAATAGTTTTCTCTGTAACGTTGACATTCAACCTTTAGAAGCAAACTTTAATGAGTTGCTCTTGAGGCAAATAAGAAAACAAAGTTACCTCTAATAAAATAAGTCTTGTGGAATCATCAGCTGTTTCCAATAAAAAAAACTGTTCGGTACTACTTCATTAAAAATGTACAAAAGATCTCTGAGATTCAGGCTTTATCTCTGTAAACTCACTCTGTGGAACTGGCTCTTCTAATGTGAAGTGCAATCATTGTAAATCAGGAAACACCATGTAATGGTAATTTGTAACACATTTGACAAGGTGTCCTTGCCTGATCTTTCCCTGAAATCAGATGTTAACCAAATGTAACTTCTCCTCAAGGAAAACACTAAAGACATGAAGCCTGTGACATAACATTAAACCTTTGACAGGCTGTTAACTCACATGATTGTTTGTATTAATTCCTGTCAAAAGTGCACTGCTCTCTTACCACAGCTGTACGCTGACTCTAAAGGGGAAGTAAGGGAACATTTGAAGATTTGTAATATATATATATACAACAATTATAGTTGATTCATTGGCAGGAAAGGGCCACATACCCTAAACGTCTCATAGTATCCTTTCCAAACACCAACTGTACTTAAAGGAGCCCTTGGGAGTTATCATGTTGACACGAGTTATGTTTACATTTAGTTTCACTCAACCAAACACATTGCCTGGAGGACTCAAAGAAGGATTGCGTGGCGTTTGTAGTCATAACTGTTTTCAAATACAAGGACATTTTATAGAACCTTTCAACACAATTCAAAAGTGCTTTACAAAAAAGAAAGACATTAAGAGCATTAAGAAATAGTGCAGCAGAAACACATTATAAAATGGCATTTAAAAACAGTCATTAAAAAGCAAAGATCATAAAATAAATCGTATATAATGAATACATGAATACAAGTTATAGCGCATTGTGAGATGTGATTAGTTCAATTAAAAGTAGCGACATAAACGAAAGTCTTCAGCCTGGATTTAATCACATTTCCCATAACTGTATTAGGTTACAATCAAATCCATCACAGACCCCCTACTGGACCCCATGCAGTTCGCCTACAGAGCCAACAGGTCTGTAGATGATGCTGTCAACATGGCCCTTCACTTCCTCCTCCAGCACCTGGACACAGCAGGAGCCTACTCATCTCTGGTGGGGACGAGTCTGCCTACAGGTGGGAGATGGACCATCTGGTGACCTGGTGAAGGGATAACCACCTGGAGCTCAACGCTCTCAAGACAGTGGAAATGGTTGTGGACTTTAGGAAGAACGCAGCCCCACCCGCCCCATCACTCTGTGTGACTCCCCAGTAACCGCTGTGAAGTATTTCCGCTTCCTGGGCACCATCATCTCCAAGGACCTGAAGTGGGAGCAGAACATCTGCTCCCTCATCAAAAAAGCTCAGAGGATGTTCTTCCTGAGGCAGCTGAAGAAATTCAACTTGCCAAAGACAATGATGGTGAACTTCTACACCTCCATCAGTGAGTCCATCCTCACCTCCTCAATCACCATCTGGTACGCTGCAGCCACAGCTAAGGAAAAGGGCCTGCAATCTGCCATACCTCAAGGAACTGCACACCTCCAGAACCCTGAGGCGGGCAGGGAAGATAGTGGCCGACCCCTCCCACCCTCCAGGGTGGGAGGGGTCGGCCACTATCTTCCCTGCCCGCCTCAGGGTTCTGGAGGTGTGCAGTTCCTTGAGGTATGGCAGATTGCAGGCCCTTTTCCTTAGCTNCGTCGAAAGGAGCCAGTTGAGGTGGTTCGGGCACCTAGTTAGGATGCCACCTGGGCGCCTCAGGGAGGTGTTCCAGGCACGTCCAGCTGGGAGGAGACCAAGGGGTAGACCTAGAACCAGGTGGAGGGATTATATCTCTTGTCTGGACTGGGAGCGCCTTGGGGTCCCCCAGTCAGAGCTGGTTGATGAGGGGAAAGGAACGTTTGGGGCTCTCTGCTGGAACTGATACCTCCGAGACCCAACCACGGATAAGCGGGAGAAGATGGATGGATGGATTTAGTGCAAATTCTGTTTACATCAGTGTATGAGACTTAGTATAAATATGCATAGACTGTCTTTTCACACTCACACTCATTTCCTTTGACTTTGCATGCAATCATGTCTATTGTCAATTTCAATCCCCGGATCCCACTTCCTCTTGTTCTTTATCGGCTGTGAAGAGAAAGCAGCAGCATAAGGTTTACTGGACGTGTTCAGCCAGTCATTCATAACTGATACACAATCAATGTTGAATGTAAGCCTAAAAATACTCTCTGTTCTGCAGTTGTTGAGTAAAATGTGAGCTGTAGGACTTTTGTTGTCGATAAGCTGATTCAATCAGAAGTGAATCTGCTGTTTGTGATTCAGTCGGGAAGCGTAGAGCCTCCGGTGTGAGCAGAGCATTAAACATTTATCATGTCCATCCATTGATGTGCGATGTGTTGATGTTTCATACTGTGGAGAAAAGCATGTTTCAAGTTAAAGGAACGATGCCTCTTATATATTCTGTTATCACGCACACTTTGTTTGCTAAATTCTGATGAAGTTAAACAGGTTCACTTTAGTGTTTAGTGCCTCTATTGTGACATCTTCAAAAAGCTCTTTATTTTCATTAAGAAACAACATTTTACTGAATTTCTCTTTCATTTTTTAAATGATAGAAATAATTATATATTTTTAAATAAAATCTGAGAAAAAACTTACAATTCCGACTTTAATCTCAGAATTCTGAAAATAAATCTGAATATATTTTTGTGTTAAATATATTTGTTCTGCAAATCTCAGATTTATTTTTGTTTAATTTTATCTCCGAATTCAGAAAAATACATATATCTTCGTGACAATCATAATTCCATGGTTGAGGTCTACTAGAATAGATTGACATTGTTAAATTGTCCAAACTCTCATTGGTTTCTCATCCAGCTTCTCTGTATAGTATGTGTATTCACTCTCTGTCCTAAACGGCTTGTTGGAGCTCCTGCCCCCCCTCCCTATGAGCCCACTGTGCTCTGATTGGTCAGCTAGCCCACTCTGTTCTGATGAGTCCAACACGGTTACAGCGGAACATCAGTGATTATGTGTTACAATGGCGTTTGTTAGCAACCAGAAAATGACACCAGTAATGACAAACAGATGAGAATGCTGCGTGGGGTCTGGGTGCCTTGCTGGCGGGACGTTGCGGGGCTCGCTGCTGCGAGGAGCGGACAGTGTCAGCTGGCTTACTGGTGTGGTTTCCTGGTTGCTGCGTGGGTTCTGCGAGGCAGCAAAACCAAGCCTGAGCACACACACACACACACACAAACTCACACACTCACAGCCAGGCTGTTCGCCACACAGTTCGCCACAAACTCACAGCCTGAGAAAAGATAAGGCTGAGTGAGTGTGTGTGAGGAGCTCCACGGATTGGTCCATTGGGTCGTCGTTAAGTCACTTAGACCAGGAAGAAAACAATGGAAAAAGAGAAATGTCCAACGAGGCGTTCATAGACAGGTCTTCTCTGTGTTGGAGTTTTACTCCCTACAGGGTGTACTTTGAGGGTTTGTGACTCTGCAGACCGTTTACATGCAGAGAAACCTTCATAGCGCACGAGGGGACGGGTAATAACCAGAAAAGCATGACATGGGACCTTTAAATAAAAAGTTAATATTAGTTTTTCTGAATTATTATTTTCTGAAAATATATATATTAATTTTTTTCTGGATTGTTTTCTGAATCGAAAATTTATATTTTTTTCCAAAAAAAAATTGAAATCTCTGAAATCTGAGAAAAAAAATGTTTACATTTATTTACATATTACTTTTTTTGGGGAAAAAATCCCCGGATTCTGAGAACATTTTTAATTTGTTTCAGATATATATATTTTTTTTTGTGAGTTATTTCTGTGAAATGTTCTGGAATTCTGAGAGAAGTCAGAAATCTGAGATTTTCAGGAAAACATAAACCTTTTTTTTTACTTTTAGTCAGACCTAAAAAAAAATCACATGTGGCCCTATACTAATCTTCGTCCGTATAATATTGGACCAAAAAAAGTAGTATTTAATAAAGTACAGTTCTTGAGTGAATGTACAGTACTTTGTTATATTCTACCGCTAACATCTGAAATAAGGTATAATATAAAGTGAGCATAACGAAAAACAAACACATAAAAGAAGTGTGTTTTCACCGACTGTGTTTTTTCACCGTGCTGTTTCTCATCGTGTTATTGTACCGTGAAGTCTGTGCTGCTTCTCTTCAGACTCGTTGGGGGGGAACAGCAGGAAAGAAGCACGCAGTATGAAAGTATTGATTTCCCGGCACCGCCCTGCTCAGATTAAGAAATGCCAATACGAGGATTCCTCCCCGACTCCCCAGTTCACCTCCAGTTCACGTGTCATTTTCTATAATTCTGACAAAATCAAGATGCTAAACGGAGATGCAGTTTTCCCTCGGGCTTTCTGATTGGATTAGGCGTCTGCATTCTGCCGTTTGGAACCAGCCTGAAGTCCTGCCAACACTTAACGAGGGCAGAAGTTATTCTCAAAAATGGATTTAAGATACAAAAAACAATGATGTTGTTCATTAATTCAGCAATTAGGAGTCTCTGAGCTTTCTCACGGCTAATGTAATGTTTACTTTCCCCTCACAGGCCATGCTGTGTCTGCACTACAGTCTGCATTCAACAGGTTGATTATAGCTCCTGATATATTATTGTATTGTCAGCAGCGGTGGAAGAAGTACTCAGACTCGTTTCTTGTGTGTTGGTTATGGTTAAGGTTAGGATAAGTCTCCAGGAAATGCATGTAAGTCAATGTAATGTCCCCTGAAGTGATGTATACATGGTATGTGTGTGTGTGTGTGTGTGTGTGTGTGTGTGTGTGTGTGTGTGTGTGTGTGTGTGTGTGTGTGTGTGTGTGTGTGTGTGCGATGACATACTATAATAAAGCTTAGTTATTAAAAAGTTTTTATATGAAAAAATTTAGAAAATTTTTTTTTTATAAAAAATATTGGTAAAAAGGAGGACCAGAGAGGCGGGGGGACAGAACGAGACGCGGGGGACCCCCCCGCGCGGGGTGGTGAAACTCTTGGTGACACAATCAGTTGTAATTGTAACAATAACATTCACGTGACGGAACGCCGGACTGTGGTAGGACTACCTCGTACATCCGACCTGGACATAAAATTCCTTTCCTCACTCGTCTCCCCAGCTCAACAGCTAAGACAGACAAAAGACACTGATTTCTCTGCACATGGTACCTTTGTGTTGTTACCACATCGACATAATTTCAGGCGGAGATCAACTTGTCAAGGACTCATTTAAGACTAAACACGTCTTTCGACCCTCTTTATACTGGGGCCCTCCTTTGCCCTCTCCAGTTGACTTTAGCCAGAGGGCGCTTTTAGCCTCCAACTGTTCATAACTGGCAATACACAATTTTCTTTTCGGAGACTTATGAACTCCGTTATTTTCGGACCACTAGGCTGACTAGGAAGAGCATCAGTACTGCCCCGTAAAACTCGTTCACGTGTAATGCCAGACGAGTGATGTCTGTTAGATTATTTGCACCACACGCCGACTACACTAACCAATTTCTGAACGTCTCATGCCGAGCCTCTGGTTAATGTTTCATCTTCCGTTATTTCACTCGAGTAAATCCCGATTGTCGGAGACTCTACTCAGGGACGACCTCTACGGCGAGCTACCTCTCGTCACTATGTGAAGACAGAATTTATTGCGGTGACAATGGAAGGACAGACGACGTTTCGTGGCGACTGCCTAGTGAAAGTAATGTTCACACACACACACACACACACACACACACACACACACACACACACACACACAACACACACAACACACACACAACCCAGACGATGTACTCAACCACAACAGCGGTGTACTCACACACCCACACAAAAGGGGGATAGCATAGTTTTATTACGCAGAATTCAGTAGTTCTCAGTTAAAACAACAAATGAGGGCCTCGTTATTCGAAATAACCTTTACTCAATTACTCCAGTGACAAAATCAACAATTATATATGAAAACATAGTAATGCAAAGGACAATAAATTTCTCTCAGACTTGACATTTGTCACTACACTACCATTTACAGACTACTATAATTCTTTTGGAAGAAATTATGTATTTGAGGGTCGTACGGACAAATAAATGGTCCAGTTAACATGATTAGAATCGACTTAAACATTTGTCGTCTTATAATAAACCAAAGCTTCTTAATCGTAACTCGTATAACATCTTGTACTTACAATGTAAACAAACAAACACTACTGGGAGGTTACTTTTAATCCTCCCAATTAAATAAGTCGACCAAAGAAAGGTGGAAGTGTTCTAAATTTTTTTTGCTAAGACCAAAGAAATCGGCGACAACTTCAGTTTAATTGACTTCCAATGACCACTAACAGTTGGAGAGTCTCTATAGGGTTGGGATTACGACGCAAGTGTAACCTGGCGCTACGGTTAAAACCCGGCGCCTAATGTACATTCGTTGCGTCTGTCTGCGTCAAACGAGGCTACCGCGCGTGCTTCGCCACCTGCGCCACGCTTAGTGCGTAACTCCGCTAACTTCCCTGGCGCAGTTTACGCTCTCAAGTAAACAAGTTGAGCTCGTCAGTTAAGTGCCACTGCAGTGATCCCAAGACCTTCGTTATTTAGCCCTAAGGTTACCTCCGGGAAGTCTAAACCTAATAAATGTACGTGACTTTCAGTCTTTCCGGAGAAAGTAGGTATATATATATATATATATATAGTATGTCTTGCGTCATCCGGATGACACCTAATTTCGTGGTGACGTGACATAAACCATTGGGGTGGAAGGAGGGAGAGGAGAGGGTGGGCGCATTGGGGGGACTTGGAGGGTAGAAGTGGGACTTCGGAGACAAACGACGGTAGTGAGTCCCCCCCCCCCCCCCCCACTAATGACCGTAAGTCCTCCGGAAGTGTGTGACTCGGAGTCGGGAAAGACTAGTCTCTCTGCGATGTGAGGAGGGGAGGGGGGGAGCTGAGGCCTGGGACTACTTAAAGTGTCCTAATCTAGTGTTTCAATGGATTTAAGAGAGGGACGTGAGAGAGAGAAACTATCGGTAGAGAGTGTGTGTGTGTGTGGTGTGTGTGTGTGTGTGTGTGTGTGTGTGTGTGGTGTGTGNAGTCCCTCCCGGATGACCGAACTTCTCACCTTATCCCTAAGGGAGACGTCAGCCACCCTGCGGGGAAAACCCATCTCGGCCGCTTGTATCCGCGATCTCGTTCTTTTGGTCATGATCCATCCTTCAGGACCATAGGTGAGGGTAGGAAGGGAAATGGCCCGGTAGACAGAGAGCTTTGCCTTCTGGCTCAGCTCCCTTTTCGTCACAACGGTGCGGTAAATGTCTCAACTTAATCTAAGAAATGCATGCTTTTCCCAGAGCTATAAACTCTATAATCAACATGAGAGGAGCTATGAGTGGAAGACATAGATGACGCATGAACACACACACACACACACACACACACACACACACACACACACACACACACACACACACACACACACACACACACACACACACACACACACACACACACACACACGTACGTAGACACTTGTCACCATGAAACAGGTTGAAGTTAGCATTGTGGATACATTGTATAGAAGTCTATTAGAATATTACAAACTTCTGACTTGATTTTTTACCGTTAAAATCCAGGTCCAATGGGGGCAGGAAATCTATTATTCCTTTTATTATTACAAATCTTTATTAAAGCCATTGAAGCTTAATCTAAATCTTGACCCAAGTTTTTACCCAAAATCTGTTTACCTGGTTTTCCCCAAAGTCATTCAACACCTCTTTCAAAATCTACTGAATTTCCAATGTTGACTTTCTCTCTCTTTTATGAATTGTTTTCTTTTCCGATTCATTTGTTTCTTCATGTTTCATTCATGTGAAATCCCTTTGAATAAACAAACCTCAACCTAAACCCTACGTTAGTATTTAATAATATTCCCATAAAAATCCTTTGATACTGAAGTTCCTTCTCCGGTAACACCACTCTTTAAACTATTTCAAATCTGTCCATAATTTATAACTAAGCCTTAATCTTTAAATCTAAACCTAAAAAAGATGATTTTTTGCGATGGACACAGATTTGTGTTTCTCTTCCTTTGCCTTCCTTTACGTGCAGCATTTCCCCTTCCCAGAACTGAGGGCCATGAAGGGAAAACACCGAGCAGGAAACCCCAGGATCCCAGGGACTGTTTCTGTGCAAACAAACACACTTTTCATCAGGTGCTATTACACGTCCAATTCACATTTTCTGGAGTGACTCCAGTATAACCAAGGTGCTGACAGCGGCTGATTACTGCCATAAGTCTGCGGCTCAGGGGGAGGGTCACCCAGAGGACAGCAATTCAGACCGACTTCCTGAGGTCTGACATTGAACCGGACTACAGCCCTGCCCAAAAGATGGCTCAAAACCCTCAGACCCCCCTCAACACAACTCACTAAACCCTTCCTACTCTGGCTTAACGTCTTCAAACATTCCTACCATTCCCCAATTTCCCCTTTTTAAGACAGCTATTTACTTTTAGGGTTTAAAGGTGGAAAATATTCTGTTGTCATATGCCCCAAACTACACATCAGCCCTTTGGTTTCCAACGTAGGGGGTTTCCCAAATGTAGACAATCTTTAGAAGCTGATTAAACAGATAAGAGTGGAACATATTCTTTTGGACACTGACAGTAGTTGTTGACAAGAGGATACACAGCCTCAATATGACTGTCTGCCCTGAACACAGTCACCAGGAACAAGGACCTCACACGCCCAGACTAACAGGAAAACAGAACCTAAATACACACAGACTAATCAAACGAATAAGACACAGGTGAGGGGGGAGGAGACAACACAGGGCACCAGGTGAACACAATCACCAGCAACAGACAAGACGGGAGAGGGAACACTTTTCAAAATAAAACAGGAAACAGAAACAGACAAACTAAAACACAGACAGATCGCGACAAACAGATGCACAAATTACACATAATCACCTGCTTCCTGTGCAATGTTCTAGGGCGGAACAAACCAATATACTTCGCCAATAACGAAGCTATACAATCCGTAACGGAGGCCGAGATCTATGGTCCCAGAGATCACCTCCGTTACAATCACTCAAGCCCTACTTATGTACATCTTACGGTCTTTTTTTAGTAATTGATTCTCTATTTAAGGGTTAATCAGGTGAATGAAGCATTGCACTTTGGTCATGTGACAACAGGTAAACAGTTGAAGTTAGTAGAGCCATTGACCTTCGGGACAAAGTCATCTTTACTCAAAGTCACATTTCTGTCATTTTCTGGAGTTTTTCACATCATATGGTCTTTTTTAGCAACTGATGCTTAGTTTCAAGTGTTATTACATTAACTACCAAAGTATTGAACTGTAGTCATGTGATAACAGGTAAAATAGACACAAAAAAAAGAAAAAAAAGCAACAGTTAGAAGTTATAGACAGGAATACAAAAAGATTAGTTTGTCATAATTGTTTTTTTTCTGCTAATCTTTCATTTGTATTTGTTCTTCTGTTCCTTGTCTCTTAACGTCCTCCCATTGAAGTGTACGGCTGAATATTTCACATTGTTTGTTTTTACAGTGAGTCCCAAGAAGTCATTTCATTATTTTTAAGGCCTACAAGTCCGGGGTGGTTGAGTTTGAGTGTCTATAGTTCTGAGAGTTACCACGATCTGATCATGTAATGAATGAAGAGTTTGAAAAAGGGGAATCACTCGCTTCACATTTTTGTACTTCTCTTTGTGTTTGGTTTAGCCCATGGATGATGGAAGTGTATGACGAAGGAAACACCTGTGCAAAACCATTCCAATCTTTCAAAAGTTGGAAGAATTGTGGGAAATAAGGCGTCAGCTAAGGGGGTTCTGTGGCAGTAACGCAGCGTCCACACGGCGGCGTGCGTTGAAGCTTGCCGGTGGGCGTTTCTGAAACTCGACCAACAACCAATCACATGAATCTCCCCACCGGACACACAAGCACGCTGGTCTTTGATTGGCTAGGCTTGTACTGGCTCGGGCGTAGTGATTTGATTTGGCTGACGCTTCGTCGAAGCTTCAAAGTTG
>NW_011369947.1:10822173-10825391 GCF_000735185.1 Notothenia coriiceps
CACAGATGAGTCATGACTGAGAGAGAGAGGAGGTGCAGAGACAAAGACAGAGGACGTGAGTCTCCGGTCAGCGGGCATTAGTCCACATTCAGTCATGGTGACAGTCGGACTGATCTGGAGTCAGCCTGAACTAAAGACAAACCCTGAGAAGTGTTTGAAGTAAAACACACAGATCCCTATCTCCCTATGCCTCTCAAGAGTTAGGTAGGAGGGATGTGATAAGTAACCACATCTAAGTAAACTCGACCAACAACCAATCACATGAATCTCCCGCCCCGGACACACAAGCACGCGGTTTGATTGGCTAGAGCTTGTACTGGCATATGATTTGATTGGCTGACGCTTCCGTCGAAGCTTCAAAAGTTGAACATTGCTCAACTTTTGAAGCGAGCAACGCGAAGCGACGGAACCACAATGCAGTTCGCCAAAACGTGACGTCACCCCATTCAAAGTGAACGGACTGAAGCTTCAACGCACACCGCCGTGTGGACGGGCCGTTAGACAATCCAACAACGTTTGTTTTTTTAGCATTTGCCTTCAGAAACCCTTTTCTTGACTAGCCCTAGATCTGGGGCTGCTCAATTAATCGTATTTTAATCGCAATTATGATTATGGCTTGCAACGATTACTTGCAACGATTACGAAAACAACTTAATTGAAATATAACGATTAGTTTTTTGTTTTTTTTGGGTTTTTCAGTTGAGTTATTCTTAAATTTCAGGGTAATCAACTGTTAAAAACATACTGTTCACATTTTTTTTCTCCAATAAATTGATGTTTTCAAAGTAAATGGATAATCGTTTTTAATAATCGTGATATCAATTATTGACCCAAATAATCGAGATTATGATTTTTGCCATAATCGAGCAGCCCTAGTTTCTAGCAAAAAATCTTTACGAGATGACATGAGCAGCCCTACCAGCATTTGCCATGGTGGCCAAAACGTTTTTCTTTGGTCTTAAATTGTAGTTCAACATTTATTCCCTGTTACTTCTGGACCATGACGGTGGGCCAGCCTTTAATGTTTAACTGAGTGGAATATGTTGAATATGTTTTACCAAAATGTTAGCTATATGTTAAGGAGTTTTCAGGTTGTGACAGTGCACTGCAACATGTTTGTTGATCTTGTTTATTGGTATTTATTATTTTGATATTATTTATTTAAATGTAGATATGAATGTATCATTTATTTTATTTTGTATTGGTTTTTCAGTTGATTACCCTGAACGTATAATTCAACAGTTAAAAAGTTCAAATTATGATTTGTATTTGTTTTAAAGTACAATAAATGGATGTTTTCAAAGTCAATGAATAATCGCATTTAATAATCGCAATTAGAATTATTGACCCAAATAATCGAGATTATGATTTTTGCCATAATTGAGCAGCCCTACCTCTGGGTAGGGCTGCTCAATTATGGCAAAAATCATAATCTCGATTATTTGGGTCAATAATTCTAATTGCGATTATTAAATGCGATTATTCATTGACTTTGAAAANTAGTATAAAATATAAAGTCAAAATAAAAAAAATATGGACTATCTTAGAAATAGTGTAAAATTAATTGAATAATAAAAATATACTATCTTGGAATAGTATGAAGTAAATTGAAATGGATTCACTCCATTTTAATTTTGCTCACTTCTTCACATGATATCATCATTTAAAGAATCACATCGGCTGGATATTCATTGATCAATCTCATCTCCGAACATCCATATGATTTAAACTAACTCATCATTGTCATCAACATCTGTATACGGGGGTTGGTCGTCTTGTTCTGCTAGCATTTGTAACTGTCTCCTCATGAGAAATGTACCCTCCCTCCTTTCATACCATTTAAGGTACTTTCATACCATTTAAGGTATGAAAGTAATATGTTCTCTAGAAGGGGCCGTCGTGATCAATCGGTACGTTCTACTCTGGGGTACGGCATTCTAGACAGTCATTTCTGGGAGAAGATTTTGGTCAGTTACAACAGTTGTAGAATTTCATCACTTAAAAGTTCCTACTCAGTAAGTTTGGGTGGTCTGTTCTAATGCAGTGATAAAGTCCCTGAAATGGTGTGAGAACCGGTGGAATATCAATAACTCATTATACTAATTTATTTTCAATTCTGGTCTACTTAAATAGCTATGCTAACCCCTTTAACAGTGTGTGGAACCTTGGGTGCCCGAGCATGTGATAATTACTTCCTCCTTTAACAAGGATTTTAAAAACAGAAGTCATTTCATAATGGTTTGTAGTTTAATTCAGGAATTTACACTTATGGCAGATATGTTTCTCCTTTAAATAACATCTCTAAATGTCAGGTCATCACTGATTAAATGGTGTCTTTTAAAACTCATACTCTGGTGCCGTGCGCTCCCTGTGAAGCTGCAAGTAAGATTTAAAACATCTGCAGGGTGGGTCGAGCGACCCCTTCTCCCTGAACGATATTTGTTGTAACAAATATGCACCATCACAATGATTGATCCAAGGCCCCCCCATGTATTACTCCCAATTATATTAGTTTTTTTTAAAAATTAAAATGTGCAATCTCTCTTTGCCCAGTGTCTTTTTAAAACTCTACATCTTGGACGAAAAACAAATGTTATTTCCACCTTAATCTTCCCTCCTGAGGTAATAACCATGCTACAATGGAGGAATCAATACTCTAGATTGGAATACTATCTTTGGCTTGGTACTAGCTCTACCTTTAACATTTTCCATACAAATAAAGATTTGTCTGCTTTTATAGAGTGGTTACTAAAACCATCCCTTTAAACTGTAGGTCTATACTGTAACAAATTAAATCTTCCCCAAATTCACACATGAATAAAAAACTCTTAAAGAATAATTTGTTCATATGATGAAAAGATTGAATAATATGTTCTACCCTCAGTGTGTTTTTAGGGTTATTTAATAGTTTCCTCTTTCTTTCTTTATAAATTCACCAATTGATTAATTCATGGCTAATAAATCTTTTTCTTTACGTATTTCTCGTTGGTGAATAAGTGTGTTTATGTGTAAACTCACTCACTCCCGTTTTCCTTCTCTCCCCCTCTGGTTGTCAAGCCACGACCCCCTCACGTTCTGCCGGACCATGCCAACTCCTCCGTCCTTTCCTCTCCTCCGTCCACCTTCTCCTCAGTCCATCTGCTCTTGGATCCTTCCGCTGTAACTCTTTTCAGTGTCCCATCTGCTTTGCTTTTCATCTCCTCCTTTACAGTCTCTAC
>NW_011369947.1:10825567-10833602 GCF_000735185.1 Notothenia coriiceps
CCCCATCAAGAAAAAAAGAAAAGGCAAACAGCATAGATTCAACATTGATTCAATGTTGGCATTTCAATCATTAAATTCGACCACAATACAACGTTGATTCAATGACATCTTTTCAACATTTAAGGTTGATCCACCATCAATCTTCAACCTTAACCAAAAATCAACATTTTTGACCATAATTCAACGTTGATTTAACATATTTTGCTATCTGGGTTAACACTGAGCGTGGTATGAGAACGGTTTCTGTGAAAGGAGGGAGGAAGAAATGTTCTGATACCAAGCCATTGCTGCTATTTTGAAGAATGATATTGAATGCAAACACTAGAAGTTATGCACAAGGGAAAACTTTTATGTTTGAACACAGACAAGAATTTATTTTGTATTTTTGTAAAGTTAAGCCTATTGAACCATTCCATTTTGATTGTATGTTTGTTAATATGAGATATGTACTATGCAAAGTTCAGATGAAGAACTCATTGATTTCAGTATTATACACACCTTTTAGGTGTGTAAGGAGGGACTGTTAGAAATTAAAATCAATGTTTTGATGGTATAATGTAGCTTAAACATACAGTCAGTTTAAATGCTGTTTTATACTGAAAGACCAGAAATTCTAGTGCACAAACAGTTAAGCTTTTATTCTGAAAATCCTTAATCTCCATTTAGCATGTGGCTACTATACCATTTCCTATAGAGGTGAATTTAGTAGCGAAATAACATGGAGTGATGTACACCGAAACCTACTGATTTAACACTACAACTATAGATGTCGAGATACTACCATGCTGAATATTAAATGAAGGTACAGTTTATTTTAATAAAGTTATTGTTTACAGACGTGAGTAGCATGTTACAACATCCGGAACGACCGGAAACCAAACCAGCCATGAAGTATTTTCTTTTTTTCTGTTAACTGTTCCATGCTTTTTCCTTTCTCACCATTTCAACTCAAAATCTGGAAGATTTACAGTTTTTTTCAACTGCTAAAACACATTTTTGACCACAGGGCTCATTTTCTAAAAACACAATTCTCAGAACCACACACCCAAAGTGTAAAACACCTCATATATCTTGCAAAATGAAGCACTGCACCCAAAACTACATAAACACTTACCGAAACCTAACTTTTACACCAAATGGCACGCTTCACTTATAGTACAAGACACTTTGTCCAACTGACTACACACTGTTGTGCTTTGTCTAAAGCAGGGGTTCCCAAAGTGTGGGAAGGTGAGCCTCCCCTCAGAGAACATAATCACAGCCGCGCCCCCCCCTCCCAACTTCCCACACTTTGGGAACCCCTGCTTTAGACAAAGCACAACAGTGTGTANTGAACCTTGACAAGTGCATGTTTCAGGCTTATCAATTAACAACAGGAGGGGCCACAGACATAAGACCAGCTGTTAAATAAAGCTCTTCTGACCTTAGCTGTCATGTGGGTATATATTAATGCTGCCCATTATGGACACAAGCAATTTTCACCCATTTATTAATTATATGTTTTAAATGTGAGTGTTTCCTATCCGCTAAACCTCCAGGGATGTACACAGTTTAATACTGGCAACTTCTAATTATGGGAAATACAAAAACGTCTTTTAAAACTACAATTCCCAGTAGAGACGTGTCATAGAACATGTTGCGAAACACAATTAGCCAGCATGAGTAGTTCTGGGGGGTGGGGCTGGACCCGTTCAAGTCCAGTTTTGGATAGTCTGCAGTGGTTTCATTCCATTTCAAAGAGCTTTTTGAAGCTTGACGTAACCTTGGCGCACTGCCACTCCAACATCCAATCACAGAGCTTGAGGACTAATCAATGTGTTTGTCAAGCAAAGCGGATTATGGATAGTGTAGTGTCTTCGGCCATCCTAAACTCCCCAAAAACGATTTATTTCTGCGAATCGAAGGTTAAAAACACAAAAGCATTGTACACAATTTAAACCAATCAGTGTTGTGTAATTAACAAGGATAAACTGATGTTTTTTAGTGGATGAGTACGGCAGATATCACTGTAAAATCATTTGACAGTGAGGGGAATACTTCCGGTTTTATTATGAAAACTTCAAGACCGGAAATACTGTTTTCACCCCGTGAGGGTTGACGCCAACTTTACATGGACGCTGCCGTCAATAGAAATGAATAGGGGAAAGACGTAGTATATACACGTTCTCCTGGCGAGACCTCAAATAATCTTCGTAATATCTAGGAAACTATAGATCCTACACATCCACTGGACGTGGATTCTAAGAGTACAATATATACTTCACGCTAGAAATCTAATAAAAAAGCATTTTAATGGCCAAACTATTCTACAATTTTGGATTTTCCAGAGAGGGTTATTTGTGAATATACGACCCTCCGGAGCGTTTGCAATTGTCGCAAATTGTTGTTTCTTACACGACAACTAGAGGTGCTAAACTTTAAAACGTTACTATAGATCGTAATAAGCTGCTGAACAATCAACCTATTTGGTCGTTTTTTGGAGGAGGACAGGCTGGCTGGAGTTATATGCTGCCCGCCACCGGAGCTTAGTCTACCGTTACCTCACGGCAATGTGGCAGTCTGAAGTGACACCGTTTACCATCATAATGCGGTTATTAAAATGTATCTGGTATTGGATGGGTTATGTTAGCATAACCACTGAAGCTTATCTGACATTAGCGACTGTTTGTTGTTGTGGCATAAGCAGGAAGAAGTGGTTTGCAATCTGGCACTAGCTCCGAACTAGCTCAGAACTGGTTCAGTTCTCTCATACTCCTTTCCCACAGTTTGGTGGGAAAGGGGTATGAGAGAACTGAACCAAAACCTATCAATAAAGGTATGTGTTTGGCACAAAATAAGGAAATAAATTAAGGGGAGAAATAAGTAAAGTGGATTAGATGGTGGTGGGAGAGACAAGGAGAGACTGTAATGCAGCTGGAGTTGACTGAGAAAGGTTAGCTTGGCTCTGACCTTAATCCCCACAAAGTGAGTTATAGTACTAGTCCCTCATTGACAGCACACTGCGCAATGCTGAAGTTTGCTTGCAGATGTTTTGCTTGCCATTCTTAAAGCCCTACTCCCCTCAACAATGTGTTTACTCCATCTGAATGTTTGACCTTTTGTGTGCAGAATAATTTATGAGCAGATTCTGATATTTAATGTCTGCTTTCACATGCAACTGCTGGAAGGTGTTCATTTGAGAGCCAATATTCAACCTAAGTTATGTGTCCACGGCATTGTTTTCTGGCAGGTAGGCGCTGGGCAGATCCTTCTCCAATTCATTTCAGCAGACAAAACATTCCAGCACAACTTTTATTGTTTAGATGACAACAATGTTGTTAAAATATAACACCACTTTAATAAGATAACCTACTACTACTTTATATTTGTTTTACATCCATTAGCACTGACCAGAATATGCTCAATTTGAAACGTTGTATTAGTGAGCTTCATCATCATCATGAGGACACATTTTGCTTTCCATCAGCAGCAGCAGAAAATATAAACATCTGATTTGCTCCTGTGGGACGACTGCTGGATACCATCTACTTTTTTAATGTTTCCATCAAAATCTCAGAGCCACATGAAAATAAAAAGTATTTATTCATGTGAGAGCTTTTAAACACACTGCCTTTTGGAAATCAACCTTAACACCAGCAAACATTCAGGCTTTTGAACTACTTAATGTATCGACTCAAATGTTGCTTTGTCTGAGATTTTTAGACATTCCTTAGCTGATTTCGAAAATGTGAAGCACTTGTAATTAGAGCGTAACCTTAACACCAAGGTTCGAGTTATGTGGGAGCCAATGGGAGCTGAGCTCCCATAAGGAGGGGTCTGAGCTCCTATGAAAGCAGTGAAATCATACATATGTGCGCTAATACATTACCAACAACCATTATTTTAATCATAAATAATGCATGTGTCAATGTAATGAGTATTATTTACGTTAATGAGGTAAATAGGCTCAAAGAAAAACATGTTTGTTTCCACATACAAGGTTAAAACACTTTACATCAGATCCAGCAGTTCAATCTAGATAAGTTTGGAGAGAAATAAACAATAGTTGTTTAGATGGTGGGTAGAGAAGATACCGTTCTTGTCACAGTTTAACATATATTCTCATGGATAGTTTTGGTTTGTTCCATAAATTATACTGGATATTGTTTAATTTCTAGGACATTTATTGGCTCAACTTAGTGTCCTATAATGCAAAATTCCCTTTTTGATGTCTTTTATACATAAATATGTGTCAGGGAACTCACAAAGTGTCAGAAATTAAAACCCTCTCTCTTTTCCTCCGTAGCCAAATCTAAAAAAATTGGGGTACAAAGGAGCTGATCCAGATATGACGTAATATCGGACATTTGGGCTGGCTTTACACCCACGGCCCTATCAGAAACGTTGCTATCAGAAACAATATGCAACATGTTTTGTACCTAATATGGTCTTTGTTTGTCAAGCATCGCTAACACTCAGAGCTAATGCTGTACTGGAGAGAGTATGTGTAAAAAAGCAAGAAATAAAAAAAGGAACTCACCTTGTAGTAAAACCACAAGAGAAAAAGCATTTGAGCTCCATACTGTTTCAGAAATAAACCTTGAAGTGGTTTGGAACATGATATGGTGTTTAATCATGGCATTTTTTAGCTGTATCTGAGAAGAGCAGACAGCTCGTCACAGAACTCACAGTGTGCCTGGTGCTCAAAAGGAGGCGGGGCCAGAAGCTACAGTCACAGAATCACCACTTCTCTAACAGGGCTGAAATAGAAGGATATGAGGGATGTCTAAAATGCATGATCTGTTTGATATTTTTGAGCAAAAAAAATCATAGAAATGTTTTTTTTATATATTTTTCATATATCTGAGACCCATAATATATGCCTAACAACAGCATGATAGGAGATCTTTAAAGACAACGATTCACTTGAATCTCAAACCGGGTTGTAAGACTGCTTTGTTCCAAACTCGATTCCGATGGTCAATTTGGTAAATTGTTGCTGTCTGTTACGTCTATACAGCAGACAGTTGCTAAGGATGCTTTGACCAGAGGACTACATGCAGTCATATCAATCCGTGGAAAGAAATCCGGTACATTTTATATCAGCTGTGGCCAGAAAAACACTTTGTTGCCCTTACTCCATATGAAAACACCAAGGAATACTTTTTGGAATATTCGTTTTTATATCTGTGGAGAGCAGAATAAAATAGAATAGACTCTACGATAGACAAGGTATATAAAAAGTAGCTCTATAGGAAAACGAAACTATAACTAAATTATAATAACAACTAATAGGCTACAATATGTAGAATATAAGTGTAAAATGCAGATAAGATAAAAAAACTTTCGGTAGTAGTGTTAATGAGGGTAGTTCAAAGGAAATTGTCCTTCGAAAATCGACACAAAATGATAGTTATTTGTAAAATTCACAAATCAAATGTATAGAACAGTGTATTGCATGTAAAGCTGAGGTTTCTGAAGAAGAGTCATGTAATTGTGGTGGTTCGCAAAGGAGGGCAGTGTTGAGGAGTCTCGCAGGCAGTGTTGGGGTTAAAAGGGTATTTTAGTCATTGGCAGTTGGTTTTGCCCTTGACCTAACGTGTCCCTCTCTGGATCTTTATTCCATACAATATAGTATAGAATAAAAAGCCTTTTGTATTTGTGATAATACAGTTACAGCTCTATTTTCTCAAGCCACAGTTATGCTTTTGAACTTGAGAACATCTGTTGCCCACTCAGCCTTTGTAACTGTTTGCACCTGCTGATCTTCACAGCCAGTGTGTGGCTCATTCCACCTTCATGACAGCTCATATTGGATAACCTAAACATGACAAAGATGTCCCAGTCATGGTCTGACTACTGCAAGCTGTGTTGTACATTATGTTCAAAACTGTTTGATACAAATTCAAACTTTCAAGCGAAGATACTTAGTACGATGGATTAAAAGGTACATATCTGATCTTGTGGTGGCTTCAAACTTGATGGTGCATCTGGAAAGAATACACTTTGGGGTGCAACAATTAGCTCCTCATGAACTCTCTTTTTCAGGACATTCAGCTTTTTCATATGGTGAATGTCCTTTTTATTGAAACGTTCTGCCTGTCTAATTGAATCTGAACAGATAATCTACCCAAATGATCCTGTTGTGTGAGGGGTTTGCAGATATTATCTTACCGTTTTTTTCAGTTGCTAACACACACAAATCTCACATCAAGCATAATTATTTAAACTCACACTCAAAGAGCAAAATCTCAGCTCAAATCTCCAAAACTCCAAACACATTTTCAGCTCTGCACCCAATTTGCAATTCAACTTGGCACTTTTTGCAAAACACTGCACACAGTTCTCTAAGTCAGACACACAAATCTGACATTTTCACTTGTTTGCCATTTTCAAAAACACTGCCATTAAAAGTGCTACACACATGAATCAATCAACAAATACACGTGCCAAATGAACTTAAACACGGAAATGCTTTATTGTTGACTCAGCAATCAGGATGTAAGCGCTTGAACAAGGCTCCACATAATGCCGTTTTACAACAACAACAACAACAACAACAACAACAACAACAATGGATATATGGATAGCAGCAAGAGGAAGAGGGAAGATAAGAGAGAGGGAGGATGAACTGAAGTCAATTGAAGAGTTTATTTGCAGCATAACGGTTAAACCTGTCTTTTCATTTACTGTATCCGATAGAGAGCATGCTTTTGGTTCACACAACTGCAACTGTGTTTGCTGTGCATACATTTTGTTGTCGAGAGAAATACAAATGTTTTGTTTCAACAGCATATTGGTGTTTCTGCATATTTTGGTGATGACATTGATGTGTGCTATCCAGGGATGGATAGGACACTCAAGACGCTTCTTCCCTCGATGTTTAGCCAGGGAAGATATTGCTTGTGATGGGGATGAGGTGCTGTGGCCAGACCCAGCTAGGTGGCGAGATGCACCCTAAGCACTTTTCTCTCCTCTGTTTTTTTCCCTCAAAGTTTTCCTTTACATTTACTGTGTTTGAGGCATCATTTTTGTTTACACAACTGTTACTATTTGTTCTGCATGAATGTTGCCCCAATTTTTGGAGAAAAATCTAAGTATAACAAAAGTTTTTGTCCCTGCACATATTTTGGTAGACTTGAACAATCTTTATACAGAATTCTCTACATAGAGGGAAAAGATGAGTGTGCTTTAGACCAGGGGTTCCCAAAGTGTGAGGCGCGCCTCCCCTGGGGGGCGCCAGAGAGCTTCAAGGGAGGCGCAGCCGCCAGAAAAAAATAAAGAGAATCAGTGAAATCTAGCTTGTTAACTTCCGCTAAATGTATGCGAGCGGCAAAATATGGACAGATTTTTAGTGAAGTTACCTAAAGTGAGAGAGGAGACAGCGTCTGTCAGAAAACTGAGGAAGTATGAAAATGATTATTTGAAGCTAGGATTTTCTTGGACCGGTTCTGATGACACTCCACTGCCACAGTGTTTTATCTGCAACGAGGTGCTAGCTAATGACAGTATGAGAGCATGTAAACTCCGGCGTCATATTGAGACGAAACACCCATGTTTGGTGACCAAGCCACAGAATTTTTTTGACCGGAAGCTCAAGGAATTGCAGTCACAGAAAAATGTCATTGACACATTTAGCACTGTGAATACAAAGGCAACCGAAGCATCATACCGACTGGCGTTACGGATAGCTAAGGCAGGTAAACCTCACAACATTGGTGAAACGTTACTCCTCCCTGCTGCTAAAGATGTGGTTTCGATAATGATGGGAGAAGCTGCTGTTGCCAAGCTAGATGCGATCCCAATGTCTTACAATACCATCCATTGTCGCATCTCAGACATGGCATCTCATGTGAAGGAACAGGTGCTGGACGGTATTCTTGAAAGAATGTATCCACGATGCTAAAAATGTTTAAAAATGTGTATTGTGAAGGGAAATGTTTGCATATATATATATATATACAGGACTGTCTCAGAAAATTAGAATATTGTGATAAAGTTCTTTATTTTCTGTAATGCAATTTAAAAAAACAAAAATGTCATACATTCTGGATTC
>NW_011369947.1:10833665-10842276 GCF_000735185.1 Notothenia coriiceps
ACTCAATATCAAGCCACACTTATTGTTTTTACTTCGGCTGTGAGTGTTTGTGTGCTCAGGATGAGTTTCGCTTGTTCTCGCTGTATCGCCGAGCCGGAAACCTGTCAGCAGCAACGAGCCTCGCAACGTGCCGACCAATCAGAGCCCACTGGGCACACAGGGTAGGGGTGGGGGGCAGGAGCTCCAACAAGGCGTTTAGGTATGAGAAACCAATGTGATTTTGGAAAATTGCACAATTTAAATCTATTCTAGTCCACCTCAACAATGGAATTATGATCAGTAGAAATGACCATGACATGGGACCTTTAAATGATTTGTTAGTATCTCTTCTACAGCGAGAAGGGTCATGGATATTGACAGCGTTGGGTTTGGAAACTACATCAGAATTTGATTATGTACTATACACTGTTGTCCAAACTGCTCCTCACTGCCAGATAGCACATCTATCGCTTATAATAAAACACATTGGATTGATGAGAGCCATTACACTGTATTTTGAGCGGCTTTATAATAATTTCATTGGGTTTCAGCAACACCACTTTCTGACATGTCCATCACCTTTCTCACGTACTGTTTGAATATAAGTGTGAGCAGTTTTGATCTCAGGTGAGCCTCTGCCAATATCCTTGATATTCTGTTAGAGGGAAACAACTGCGTGATTGGAACATTCATATTTTAGGCCTTGAAGATCTTACAATTGATGATACAGCTCACCTGAATAATACATCTGTTATGGAGAGGTGCAGATTGATTACAAATACACCTCGCTACGATAAAAAGTCCTCTTCAGGGAAAGCATCATTAAATATCTGTCAGCATATTATTTTAACACCACACAGTTATTTGTTACTACAGCTCTGATCAATTTAAAGTAAACCCTCTGTATTCCCAAGCTGTCGGCTGCCTACTCACAGTGAACAGATTTAAATGCAGATGGAGAAATATTCCATTGGCCTGGTCTTCAAAGAGAAGAGGCTTGTAAATATAACAGGGAGGTGTTTCTGTACTCATTGTTTTCTTCACGCCACAGAAAACAAGTCCCTAGCTGTACTCTACTGTATGCATTTGACTCCCCGGCCTGTAAAGAAGTCGCTGACACGATGAAAGATGAGGTTATGAGACACAATCACATCAGCAGGGGAGCGTGTGCTCGGCTCAGGTGGCTGGAGTAGAGGATGATGCATCCTCTCAAACACTCTCTCCACTCTCCTTCCCTCTCAAAGCTCCTTACAACTGGTTTGTTACTTCCTGAAGGTTCACAGTCTGAGCTGATGAATCTACGAAACACTACATTCACATCTGAGGAAGACATCTATGAATGCATTATTGGACTCAACTTGACAATATACCTTTCATTCATACTCAGCTTTTCTGACAAAAAGTGATTCCCGATCTCTCATAATAAGACCTGTTAAGCCTGTTGTCCAGGTCTCAGGCTCCAAAATGACATTCCCAGAACACATGACTATAACTTCACTTCTAAAAGGTGTAAATTAATAATCTGGTAACACTTTATTTTGATAGTCCATAGTTAACACTCTATAAGTCATCAGTTGACCTTTAGTAGCATGTCAACAGTGCATCAGTTGACATGTGTCAGTTGACATTCAACAGCATCGTTCAAACCGACAAGTAACTAAGCATTAGTTGATGATCAACAGATAAGCAACTTTAGAGTTTAGTTGACGATCAAATAATGATATATTAATATATATATATAACATATATAAAAAGCAATGATAAACCTGAGTTGGATGTAGAAAAGTCTGAATCAATATAGATGTTTTTATTTTAAACTAAATTTGGATTGAACATAGTAAAACAATTTAAATGATAGTTTCCGTCTAAAGAAAACAATTACTTATAGTGAAAACCACCCTTGGATGATGGGATGGTAGACTAAAAGCTTTAGGAATCCAAACTATAACATGTAATAAGTACCCTGTATCAAGATTGATGCAAAACAAGTGANCAAGTTGGAAACATTTGCGTTACATCAGCATGTGTAACAGTTGTAAATATGAAGTGGTGTTTATTTGTAAATCATTTAGTATAATCACACAAATTCTGTGTTTTATATTTAATAATTCTGTATTCTTTATTTATTCAATACCTGACAAGGTCGGAGATGAAAAACTTGGGTCGCAGGTTCCTCAACAGTGCATTACAAGACATCTATCAATATGTGTGTATACCTCCAACATTAAACTGTCGTATTCTGCACATTACTTATACTATCTACATACATCTTATAAGAGTATAATGCATATGTATAATATCAGTTAAAATAAGTGCTTAAACATGCAGTAGTTAACATTGCAGGAAAGCAATGTGTGTGGAGCGAACTCCAACGGCCTGGAAACTTCAACGTGAGCAGGCTTAATCCGATCAACGGACACAGTCTCAGGCCTGCCACCAATGTCTACCACCAGGTTCTTGTCCCTGTTACGTATGACCCTGAATGGACCATCGTAAGGGGGCCGCAGGGGACCGCGGTGGGCGTCGTGGCGAATAAAAACGAAATCCGCCGACCCTAATCCGGGGGACACCCGGAAAGCTGGGTTGCTGTGCTGCGACGTGGGGACGTCTTATCCAGCAGGGAGGTCCGCTGCCTGGCCGCAGACCAGGGCACAGAGGCGGTGGGAATGAATTCCCCGGGGACCCGTAGCGTCTGGCCATAGACAAGCTCGACGAGGACTGCAGGTCTTCTTTGGGGGCACACCTGAGGCCGAGCATAACCCACGGTAGCTTATCCACCCAGTCACCTCGACTTCGGAAGCTGACGTCGAGGCGAGGGGAACGGCCTCGGGCCAGCGGGTCACCCTGTCCAACATCGTAAACAGGTAGGTGAAACCGTGAGACTGGGGAAGCGGACCCACGACGTCGACATTGACACGGTCAAACCTCCTCTCAGGACCTGCAAAAAGTTCAAAAGGGGCCCTAGTATGGCGGTGGACTTTGGCCCGTTGACAGGCCACGCACAAGTCGACCCAGGACCTCACGTCCTTCTTAAGCCCCTGCCACACGAACTACTGCGACAACAACTTCATGGACGGCTTCCTACCGGGGTGGGAAAGATTGTGAACCGCCTCAAAAACGGGTCGGCGCCAGGCCGCAGGGACCAGCGGTCGAGGCTGGCCCGTGGAGACGTCACACCACAGCTTTGCGCCAGAGTCACCGTGACCTCCTCCAGGCGTAATTCCGTGACCGAGGCCTTGAGGGTCTGGACCCCGTGGTCAGAGGCCTGGTCAGCGCCCATGCGGAGATAATCGAGGCCCAGCTGCACTGCTCAGATGACCGCTCTGGAGGGGCAGTCCGCGACCACATTAGCCTTGCCAGCGATGTGTCGTATGTCCATGGTGTACTCGGAGATGTACGAAAGCTGGCGTTGCTGTCGGGCGGACCACGGCTCGGCCACCTTGGACATGCAGAAGGTCAGTGGCTTGTGATCCATGACGCAAACTCCCGGCATTCCAGCAGGAAACGGAAGTGGCGAGTTCTCTGTCGAAAGCGCTGTACTTGCGCTCCCTGGGAGTCAACTGGCGGCTGAAAAAGGCGAGCTGTTGCCAGGCGCCGTCGACCCATTTGTTGTTTCTGACACTAATCTACTTGGTTTGGGTAGTATAACTTACACATCACAATAGTGTGTGAATACCTGAATACCTCGTATTTCTGTAAATAGTGTTTATTACAGTACAATATGATTTTTGAGTTCGTTTTGATTTGTAAATCCTAATCTAGTGTCACCGCTTTGTCGTTCGTCAAAGGATATACCACATCGCGACCCGTTCTGTTCTCTACTTTGAACCATACGATAACTAAAACCCAGTTCACTATGTTTTTGTTTAACTCAGTACTCAATCATTCTGTCTCGACCCAATACTCCACTCAACCGTCAGTGAAAATAACATTCGGCGTCTATGACTTCACACCACCCTACCGACGTCTTGAGTCTCTCACTAGTGTGTTTTACACAGGCCTTTGTTACACATACTACCTCGAGCTCTACCCCACACTCGAGCAGAAAAACACAGACTTATTGTAACTTACCTAACTACGTATCGTGATAGTTTTCCTCCTCAATAAACCGTAGTCACATCTTTTGGGGTCATGACCATCACGAGTCAGTCCTCTCTCTGGTATGGCGCTGCGTGGTGTTCTGTAGTAGTGATGGTTGAGTAATCTGTATCACACACCTGGTCTCTTTTTGAAAGGTACATCGTCGGGGTACGTCTTACGTCACGTTAACACAGGTACGTAATTGTATGTGTGCTCCTTAAAATTTATACAATATTAGGACAACTTCATATTTCTCAATTACATCACACGGTTTCGGAGACACATATTTTTGTATCAGGAGACGTCGTCGTTGTGTGTCGCTCGCAACTTTACTAGAGTAGATGTCTTTGGACTTAAATAGTCCCTTTTACTTGGGTTTCTAGATGAAGGTAGTCAACACGAGGTGAAAATCACAAACTAATAAATATATACAAAAATTCAGCGAACACGCGTTCAGTTGACTCGTCGTCGTACCTCCTAATCGGTTCGGAGATACGGTCGTTTATTGGCGTCGATTTAATCGTAAGAAGGTTTATTATGAAGATTTTTTTGAAGAATAGATTTTTTTCAGCTGGTGTCCTCTTTCCATTGGTGGATTTTTGTTAAAAAAAAAAGACTTTCGTCGTAAATTTGTACTCGACTCCCGTTGTTAATTCAATGGTCCTCTTAACTTTTTAGTTTAACTGCTACCTTCTCTTTCACTCCATTTGCTTTAATTCTTGAGTTGGTGTCTAATTTTTCTGCGACTTAGATCCTATTCGTGAAATCTCCTGCCCCTCGTGTTAGGTGTCTCTCTGAAAATAAGTAAGCAAGAGGTTTCATTAGTCATACATTTTTCTCTTATGGCTTCTGGACCTTTAGGTTCTTCTACGTTTTGACTCCTAAGTACCTCAGTAATTCCTACGACTTGGACCTCTTTGTTGAAATAACTGGGACAAATGAATTACCCATAAAATTTCCTAAAAACTCCAAAACATTCTCCAGTTTGGTCAAAATCCCTGAAGTACAACTAAATGACAGGAACTTTTACGACATTCCCCTACCCCAGTAGATTTCCTTAGATAACAAACCAACAATTTACTAACTCGATCGAAAGGCTTTTACACACCAATATGTACAACAACTGGCACCATACATGATAGATTGCCCTGAGGAGTTCCTACTTATTAACCTTCCCAGTACGTTGGCGTAGGGTAAGGGGGATGTGCGAACATACACGCTCTCTGGCAGTAACGACAACGTCGAAATTAAATACAGTAGAAATTGATGTACAATACACGTCTTTGTGAATTGTAGGTGTCTAAAGCGAATGGTCACACTGGTTACTTCATAAGGTTTTTCGTATCTTGTGAACGTACTTCGTGGTTCACAAAGGTCCCGGAACTCAGGACTTATTACATAATTACGTGATCACGTCTTCCTACGTCTCATCGGATACATAAATATATCGATGAGGCGATTCTCTATTGAACCGTCGCGACTCCCTACAGGGTTGTCTAGTACTGAACGTTAGTTTGTAATACAAAAAATGTGAAACCTGGTTTCTGAAAACTTTACACCCCTAATGTACAACACAAATTGGTATACTCCACAACTCCGTGCGAGTTATCAAATCCAAAAACACTACAAAGAAAAGAATTAGAACTGATTAATGTCTGACGTTTCATAAAAACAGTCTAGAGAACTCTACAATTTTTTTTAAAAATGTGCAAACCTGGACTCTCAATTGTGTTCTGAACCTCATGGGATGAAACTAATACTATGTATTCTCGAACGACATCTCTAGAATTTACATTGGTACAACGGGTATCAATCAATTACCGGTTGCTACGAACTATTCTAACCAGGAGTAGACAGGTTCTTAAAATTCATTAGGAAATTAAGATTGTCACATCTCGTTGTGCAAAGAGTGAGGGGTTCGGGCAGTGTACAACTGCCAGCAAGTCCCGGGAGGGGCAGTGAGATAATGCGTGTCCCACATGGGGAACTTCAAAGTCAAAAGTTGCCCGGTCCCGAAGGGTAACTGGAAGTATCTGGAGGGTATCGCAACTATTATCTGCGAGGGGCCGGTTTACGAGATGGCGGTGTCGGCCAACAATAACAGTTATAATTATACACCACTAACTGTAATAAGTGGGTGCCTAGATACCCAACCCCATAACAAAGACGTTGCCTATAAACTCTACTTCGGCCTTAAGGACAAAAGGCGGCCAGAAGCGAAGGGCCCGACCTTCACAAATGTACCAAACGTCTACGATTATTTTCATATCATCGAACATGGAACTATGGGGCGGAGGCTGGAGGGCAGAGAGCCGTGATGTAACCACTGGGCTGTATTCGGAACACCTTCTTCCTAAGGGCTCTGACTTGGCTCGTACCGTTCATTGCGCAAAAAAAGTTTGACGGCCTCAAAACCCTCTGTAGACGCCGACGTACCAAGCGAGTCTCGCTCCGAGTCAAGCGGGAGGCGCCTCACTCTGACTGCTGCGTCGTGCGATAAAAGTGCAGCAAAGCCGCGACCCCTCGAGGTGACGCTGGCTTGCTACCCGAAATAATGTAGAGGAGGACGGGTCCTATTTTATACGTTGCAAGTTCCGAAAGGACGATTTCCTGAAAACTCGACAGATGCCAGTCTTTCCCGGGCTGTGGACGAGCGATAAGTAAATCGGACCACCTGTTGTTCGGAAGCCATGGTGTACACTTTACTACGAATCGGACGACCCATGCCTTCTTTGTGAAAAAAACAAGTATCTTGACAAAGAAGCGTGTACGGTGGCGTACATGTTCTGTAGCGAGGCGATTGTGCCGGTAATGACTCGGGGCGGCGAACCGGCTTCTTCTGGCTGGCCAAGAAGGGCCGTTGTGTCGCAAATCATGGGGCCTCCACGACCGAGGCTGTGCGTCGCCGTGGAAAGGACCATGTCCGTACGGTGGATTCGTCTTCGAGGCCCGGCTGCGGCGTGGAGGTCGGGACCGGGATACAAATAATGGGTACGTGCGTGCCCCGCTTTTCGCTTCAGACGGCAGGGGGGGACGTGGATGTTCCGTTGTCCTTGCGGTTCCGGACGCGAGCCCTCACGGCGCTCGTAACCCGTGTAGGTTGGCCGAGGACAAGTAGTTCCCTGGTGGAGAGACCAGCGCCTGAGGAAAAACTGTCTCCTGGGTCGCCTCGCAGGGACGGCCGATGGCACCTCCTTCGGCGACCCACCGCCGGTGCCGGATGGGAAATTGCAGGCGAATTGCTGTGGGGGATAAGCGGTGGATACCGGTGTTCTGTCACCTGGACACGAAGCTCCCAGGTCGCCAAATTCACCTAACAGGTGCCGACTGTAGAGGAAGCGGGGAGGAGCCACGTCTTGAAGGGACACGCGAGTGCCCGACGACCACCCGCAGGTTCTTGTCGGCGGACCACCTGCGCGACCTGCAACGGAGCAAGGCGCACATGGGCGCCGCTCCGCGTCGGAGTAAGTAGCCCCGAAGACGGTCGAGTGAGAGTGTCCCGCTGTTCAGGTCGTGGAAGAGTCACTCAAAGGGCTGAACTGCATTCGGGTGAAAAAGGCGACGGTGGATGGTTTGTGCCCCATTTGTGGTGTAACTGTGACTTTCCAGGGGGACAGATTCGTCCCGGGGCCGCGAGTTGGGACTGTACGGCCGTCAGCGGTTCAGCCTCAAGCAGTTGTACCTCGCAGACCCTTAGTAGGCGGCGAGTCTGTCGGGAATCCGAAGCGGCGAAGTGTACCAGGGATTTAGTCGGCCACCGACCGCTGGCACACCACTGATGGCGGCGGAAATTATTGCGGTGATGCTGGTCTGGCGTTGGGCCAGGGAGTGTAGGTCCTGAAGAGCACGTGTTGGACGCCCGGTTCGACCAAAAGAAGGTTCCACCTAGACCACGCCCCGATGGTGGTCCACGGCCACGTGGGGAGCCTGCAGGGGTTTTTGACGCCATTAATGCGGCAAACCCGAAAAGCTCAAGGACGCATACGGCAAACCTGAATTCTTGCGTCGAGTCAGGAAAGTCGCCGACTACCTTAGTAACGAGTCTCTGTCGGGTAAGTAGAAGCAGATATCCGGTTCTAGGACCAGCGGTCGAGAAGGAGGCTTCTCGTGGTCCGTGTAGAGGCCCAGGAAAAGCGGCTCCGAGTTGGTGTGCCTGACTAATAGTTGGGCCGCTTCACAGTCAAGCCCAACAGGAGGTTAGGTAAAGGAGCCGTGGAGTAGTCGTTCCTACCCCGGCGGGGGGAGGGCAGCTTTCCACCTCCGGCCAGATGGAAAGGTGCTGGGCGGATGTCGAGCCGGCGAGGCTCTCAAGGAGCCCTACCACTGTAAAATAGTGGGGCCAAGTAGGCGGCCCCCGGGGTGTGGTACGCGGGCGACATACTCCGGGAGTTCCTATTCAGGGGGCCGGTCCGGTATCTTGCGCCCGACTTTCCCTCCAGAAAAGGTTGCGGTGGTTTCGGTGGGACTCGCTTCGGCGGTACAACCGAGTGGGCAGTGTGTCCCGGGGGTAGCGATAGTGGTGGCTGCGTAGACTTATGCGTCACCCGCGCGC
>NW_011369947.1:10842321-10842571 GCF_000735185.1 Notothenia coriiceps
CCCTTGGATGATGGGATGGTAGACTAAAAGCTTTAGGAATCCAAACTATAACATATAATAAGTACCCTGTATCAAGATTGATGCAAAACAAGTGACCTTTTTTAGAGAGGTATAGAAATAAAAGTCCAGTTTGACTCACCTCTGGGGTCATTTGGGTGTATTTGCCGTATCCATTGGTCGATTTTGGCGATTGACACCTCTCTGTACCCGTTAGCCAATAGAATCGAGGGGAAGTTCCTAAATCCATCTA
>NW_011369947.1:10842604-10843378 GCF_000735185.1 Notothenia coriiceps
TACTAGTGTGTGTGTGTGTGTGTGTGTGTGTGTGTGTGTGTGTGTGTGTGTGTGTGTGTGTGTGTGTGTGTGTGTGTGTGTGTGTGTGTGTGTGTGTGTGTGTGTGTGTCGCAGGTTGCTAAATGTTTTGTGCGTGTGTGTTTATGTTGACAAGGAGGTTTAATAACTGTGTGCTACACAAAACATGCAGTCGGATTCATTTTCATTGCCGTTTGTAGTAGAGTTAGCAGGGTATTTTTATTTTAACTATCGTCCCAAATTCGTCCCAAAATTATTTTTGATCCTCCCCGACACTATTTTTTTCGGCCCCGGGACGACGGGACGTCCTTAAGCTCGAGCCCTGGGCGAGATATAAATATACTGTTGGTAGTTGTCAATATCTCTAGGTATGTACATGTAGCCCTGTAAATACGATGTCCTTTTGTGTTATCTGTTGTTTGTGTTCATGTTGTAACCTACTTGCTGCCATGTTGGACAGGTCTCCCTTGAAAAAGAGATCGATGATCTCAATGGAACCATCTGGTTAAATAAAGGTTTTTTTTTTTTAAATTATAAAAAAAAAAAAAATCGCAGTATATTTTGTCAGTCTCACGACGGTATTGAGACATCTATTTACCGCGATATTCGATATATCATTACATCCCTAGTTTGTATACATGTAAATGGTCTGCAAACGATAACATTTCCTAAGGAGGGACACTAGTGTTTACTTCCATAACAAATTTACATCACTATGTAACTCTTGTGCTTCTATTGGCGCTCCAACACATGTAT
>NW_011369947.1:10843411-10848298 GCF_000735185.1 Notothenia coriiceps
TATTATTAAAAAAAAAAAATTGCGGTATATTTTGTCAGTCTCACGACGGTATTGAGACATCTATTTACCGCGATATCGCGATATTCGATATATCATTACATCCCTAGTTTGTATACATGTAAATGGTCTGCAAACGATAAAATCCCGAAGCTTCCTAAGGAGGGACACTAGTGTTTGCTTCCATAACAAATCGACATCACTATGTAACTCTTTTGCTTCTATTGGCGCTCCAACACATGATAGGCTAAGGGGCGGGACATCTCTAAGTGGTTAACCAATCACAACAGAGCCGGCCAGCTAACCAATCAGAGCAGACTGGGCTCTGGTTTCAGACAGAGGGTGAAAAGAGGTCCTGCAGCACAGGCAGTATGAGAAAAATAAAGAGCTTTTTGAACATTAAAGCCATGAGACATGTCCCAGTGATGGCCCCCTTTAAATCCTGTGATGTGACTTAGAACATGCTGTGATTGGTTGGTTGTTATGTGTGTGTTTTTTGGTTTACTGTCATTGAGTTCTCAACATTTTGAGGATCTTGGCGTGTCCGGTTTTGTCTCACGATGAATTACAAGCTGCTTCATGAGGTGCGAACATAGTTACTAGAAACATCCCAGAGAAAAATACTGCCGTTGGCTCGCAGCGCTATATTTCGACAGCAGTTTGAAAACATGCCAAATTCAATTTAACTTACTTTACTGTCTGGAGAGCAGACGTGATTGGATGGAGACAGGTACAGGTAGAGGAGACGCAGAGAGATAAATGAACATCAGCTGCATCAAGGAGGGGCTGGGTGATAAAAACTAACATCCTCATATTTAATGGACTCTCATTTCGACTCAGAGAGAGAGTATAAATAAATATATATGTCCGTGTGTGGCTTCGGATATCAGCCCCGATCTAAATCAACTTGTCTGCAAGTAGAAACTGGAAAATTAGAAGAGAGGACATCAAAGAGGAATGCAATAAACTCAGAATAGTAAAAATTGCTTTGGATGGATCTTATCTGTATGTCTGTTAAAGGATACTACACACCAATGTTATATATTTAGAACGACTGTGCTTGTAACTATACACACACCTAGGCTTAGAAAAAGGCAATGCAAGTCCCAGGGTTGTGTATGTTGGATGTAAACAGCCACATCTCCCATAATAACAACTCATATTTCCGGCAGCAGCAGGAACAGGATTGAAGCTGGCGTGCGTCCAGTCACACACCCACCACCGCTACAACCTCCAGGTCTCCTTTCAGGCTGCATAATATCACTATTTATGGACGTTTACTGGAGGGAAATCATCCTTTTTCAGACAGTTTGCCTCTCCTTGACATTAGGTTGATGGTCAGCCGACGATGTGAGGGACGGCTCGCAGGAGGGATCAAAGTATGACAACTGTGTGGAGAAACGTAGCACGGAAAATACGTTTGCAGGGTTTGGCTGAAGAATCAAACATCATTTAAGTTGATACAAAAACCTCCTGCTAGCATGTAATGAATGAGGAAGGACTGTTTTGTAGCCTCAAAATGACAAAAGGGTACATTAGGTGTATTCCATCTTGCATTGCTAACGGTTAAAGCAGCTCAGCTTCCCATTACTCAGGCACATGGCGGCTCTTTTTTTGCTGATTTTTCATTGCCACGGGCTTTCAGCAGATCTTAAAATAAATGGCTAAGACGCTTCTGTGAGTCTGGACAAATCACCAGATGTTAAGTAACTTTCACATCAAGCTTTCTTATTATTAAGTCTGCATGTTATTTCATGGTCTGGGCTCAGAGCAGGAATCCATACGGTTCCCTCCGCTGCTTCCTCCTGTCCCCAGATGCCTTTTAGAGTTGTCATTGGAGAGTGACCTGTATTATCTCTCTCTGACTCGCTCGACCCGGCCCTGTCTCTTTCTGCGTCTGAATGGAGATTTAGATAAGAGCGTCGAGCTGCAAGAGAGCGGCCGCTGAATACCAAGAGAGACATTTACGGAGCATTTGCACCTCGTTTCAAACTCTTCTGCAACTCCAAACCTTCCTGTTTCTTATCAAACAGGTGCACACGGAACTTTATCAATTATTCTAAGCATGCAATGGACGATGATGATGCAAGTAACTCGAGGATCCAGGGGTGATTTGACTGGATCCAAGAAGGTAAATGCTTTCTGTTAGTTCACTGTGCAAATGTCTCCGCATCCTAGACTAAATCAGTAACATATACATCTTGGTGGCAGTAGATCAATGCTAAGTGTGTTAGCACAACGTACTCAAAGGAAGCTGCGCTGTTGATACGTTCAAGACACAGAAAAAGAGGATTGTTTGGGAGAAAATGGAGAAGCAATAATGAAGAAAAACAATATCTGAAGATTTTATAATTGGAGGATGGATGTGCAGTTGTAGTTTAATGGTTTTTAATAAACTTGTGTGTGTGTGTGTGTGTGCGCGTGTGTGTGTGTATCAGAGCTATATTCTCGTGCCCTGATTCTGCATATGACACACACACCATTTAAGATGTCCCCGAGGTGATCGATGAGTTGATGGAAATGTCATCTGGTGCTGATACATTTGTCATCGCTCATCCAGACTCATGAGCTTCTGCTTTTTGGTTTTCAGTCATTCTTTCTGCTCTTTTAGCGCGGGGTGGTTTGAATGCCGTGATTCATGGTTTCCTCTGGAGGCAGAGCTCTGACTGGACTCATTAATTAGTGTGCAAGACAATGAGCGCCTGTGTTTACATGTGATGGGGTGGGCTCCTCCAATCAGGGATCAGCATGACCAAAACAAATGCTTACATAACCATGAAGCTACTTTTAGGGAAATATTAACTAAGTGACAATCCTGTATTTAGTTTGTACTAAAGGGGCAAGTACACATACAGGTTGTGTTCCCTTTCTTGTAGTGTGTCATAGGTTTTAGTGCATGTAAATGGTCTGCAGAGGCTAAAATTCCAAAGTGTCCTCAAGTTCAATATGAACAATATAATATGTGGTGTTTTATTTGTTAAAATGGATCAATTTTGGAACTCAGATCAACATCAGACTGTGTCTTAAGACAACTTTGTACATACACGCAGGTACTTTGAAACAGTTAACTTCTACTGGCTGCACTTTGGTCGTCAAAAAAACAAAAAAAATAGCCTTTTCTCTGTTGGGTCATCTGCTATATAATACACAGTGGAGCAGTAATATGTTATTGATCCCAGGAGGGGACTTCTATTTTTTTCTTGCCCTTTTCTCCAAAGAGGTGAGAACATTGGATCGTCCGGTCGGGGACAGATTCGTAAATGTTAAGGTCACGCGACCCAACAGTGGATTACTTTATCTCCATGGGGACGCAGGTGATTATTAAATGGATATACATGATAATTATATCATCATAAATACACAGATAGGAAAAGGTTGAGGGACTCGGTGTGACAGAGTATGATTTCCACTTGGAAAGTTCAGCGTGTCCTCGGTCTGAAGGACTTTCTAACGACTTATCCAACCGGGAGAGCAGTCAAATGGAAATCTAAAATTAAAGCGAACATGTCAAGCGTTATAATCCAGGGATGACATTTACTCCTAAATATGTAATTTATGGAAATGATCCCTCTGACTATATGGTGTCAGTGGGAGCCACATCCCGATCTGATTAAAGGATGTTTTCATTCCCAGCTTCATATGTGCAGTTGGTTGCTTGTTTGTTTCTTTAAAACAGACTTTAAAGAGGAAAATCACTGTGTGTCAGGACACAGTTGTGAGAGGTCATTACATATTCATGCGAGTGTGTATCTGTGTGTGAAGTGTTGGCGGAGCTGCTGTGTGAGTAAGAGAGCATGTCATACAATAACAAACTATCTAAATGAAAATCATCGACAAGTGAAGCAAGTCATAACTGAGTGTGCACGTACATGCATAAGCAGCCGAGCCGTGCAGAACTGAATATGTAAGAAGCAGATTTATTCCCCCCCCCTCACCTCCCTCCTCTCCCAGTCCGTTAAACGACTCTCGCTCGTTTCAAGTCAACATGTCAACAGGAATATATCTCTTCCCTCAGTCACGTCGACGGAAACGCACACCGTCGTTATCTGTTTGAATTTGCTGTGTGTATGCCTCCATCTCTGAGTGTTTGTGTTCGCTGTAGTTTGTGTGTGAGAAGTGTTTTCATGTTGAGTGTGTGAGCGTACCTTTGGTTTGCCGTGTGTGTGTGTGTGTGTGTGTGTGTGTGTGTGTGTGTGTGTGTTTGCCTTACAGTGTGTGTCTTACCATACTTCTTCCGCCCTGTCTCCACATATTGTGTGTGTCAGGGACGTAAAGGCAAACAATGGTCTTACTATAGCTTGTCTGCACAATCTGTACAAAAGGAGTGACGCATAAATATGAGAATTAGAGGAGATAGAAGGAGTTCGGCTGAGTATATATGTTGTACATTTTCCTCTTATAGTCTCTCCTTTTAACACTGGACAAGGCCGTTCAAACATGGACTATAATCGACTATTATGCCTGTTTCAACAGAGAGACCTTGCATTTTTTATATATTTAATCCGTTTTTGAGACATTTCTATCCATACCTCTATGATGGGATAATGGATGGTGACTTTTACAAACACTAAGAACGTGTCTGATCACATCTTGGCTGTTTTTCTCAGCACTTACCATCTTTACAGATTTAAATGCGGTCATATTTAGTCGTCTTGTATGTGCATTGACGGCAGTGAACACCAACTCCCCACTTAGTTTTGAAACTTAAGAGTTTCGTCTTGATTAGCCAACCGGTTGGGGGTAAAATGTGTTGTTTGTTCCCTGCAGGCGATATTTGTTCCTCTGAGTTCTAACAGTCACTGTATCATCGTTTGTTCCTGCCACCTTGGTGTCATTCGGCACGGTGGCAAGTCTGTGCCGACATGAACAAAGATGGTGGTTTCACTGAAT
>NW_011369947.1:10848306-10849001 GCF_000735185.1 Notothenia coriiceps
TGTGTGTGTTGAAAAGTGCCAGTGGTGGAATGTAACTAAGTATAATTACTCAAGTTTCAAAGTGCAACATTGAGGTACGTGTATATTAATGGAGTATTTTGTTGTCATGCCGATGTATACTTCTACTCTTTTACAATTAATTAAATGAGGAATATTCAACTTTTTTAAACTTCTTATTGACGGCTTAAGTTACTTCAGAAAATAATACATTTGCATGAAAACAAGAGTTTATTAAAAATATATATATTCTATTATAAATTAAACGTGAACAGTGTATACATGAATAGCTAATTAAATGTATAGCAGATTCATTAAAATGTTTTAATTAGCTTGAGATGGAGAGATAGAAGATTCTTGTGTGTCTACCTGAACGTTGAGTAATATGATGGTGTGTGTGTGTGTGTGTGTGTGTGTGTGTGTGTGTGTGTGTGTGTGTGTGTGTGTGTGTGTGTGTGTGTGTGTGTGTGTGCATGTGCGTGCGTGTGCGTGTGGGGATGACAGTTTGGGAGCTAAAGGAGGAGAAGGAGAGAGAAGAGAGGCCTCAGGACTCACAAGGAGCAATGTATATACTTTCATTATTCCTTATTTCCTTTCCTCACTCTCTCTCTCTCACTCACTCACTCACTCACTCACACACACACACACACACACACACACACACACACACACACACACACAGACACAAACACACACAC
>NW_011369947.1:10849041-10857993 GCF_000735185.1 Notothenia coriiceps
TCATATTTAGTCGTCTTGTATGTGCATTGACGGCAGTGAACACCAACTCCCCACTTAGTTTTGAAAAGAGTTTCGTCTTGATTAGCCAACCGGTTGGGGGTCAAATGTGTTGTTTGTTCCCTGCAGGCGACATTCGTTCCTCTGAGTTCTAACAGTCACTGTATCATCGTTTGTTCCTGCCACCTTGGTGTCATTCGGCACGGTGGCAAGTCTGTGCCGACATGAACAAAGATGGTGGTTTCACTGAATTTAGAGGTGCTGTATCGTGTTTAACTTGAACTTAAATTAGGTAATACAAGAAACAAATGTCAGATGCACTTTAGAAAACAGCTTATTTAAAGGGGACCTATCATGCAAAATGCACTTTTGTACGTCTTTTCTACATGAATATGTGTCCCCCGTGTTCCAGGGCATTTTGCATGATAGGTCCCCTTTAAATAAGCTGTTTTCTAAAGTGCATCNACACACACACACACACACACACACACACATGGTGACGTGAAGTCATGTGACCGTGCTGTAGTTCCTTTATAGCCCAACTTTAACCGCCTTTAGCTTAGCGGTGGTGGTGAAGTTGACGTGAAGTCATGTGACCGTGCTGTAGTCCTTTATAGCCCAACATTAGCCGCCTTTAGCTTAGCGGTGGTGACGTGAAGTCATGTGACCGTGCTGTAGTTCCTTTATAGCCCAACATTAGCCGCCTTTAGCTTAGCGGTGGTGACGTGAAGTCATGTGACAGTAGTTCAGTTATAGCCTAACGTTAGCTTTTTTCTTCAAAAAACAAACGGTGGTGTTAATATGTGGAGATTTTCCTGCTGAACAAAACCTGTAAATATCAGAAACGTTTGTTTGCCACAGATCTTGTTTTTGCAATACTCCAAAACCAATTGAAAAATCCCATTGACTATTTTTGGAGGAAACTCTTTGATGCTAACGTCCAGCTCGGCAATACAAATTCCCTGCCCCACTGTACTGGTGGATGTGTGAAGGAGAAAATGCCCCAAAATGAGTTTACATTCAAAAGTTTGACATGACTAAGTGTTTGGAGCAGCACTGATTGAACGGAGGACGATTACAATTGATCACAGATGTTTTTGAAGACCTTTAAAATGTTCCATTGCACCCCCAGTGTTATCTGGCCGAGTCAAAGCTCTCAAAGCCCAGCGGGTGAACAAGGCTAAAACAAACTGAGTAAAGCAACATTTTTCTCAAAGTTCTCCTCCATATATCATTATGTGGGTGTGATGGTGCATGAGGGAAGAGATGAGGATAGAGAGAGATGTTTTATTGCTGTAATGGCTAAATATCAAAAGGCCAAAGACTGCCTTTCTCCACCGTGCCACATTTCTTTTATCCACGTCTTAATGAATGTGCAGGGAGAGATCACACAGCTCCGAGGAGCAACACTGTCATAATTAACCTTCCCTCCGTTTTGATTAAGGACTAAAGATCAGCCCTTAGTGGCTTTGGTGGAAAAACACTTTTGTTAGAGAGGTCGTTTGTCTGTGTTAAGTGGATTTCAAAGCAACAACTAGTGAAACAGAGTTTTACAGCTACAGACACGTCTATCACTTTCATCCTTTCAAATAACCTCAGTGCCTTCTTAAGTGCTGCGTGATCGACGACACAAATGAAAGCAATTCACTTTCAGGTATTTCTACAAACTGTTGAAGAGACTCTATTACAGTATGCTCTGGGGTTTTCCCTTTCCTGTGTTGTGTAATATAGGTTTTAGTGCATGTAAATGCGTCGAAAGGAGCCAGTTGAGGTGGGCACCTAGCAAGGATGCCACCTGGGCGCCTCCCTAGGGATATCTAGGTATCCCTGCCCTAATGCCAAAGTAACTGGCAACTGAATATGTGTCGCCGTTTGATGTCTTTGGAAGAGACCGAGGGGTAGACCTAGGACCAGGTGGAGGGATGATATCTCTTCTCTGACCTGGGAGCGCCTTGGGACCCCCCAGTCAGAGCTGGTTGATGTGGCCAGGGAAAGGAACGTTTGGGGCTCTCTGCTGGAACTGATACCTCCACGACCCGACCACGGATAAGCGGAGGTAGCAGTTGGGGGTGTGTGGTGCAGTGGGTTGTCCGTAGGTGTTCGGATCAGGGGGTCACAGGTTCAAACCCCACTGCAGTCAGCATGTCGTTGTGTCCCTGAGACACTTCACACTTAATGTAATAAGTGGGAGAAGATGGATGGATGGTGCATGTAATGGCACATGTCCACTGCAGTTGGGTAGCCCCGTTTAAGCGTCCCTCAGCGGCCTCGGGCTGCCTCGCTGGCCGTCCGAGGCCGTGGCGCATTTCCATTACAGTTTAGGACCTGGGGTAGCAACGCAGTGTAGGCGGGGCATCTGTGCAGAGACATCCTGGAACACTTTCACATTTCGAGTTGTTCCGTCGAGTCCCGCTGGATTCTATCATCCCCAATGAGATGTAGGAACGTCAAAAAATGCTGTGTATAAAAATGCTGCAAGCTTGCTTCTAGATATGCGACGCTAGGGATGATCTCGCGCGCGATCTTGTGACGATTCTCTCTGACCAATCAGCAGTCGAGAGTGTTGACGTCACTAGTTCAGCCCTGGCCCGATAGAACCACGATTTTAGGGGCCGGAAAAAGAGGGAAAAAGTACCCGCTAGCCGGTGCTACGCTATATGGAAAGGCCACCAAGCTGGCTGGCCGCTTGAGGACGATTAACGATGCTACCCGCTGCAGTGGAAATGCGCCATAAACGGTCTGCAGAGGCTAAAATCCCTGTGTTCCCTCGAGACAGCGTTTCTCTCCCAGTGTTTTTTCCTCACCTGTTCCCATAAAATATCGTATTAAGTAAAATAATGGTTTCACTCTTTTGCATTTCAAGAAAGTAACAGCAGGAGAGTGAAGCCCCGTCTGCCAAAAACACCTTTAAAACCAATAATTATTCAGCGTTAGTAAACACCTATCATGCTATCACTGTTATCAGGTAGCAGATCAGCCTGCTTTGTATGCAGAGCCTCCTGTCACCGTGTTCAAAAAAGAATACATGTGTTTGATCCGAAGCAACACGTGCGTACACAGTGCAGTTGGAAAGCCCTGCAGTAATCAGCATTGTGTAATAAGAGCAATGTCACAGTGGAATCAAACCAATCACTATTGTGCCATCGCTCTCACCGCTCTGCAGATGGATCTGGGTTATTTGTATGCGCCGACGATAGAGCTCATTCCAAGCAGAAAATGACAGCTCGTTATGTGAGGGGAAAATGGATTTCACCGTGTTGTGGTGTTGCAAGGTGTCTGAGATATGCAGTGCATGAATGAAGGCCGATCGATTGGGAGACGGCTGCAAACAACTCTGTTGCGTTCAGATGCACGGCTTCCGGAGAGTGATCATATTGGGTATTGATTTGTGTTTTGATGAATTGCACTCATATCTAAAGAGTGATTCCCTCAATGTGAGAAGCCTAAGTCTCATGCTTTGTTCCTGCAATAAATAACAGTCAACATACAGGTGTTTGAAGGACGTCATGATGTATGGAAACACTCCAGTCGTGTACATATTGTTGTTTTGGCTGCAGAGTGCATCCCTAATGGTAGACTGTTATCATGTGGATCTATAGATTTTAAGCACTGCACATCCCCGCTATATTATTCTCTGTTGCACTGCACAACAAGAGGCCAAACAGCAGCACTTAACACTCAGCGTGATGTGAGAGTCCTCCTGTGTGCAACAAAAGCAGGTATGAAATGATTTATGCTGCAGCTGCTAGATGAAAAAAAAAGCCATTTAAGGATAATCATCATCTCACAGCTAACCAGAAATCTATCTTTGAGGGATTTTCGTATCAGTTTGCAAGCGCTGTAAGCATGCCGACTTTCTCAAACACACACACACACACACACACACACACACACACACACACACACACACACACACACACACACACACACACACACACACACACACACACACACACATGCAAATAGACAGCTTGAAATGCAGCCATTAGTGTTGCGTCTGTTATTAGATAAAAGGCCTGAAGCTGGAGCCACACCAGAATAATTATTCTGATTAGAGTCCTCTAGCTGAGCTCTATCCACACACATTACACTCTCTGGGATTACAATCTGGTGTTTCATCTAGTGTCTAAATCAAGATGTGATAGCAGCCAATTGGAGGCTCAGCATTGAAAACAAAAGCGGGAGAGAACGCCCCATTTTATGCAGAGCTATAAAAGCAAACAGCAATTTCAAGTTAGTCTAGACTGGAGATAAAGTTTGAAGCCAGGTTTTCCTCCTCTGCCCTCGGCTTTATAGGGCAGTATAACGTTGACCTTTTATCTGGGAAACTTCGCCTCATCCGAGACCCCGAAGTCATTCTTGACCCGGAGTTTAAAACGCATTAAGACCACTGCAGACCTTCCTGGCAATAATGGAGGGTTATTGGGTGCCGCTTGTCATTTAGCACTGTCCTGAAATATAACCCCTCTCCTCTGCAGCACTAACTGACCACAGCAGTTGAATGGGCGCCATCTGATAGTTAAAAATAATCATTTTGAGATGGAGCGGCTGAGATTTAGGGTCCCAAGGGCCAGCCGGGACATTTCTGAAAGGTATTTTATTCCCTTTGTTATACAGGCATTCAATACTTAATGACTAAATCAGGCAATGGTGGCCTTTTCAGATTGTCTGTCATTACTTCAATAATTTATCACAGATACGTGCCAATTTACACATTATTAGAAACCCACATTTACAACAGCTCTTGTGATTGGTCAACCACGTAGATGTCCCGCCCCTTAGCCTATCACGTACAATGTGTTGGAGCGCGAGCCAACAGAAGTGCAAGTGTTACATAGTGATATGTTCCTTAAGATAACAAAGCAGAAGAAGCATTTGGGATTTTAGCCTTTGCAGACCATTTACATGCACTAAAACCTATACAACACACTATATGAAAGGGAAAACCCCCCAAAAGCATAATAGGACCTCTTTAAAATGAGATGTTTAAGGGATTAATAGTGACTGCTGCTCGCTGTTAAAACATATCCTCAAAGAAAAATTGAATGTATCAATTGTATGTTTCATAGCAAGCAGCTTAAAACGCCCATGCTATGTAATCATTATATCTCATGTCAGTGGATGGCTGTTTACGTAAGAAAGTCATTTTACGCATGAGTGTGAGAGTGAATGTGCTCGTAACAGCGAGCATGTGTTCATGGGTTTGATGCTCTCAGTACGACTGCGGTGAAATGATGCAAGCAGAATGTGATAGAGGCTTTGAGGATCAGCACAGTGGGCGCAGCTGGCAGACACACACACACACACACACACACACACACACACACACACACACACACACACACACACACACAAGCAAACGCACACACGTATTGGCTGGCAGGGACTGGTGGATCCCAGCTGTGTCAGTATTATTCATTCGCCAGTATGCATTCACAGGTGCATGGACGCATATTCAAACACACACACACACACACACACACACACACACACACACACACACACACACACACACACACACACACACACACACACACACACACACACACACACACATTTCAGTGTATACAAGAAGTGTTCTGGTACCTGCACACGCCCACCTGCACACACGCATCGCTCACTTTGGCAAGCACGGTGGGAAAAAAAGGCGACCCCTTCAGCATGTGATGGGTCAGCAGTTTATGACACCTGTCTAAATCTGGCACCAGTCTGACTGCATTTAACTATTTGACTCTACTTCAACCACACACTTATTTTTGGTCTTTTTATATTGTGTATCTTTAGGCGAGCCTCCCCCTCCTCTCCCCTCCCTTCTGACTCATTGCTGCGTCTGAAATAAAGTGCTCCACCGGAGATGCAGGTGCAAGTGGCGGCCGGTTATTTTAAAGGGGATTGGTTGGTAACTATAGCCCTATGTTATCTGTGAGCTCAGACGTGATACTCTTACAACACTTGTTCTAGACAGCTGAGGATTTTTCCGCTTCCTCATCTAAAAAAGTGTGAGCCAAGCCTGTGTCAGATGCTCTGAAATAGCTCTATGTGGTTAGATAAGCCTGACAGATAGAAGTCAGATATATATTTTTGTATTCCTCTCAAGTGGCTCGCAATACCGGGCTGCCTACCCTTGAAAAATGTCATTTGGTTGCATAATTGTATATTGAAATATACCTTGTAACTTTAAGATTGTATTCTGGTTCAGTTGGCAGTTCTTTGTGCCCTCCCAAACATCTCAAATATATTAAATTCACAATGACATGAGCGAACATGTCCACACGTTTGCAGGATAAACTACTCCTTGATTGGTGAGTGGTTTCCTATGAATTGATAGACGGCTAATAAATCAATCTGCTATATTGTCAGGGAACACAAACACACATTTTAGAGCTCATTGAGTTTTGTGTCAATGCTCTTTTAGCTGTTGTTGTAAGCTGCACTCTCTTGAAAGCCCTCATCCCTCTTTGCTAAATCTGGGAACAGCAGGCATGATTGTAAGGTCATCCATCTCACGTTGATGCTGCTTTTACAACAGATTTTGATCTCAACAGAAGCTGCGGCAAGATGGAGATCCCCATGTAGTTGGAGAAGTTTGAAAGCCAATCCTCCGAGCTTTAAAGCTGCTTATTAAAACCGTGTTTTTATTGCTGAACAAACAATCCTTACTGATAACTTGTATCAACTTGTATACACATATGTAAGAGGATACAGTATAGTGTTAGCATAGCTTGCTACACAAGTCTGCAAACTGCTAATCCTTAATGGTTCAAAATGTGCTGTTACATAAGCTAATTTCTACTGTATACTAATCACACTGAGGGTTGATAGTCCAATAAGAAGCCAGTGTAATCTGTTTTTAATGTCTTTACAATGACCTCTTAAATTCATAGGTCTCCGGTAATTATTAAAAAAAAATATTGTCCTTTGTCGACGCTTTTGTAAAATGTAGCTCAATATATTTGCCACATTGATTTCCCTTTATTTAAATCTTTCGGTAATGTCTCACAAAAAGCAGACCATGTTTTAAACTCAGTGAGGTAATTTAAAACTTCACCCTCAGCGTTCCCACGGCCAAAACACTCCTTTATTGCTAAAGGTGAGATTATTAGCCGCTTGGGAGTCATTTGCTTTTTGTACATTCATTGTGTGTTCAAAATTGGATTGTGGAGTAATTTTTTACCTCTCCCTTGTGGACATAAGATAAGCAAACTAAAAAAACAAACCACCTTGTTTTAGGACTCAAAGAAAACACATCTTGCAGTGCAGTATTTACCAAATGTGGTAACCCAATTTGGAGAGGGGGGAAAAGATAGGCTTCATTCATCCTGGTAGGAAATGTGTCTCATATTTTAGTGTCTGCAGACAAACACATCCACGTATGCATCAAGTCCACGTGCTCTACATCAGAAAATAAAAGCACATTGTTATAGTATTTGTGTCATTCTTATGTGATGTTAATTGATATTTGCAGTACAAACACACCACAGATGAAACCCTACTTGGCATGAAACTGGATTCTGGTTCTGTTACACACCACCCCCTCCGGTTTTGTTTTTATGTTGAGATGGAATATGAATAATTATGAAGTACACCAACGTGATTTTCATTTGCTTAGATTGCTTCTGATGCACCTCGGGCGGCTTTCTTCCCCGCTGCTGTCGCCACAACAAACTGTGTGTGAACTTCAGAGAGAACTGCATCCTGTGTCAGTGCTACAGGAATGTGGTGAAACAACAAGAGGAGGCGAAGGAAGTGGTGCAGGAATGAGTCCTAAAACACGTAGCTGAGTCAGCGTTTCACCACTTCCTGTACGCTTATCTCAAAGTCAATGGTTTATTGAATGTGTTTTGGGTTAGATGCCTGAAACAAGGTCTGTGGTTGTTCTTTGTCTCTTTAAATACGTGAGTAAATACTCCACTGGTGAGACGTAACAAAGGAGGCTTCTAACAAGTGTCTAAATGAGACATATTGGTATTAGTACAAACGACCAATCAAAACCCCAATGTGAAATGCATTCTTTGCTATTGTTTATAATCAGGACATTATAAGTGTGAGAAGCTCCTGTGTCTTCAAAATAGTTGCTAATAAGTGTCTAAATAGGACAACGAACGTCACGTCCAGCGTTAGCCACCTTTAGCTTAGCGGTGGTGACATGAAGTCATGTGACTGGGATGTGTTTATAGGCTAACGTTAGCTTTTTACTTGAAAAATGATAAATTATTTTGTTTTTAGATCTTATTTTTTGCTATATTCCAAAATCCAATTCTTTTTTTTTCAACGGAGCACATTTGATGCTAACCAAACTACCTAACTAAAAGTGTGTCATCACTGCACCACTTTCTCTTCTTTGGCATGGGTAAAGGATGATGGAGATATGACTGCAATATCTAAAACTGTGACACACACACACACACACACACACACACACACACACACACACACACACACACACACACACACACACACACACACACACACACACGTACAAAAGTGCATTTTGCATGATAGGTCCCCTTTAATTAAGCTGTTTTCTAAAGTGCATCTAACCTTTGTTTCTTGTATTATTCTTGTATTCAGTGAAACCACCATCTTTGTTCATGTCGGCACAGACTTGCCACCGTGCCGAATGACACCAAGGTGGCAGGAACAAACGATGATACAGTGACTGTTAGAACTCAGAGGAACAAATATCGCCTGGAGGNACCGCTAAGCTAAAGGCGGCTAATGTTGGGCTATAAAGGAACTACAGCACGGTCACATGACTTCACGTCACCACCGCTAAGCTAAAGGTGGCTAATGTTAGGCTATAACGGAAATACAGCACGGTCACATGACTTCACGTCACCACCGCTAAGCTAAAGGTGGCTAATGTTTGGTGTGATGATGTTCAGTTGTCATATTTAGACACTTGTTTGCAACTATTTTTAAGACACAGTGGCTTCAGACACTTATAATATCCTG
>NW_011369947.1:10858038-10872261 GCF_000735185.1 Notothenia coriiceps
GACACCAGTTTAACCCTGTGGTCGTCCGTCGTACAGGCCCTTTTCCCGTACGAGTGGTTGGTACTCCTCCCGCAACCACTCGTTTAAAGTAGGACTAATAGGAGGAGCGTGTGAGTGGGTCCATCTATAAGTGACGGTATCAGTCTGTGTGTTACCCCGGAATTAACTGAGACCCCGACTACTTCGGTATCTGACCCCAGATCGTTTTCAGATTATAATTCTGACAAGGCGAGTTTGTAGGCAATTACGGTCACGGGATCTGCCGTCTGAAATAACATCTCAGTGACTGACATGTCTTGGGTACGTTTCACTGATATACTGTTATTAGTACACCTTTACTACGTTAAAGTAGACAAGCTAAGGACGTGGTTCGTAGGGACTAACCCCAAAGGGACAATTTTCTGTGTGTTGGGTGTATATATCTGAGCCACAAGTCCTGTTTAATTCGCCTACCCTTCTCTTAACACTTGTCAGTACATTTCGAGGTGCATGCAAGACGTCACCGACTATCATCGAGTCTGAAGGACTGGGAAGGTTCCAGGGGAGAACGATGTTACTGTAATTCCTCCAAAATTGTTTTGGTTCGCGAGGTGTTTAACGGAGGAGTAGCAGGCAAACTGGCCAGGTAGCTGGACAATGACGACCGCGTGCGGTAGGGATCCCCGGCGAATATAGTAGAGTCCTGGTTCTCGCTGCGCCGGTACCTACCCGATTCTCGATGTAGAGAGGAGTGCTTTTTCGCCCCCTATTAGGCAGGGAGAAGAGGTGGGACGCCCGCGTCTAGGAGATCGCCCCTTTTTCCTACGTCCAGAGATTTTTGCTACGTAACTGATGTGTCGGTAGTTACTGTACTGCACTTGCCGCTTGTTTAGAGGGTACAGTGTCGTAATCGATGCAGTTGTCGTAAACTACAGAAGTCGAAAACTTTTATGAGTCGGTCGACGTTTCTTCACTGTTGCTGTTGTTGGTTGTAGACTGCTTTGAACGTCCGATGGTTCGGACCACTCCTTAGTTGCCTCTCCCACTGCTTACCACCTTTGCCTCGCAAGGGTGTGCGACGTTGTTTAATACTTGGCTTGTCGGCTCCAGTACGCGAACCACCGTACGGGTACGCAACACTCTGTGATAGTTAAATTCTTACTCCCTTGAATGCTGTCTTGTATCAGACAAAAGCACATAACCTGCTATAATCTAAAAGAGGTCTATAAGTCGAGAGTCGTCCGTACACGCGGTTCAGGAGGTCTCGAAGACCTCTTAGGGTCCAACATACCACTTCGCGTCTTCACGCTAAGGTACTGTTGGTGACGAGGAAGGACCATGTAAAAGTGCGGTTAGTCCGAGTCTCCTAGGCAGGTTCAGTCGCACGCCCTGGCTGACCTGCGGATGAGGTCTATCGGCGTTCCTCTCAGGTTGTCAAGGACCCAAACGGTTGAAAATGGCCTTGTAAGATATGCGTTGAAGTAAAGACATCTGGCGAGGAGGGTGTAGATAGTGGAGAAGATTTCAAAGGAAAGTCCTGGGGGTACCGCTCAGAGCGGAAGGTCAGGAGTTCTGTCCTAGTGGTGCGTGGGCATGAGAGACAAGGTCGGGGTCTCTGTCAAATACGCACTCCAACTGCGCAGGTATGCTCCCGTATCCCCGCCAAACAGGGTCTCCATGGAGGTTCCTATTCGCCTACGTGGGGACGGCCCGAATAGATAGTGCATTCAACTGGAGTCGACTTTGTTTGATACTACACCCCTTGTTCCTTAATGTCGACAAGTTTCGTCGCAACCTCCTCACTCCTGTGACCGAGCTGTTCCCCCGCCTCTTTGGCAAACAAACACACCTTGCTGGTGTATCTCTGAACGGGCTTCTTGCTCTCCAGTCCTTTTCGGATTCTCTGAGTTAAGGCTGCAGCCCGCCACCCAGGGGCTCCCACCTGAAAAAGTAAATCATCCAAAATTGAAATGCACAGGAATCTGCGGCCATGCAGTTTTGGCATTCGTCATGCCTGCGCCCGCGCGCCGCCGGGGACTCGACGTTCTTTCGCGACTTAGTTACGGAGGTGATTCGCCCAGCCCATTACCGTCTATCTTTGTCTACACTTTCGTCGATTACAACTCGGGCCGTGGATCACCTCTCAGGTCTGTTGGCAAAAAACAGGGCCAGAAATGCGAGAGTCCATCAGGTGACGCAGTGTGAAGGTTCGAGGTGTACGTAGGCCCCAGCCGCTTGATACAAACGGTATTTCGTCGTCAAGACCACGGCCGTACTCTTTTCTCCAGACTTTATGGTGACACCGCCGGACAGGTCGCACGCGGGCCTTATTCCTGAAGCAAGGTCGGGTCCACCCAGACGAGGTCGGGGAGGGTCACGGAGTTCTGGACTACAGCGTATAGAGGTACTGAAAACTGCCTAGGTGGAAGGTTTCCATTGTGATGGCCAGATCCCTCCTGCAGGCGGCGCTGTCGTTCCTCTGGAGAAATCCTCGTTCTCCCGAGCTGCATAGGTTCCTCCGGTGCCTGTGGTGGCTCTGTCACTGCTGGGCCTGATGAAGAGGTGAACAAGGAATCCCATGAGGACTGCCTACCCAGAGAGCGCCCCTGGTGGCTGGGAGGTCTTGTTGCGACTCGGCATCGTTCTCTCTCTCTTTCCCTGATGCGATTGTCAATTCGGAGAGAGGTGGAAATGAGTGATTTGAGGTCTTGTGGTAACTCTGATGGAGTTACCCTGTACGGACAGGGCGGTCTGCAGCGTCTTGGGGTTGGCNTCCCCATGATTCAAATCACAGCTCAGAGAAAGCAGTACCAACACCAAAGACGGCTTGTTGGTGTGAAGTTGCACTACAAGCTCCAAGGACTTCTCTAGAGTAAAGTAATTGTTCAGCGTTTGTAGAGAAACACCAAATCCCTCAGAACATTTACGATTGTACTTTTTGCAAACACCGCCGCTCCTTCTCAGGAAGTGCCTTAAGGGGCATTAACAGCAGTTGTGTGAAGAAGGGTGGGGGGTGTTATCGTCATCTTTCTCTCCTGGACCTTTTACGGGAAAAGACTCTACTGTTAATCAGGAGGTGATGTGAGACTCTGAGGAAAAGCAGTTTCTGTTGAGTGACGGAAACCACTTCATTAAGAGGTTAATTGCCAATCCTCTCTATGTGTAATTGTTCTTTTAGTTACAATAAAGCAAAGACATACACACAATATACAGGAAGTAGGTACCGGTGTTGTGTCAAATGATGCACCCCCGTCGTGAAATGCACCCCCTGGCCTGCCGTAAAAAGCACCCCCCACAAAAAGATGCTTCTATTAATCCCACCCTCAAGCACTTTGGAGGGTATGGTTATAGGACTAGTAACAATAAATGGAGCAAGTTTCATGTATGTGACGTGTTTATTGTCAGAGATAGCAAGGGGTGCATATCGTGGCAACCAATCCCACCCTCAAGCACTTGATGTAAAAATAAACAATACATTGTAAAGCAGAAGTATACAGACAGGACAGAGAAGCCTGTGACATAAGATTTGCAACGACATGATTACTCTGTAGCTATGTTAGTTTGACAATAAAGAACCTTGAACCTTGAGGACGTCACAATTAAATAAAAAATTAACTGAAAAATAAGTGACGGATGAATGCAAAATCCAGGATTCGACAACCCAACCATCAACAAGACAACATAGAATAGCGGACTATACGTTCAAATGCGCGTTCCCGTGTCAAGGGGTGCATTTCACGACGGGGGTGCATAATTTGACACAACACCGGAAACCTTTACATGGCGTACAAGAGGGGAAAAAAGCTGGGTATTAGATCGACAATTCCTGAGAAAAGTCTAAAGCTGCCAGTCGACAGCATCGTAGACATAAACGAAAAGGCCAAGTGTCTCTATCTGTACCTTTTGATATACCTTCAAATACTTTGATCCATTGCGCAGTACTTCCCTTTCTTGCATGACTCTCCTTGGCCTCCTTTAAATATCAAGAGACGGGACACCAGGTCATTGCCTGCCATCTTTTCACGGTGCCCCTGTCGACTATATTTAGAACATCAACACACAAAATAGCAGCCATTGAAATCCAACCTGCCTCCACACATCCTGTTTGAAATATCACCCCGTCCACGAGATAATGACCTTCCAGCTTCCTGTGTGCAGGCGGTATAAAAATAAAACACTTTCAATGAGGATTAACTTCAGGAACAAGGCCTAGAGAACAAAATAATGAACGATAATCCTACATACTCCCTTTTATGGCGGAAACAAATAAAGCAATTACCGGTAATCCAAAAGTAATTTCTCGTTAACAGAGCACTTTTGGATGTGTTGCTTAAATGGTAAGTGGACCACATCTATTAAGTGCTTTTGCAACCTCTCAAAGTGCTTTACACACACATTCGTACAGAGGTAGATGCTGCCATTCATTCAAAAGCATGTACACATCGTTGGCTATACTATCAGGAACAATTAGGGTTCACTATCTTCGAAACTTGGACATAAAATGTGGAACACCGCGGTTTTTTGGTTCAGACTCCTTGATTCATGTCAGCCAAGCAGGTCCTTCTGCACCTCAAATGAATGAAGGCTGCTTCCAAAGTCTCCACAACAAACACAGTATCTGTACTTTAAAAAAATGCTTCACAGATTTCCACTTTATTTCATTAAATGCAGGGAGTTTTTTTTATAGACTAGTGAATTGGTTAAATATTGTGTTTCCTTCTTTCATTTTCAGTGTCAGGGTTTTACAAAACAGTCATTTCAAAAGGGTAGCTGTAATATACGATACGATATACTTGATTGTTTACTGCTCTTGGGAACCCTGAATCTTCTACCAGAAGGTAGGAGCTGGAATTCTGGGTGGAGTATGTGGGTGGGATCAGACACCATTTTGTTTGCCTTTCTGATAATGGACTGCTCGTATATGTTTTGGAGAGATGGGTGTTTTTTAACCCCCATAGTTTTCATAGCAGTAAGCTAAGGCTTCATCCTACACACTTGCTGTCAGTATGAGTTGGTTTGTCAATAACCAGCAGACATCTTTAAAGGGCCCATGTCATGCTTTTCCGGTTCTCACCCGTCCCCTTGTGTGTTATGAAGGTTGTTCTGCATGTAAACGGTCTGCAGAGTCACAAACCCTCAAAGTACACCCTGTAGTGAGTAAAACTCTAACACAGAGAAGACCTGTCTATGCTGCCCCAGAACGCCTTGTTGGACATTTCTCTTTTTCCATTTGTTTGCTTCCTGGGTTCTGTGACGTGTGAACACCCAGATCAACAACAAATGACCGGATTGGCCCAAATGGACCAATCCGTGGAGCACCTCACACACCAGGACCCCTTGGCTAACTAACAGGGAGTCCCATTGACTTGCATAGCTCTATGCAAGTCAATGGGACTCCCTGTTAGTTAGCCAAGGGGTCCTGGTGTGTGAGGTGCTCCACGGATTGGTCCATTTGGGCCAATCCGGTCATTTGTTGTNATTGCACACTTTTTCCAGGAAGAAAACACACCATCAACCTTCACTACCAGTAATGAGATGAACATGCACTGACAGGGTGTTGCTTACATTGTTGTTCATGCTTAGCTGCGGTGTTCAGTTATTTTATTCTGCATTTTATTTAAGCTGCCTACAGTGCAAGGAGAACGACCTATTTCGGCGTGAACATGGGCGTCGTAACAACGCCATATAACGACATTTGAAGTACGCCTTATTTGGTTTTTGAGACTGGGCAATATACCTCAATGTCCGCATGGTTATCGTAGAACTTGGTTTTGTCAGCTCATCTCTCTGAAATGCGTGTGTCAACAGAAGCTGTTTTGATGACATAGGCACCCAGGAAGTCTTCTCTCTCTCTCACTCTGGGCCTGTTGCTGATGAAGGAGCCTGCAGTGTTTAGCAACTCATGATCTTTGTATTGTCTGACCTTTGTGAAAGTGTGTGTGTTGAGAGGTGGAGGAGTTAGGTAAGTCTGGGGTACCCTGTACATTTCTCACCACGTAGCTAACTAATGTTCAGACACACTGGGTTAGCGGATTGTTGCCCAACCTGTATATTGTTTTGTCAAATTCTTTGTAGTTTAGTTAGTGAGGGTTGTTTTGTTTGAGTTTTGGTTTCAAAGGTTAGATGTAGAGAGAGGCCTGGTTTTGTTATGCTTGTTTCTTTTGTTTGGCACAATCCTTTGACGACTCCTCCTTCTCACCAACCGAGTGTTTCAATTATATGTCTGTTCGATTCTGGGTTTACACAAAATAAAGCTTTTGTCAACTGTTACACTGACTCCCTCATTTTTATTGGTTGTATGTTATTGTCTCCAGGTCCCCTAGACCTTAGTGGGGACGTAACAATAATCACTCACATACTCAAACTAAACTACAAACACACTAATGAAGCTTTCCTTTTTATCGTATGCCAGGTTTTAAATCCAGTATTAGTGTGAATGCGGAGGCGTGTGGCGCAGTGGATTAATGCGTAGGTGTTCGGTTCAGGGGGTCACAGGTTCAAACCCCACTGCAGTCAGCATGTCGTTGTGTCCCTGAGACACTTCACCCCAAATGGCTCCTGTGGGGATTGCCCACAGTATTGAGTATGTGAGTCGCTTTGAATAAAAGCATCTAACAAGTGACATGTAATGTAATGTAATGCAGTATAAATCTGTAAATGATAGCACCCAAGCAGATGGACAGATACATATGTTATCTACTGAAACAACTCTACTTTGTATCCTGCAGGTTCTCTAGAATAGATCACAAACTTGTCACAAAGTTTCCCGAGCTCTAACCCATTGTACCAAATCATAATTTGTGTTTTCTATAATTAGGTGAGCTTTCCAAGAGCCACTGGTTTACAAGCGCCCCTGGTTGTGAATCCCTTATCTAGACAATGTGAACACGTATAAGATTCATTATACAGGCTGTACAGATACATACATATACATTACCCTTCTTCCATAATTCAACAATGTACAAAGCCTCATGTTGAATCGTGCATGCACCGTGAGGCTCGTTGTAACATTGTTGGTAGCACCATCTGGAATACTGATGAAGCAGCATTCTCTAAATAGGTCATCTTAAAAGTCACAATAACATACAATACACTTTTGTCAGCAAAAGCATACAGCGTGTACACGTTAGCCCTGAAAACACGTTTTAAAATAGAAGTGATGAGGCTAAGCTTTGTATGAATCCCATGGCTTTGGCACCTCCGGCTGCGGCGCTCAACGCATCTAAGAAGTCACGCACTGACTTCAAAACGTTTTAGTCTTTTGTTTACTCTTCTGAGGTTGAATAGATGAATACATTGACTGTAAGAAATCTGAATAACATCAAGAAAGAGATTGTAGACAAGAGATTCTGAGATCGCCATGTCCACTTGCAAGAAAACCACGATAAGCCAACAACTTTAAATAGTCAAATATATTAGATAACTTCCATCATGCTGTTATTGACTCATTAGACCGTGTGTCCCCTAATTACTCATACATTACATCATGGTATATAACTTTCTTTCTGCATATTCTTGAACCTAAGCAACTAATAATAATAATAATCAATTTTATTTATAAAATACCCCAAGTGAAGGAGTTCAAGTATCTCGGGATCTTGTTCTCGAGTGAGGGAACAATGGAGCGTGAGATGGGTCGGAGTATCGGAGCAGCGGGAGCGGTACTGCAGTCTCTTTACCGCACCGTGTGACGAAAAGGGAGCTGAGCCAGAAGGCAAAGCTCTCTGTCTACCGCGCCATTTTCCTTCCTACCCTCACCTATGGTCATGAAGGATGGGTCATGACCGAAAGAACCAGATCGCGGATACAAGCGGCCGAGATGGGTTTCCTCCGCAGGGTGGCTGGTGTCTCCCTTAGGGATAAGGTGAGAAGTTCAGTCATCAGGGAGGGACTCGGAGTTGAACCGCTCCTCCTTGGCGTCGAAAGGAGCCAGTTGAGGTGGTTCGGGCACCTAGTTAGGATGCCACCTGGGCGCCTCCCTAGGGAGGTGTTCCAGGCACGTCCAGCTGGGAGGAGACCGAGGGGTAGACCTAGGACCAGGTGGAGGGATTATATCTCTTCGCTGGCCTGGGAGTGCCTTGGGACCCCCCAGTCAGAGCTGGTTGATGAGGGGAAAAGAAAGTTTGGGGCTCTCTGCTGGAACTGATACCTCCGAGACCCGACCACGGATAAGCGGGAGAAGATGGATGGATGGATGGAATTTGATTTATAAGCGTACTTTTCATTTGAGTAAACACAACTCAAAGTGCTACAGACTGAAATGGTTGTAACAAAACAACAAAAACAAATAAAACAACAAAATAAAAGCAGCGACGTTTACGCCGGCATGGCAACAAGTGGGGTTTTTAAAAATCTAGTAAAAAGCTATTAAAAAAATATGCGTTTTTAGGCCCTTTTTAATAGGGATGCCAGAAACTGACCATGATCAAATTCGAAAATCGGAGAGCCCTGGCGAATATTAATCGATTATTCGCCTCCGCCCCTCGCTGGCATCCCTACTTTTTAAAAGCATCCACAGTCTGTGGAGTCCTCAACTATTCCAAATGACGCATGCTGTACACGCTGAAGTGAAGTGTGCAAAGAAGTTACTTCATACTGACAGAGATGTATATTTTTTTACTCAATATATGATATATTCATACATATATATGCCTTGCCTATTCTTGCAGTTGAAAAAAGAGCAATGTGATGTTCGGGTTGTGTCAATGGAGACATCCTTTCTGTACCCTTAAAGTTGAAATGCTTAGAAAACCATTTTTACTGTCAACTATTCTCAGCTTGACTTCAGGAAGCCTGGCTTTAGTCAGCAAGCTACATTATGTCAGATGATAATGGGCCCCTTGTTACTGCAGCCACTGCTTTCTGCCATGAACATAAGGGTGAACAATAAACTGAGTGCTGTCAAACTGTGTGTAAAAGGAAAGAAAGAAAACACTTGACAGAAAGTCTTTAGAATCTCAAAGCTGGCTTGTTATATCTATTTTCCTTTTTCTTTGAAAACAGTTGAAGGCCCTGCTGCAGATACAATTTAGCACAACAACATATGTATAGGGGAGGAGTGATATAACAGTCTGTGCAAAAAGAACAGAGATGATGAGAGGGGCAAAGACAAACAAACTTCCAAAAAAACTAATCCTGTGCCAGTTCAACAAAAAAAAATAAGAGCTTAAGTAAACTCAGCAAACTAAACACAAAAGCCTGCCACCTTCTCTGTTATTACTTTTTATTTTCTTGCTGACAGTTTGCATTCCCTTCGGTGCTTTTGTAAATATATTCAAAAAAATATTAAGCATTTTTTGAGAGTCAGTGCACGGGGAGATGAACATTTTTTGAAAGGTGTGATGCAACGAAAGTCCCCCGAGGACAACGGGGTTTGTTTTTTCTCCCCTTTAATTAACTGAATGAGAGCTGTGGGCCTGAAGCACTGGAGAAGGATTGCCTCAATATGTGATCAACTGCTAAGTAGCTTCATTTGCATGGAAAGTCAATCAACAGAAGTCAACCTGTGATGGGCAACACAAATGAGCTAACTAGGTGGGGTTGAGAACATGTGTGTATTTTGAGACTGGATCGAGGACGAAAAAGGGAGTTAGTGGTATGTTCTGACATTAGTTAATCTGATCTGAGACACAGATGGCTTCGTCACTGTGGACTGACGGCTTCAGGCTTTGTATATTGCACATGTGTTTTATTTTGAAAAGTGTTCCCTTTCCCCATGTCTGTTGCTGTTGATTGTGTGCACCTGGTGCCCTGTGTTGTCTCCTCCCTCCTCACCTGTGTCTTGTTGGGGTATTTAGGCTCTGTGTTTCCTGTTAGGTAGTGTTGGTGAGATCCTTGTGGCTGCTGACTGTGTTCACCTGGGCAGCGATATTGAGGCTGTGTCATGAACCACAGCGATGAATAAATGCCCACACCGGGTTATATTTGAATTCTCTGCCTCTGCCTCCTTGCTCAACGGTCAGCTTCACAGACACAAACAGAGAACAGGCACAGTTTGCATTAGCAGCTATCGCTAACTAGCTGCAGATAAAGTCTGTATAGTTGGTACTGAGCTGTTTGAGGCAAATAAATGCAGACGGCAAAAACATTTATGTTCAATCGAAAAGTGCAAGGCAAAAATAAGCTTTACAATCAATTATCTCGCCTGAGCAACAACACATGTTACTTTGTACCATGGACACAATACACAATAACATTCTCTCTTAGCTACCCTGAGGCTAGGATTCTAAATGAGGTTACTGCCAAAGCACATTTTCTGATATGTCACCTTTATAAAAGGCAACCCCAACCCTAAGGTTAGGAAAATATTGGTGCTGTTGGTTTGACTGTTGGTGAACGACAGCAAACAATGATCTGCAAGTCCCACGTGATCTTATGGAAACCGAATCAATAGCACACCACCTTAAAGGTCATTTTATATAACATGTCTACGCATTTTAAGCTTTCACTTATCATTGAATGCATCGTTCTCCTTCTCAACTTGTCACATGAGGACACAGTCACAGATTTAAACAATTTGTGTAAAAAAAAAAACGCTATTTGGTTATGTTAAGGAAGCAGAACTATGTACATTAAGTAGTCAATTAGACCCTCCAGAAAAACGCGGGCTAAAATCCTTGATTATGCGATTAAACATGCAGGGTTTTTATGTGATTTTATGCGGTGAAATTGCGGAAAGTTGCGAAATATGCTAAATATGCGGGAAAAGAATAAAAAAAAAATTAAATATTGGGCTGTCTTATTTATTCTCTCCCACACACACCCTGCCACTAAACGTTAAACCCCTTTACTATTCAATTAAACACATTCAATGTTTATTTATTGTAAAAGCAATTGGGCTATTTTAATCTCACACACACACACTCTCTCACACACACACACACACACACACTTCTCCGCCTCATTCCGTTTTCATTTACTCGTTCGTTATCTGATCAGCTTCAATCTTGTAGGCTACTCACTTCGTTTCTTGTAGCTCTCGAGGGGGGTGTGGGTGGTTGTTGGTGTGGGGGTTTGGGTGGGTGAAGGGGGTGGGTGTGTGGTGGGTTGGTTGGTGGGTTTTTGGGGTTGGGGGGGTGGTGTGTTTGGTGTTGAAAGAGGCCCCGGAGTAAAGGACAAAAAAAGGTTTAAAAATGGCCAAAGCAATTAAAAGACTGGTTTTCGAAGGGGGTTAGAACCATTCCCCCGAAATTGGAAAGGTGGGAAAAGCCCAAAAGGAAACAATCCGGGAGGCCCCCCTTTTCCAAAAAAAACCCTTTTTTCCCAATAAAACCCCGGGAAGCCGAACCCCTTGCAACCCTCAACTTTACCCCCCCGAAAAAAGAAACCCAGGCGGGTCGTCGTTCCTTTTTCCCGGTAAAAAGGCTTTTACCCAAAAACCCCCCTTTACCTTAAGGTTTTTTTTCCCCACCCCCCAAAGCCCAAAAAAAGGGGTTGCCCCAGCTTAAAAAAAGAGAAATAACCGAGGTTTTGTTGGGTTGTCAACGTTGGCGCCCCAACCCCCCGTTCCCTTTAATTCAAAAAGGGGGGGGTTGGAAAAAACCGGGGCCCAGGAAAAAAATTTCAAATCGCCTTTTTTTTACAAAGCAGCCAATTTTTTACCTCCTACCCCCCCTTAAAAAATCTAAAAAAACAAGGTAAAGAACCACCCCAAAAAGAAAAGAATTTTAGCACCAACTTCGGGAGTTTGTGCCCAAAGGTGAAGATATGTCAACAAACAAAATTGTAAGAAACCACTTACGCGCTTTTTTTTTTTTCGAAACTACCCCTGCCCAGTGCAGTTTTCCCCTGCTTCAAGTTTTGAAAAAAAAAAAAGAAAGAAGTTTTTTTGAAGACACAACCCTTTTTTTTTTTAAACCGCCCCCCTAAATAAAACGCCCCCCCGGGAAAAAACCTTTTTTTTTAAGGACGCCGGTAAAAAAACCGACCTAATAAAAACGCCCCAAAATTTTAAAAAGAAAAAAAACGGTCAGCGTCCCCCCCCCCTTAGGGGGGTGGAAAAAGACCCTTTCCCCAAGAAATCAAGTTTACCTAAATTTTTTTTTTTCTCCAAGGAAAAAAGACGACAAAGTCTTGAAAAAAATCCAAAAAAGGCTCCCTCTGCGCAAAGTCAACCAGAAAGGAAACTCCAGGTTTCTCCACAACGGATAAAACCCAAACCCCCTTTTTTTTTGGGGGTCGTTTTTTAAAATTTTTGTTTTTGAATACAAAGGAAAAAGGGAAATGCCCCGGTTTTTTAAGTGAGTTATGTTAAACAGGGGGAATTTCCCCCGAGCAAACGCTTGAAAACCACTTTTACCCCCTGTAAAAACCGTTTTTTTTTTTTTTTCCCGTTTTTTTTTTTGTTTCTTTTTAAAAAACCCCCCGTTCAAAAAAGGCCCATTTTGTGGGTTTTTTTCTTCCCTGTTGTCCTTTGAAAACCCTCTCTTTAAAACCGGCCAAACAATAAGTTTTCCCCGTAAAACCGTTATTTTTGGGCCCGAAACATTTCAAAAAAGTCTTTTTGAAACAAAACCGCCGGGGGTTTTTTTCCGTAACTTTTTTTTTTTTTGGGGGTTCCTTTTTTTTTTTTGAGGGAAAGGGAATCCCCCCCCCCCTTTTTTTTTAATGTTTATTTAGTTTTTTAAGGTTTTTTTAGGGAAGAGAAGAAAAAAAGGAAGGGAAGGGAGAAAAGGCAAAAAAAACCAAAAACCAAACAAAACTCTCTCTTAAAAACCTTTTAAAAACCCCTAATTAAACATAAAAAAAGATTTTCCCCCTCCCTTTCAAAAAAAGAAAAAACCCCCCAAAGGTTTTTTAAAAAAAACGAAACACCCCGGTTTTTTGGTTTTTTTTCAAAAAGGAACCCCTGGAATTGTTTCCGGCCCCCCAGTTTAAAACGGGTTTTTTAAAAACCCGGGAAACCCTTTTATTTTTTTTTTTGGTGGCCCCCCGGTTTAAACGAGGTTTTCCCAAACAAAAAAACCCCACAAATCCCCCCCACCCCTGACGTTAAAAAACAAAAAAAACCCGAAAAAAAACGTAAACCCCAAAGTAAAAAAAGGGTTTTGGTTTTCCCAAAAAAAAGTCGTCTTTTTTTTTTTGTTTTTTTTTGGGCTTCGAAATCCCCCTGTTTAAAAACCATAACCCCTTTTTCCCTCCAAAAAACGCCCATTTTTCCCTTTTCCCTTGTAATTTTTCCAACAAACTAAAAAAAAAACCGGACCAAGTTTTTTTTTGGTTTTTTAACAAAAATTCCCCCTGGGAAAAAACCCCCCCCTGAGTTCCCCCTCCCCTTTTTTTTTTTGAAAAACCCCTGCGCCAGGGGAGCAACCCTGGTTGGAATTTTTTTCCACTCTCGTTTCCCCTTTCCCCCCTTTTGGGGGGAAAGTAGGGTACCTTGAAAATCTTCCCCCTGGGGAGGGTCCTTTTTTTTTTTTTGGCCCCAACCCCTTAAGACCGCCCCTAACCCCCAACCCCGGTTCCCTTTAAAAAATTGGCCCCCGGTTAATTAGTTTTCGGTTGTTTTTTTTTTTTTTAACCGGTTTTTCTAAAAAGTTTTTTTTTTTTTTTTTCCCCCCGGGCCCCGTATTAAGGGGGCCGTTTAAAAAAAAAGGGGGTGGGGTTGCTTCACTCTTTCCCCTTTTTTTTTTTTTTTTTTTTTTTTTTTTTCACCCTGAAGCCCAGAAACCCTTGCAAACCCCCCATGCCAAGTAGTCCCCCCCGAGGCCGCCTTTAATTTTCACTGGTCTTTGAATAGGAACTGATCTGGGGTCTTTTTGCACTAAGACGCTAGCTAAATGGCGTTATTTAGTTGTTTTGCGTCTAAAAGTTTTGCGTTTAGTGACGGTATATAGGTTCCTTCAAACTATTCTTTTTTTTGCAACTGACAGAACCTTGCACTGCAGTAGTCGAGCGCGTAGTTGTCCCTTACATTTGTTGTGACATATCTCACTCTGCACACCTCGAGTGATGTTATCTCTTTTGTGGTTCTACTTTTTTAAAGAATTTAGGTAAAGGAGTAAAATGGCCTGCCCTTGTTAAGATGATTTCTTTGGGCCCGTTTTTTCACCCCCCCTTTTGAATAAAGAACCGTTGGGGCGGCCAAAAAAACCCCCGTTGAACCACAAAAACCAAAACCCTTCCGTAAATTCTCTTTTAGCTGCCACTGCTGGGTGAAACTAAGTAAGTTTGTAAGCTTTTACGAAAGACACGACGACGCCTGTTCTTTCGGTAAGTTGAGTGCAAGTGGCTCCGTAGTTGGAG
>NW_011369947.1:10872306-10875744 GCF_000735185.1 Notothenia coriiceps
ACCGCTCTCGGTCTCCTAATACAACGCCGCCCTCAACCGCCGGTCACTGACCTCACCGCTCGCTACAGCTCACAGGCCCGGCTAAAACCGTTCGGAGCTATACGGCCCTACGCCTGTCCCAGCCTTCCCGTCACCGCTCGAAGCTACACCGGTGGCGCTACATGTTAGTGCTATACGAAGGAACTACAGGCAGCGGTCACATGACTTCCGTCCCCCGCTAAGCTAAAGGTGGCTCTGTTGGGCTATCACCGGCAACTACAGCACGGCTCCATTGACTTCCGTCCCACCGCTAAGCTCATTGTGGCTCTGTTTGGCGTGATGATGTTCAGTCGTCCTCATCTCACGACACTTGTTTGCACTATTTTTAAGACACAGTGGGGCTTCAGACAGCTTATAAGTATCCCTGATTTATGCCCTATAACCACTAGCAAAGAACGCATGTCACATTATTTGTGTTGTTGGGTTTCAATTGGTCTTTTTTAGTACTACTACTACTACTACTACTACATGGATAAATAGATACATAGATAGATACTTTATCAATCCCAATTTAAAATTCTTATGTAGAGATTACCAGTAACATTAGTCATGCCACAGAGTACTAAACAATTAAACACCACTGGTTCAAGAAGGGGTGTCACATAATGCAAAAATATTTACTGTTTAATTAGTTTCTGGACAGAAATGCTGTACTGTTAAATGTTAAATCAGTAAATCATACTTATGATGGAAACATTTGACGTTCATTAAAAAAAGATTACATCACACCAGTATTGCTCTTTAAAACTGAAAGCAATGCCTCATAGCAACATTTAATATTTATAGCAACATTTATATTTCAAGCGCACCCCCACAGTGTGAACAGGAAAATGAAATGAAGAATCAGGGCCGAATTTGTCAAAACCAACGGGCCTCCGATTCAGATCCTGAATACATAATGTCAAATACTTTCAGCCGTTAATCTGTGAGTTTGTGTTTGTGTATTCCTCACTTTGAACCCGGCTCTTTGGTGAAAGCCTTAACGAGCACTGAGTCGCTGCACAACCAGGAAGTGACTGTGACTTCAGAGCATGAATTAAATATACTGTATTTCTTATATTCCTCACTTCACCCATGCATTGCTACAGTGCAGCTGTTTGGGAATAAGAAAGTGGAATGCAATACATTTAAATACTGTTAGAAAATCCACAAATCTCTGCAGGATTTCCGCCTGCTGCGTCTTTGTTGATGCTGCTTTCCTTTAATAGCATGGAAACTGTTTTTAAACTTGCAAAGTCATCGTGGAGAGCTTAAGGAAGGCGGATTAGAGAGAGAGTCTGACGGCTTCACATATGGAGGTTGAAAGAGATGTGTTTGTTTAAATGTGCATTAGAAACCATTTTGTTATTACATTTGTGTCCTTCTCCTGAAATGTCCCGCTATGAACGAGCCGAATGTGTTCCTCTCACTCCGTCCCCTGCATAATCACATGAACATAATGAGACATGCAGTACATTCAATTACCTCATATCTAATTACATCATAATCACTTCATACACAATGTCTTTGAACCCTTTTCCTCTTCAAATAAATGGTATTTCTCACATGTGATTAACTGAATGCCCTCTCTTCTTCCTCTCAGATCTGTGTCGCCGTGCAGAGAAAACCCTCAACGTAATGAGCTAAAGGTGCGTTCTCACATTTCTCCTGTGTGTGTGTGTGTGTGTGTGTGTGTGTGTGTGTGTGTGTGTGTGTGTGTGTGTGTGTGTGTAGGCGTGTGGCCTAGCATTACTATACTTGTGGGGACCTAAATCTGTTTGCACAGTCACGTGTGGGGACTGGCTTCCCTTATGGGGACATAATGGAGGTCCCCATGAGGGGAATCATTAATTTTAGGGTGAAGACTTGGTTAGGGTTAGGGTTAGGCATGTGTTGGTTATGGTTAAGGTTAGGATAAGTCTCCAGGAAATGCATGTAAGTCAATGTAGTGTCCCCTGAAGTGATGTATACGTGTGTGTGTGTGTGTGTGTGTGTGTGTGTGTGTGTGTGTGTGTGTGTGTGTGTGTGTGTGTGTGTGTGTGTGTGTGTGTGTGTGTGTGTGTGTGTGTGTGTGTGTGTGTGTGTGTGTGTGTGTGTTTAATCAAAATGCTTGTGAATTGGCCTCGACACATCAGGCCCCTCTTGCCTGTTTAGCATTCTGTTTAACTGGCTCCCTGTTTCAGAGAGTGATGGTGAGAGCACACAGAGAGCTTTATCTTTCATTCAGCCTTTCATTCATTATTATATCAGTGAGTTTTGTTTCCCTTCCCATTGTTGCCTCTGTTTCTCCGATCAACGATCTCTGTCCTTCATGCTTAATAGGAAAGTATTCTGAATTGTTTAGCTTGTATTTGCCTACAGCAGCTTGTTAGAGAGGACTTGTTGAAATGCATATTTAATATGATCTCATGCCTGAAAGTGCGGCTCACAATGCATTCGCCCTCTGGGCACGCGTTCCCAAAGTCACCGTATCGTGCACCTCACATCTCACATACTAAGCATTTTTTCATTCGACTGAAAAGTTGAATAGATTAAAGGCAGATCTAATCGATCCTGAGTGCGCTTATCAGTGGCTGGCAGGCTGACGAGCCGATTTCAGAAGAGCATATTCTAATCCTTCAACTGCGGGCAGGAAACTGGAAAAAGACAAATAGGTAGAAAGACTTTGAGACAGTAGGTCAGGCAGGAACCACAGAAGAAGAAGAAAATCTAATCTTTGAATATTTTAAGTCCGACAGAAAAGTGAATACCTCGATTAAGGATACTACCAAGGATACAAAAACTACTCATGATCCTGCATGTGCAAAAAAAGTCTAGTTCGTGATTTACTAGTGATTAATATACTGTAATCTGACTTGCAATGGCAAAATCTTTATACAGCGAGGAAATCAGCTGTTATGGAAACACTGACTGTATTTGCTGACAGTTATGGCCACATTTAGAGATACTCATTATGACCATATCATCCACTGTGAGAGAGTAACATATTGTCTTTTAAAACTGAAATTAATCTGACATAAATGAAGACTAAACCTTTTTCAACCATCTGGTTTCGCCTGGATAATATGTATTGTGTGCCGGTGAAAAGTGTCCTCATTGACGTCTATAGATCCCGCCGGTAACTTATCACGATTCCTGCATTCAAAGGGTTTAGCTATGCTGCGTCCTGATTGGATGTTTAGCCTTTTGACCTCGAATCCGGCATCTAAACTCACATCCCATAAAAAGCAGCAATTCATCCGCATGACCTCTTCTGTCACGGTGACACTCAGCGGCAGGCAAACTGACAATGATGTTTTGTGTGTGTGTGTGTGTGTGTGTGTGTGTGTGTGTGTGTGTGTGTGTGTGTGTGTGTGTGTGTGTGTGTGTGTGTGTGTGTTTCTTGGATTTGTAGAAAGAGAGATAGAGAAGGGAAAAAAA
>NW_011369947.1:10875772-10876002 GCF_000735185.1 Notothenia coriiceps
GAAAAGTGGATTATCTATTGAGAAGTTGGAGGGGGTCTAAAGGCCCGGACACACCAAGCTGACACCAAAGAACTCACACAGACGGACCCCCGACTGTTGTGTTTCGCCTCGCGTCTCCTGCGTCTTGGCCATGTGTCGCACTGGAACACACCGCAAAGACTTCAGCCGACGGCCAAGAAGCACGTAGGAACTGCGCATGCGTGAGTGGCAATACCTCTCCTTGCCAGCAG
>NW_011369947.1:10876070-10882658 GCF_000735185.1 Notothenia coriiceps
GTGTGTGTGTGTGTGTGTGTGTGTGTGTGTGTGTGTGTGTGTGTGTGTGTGTGTGTGTGTGTGTGTGTGTGTGTGTGTGTGTGTGTGTGTGTCTTCACGTGAATGCATTGTGCAGCTCGGGGCTATGTTTCTCAGTTATTTCAGTCCACACCAGTTTGCCACAGCAGGGGGACATTAAGAGGAGCATCCATTCTCTCGCAGCCTGTTGTGTTTCCATGACATGGGGAGACACTAAAAAGTGATGCACACACACAGGACGGGGACCGTAGCGCTGGTTGACTTTAGGGTCCATCTAACCTAGTCATATCGGAAGTATTTATCCGATAACACTGTAAAAAATTAGCTGATAAAAGTTACATTTTAGGTTATTTTACAAAGTTGGCCAATAATCCACCAATATCAACAACTGCTCCAATCCGTGTGCATCACGTTTTAGTGACTGTTCTTGAAGCATGGTAAATAAATACTGTATATATTTTGAAGCGGCATTATCTGCAACAACGCCTGGTTCAGGGTCCAGTTCTCACACTAGTACACAATACTTACTCGGAGATAGCAGCTGATTTCACATGTTTCTGCTACATTACTGCTCTTGGCTCATGTCGTGTTTACAGCAGCGTCATTACAGATTGTGTGAAGCTGCAGTGTAACGATTCCAAAAGGAGATTTGGAAGTGAGAATCCCCCTGAAACTGCAGTGAGCTCCTGCCAAAAGTTTAAACCAAAGAAACATCAAAAAGCCTGTTTCCTGATGTGCTAATGATCCAATTGACTGTGTATGAAAGACTCTTGTGCTTTAGAAAAGTGGGTCGATCAGGTCAGGATTGCACCACTCGGCATTCGTGCTTTATTCATTATGCCAAGGCTGGAGCTCAATGTCATCTGGCAGAGGATGTGATTTAGTTTATTAATTATGTATTGATCGTGTGGCCACTGAAGAATGAGAAAAAGTGGATTTCTACACGCGTAATGGTATTAGCTCAGATAGCAGACGCATGGTTGCATTATAAAGAGATCAGCTCTTTGAAGGGAACTCTTTAAATATTGTCTTTTAAAAGGAAACGCGTTAAAGTTCAAGCTCTGTTTAATGTCACGGTTAGAAATGGTTTCCGCAACACACAGAAACATGTCTGACATTTGCAAAACATGAGATATACAGTAAGGCAGTGGCGAACCGTCAGGGCCTTCAAGGTATTCAGAGAATACCCTGGAACACTCAGATAAAACAAACAAAAAATCGATTTAATTATATAAATAAAATGTAATAAAATGTATATAAAATGAATAAATGAGAATGGTATCTGTGTTGTTGATCTGTAATATTACAATGTTACGTTGATTTATTCATTTTATATACATTTTATTACATTTTATTTATATAATTAAATCNAACTTTTCTAACAGTATGACCACGATATGACAATGTTTCATTACAAAATAGCATTCGCTCATTTTTGAAGGGATTGTTGAATTTCTCCTACGCCTCTTCATAGGCCCAAGGTAATGATAACAAACAGCCCATCTCTAAAATACAACTTTCCGTTCACAGCGGAAGGAATGACAGGCTCCTGTTATCGTTTCCTTCCGCAGAAATGGAACAAATAAGTATGATTAAATTTTAGCTGTGAGCAGCCATTAAGCTGGGTCTGGAGCCCCTCGCAGGGCGAACATTGACGGTGACAAGATGAGCCGGACTTCATAATTCAGTTTCACAAGTTCCACATCTCAAGTAAAACATTTTGTAAGAGGCTACAACTGGAAGCGAGCTTCTGTGTTTGACCTATTAGTGGATCACTTGATGCATTTCAGACTGAAGCTTGCGTGCCTCTGGATTAGTCATTGTATGAAAATTAAATATCATCTTATAGACATTATTAATACAAATGGCGTTTTATTGCCAATAAATAACACAAAACGTTTCAAGCTCGTTCCCGCAGGCTGTATGTTTTGGCAAATATCAGGATCACTATGAACACTCGCGGTCCAATTGCTAGGTTCTCCAACCCCTATTACGTGAGTTAGTTAAAGGGGCGGGCATAAGTAGCCGTGACCAATCACCAACAGAGCCGGCTAGTTAACCAATCAGAGGCAGCTGGGGCTCTGGTTTCAGACAGAGGCTGCAGCACCAGGCCGTTATGAGAGGTAAAGAGCTTTGAACATTAAGCATGGAGAATGTCCCAGGACAGAGACATAATAAATAAAATAAACCTGAAATTTGAGGATCGAGAGCCCCTTTTACTTGCAGCCTTGTTTCTGCATCGATTAGAGGATTTTTTTACACTAAAGACCTGCTGGACCTGAGGAATGTTTTCATTGGATCTGCCTTTGATAACTTTGTTTCAGCAGTGAGATTTTAGGTCACAAGGCAGCAAGCGCCGTTTTTGCTTCCCACAGAACCTAAAAACATATTAAAAAATGTGCTTGCTAGTGCACTGTGGTTCAATAAAAACCCTCTCTCTACTTCCTGGAAGGGCGGATGTAGTTTAAGATGGATGCATCCTAATGTCAGTGGGGCGATTATTATGAATATTTAAGTCTAAATGGTGGTGGTTTGTGATTATGTATTGATATCCATAAATATTAAATGTTATGTTCTTCATACAGTAGCTTAGGAATTTTCCTTAAGATCTACGACATGTTTTTCTATTCAATATGAGGAGAGTGAGTGAAATGACTATTTGAATTGCCCTAAAATCGAAATGAAAAAACAATACAAAACAGCATTATTGTCTTTTGGGGGAAACTGATGACCATTTTCTTTATGTTTTAAATATAAAAAAAACAAAGCAAATAACACAATCTACTAATGGTTATTATGTATAATTCTTTTTTTCTCACCAGAGACTCTTTCCAGTTATTGTTTATTTGAGGATACAGCCCGGCGTGCCGCGCAAGATCGCTATTGTGGGATTAAATGCCTCTTACTGTTTAGCTGCTAATTCCTATTTTGCTCTAATAGTAACAGCCAAATTAAAAGACACACTCAATGAAACAATGTTATGAATGTGACTTCATAGTGGTTTAAATTGTCTTTTCAGTAAACTGTTGGGAACATTTTAAGTGTGTTAAACAGGTACCTGTTGGGTGGGGGGGCGAACCGTTTAAATGCAATTTAAAAACCAACAAAGCTCCATTTCTGCCTCATATCTACTCTTAACATGGGAAGCCATCAGTGTTTATCTTTTAGTTTGTTTATGTATTGTGTTTCAGTGTCCTTCAGGCTGCTTTCATGGATTAGCCAGGAGCTTCGTGCAGTTTAAAGAAGAAGACAACCAATCAGCAATTGAATCTGGTCTGAGGAGACAGATAATTTACACTTCCTGTCTTGAGGAAACAAAGTGTGCAGTGTTTCTTCAACATATATGAAAAAGAGACTCTCTGCGATTTGATAAGTGAGACATATAGTGATTTTGTATTCTGAGTAAACAAAACTACACTGATTCAAATGCCAGTGTATGGGTTTCAGTGCATATCGCCTGTGTCCGGACCTCGACACAAATATAACCCAGACCGCCGACCCAGAGACAAGCTCTTGCATGTTATAAACAAATATATTTTCACAGGTCAGGGTCTTCCTCTAGCGTAACAAAAAGAGGACTTCATAGAAAATTAAAGCAACAAAAAATAAACATAACAAAACCTGACATGAGTGAAAAGCGATCCTTTCAGAGCTGGGCTTGGCACGAGCTTTCGGGGAAAGCAAACAAGGACTAACTGACACAGTCAGGCGGAGAGACAGGACTTATTCAAGCCGCGCCACACGAGGACGATAACGGTCTTCTCTGCTTCAGTTTTCTTATCACAGAAGACGGTTCGGCCCAGAGGCACATGGAAAACGCAGATAACGAACGGGTCCCAAGGGTGGGTAGATCTGGGGACGCAAACGCTCTGGGGGGCAAACGGCTCCGTTGATTCGCTATAACATGGATGTTAATTGATAACGTTGAACGCAATAGCCCCGGGCTCTCCCCCACGTCTCCTTGCTCAGAGATCAGCTGACTGGGCTCTCAGAAAGAGGGGCGAGGAAAAGAGGGCTCCGTGTTTTAATTCTTATATTGTTATATAGAGTCGTTATTCTTTGTTTTAAAGGTTCATAAATAACAAGAGACCTCCGTGACGGCACTTTTCTGACTTGTCCGAAGATTTTAACGTTAACGGACATGTTGGACCGCGGAAAAAAAATCTAAAATGAAACTCTGCCGCACGGTCCCTCGTCCTTGGAATGAGGCGAAGAGGTGGGTGTTTTTACAATCTGCTGGTGCGGACTACGGGAGTTGGAGACACGCTTGCCTCGGGAGGGGAGAAAAAGCGCCAGAGCGTCCACGCGGAGAATAAACAGAAGGGTACCATGGGGCAACCAGCGCGGGAGTCTTTCTTCGCTGGCTTTGTGGCCGGAACTACAGGCGCCCCACTTACGGCCTGATTGTTCTACGCGTGTTTCTGCGTGCCTGTTGCGTGTGGACGGAAGACTTTTTTGATAACGATTGCGGTCCGTTTGCGTTATCGTCCTCGTGTGGCTCTAGCCTTAAACATGAGGTGAGTGGGAAGAGGTGGAAACAATCAGGGGCGGGGCAGACGCTGATGAAGGCGGGAAAAACACACAGGGGGAGGAAGAAACAGGGCCTGAAATGAAAGACGAGGTAAGTACAAAATAAAACAGGAAATGACGGACAAAATACATGAACATAACTAACACACTTGACGAGACACAACAGCCTGCATGTGTTGCTAAGTGAGTACGATGTTTTTTTACAGAGCAGGTCTTCCGCATGTACCAGAAAGGGTTATATAATCAGCTTGTTTGAAACGAAGGACTCTGGGTGCTCATTGCCTTGTGTTTGACCCCGTGATGAAGGCGCTCTCCTCCTCCCTGAGGTGCAACACTAACAAGGACACACACTACTGCCAGGGCAGGCAGACACATGCATGGGAAATTAATAAATAAATAAGTTTAGAAATGTAGCTTTGCCCAGAAAGTTATATTTTCTAAATAATTATAAAAGGAAAGAGGAAGTCTGATATTGATTTGCATTTTTGATTCTTGATATATCTTTAAGTGCTTGAGATTATTCAGAAACAAACATATTTACACTAACACTAACCACTTCAATTGCAGATATGATGATTATTTCCCCAGTCTATAACAATCTTAGCAAAGGTAATTGTAATTTAAAAACATTAATGCATATAAATACTTGGGATTACACTCGCTGCGACTTCAAAACCGCGATGTCTGAGTTCAGGGCCCTTTTGTTCAGATCACTCCCATCAAGCCCAGTCTACATTTAGATCTAAACGACCAGTGTTGGGACTAACGCGTTACTGTAACGCAACTACTTTTTGCGGTAACTAATAGCGTTACTAGTTACCTATTCCCATTAAGTAACGCCGTTATAGTTACTGTGATTTAAATGGGTGCGTTGCTGCGTTACATTATGTGATGGAACTGAACCGAATCTCCCTGGAGATGTAATTTACAGGCGAATACAACGATGTCCTCTCACAGCACCATGGAAAAGTGAAAGTAACCAGAAAGGAGTGGTGATTGGTTAACGCGGGGTAACATTTCAGGGTATGCCAATCAGAGACAGAGTTGGGCGGGTCTTGCCTTATGGGGAAAATACACACACACACGAACACTTGCTAATGCTAACGCTAACACACACACACACGGCAACGCTCACCACCACCACCACCCACCCACACACACACACACACACACCCACACACACCCACACCCACACCCACACCCACACACACACACACACACATGCAAGTATCAGCCAGAGCAGCAGCGCATTTGCAACTTGGAAATATAACCACTATTTTCCATTTGTGGGGAACGCACAAGGACGCAACAAATATTACGGTAAAGTGTAAACTGTGTGCAGGACAGAAAGCATTGTCCACATTGAAAAACAGCAATGCCAATCTCCTGAAGCACCTAACTAATGTATCTAATCTATCGCAGTGATAAAATGTGTCCACGGAAATAAAATCAGAGCTCTATTCTGCGGTGTTTCGGGCTAAAGGAGGGTCTCCAGGAGAACATTTGCCATGATGACCCACACAGTCTCACAAGGTGAAAACAATAACTGGTAATAAAAACGGTAACACTGTCTAGTACTTCACTCCCCTGAAGTAAAAAGCAATGTGACATTCATCTAGGAAAGGACACACGAATAAAAGCAGAGACACTGGTCATCAAATATCGGCCTTTTTAAATCATAAAAAAAAGAAATATTCTTGATTCCTACCCCTTTCATAATCATTATGTATTATACGAAAGCACATCAAGTTTACGAACCTTGTTCATTTTTAAATGTATTATCCCGCGTATAACTATATATTCAAATATTCAAATTTCTTTATTAGGATAAACCCCTTGAGGTGAATCACCTCGTTTTCAAGGGGGTCCCAAGAATGCTATGAACTGCAAATGTGTGTACAAAGCTACCTCTCTTTACAACCCAAAACTGCACATATTTGACTTATATTCAGAGTATGTTGTCATTATATACTCTACTTGTTTACGTATATTTGGTGCAAATATTTATCTTTATTGTAAATGTTTAAAATCGTTTTTCAT
>NW_011369947.1:10882703-10892574 GCF_000735185.1 Notothenia coriiceps
TACATATATATATATATATACATATATATATATATATATACATACATATATATACACATACATATACATATATATATATGTAAAATACCATGTGTACAAACAATATAACTTATTCTCTTCTGTTGAACATGTTGGATTGTGTATTGTCCGTGTCCTTTTTATTTTACTGTAACTTTGGAAGTTGTGTTGTGTTTATTTGATATCAATTTGGTAATACAATTAATAAAACCAACAAGGTTTGGATTTGTTCTTCAGATATGACTGACGTTAACGAGTAAGCTCAATAATTACCCCCAGCTCAACCAAATATTGTAATATCTAAGTAATCGTCTTGAAATATGACATTAATAATTGTAATATACACGCATCTTATTGTGAGGTTGATTTCACATACACTACTTCAACGTTAAATAGCTGCTAAACGCTAAATAGAAAATAGCATGGATACTTTACAAAGGCTTTAAAAACACAGCAGGAGCCCAAGACAATTATAAAACGTGTCATTATTTCAGTACAGTTCAATTGGTTTTATTTTCATAAACAGTTATCAACCGTTAGTGCCAAAGCAGTAGGCTATAATATATTAATTACTGCTGTAGACTACAACCACTACTTGTTTAGCTAGCATAAACTCAACAAAGCTAGCGTTAGCTGGCTAACTGACATTATTTTGCCGCTAAACTGCACAATATAAAACGGTGGTCTTCAAAACGGATTTAATCCTCAATCACAATAATAATATTCAAAGTAATACTGGGCAAGTAATGGGCAAAATTTACCGTTGATTGACGCGCCATGTCAGCGGACTGGTAGCGACCATAGACTGTATATAAAGGTAGCGACACGAACCGTTAGCCCCGCAGTCAAGCCTCGTAGTTCTGATAGCTACGCCCCTTCGCTACAACCCCCCTCCCTCCCCCCACATCTACAGGTGAAAATTACTTTTGCGACACATTTATCGCAAGAAGTGTAGCAAAAGTCAAGACAGCAGATTCGTCGATTTATACTGCCACAGAGCAGATTCGTCAAGTTGTAATGACTGATTTGAGAGGTTGTAATAACCAAGTTGCAGTTGTAATGGAAAATATATTTAAAAAATATGTATTTTTCTGCAAGTGAATATTTCATCACTAAATTCATTTTTTTTCTACAAGCTACAAAACTTTTTTTTTTCTTCTGTGACTTCAAATTTGGTTCACAGTTACGTGGATATTTTATACAAGTGCAAATTTGGTTCACAGTTACGTGGATATTTTATACAAGTGTAAATTTGGTTCACAGTTGCGTGGATATTTTATACAAGTGTAAATGTATGCACACAAACTCAGATTTTTTTTTCTGCAAGTGCTCACATCAGGTTTTACACGCTCTCGTCTTTTGCACCATATTTACCTTCATACATTCCGCCATTTTGGAGCCAGGATAGCAACCCACGTGTTTTTGCTGATGGGAACTTGGGTCCCCCTCGCAGTGCGGGTGCAGCGAGCTGTTTGGCTGATGTAACAGATTAATTTACATGTAATTATTACATGTAAATTAATCTGTTACATCAGCCAAACAGCTCGCTGCACCCGCACTGCGAGGGGGACCCAAGTTCCCATCAGCAAAAACACGTGGGTTGCTNAAATTGAAATGGCCCTTGAGAGGAAAAAGGTTCCCCACCCCTGCTTTAAGTTATCAAGTTATATAAGCCTTAACAAAGAAAGTAAGCAAGAAAGAATACCTAAGTTATTTTATTTGAGTTTTGCCTCTTTGTTTTGACTATTGTAAAGGCCTCTTTTCTTTGTTTCATGTTTAAAAGTTTGTTATTTTATTTTGAGCAAACCCATTACATAAAATCATCGGAGGCCAAGCAACTCATCAACTGTAAGTAACAAAAAGATAAATGAAAGAAAACAAGTTAAATATGTTTGTTTAAGGCGTTTAGTGGCTTGATGGAAAAACGAGGAAAGAAGCCACGACACCTAGGATCGGTAAACTCTATATTCTGGGCTTCTCACGGACAATTATTGTTTCCAAGACTTTAGGAAACGTTGCATATTAATGAAGCAATTTCAACAATGTCAAATGTTGACTGAGAAGCTGTCTAATGAAGCCATCTGCTCCGTGTATATTCACAAAGTTTTCCGCCCTTCTGTGTTTCTTCATGACTTTCATATTTACTTTCCTAACTTTTGTTTTTATAAGACCTTTCCCTTTGTGTTCCTTTTATCCAGTTTCAACGTGTTTTTACTGTCATCTTGATTGGTTTTTATTTCATTAATTCCTTTTGAGGTTTGAATCTTTAATACGGGTATTTGTTTCCTCTCTTAAACATTCCATAATTTCCCCGTCTCACGTTCTTTGATCATTTTATTCTGTACATATAAATAAATGAATATCATACAGGCACTCAAGAACAAGGAGAACATTTCGTAGTTTGAATGTGTTTGATCTGTCGGTGGGTTTAGACGTTAAACCCTGCCCAGAATCCAACTCTTCCTTCCAGTTCATTTTGCATTTAGGAAATAAGCCAGCTTGAGAACTCTGTTTGCATTTTTTTTATAGGAATGTGTACTTTTGGATGTTTTAGATGTGAGAGTTAGCAGCCCTGCTCCGGTCTCTGGTAATATGTTGTCTAACCCTCACTTTGTGCCAGCTGCCAAACGCCACTGTTGCATCTTTTAAGAGAGCCAAGTGTTTGGAGAACGGCCAAATCGAGGACTGGCATCACTATTTAAACTGAAATGAATGTAAAGAAACCCAAAAAGGCAAGTTAAGCGTTTTAGAACAGCCTCCGATATATCAAACATCTCAGAATCGCCGCTCTGATTTACATGCAGCCTTTGAGACAAATCAATAAGCTATTTTCTGAGAGTGAATGGAACAGCAGTTTGGAAAAGAAAATGAAATTAATGATGTCTTCTACAAATGCTAAGGCCTGACAAGTTGATCCAAACGAAAAACTAAATAACCGACGTATATTTAGTATAAGTATATTTGACAAAAATTGATACAAATGTCCTCAAGCTGAAGTATTTTCTAGGTTTATTTTGTATTCATAACTAATAATGTATGAACTCCTCATCCACTATTCATCAGTCTTTGCATCGTATCACTTAATACGTCTTAATCTGATTAAGCAATAAGATCTTTCAACGATTTTATAGCACATAAAAAATGTTTTATGGCGAGAAAACATGTGGCTTTTGCTTTTATGTGCAATTAACTCAATTACAGTTGTGAAGGACCCAAATCAACACGGCTGTATCTCAACGTGTTCGCTGCCTATAAAGCATCCGACGCATGAAAGCTTTAATTTTCCACAGAGGTCACGGTATTTTTTAGTTTTTCATTCCACATAAAATCTGTCGCGAGATTTAATTACATCGTAATCTTCTCCGTAGCAATTTGTTATTTTGGAAGCGAAACGTCTACATTCTATATTTACACACCTGTGTGAGCATATTTTTCTGATTAATATCCACCAACAGGGAACGCTGAATGAGTTTCAGCAGCTCTCCTAATTCATGAAAGTGACAGCATAGTAATAAGATCGTTAATAGACAGCTTTCCTCCTCACTTTGAGTGAAAAGGAAACCAAATATGTGTCAGACACACAGAGGGGGAGTGATGTTTTCAATGTCATTCATTTTAGCTATGTCTTAATTTGATTTGTCTTAAAGTAATCAGTTCCTGACAGTATAAACTGTTCAGAATGTGACTCTCATGTTTGCAATATTTAATAAAGTGGGAGAGAAGTACTTGCACAAAAACCTATTTAACACACTACAGGAAAATAAAAAGCGATCTTTAATCACCGTCTGGATTGTGAGGTATTTTCTGAATAGATTGCGTGTGTGAGATTTCTTCACTTTCCTAGAGAGCTTTGAGTACAGGAGATAAAATGTTGTGATGTGTAAAAGTCTGTGTTTTTACAACTAAACATCTCCACGGTGTGTATCCATTGAATGATTGGCTAATGGAGGTTGAAGAGCTCCTGAAACTCCCTGTTCAATCTCATTTTACTTTTATTACATGAATTCCGTTCACTTACCATTTAAGAACTCGCTCTCAAAGAATATGTCTTGCTGAGCCCAAGGGTAAAATAACCACAACTCAATTATGTGTGTCTTGAATGCAGCTATTCCCCAAGTTACGAAAACATTTTCCTACAGCCTGTTACACCCTTCTTAAATAACACTTTGATTAAAAAAATAAATGTGTCTCCAAGCCGTCTCACAGGGTCACATAAGCTGCCCGGAGAGAATACTTATATTATTGTGCTAGTTAATAAGAACGTCTTAAAGGTATGGCTGCATGTACTTTCTTTTTCAGAGGGGGTAAGGTAGGATTAACCTAATCTCTCGGCTCATATTAACCCCCCCCCCATCCCTCCCCCTCTCTGCGAACTCGGTACAGCAAAATTCCCCTGCAATATTACAAGGCCTCAGGTTTGCTGTGTGCTAACATGATTAACCACAATTAATGAAGGAATGCCCTCCGAACGTTAGCAAAATACGAGCTGACATAATCAAGTTCTTCGAGGTAGATCTTGAAATAAAGCCCTTCATCAAGACAGAGCCTCAAGATTAGGTAATAAATTGGTACCCACCTCAAGGCTCTTATCACGTCAGCTGATATTGTGCTTTCGTGGTGAATATTCCCAAGGAAAGCAGCAGTTAATCAAATTAGCATAGGCTAATTGCCACACATTGAACCTGGGGCGTTTCAGAGCCCACAGGGGTGTGAGTTTCCAGCTTCACACATTAGGTAGTCCAGCTTTGGGGGGTAAGCATGGAGGTGTGTGTGATATTGTCAGAGTTTGTATTTCTGGCACGCCAAAGCCCTCTTACGGTACGTCTACACTACAGGCATAAAAAAATGCTTTCAACGCTTCGCCCATTCACTTGAATGGGGTGACGTAGAAGATTTTTAATCTTCGCCGAACTGCATTGTGGGGAGCATGGCATGGCTTTGCAAGCATCACGAGCATCTATCGGCATCAAAAGTTGAACAATGTTCAACTTTTGAGGCTCGATGCTTGGCATCAGCCAATCAAATCCCGTTTATTGCAGAGTCCTACAGCCGCATAGTAAGGCATTTAGCGCACCGTCCAATGAATAAGACCGGGGCGCCTTATGCTAATCGATCACTACTACAAACCTTGTCCTTTTCGGCCGGTGATATTTCTGGGGCGAGCCAGACCAGGCAGTTCAATTTCCCGCATATTCCGAAACGAGATATTACAGTAGGCAAATTCCCGGTTCTTTACACCGGAACTATTTACCCTGGATACTCCAAACACGGCTAGAATCCAGGATCGATGGCTGAGGTGGCCAGAGACCACAGGTGGGTTGAACTGATGTTGTTTTCCCTGTTTGGAAATTTCATATCAGCAGGTTTACTACTTCCTTCGTGTTTAACATTGCTAGTTCTAGGGCGTTGGTATGCTGCCCGCCGGGCGCGGCGAACGGAGACTTCATGCATCTGGATTTGTTTCTGCTTTGGGAACTGTGCGCGAAAAAAATACTTGACCAACGTGTCATTAACGAAAGAACACCGAGGTCCAACAGAAGACAATTGATGTTGCGATAGAGCTTGTGCTTTGATGTAAAGCAAGTGGCGACGCTCGAGAATGTGCGAACCATCGAGCCTCTGAAAACAGTTGCATCAAATCAAGTTATTTTCAATTAGCTGTTGTATGTAGCCTGGTTAGTGTTGCCTGACTTTATATAAGTGTTTTTATAAGTGTGTGGTCGCGTTCTAGTCACTTTGCTCAGCGCTACTGCTTGTTACAACTTGTATTCGCCGATCTTGCCGGGTTGCCGAGTGGGGCCAGCTGAGAGAACCAGACTCCAGCAAAGGTAAATTGTGTCTAGAGTGCGCCATCTAGTGGGATCAACTGAAATGCCGGGTATTGCAAGAAAAAGGCAAAATTAATGCGGTCTTTACTATAAATTGGAAAATGTTGTACCAATATTCGGCGGGCCGGATTAAAAAGCCCAACTGCCGTATATGGCCCGCGGGCCTTAGTTTGCCCATGCCTGCCTTATGGCCCGTCTACACTACAGGCATCGAAAAATGCTTTCAACGCTTCGCCCATTCACTTGAATTGGGTGACGTAGAAGATTTGTAATCTTCGCCGAACTGCATTGTGGGGAGCATGGCATGGCTTTGCAAGCATCACGAGCATCTATCGGCATCAAAAGTTGAACAATGTTCAATGTTCAATGTTCAACTTTTGAGGCTCGATGCTTGGCATCAGCCAATCAAATCCCGTTTATGCAAATCCCGCCAGTGCAAGCGCAGCCAATCAAACCGCGTGCAAGCTGGGAGAGCCAGACCGCAGTTCATTTCCTCATATTCCAAACGAGATATTACGGTAGCAAATCACCCGGTTCTTTACGACCAGAACTATTTACCGGGATACAAACCGGAGGAACCAGGCATGGAGGGAGGTGGCAGAGACAGTGGGTGAAACTGGTAGTTTTTTCGCCTGTTTGGAGAGTTTATATCCAGTTTACTTCGTTTTAACATTGCTATTGCTTTGTATGTCGGGGGCGGGAGATTCATGTGATTGGTTGTCGGTCGCGTTGCTCGCCAAAAATCGCCAAGCTTCAGACACGCCCAGCTTCAAGACTTTTTGATGCCTGTAGTGTAGACGGGCCGTAATGTTTCCATTTAAATGAAATAGGATGGCATCTAGTTGATCAATTGCCATGAAATATGCGATGTGCATCTATTGTATTACTATCATTTTTTACATCAAATAGGCATCCTGTTAAACTAATGGAACTCACATTCACCTCAGCTGTTCTTTCGTTTTAACTCCAACCAACAATCAGCATGCTCTAATAACGCTAAGCCTGTCCAATATTACATGCCAAACATTAGCATGTTAGCAAGTCACGTTGAGCATTAGCATGCTAATGTTTGCATTTACCTCAAAGCAATGCTAAAGTACAGCCTCACAGAGCTGCTAATTGTCCATTTTGTATTGCTCTTCTGAGTTGAAATACCTTGGACTTATTTTAAAGAATGTGTTGTTGCTGTGACATTTAACTACTGTTTAATGTTTGCTGTGATTCAGTTTTGTCAATGAGGCAGAAAGGAAACATATTCATGAAAACTAAAGTAACATGAGCTAAAGGAGAATAAAGTAGCTTGAGCTTTGTTTATGACGTCTTTTGCCCTTCTCATAGTCGAGATCTGTATTGCCAAGCCCTATGGATTATGTTAAATTGATCTCCACACCATGTCCAACGGAAATTTAACTATTGTACACCTTTAAAAGTCCTATAAGTATGTGAACTGTGTCCCAGAGACAGTGTTGCTAGTTCTGGTGAACTCCTTGTTCAATGTTGCATTCTACATGTGATAGTAATGTATTGTCAAAGTAAAATGTGTATCATGGTAGTATCACTACAGCTAGGTTACATTGGCATTTTGTGTCAACTTACCTCCCAATGTGCTCAGGCAGCATACACAACATGCCAGCAGGAGCAGATCCAGGCCTTTCATGGTGGCAACCCAAACCAAAAAGATCTCTCCTCCGCCAAACAGATCCTTAGTAAATAAATCCAAACTTTGTTGGTCCCTCTTTGTCTTTCCAGTGCGGCCGACTGGAACTTTTCAGTGCAAGTTTTGGTTTGGTCGGTGTGTACTGTTGCTGTCTGTCAGTCAGGCCAGTCTGGCCAACTGCTGTCTCCTCCAATTACATGCTTGGGGAGGGGGGGATGCGTGTCACTGTTCACCCCCTCAGTCAGTGTGGATCATGCTGAACTCAAGCCCAATGAGAGCTTAGTGTACTTACATACCACTGGTTCTTCATATGACATGTCCTTCTCTGCTTCCTCATCTTCTTCTCTCGTATTATTAGAACCAAATTGGAAACAATGAAGCTACAATACACTCAATGGGTCACTGGCTATGATACCTTCAGAATTATAGCAATGATTGATCTACATTTGACACTTACTTTGTGCCCTAAAGCTAAACCTTCCTTTTCTCTATCTTGCTTATTTCGAGGTCCATAATGAAATCTGCACTTTGCAGTTTCATTCAGGAGCAATACAGGAAGTACTGGTGTGCTCTTTATTTAGTGAAATGTAATAAGTAAAGTAGGCGAGCCTCTGTTTCCACATGTATCATGTTGTATATTAAAAAAAAACAATTAAAAGAATTGTGTTTGTAACCTAGAGATTAGCTACCATAACACCTCATAATGTGGAAGCTTCGACTAAACCAACCGTTAGTCGCTTAAAGGCCTTACTGCTTATTCAACTTAAACATGGAAAGTATGGTTGTCTTGTATGGTGTTGAAGTGATATACAATGCCCTTTCTGCAAAAAAAAAAAAAGCATTGTTCAATCACCCACTCCTATTATGCCTACCGTATAGTAAAACAAAAATATTTCACTGCCACACTCTGCTTTATTTCCTGAAGGCCTATGCAGTAACACATCTCTACCAGCCTATATCCCTTTGGTTCATGCCACTGTGCTTTCATTCACATTCACAGGCCTTCCACACCACCGTAATTTACGACCCACTATCACTGCCATTTGGCCTCCTGCCAATTTAATTACCATAGAAGCTAACTATTAACAGCTAGCAGCTAGTGTCAAGTCACACATCAAATTTGTGGTCATGAGGGAGTGTATATGAAGACACTGTTGGCAGTGAGTCAAAGTCAGGGAGCTCTCTCAGGGCAACCATAATATATCACTGTTTAATTTGGAAGTAAATAGTATAGTTTAATAAGATAGATTGCTTACCCATGATTGTTATTTTCACGGTAAATAATAACAAATGACATGTAACAGAAAGATATTAATTGGATCACGTCAAAAAAGTTGATGTAAGAACAATTTAGTTTGATGTTGGAGATGTTTTTAAAAATGCATTCCAGCACAGTGTCAACTTTTCTCACTTTGATTATATTGAAAATCCATCAGTGTAATCACTTCCTTTGTGCTTATTTACCTAATTACCTGGCAAAGATCAACTTTGTCCTATCTGAGATTTCAAATTAAAAGTCTGCCAATTGATCTTTGTGTTCAGTTGACAATTAAAAGTAACACAAGAATACTTATAGTAATAGGCAAAAAGGTTTGGGGAGATCTTAATAAAGCAATCTTGCACGGTTGAACATCTTATTCCAAAACCATCAATCTGGTGCTATTAATCCCTTTCAACAACAGGTCAGCCACTTTTGTTGGGAGAAAGGGTAATCCAATTATTCTCCAAGCTTGATGTCTGGGTTTGGCTCTTTTTGACAAGGCCAGTTATGAAGGTAGATTTGGTGCAAAATGCGAGAGCATGTAAAACCTGATGTGAGCACTGCCAAGGCACACANCTTTCTTTGTTAAGGCTTATATAACTTGATAACTTAAAGCAGGGGTGGGGAACCTTTTTCCTCTCAAGGGCCATTTCAATTTGTACAACATCCTTCGAGGGCCGTACAAATTATTGAACTCAACGTCTGCTTAAAAAACTCAAATCACAGCCCATTCATTTTGCATTTCTTTCATGCTGTGCAAAGAAAAAGCAACCTCTTAATCCAGATATTTATTTTACAAATCACTTCCCTTTCAAACTGTATTCTTGTTTATTAATAACAACTTGTATTTACTGTCATATAGTATTTTATACATGTTTACTTTATTCTCTTATTTTTCTATAATGATCATATAAAGATGTGCCTTTACCTCACTGGTTGTAGAAAAAGCTTCTTATATTCGTTAGCATAGCTAGCTAACCAGATGCTAATAACAACAAAGTTATTGACTGTATGATCAGTATGACAGATGAACAGATCGCCACTGGGCTTTCAACTAAAGACACAGCCACGCAAAAACTGCGGCATGTGTACAGCTCCTTATGGGTA
>NW_011369947.1:10892601-10892951 GCF_000735185.1 Notothenia coriiceps
CATCTTTTTATCTCTCCGCCAGATTAAAAGGTGCGGTGACAGTGTCATGAATCCCTTGTGATAAAGAGAGAGTGAGTGTGTGTGTGTGTGTGTGTGTGTGTGTGTGTGTGTGTGTGTGTGAACTCTAAAACCTCTGCAGATGTCTTCTGTGAGATCCTTNTATACTTGTGGGGACCTAAATCTGTTCACACAGTCACGTGTGGGGACTCGCTTTCCTTATGGGGACAAATTGGAGGTCCCCATAAGGGGAATCATTAATTTTAGGGTGAAGACTTGGTTAAGGTTAGGATAAGTCTCCAGGACATGCATGTAAGTCAATGTAATGTCCCCTGAAGTGATGTATACATGGT
>NW_011369947.1:10893021-10896605 GCF_000735185.1 Notothenia coriiceps
TAGTGTGTATTCGTCATTCAAAAGAGGTGGCAATAACTCTCCTTACCAGCAGGCGGCGGTAGTGTGTATTCGTCATTCAAAAGAGGCAACAACCTAGAAGACAGACTGCGTGATGACCGAGAGAAGAAGAACAGACTGTGTGATATAAGCAAATAACAAATAGCGTGTGCGTTCCATGTTTACTCTACAGCGAGAAGCTCACGGGGCTTTCCCCAACCTGTGTCGAGAGCTGGAGTTAAATGAAATCTCAGATTTCCTTCTTAATAGTTTGTTTGGGTCCCTCACTTCCGTTTCACTTCTCATGCACTGATTCGCTAGCTGAACAGCCAATTAGAGTGATTTATTTTGCCGACAGCCTGTGGCCGACTGTCGATTCGACATGTTGAATCGGTGGGTTTTCGGCGTGTCGACGCCCATCAACGGCGTAAATCGGCTTGGTGTGTCCGGGCCTTAACACAGGTTGAGTGGCTCAACTGGAGCCAAAAAGCAGTCACTGACTGGCCAGATAGTAGTCGGATCGACAAACCACACATTCATGCACCTTTTTGATGTTAACAGAGGGATACTTACTCACACTAAAGGTGGATTTACCTCAACATTTAGTTTGTTTGAATCAACTTGTCTCCGTGTTCCCAGACCTCAGCAATTACTTTGACCAAAAAGTGATTATGGAAATGAGGACTAAGAAAAAATACTTCAATGATAATTATCAGTAAAAGAATATCACAAACAATGTCGTTATGTCAGATGTTTTCTTATAATACTTTCTAACATAAGGAAAGATAATTCCAATATACTCCTCGTTTCACCGTAAAAAAGGTGCGAAACGAGGAGTATATTCTCATGATTCTCCTCTCCACACTCATTAGAAACAGAGTGCTGTGACATGGCCAGCGTTATTGTGAGATTGAGTGGTGGTCCCTGGCAGTGTGCAGTGTGTCTCATTGTTCCAGAGAGACGTCCTCCCCTTCCTCTGGACAGTCAGCCAGGGTGTCAGCTGTCAGCTCAGAAACCTCAACAACATTTTTCCTTTTCCTTCGAAAAGCTTCAATGTCTTTTTTCATTAGCACAAAGGACACTTTACAGGATGGCTCTGGTATGTGTTGACATGGGGTTGAAGCAAAAATGGTGTCATTGTGTTGTTTGTTTGTTTTTTATCTGTAGTCAGGTTTGATGAGCTTTGAGAAACTAACACCACCTGGTTTAGCTTCAGGATCACACTGGAAAAAATGCTGCTCCAAAAACAGGTTAAAAAATATTGAAAACAAACTGTTTTCATTTGAAATAAGTACAAAAATATGCCAATAGAAGAAGTGAACATGTGCTTGGTTAGATTTCTTGAAATAAGAAGCGATATTTAGATAAACCAGATCTGGTGATCAGCTGGAGAACTTATTTTGAACTATATTTCACCAGATTCAGGAGATGTTGTGTTTCAATATAAGCCGCAAATGCTCAAAGGTTTTCTGTTTTCTGATGTTAGATGGTGATTTTCTAATAAATATGTAAAAGAATGTGTTTCATCTGAGATACAACTCAAAACACGATTTTTTGACATAACAAGATGATGCATTGTCTAAAAACAAAACCAGATATCTCACTGCAGTGTTACTTCTGAAGTTATTGTGTCTGATATCAGGAGTAGAGACGTATTCTGACTAGATATCAGACACAGATACTTGGCAAGATTTCGTTTTTTGTAGTGCATGTTCCTGGTTTAAAGAAACCATTGTTGCCTGTTGGTGTAGCTGAGCAATATATACCTGTCTGCTATATCTCTCAGAACTGTTACAGGATGTGTAATTTGTGTCGCCGTCTTTAAAATATTTTTTTACAAAGTGCCGACATGTCTTAGCACTTGGCAACAGCGACAAAGAAACGTCCCTGTCACCCGGCGGACCCCCGGCTCTGGGTGGGCACCATCTGCCGCTACTGGTTGGGAAGAGAAGGAAAAGGAAAGTGGGGACTTTTTTTTTTTGTGTTTTCTTTGTTGCTAGACGTCGGGCCTGAGGAGGAGACACTGGCTGCGTCCCTCCATCTGTCTTCAACACTTTGGTCCGTCTCTCGGCAGCAGAGGACCCTAATGTTAGCGCCGACCCCCGGTCTTATCTCTAGGAACTGTGAATCAAATGTTATATTTTAACACTTTGAAATGATGTATTCTCAGCCCAAAGGAGTGTGTTATTTGTTCTCTATAGCAGCTTTTTATTTGGGGGTCAAACCAAGGTTGATTCTCTTTTGGGGAACTAGAAAGCCTTTTCATATTTAGCTTTGTTTAAAGTTCTTAGTGATACCATGCGGGCGGTTTTCATACGTTGTTTTCTAGCTATAACTATGAAAAGTAATGCTGTGTTTTAGCTTTGAATCTACATTTAAAGGTTATTATTATAATGTTTTAATAACTTCAGAATCAGAACACTTTATCCTGGTGGAAATTGGATTGTGTGACAGTTGCTTCATTTTATAATGAAATAAAAAATAGAAATAGATTTTAAAAAATAGAAATACATACAATAATGTAAAGTAAGAATGTGCAGTGGAAAGGTCGAACTAAACTAATTGAACATATTTCTATAAATATAATAATTTAAAGTAAGATTTCCAACAACAAATGAAATTAAATGATTGGGTTAGGGTTAGGACTAAATTATAATAAAATAGAATAACTTTGAATAGGTCTTTACCTTATTCACTTGGAAACTAGCTTGATATATATATTAACAGTATTTTACCAGATACGAAATGGATACATACTTTAGAAAAAACATAAATACACTCATAGTTTATTCTGTTAACCCTCTGGAGCTGAGGTGAAGTGTGTGAATGTAGAAAGTGTCTTCCAGCTGTCAGACAGAGCAGTGGCTTCTGGGAGTTTTTTCGTACAGCTCGTCTTCCGTTGTATTTGCAGACATTCCCACAGAGAGGAAAGATCCGATCAGCCATCATCGTCTCCTCATCACCAGTCTGTCGGCACGGATACGTTCGCTCGGTGCCGACACGTGATTTTTTTCTGGCTCTTTTCTGACAGCTTTTCCCAGGTTGTCGTTGTCCTTGGCAACACTGAAACACATCTGAGTCCACCTTGTGTGTGTTTGGCTCCTCCACTGCTTTCTGCAATGTGCTGTGATCGAGTGTCTAAATCTGCTGCATGTGGACTGCCATAACACTTTTGATGACGTAATTCATCAGTTTTTGTCAGGCTACTAGGTTGTGTATTTCTGGAAATCTTAAGAAAAACACTCTAGACGGGGGCACGGGATTGTGGGCGTTAACTCGCAGGAAAGGCACCAGACATCCAAGGTTCCAGGTTCTTTATTTAGTCATACGAACATAGCTACAGTGTAGTTATGCCGATGAAAATCTTAGGTCACAATACAATACAATATAACATTTATTTATATTAGGGCCGGGACTTTAACGCGTTAATTAAGATTAATTAATTACACAAAAATTAACGCATTTTAATCGCACTTATTTTTGCACCGCGGAACGTTTCTCACTGGATGAGTTTCAAGAGTAGCGATTATACTGGAGCACCAACTAACGTTCATGACTTCAGACAACAACAAACCACAGGTGAACAA
>NW_011369947.1:10896675-10903541 GCF_000735185.1 Notothenia coriiceps
TTTGTCGACACATTTATCGCAAGAAGTGTAGCAAGAAGTGTAGCAAAAGTCAAGACCGCAGATTCGTCGATTTATACTGCCACAGAGCAGATTCGTCAAGTTGTAATGACTGATTTGAGAGGTTGTAATAACCAAGTTGCAGTTGTAATGGAAAATATATTTAAAAAATATGTATTTTTCTGCAAGTGAATATTTCATCACTAAGTTCATTTTTTTTCTACAAGCTACAAAACTTATTTTTTTCTTCTGTGACTTCAAATGTGGTTCACAGTTACGTGGATATTTTATACAAGTGTACATTTGGTTCACAGTTACGTGGATATTTTATACAAGTGTAAATGTATGCACACAAGCTCAGATTTTTTTTCTGCAATTGCTCACATCAGGTTTTACACGCTCTCGCATTTTGCACCATATCTACCTTCATATGTAGGTAAGTAATTGGACTTCAGTTTTGAGTGCTTGCATTGGGTTGATGTGTTTTACCAATCAGCATCTACTGTACACTATGTGCAATATTCAACAAAGAGTGAAACAGCATAACAAATAAAAATGTCCTTTGTTGCAAGTGAAACGAACTTGGTGCATTTTGCACCATATCTACCTTCATACGACATCCACCCAAAAAAATATTGACAGGGAAAATCTGCCTATAAGGATGGGCACGTCCTTTATAAAATGTTATAAAATAATAAAGTCCTCAGTGTCAGAGGCATGTGACCATCATGTATGTAAACTGAGAGGGAACCAGAAGCATTTCCATCAGATTGACTCTGTCTGTGTTACTACTACTCGGTTGAGAAGAGAGGGCCACATCAGTAGAGAAAACAAAACCAAAAAATGAAACCTAACTGTTGACAGTGGTACAAATCCATGTCACCATTCCTTCCATTATCAAATCAATCAAATTGGAAAATGATAGCAGTAACTTTAACCAGCTGTTGATAATCCAGCCTTGGGAACGCTGGTGTAACAAAGTGAAAACTAACTGTAATTGTCAGGTAATATTGCTTTCAAGCCTTTTTCCAAACAGCTGTGCTCTTTAACTTAATAATGAAGCTTCCTTGAATTTGAACATCAAAGGGTTACTGTGACAGTGTTCCATTTTCTGCTCTTTAACTCGCTGCCATCGTATTAAGTTTATGAAGCAAAGTCGTGTAATCTTATGAATTTCCTAACTTTGTGGGATAAGAATGGATTATATTGAGTGTAGTAAAATACATGGAAGCGACCCATGCTTCTCACTAGACACTGCAGACAATAGTTTGATTAAATTGTTGACCGTGTGCCACTAAGTCCTTGCTGCTTAAATCTCCAAAATGTGATCTTGCTTCCCCTGTTATATGTCTAATTGGACTAAATCAATAAAATAATAAAGAAATGCGTCATACCTTACAATCTTTCTGCTGGATCCTTCTGTTACTGGAATTTCTCTTCTACATCTGAAAGGGGGAAAACATTTTATGATTTTATGCAAGCTTTATGCAATGTTTAGAAGCACTTTTTGGGTGATTCTTGATTGAAATCCTAAAGTAAGAGGGACCTGTTGACAAAGAGAATAGAGTTGTCTGTTTCCGTGACATTAAACGTGACCTATCATGCAAAATGCACTTTTGTACGTCTTTTATACATGAATGTGTCCCCGGTGTTCCAGGGAACTCACCAAGGAAAATAGAGAGGGTTGTGTTTTCTGACACTTGGTGAGTTCCCTGGAACACCGGGGACACATTCATGTATAAAAGACGTACAAAAGTGCATTTTGCATGATAGGTCACGTTTAATGTCACGGAAACAGANTGAGGGAAAAGGGTAGCAAGTAAGAAGTAGGAAACCGAGGTGGAGAGGCAACTGGAGGCCAAATTAATGCCATCCATAACTAGTATATCTTTAGATAGTATGTTTCGTAGATTCTTTGGGCCGAGTACAATAACTTCAGTTTTAGCCGTGTTTAACATCAGAAAGTTTAAGGTTGTTTTTAAGTTCTTGAGGCAGTCTTGAATTTTATTTAGGTGATTGGTTTCATCAGGCTTGATGGATAAATATAGTTGAGTATCATCCGCATAACGGTGGAAATGTACAGAATGATTCCTTATAATATTGCCTAGCAGAAAGCACTTTGACATAGGATTTCTGATTTTAAAAAAACACTGTAAAGGTACTTCATTGTATTGTTGGTAGTAGGCATACTACTACTGAGTCCAGCAGTATCAATTTCATAAAGAACTAATGGTAACATTTTATTTTTATCACTCATCAAAGATAGCTGAAAACATGCATTATGTACTATAGAAGGGACTTTTACTGTGTACTTTGTGATTAATCCTCTGTCAAAGTACTTCATTTTATTTCTGGTAGAAGTCAAACTATTACTGAGTCCAACAGTGTCAGTTTTATTAAGAACTTATGGTAACAAATATTTGTATCACTCATCATATATAGCAGGGGAAAAAGAGCTTCCGATTTGACAAAGCAAACGCGAGGCCATTTTAGACATAGAGATCTCTTAGAGGCTTATCGTTGTGATGCAAGGAACTAGCCTAAATGTACCTTGTTTTCCGTTGTTTATAATATTATCACGTTTCCTTTAACCAGATACTGTTGTGCTTCAATGCAAGTGCTTTTGTTTTGAAATCACTTCCGAGAGCTTTGCGTTTACTTGTAAATAAATAAAAACAAATGGTCAAAAAATGTTTCCCATTTTGGTTTAAAAACAAAAAAACACAAGTTTTTAGTTTTTCCTACTCTGTTTTGAAACGGAATAACCAAAGAACGAACCAAACACGGATTCAGGAGGCTGTGGGTGTTTCTCAATCTCGAGTAAAGCTGCTCCAGAGCCACTATTTCAAGCATACTACCTCATCAAGTGCCGCCGAAGGACTGTTCCAATGTCCAGCATACTTGGAATTCTACCGAGCCCGGCGTACTTCGTTTGGAGAAATCTCGAGGCTGCACATGTGTAGACTCCGGGTTCTTATAATCCCCACAATGCTTTGCACACAGACCAATTTCCCCAAATCTGTGGCGGAAAATGTAAGGCGGGGCCTCTCATATGACCCACACTTGCTAGCGTGTTCCACTCTTCGTTTTCTGAATGCTAGGAAGGATTCTTGCCTCGCTTCTGAAGCAAGACGCTCGGAAGACATGTTGAGAAACACCCCCTGTCTCCGTTTGCTCTGCAGCTTTCTAGTCGTATCTTTCCAGATGACCTTGACATGTGTCAGCGTACTCCTTACGTTTTTGTGAAACAAAGCAGACCTACATTCAAGATCACTCTTTTTAACAGGAAATCCAATAGTTCTGAAATGCATCATCATCTTTTTAATGTTTCAGAGCCCTCTTAAAGGTCCTACATTTCTACATCATCAGACATACAAGCTCATTCTAGAGAATCTAGACCGAGAGACGGGAAGTAACCGCCCACACTCATGAGCCATGTCTCAACATGCTCTTATCTGCTCACCCCCCCCACACACACTCACACTCTCTGTCTCGCTCTCTTAAAAAAAAAAAATTGCAGTTAATTAAATATTTAGATATATCACATTGTGGATCATATACAGTATATAAAACAAATGATTTGTATAAACTTGTGTCTGTGTCAATAAGAGTGTGACGTGTGTGAAAATGAATACATTAACATTGTGTTTGAGTTTCAGTTCTGAAACTTCAGATGAGTGAAGTAACTTCTTGTTAAAGGTGTGTTAATGAAATTAGACATTGTTAGTCTGTTGACATGCTTATGAGGAATTACTCTGTGATCAGAGGCTGTCTAGTTAGATATTTTTATATCCATTGTCTCACTTAGTTAAATAATAATGTTCGAATTTGAGTTTGAATATGAAATGGTGTTGTTCACTCGGCGCTCTGTGCTCCCCCTCTGTCCCTCCTCAGTACTGGCTCTGCACCTTGTTTACACTCATCATCCAGAAGCCAACAGAAATGGAAGGCCAGAAGTGCTGAATTAGCACAAGTTACAGCTACAAGTGCAGGCTGTGTGTGGTAGCAGCAGCAGCAGCAAGCACTGCTCTGCAGGATGGTTGCATTCTGGGAGATTTTAGAAGTCTACTAGCGACCGCTGCAACCTTAATATAGGGGGACTTTTCTCATTGAGGGGCACTTTGTGTCATCATTTGGTCATATACATGTTGCATAGGGTCTGCTTTTCCACTGCATGGCCCTGGCACCTCCCCCTGTGTTACATTGTAACCTTTTTTTTTCTTCAGACATGCTCCTTCTTTAAACTTCAGCAAACTATGGAGCCCCCCTCAGAAAGGTTAGTCAGTCAGTGTCTGGCAAAGTAATTCATCGGAGTTAGGGGGTATCGAGTAAAAACTTGATGACTGGCTTTTGATCACAAAGCAAAGTGGCTCCTAAATACATACTATCATGCAATCACACCATTCCAATGATACTACTGTTACATCTTAACTTGACCTCATAAATGACTTATAATATCTCGTCAGAAACTAAATGAAAAAGACCAAGACCCAGGAACCCCTTCCTGAATGTTAAAGCCTGCTGACTTGACTGTATGAGGTGAGCAGAAGCCTGCTGTACTCAGGAGCCCTGAGACCATTCCCTCCCCCACCCTGCATGCCAGCTCACAAACAAGCTCCAACACAGCTAATGGGAATCACAAGGCTGCACTGCTGAGAGCTGAGTCCACCTCCTAATCCTCACCTCTGCTGAGCGGCCCCCTCACTGTGCTGCATGCCACAGCACTGCCTCTCATTCAGGATTAACTGGGTTCCAATTTATTCCTTCTTATCTTAATGTCATGTGTACACGTATATTGAAAGCTACACATGGCTTCATATCTTACATAAAGTGTCTGGCTTACAGTGGTACATACAGCATGCATACATTCAAATGTACTGAACTGAAAATGGAACATTTAATATTTGTACTGGTCAGTTTAACCAGTGATTACATTTGAACAAATTCACCAAGTGCATGCACTTTGCAGCAGAAATGTCTATTGTGGAAGGTTTCAAAGATCAGGTCAAATTTTGTATAAAATCATGAGGAAAAATCCACAGACGCCGGCTGAGGGGGTGGCCGATTCCTCGCATGTTAATCACAGATATGCCAAACATGTGGACCTGTTGGGAGCAAGAGACGGTGCGCAGTAGACTCCCTGACAGACCTCGAGAGGTCCAGATATAGCACATTAGATCCTGCGAGACCCTTTTCCTTCTGGCCATCCTCTTGATACGTTTGTATTTGAAGAAATGACTGAAGCACAGCCATGTGATCATGGAGATTTTACCCTGACAAAGGACTTCGCCACGAGGCTGGGTGCAGAGACTTGCGGCAAATTTGTTCAGTTTTGTTTCTATGGTTACCACCTTTGCTAGCTTGAGCGGCTTGCTGCACTTAGTTATGTGTAAGGTGTAGTGCAGGCTGTGGTTGTGCACACCACATTATTTAAAAGAAGAAGAAGATGTGAATTATAAAAAGTATTGCCATTCGGTAAGCTCATTATAGCAACCATCCCAGAAAAGGTGAAAAACTATAAGAATAAGTCTGTTGCTTTGAGAAGCCATGCTGCTGGCCCGGGCCCAGCTGAGGTTCAGTGTGTCCCTCCAGAGAGCGGGCCAGGCTCCTCCTCCACCTCCATCCCACTGCCAACTCATGCTTTCTTTTTTTTACACCACCTCCTTCTTTTCCTCTCTAATTGTATGCTTAGCAACTCTGAAGGACTGTTGAAGCAGAATGCTGACATGTTCTCCGCTTTCACTCCTCCAGCCACAAAGCCACAGCTTTCATTTTTATACTTTTTGAGTGGACTGAAGGAATGTGTATGAAATCATATCGGATAAGACACACTTGGCATTATGCGTATGAATGGTGCCTTTGTTTGTAGTTGTTCACATGAACTGTCTTTACTTTTTCACTAAAGTCAGCATCCAGCTCTGCCTCCATGTGTTTCCTTTCTATGAATTGTCATGAGCATAGACGAGTCTTTCCTCTAGTTCTCTCCCAGTTTCCCTTTCTTCCTCTCCTGTCTGCTTGGCACTCTAAACTGGGCCAGTCCAGGCCTGAGTCACGCTTCTGGACTCCTCCACCCTCTGATTATCTATTTTCCTTTTTTTTCTTTCTCTCATTCAACTCTGACGTTAAAGCACTGACTGTAGGAAGAGTTGTTGAGAATAATCACATTTAAAAAAAAAACAAGCAGTGAAAGATTCTAAGCACCAACAGTCCATGAATTAATTCCAAAGTATGAATTATAGTAAATACTTTTTTAAAGCCAACCCATATACGATAAATCTACATCTACATCTACACACATCTAAATATACATATATTTCAACGCGTTAAGGTTTCAAGATTGATCACAAGCATTAACGTGTTAATGTTGAATGCCCTAATGTATGTATTCCATTATGTTACAGTTTATAACATTTCATTCAGCTGATGCTTTAGTCCAAAGCAACTTACAATATGTTCAATAAACAAAAGTACAAGAGTATTTGCTCAAAATTTGACAAACTATTGAATTGCTAGTGCATTAATGTCAAATGGGCGTCGACACGCCCTACTCAGATTGGTGTGTCCCGCACAGTCGGGTCTTTTCAGCGGTGCCGACGCCTTTTCGGCCGACTGCCCACCGATTCAACATGTTGAATCGGCCAAAGGCTGTCGGCAAAATAAATCACTCTAATTGGCTGTTCAGCTAGCGAATCAGTGCATGAGAAGTGAAACGGAAGTGAGGGACCCAAACAAACTATTAAGATGGCAAATTTGAGATTTCATTTAACTCCAGCTCTCGACACAGGTTCGGTTCCGCCTGCTGGTAAGGAGAGGTATTGCCACTCACGCATGCGCAGTTCGTACGTGCTTCTTGGCCGTCGGCTGAAGTC
>NW_011369947.1:10903601-10908443 GCF_000735185.1 Notothenia coriiceps
CTGCCATACTCATCCATCTTTTTATCTCTCCGCCAGATTAAAAGGTGCGGTGACAGTGTCATGAATCCCTTGTGATAAAGAGAGAGTGAGTGTGTGTGTGTGAACTCTAAAACCTCTGCAGATGTCTTCTGTGAGATCCTTTTGAAGTACTTTATTAATTAATCATGTGTGGATGTGTGCACACATGAAGAAGAAGATGTCTGGATGATTGATTCTGGACTTAACAAAACAAAGTCTGGCAGCTTCTGAGGATCACGAGTCGTTTTTCTTTCAAAGCGAGAGGTAATAAGCAAAATTGGAAAAACCTGTGACATGTTCTGCAGCGCCATGTGATTATCCATATTCATTTTCCACTCTTAAGTATATTCTAAATGTCTCCCGGAGTAATTATAGTGCCACTCCAACTCCAAAGCTATAATTTGCAAAGATGGATCCAACTGGACTGTGAAGGAATAAAAGACTAAATGAACAACAGAGAGAGGGAGAAAGAGAAGGACTGAGGGATAATTAAAGAGCTGGTTAATTTAGGACACCCTTCAACTCCACATTATAACGTTTCCATTAAAGCCAATCAAGGCTTTAATACAACAGTGCCTCTTTTTTAATTTCCACAAGCTTAACTCTGAATTGTGGACGTCATAATTAACTGTGGAGTTCTTCCTCCCAATTATCAGGAGTGAACGGCACAATAGTCACACAGTTAGAGACCAGGAAGAGGGCGGTCCCATGCAAGCCAACAGCCAATACTACGATACGATATACTTTATCGTCCCCGTAAGGATATTTATTCTGGACTCCGTCTACATGTACATATACAAGCATAGTGGACACTAAGAGACATACACATATCACCAGTCAAACACCGTTTGAACAAACACAATACACAGACGCACATACTGGCCTATTGCACGACCCTGATGGCCAACATTTAAAAAGTACATTTCCATTTTAAACAGCAGACAACAGGCTAATTGCAGCGACATTGTTTTTTCCTCAAGCTTAACTGCATCTCATCAGCCCGCCCGTTGTCTCACTGTCTCTTTCTGCCGCTCATTAGGAGAAAACACAGAGAGCTGATTGGTTTGGTCATCAACTTGTTTTCGGCCCAGAGAGATTTTCCTCCTGAATTCAAAAGGCCAAATCACGAGCAGATGAAACATTAACTCCCCGTTACCGCCATTGTTGATGTCTTCATTACGTTTCACTGCATTGGAAAGACATTGTTCCCCAAATGTATCGTTGTATATCCGAGGAGAAGTTCATGTTATTTGAGAATGCGAAAAAAAAGACATTTACAAGTGGCGGCAAAAAAATAATTTTTTTTAAACAGCGATTAAATCTAAGGACGTATATTCAAGTATTGTAATTAAGTACAATTTTGAGAAGTTTGTATATTATACTACTAGACTTATTCTTCTACTCCACAACATTTAAAAAGCCAATATTCTATGCTAATCTAACAGCTTTACATTTTACATTGCAGAATCAGATTATTAGCTAATACAAAATGTAACATGCACATATCTTTGTAGGTTATGATATCCTGTAGCAGTATCTGAAGTAATCAAAATTAGCTTCACCTTTACCAACAGTGATGAATTAATGCGTCAATATTTTTTAATATTCTGAAAGAGGATTTTACGCACGACGAGTACGTTTACTTTTGTTACTTTAAGTATATTTCGATGTCAATATCCTTGTAGTTTTACTTAAATGTGAACTATCATGCAAAATGCACTTTTGTACGTCTTGTATACATGAACATGTGTCCCCGGTGTTCCAGGGAATTCACCAAGTGTCAGAAAACACAACCCTCTCTATTTCCCTCCATACCCAAATCTCTTAAAAAGGGTCTGCAACGGATCTGATACAGACTGATCCAGATTTGAACACTGCTATGACGTCACAGAAGTGGCGCTACGGCTATTGGGCCAACTCCACCAATCAGGAGGAGACAGCCACGGACATTGCCGTTGGAAAGCGCTGGAGACGCTGTAGTACATATGCCAGGCCTGTAGATGGTGCTGTTCTCACAGAATCAGCCCATGATGCAAAGAACAGTGTTCAATTGAGCGAAATGAAGGAATGGATAAAATGCATGATCTGTTTGGTATTTTGAAAAATAAAAAGTATAAATAATTGCCTGTATATACGGTAGGCGAGCACTATATTATTAAATATAGCATGAAAGGGTCCCTTTAAATATTATTTTGAATGCAGTAACTTTACTTGTAAACAGACTTTTTTTACCAATTTAATATTGTCACACACACACACACACCACACACACACACACACACACACACACACACACACACAACACACACACACACACACACACACACACACAGCACACACACAAAACACACACACACACACACACACACACACACACACACAACACACACACACAACACACACCACACACACACACACCACTTGTATTAGAGAAAGTAATGCAAACCGATGCAAAGAAACCGCTCTTACCGACGTAAGGAAATTACAGTGTTATTTTGCCATCAAACAGAAAATGGTCCAATAATCTATTAAAAAAGGCCCAAAACATTTTACCAATGAGTCTCAGTCCTCATTAAGCAGGAGGAATTGTTGTGGTTGTGGCATGTATTTCCATGCAAATGAGTCTGATTATGACCTAATTGAGTGATGCTAAATCAAAATGAGCATAACTGAATATTCTTGTCTCAAAACATCCACATGGAAAACAGAGTAAGGAAATGAAGTCCTTTAATGCAATAGCTCGGCGCGTGGAGAACACCTCCAGAAGTTAATTCAGGGTGCAGTTTAGCCGAATGCAACAAATGGCAGGATTTGAGCCGTCAGCGCATTGTTTGTCTCCCCTCCCATTATCAGCTTTGTTTAATAAGCACTCTGTAATTAACAAAACATGCCATTGATCCTTTGTTGTGCCATAGCTGATAATGGGAAAGCTACTCATTACTGATTTCTAAGTTTTTGTATGACGCTAAAATCATTTCTCAGAATGTGCCTTTTTTAAATTCCCCAACCAATCAATCACAGTACTTTAGTTATCTCGAAACATTTGTTGACTGTTAGTAAATACATATTTTATATAAACTCAAGATGTGAGACTCAGAGTTTGATGAAGATATGATGAAGACTCAGGCTCATGATGAAGACTTGATGAAGATCAGGCTCATGATGAGAGAACGTGATGAAGACCTCCAGGCTTATTAAGGAAACTTGAATGAAGACTCAGCGGCTCATGGATGAAGGACATGAGAAGACTCCAGGCTCATGATGACAGCTGCATGATGAAGACTCCAGCCATGAATGAAGACTCAGGCTCATGATGCAAGACGTGATGAAGAACTCAGAAGCTCATGATGAAGAGCTCAGAGCCTCATGATGAAAGACATGATGAGACTGCAGGCCTCATGCATGAAGATCACGCCTCATGATGAAGACTCAGGCTCATGATGAAGACTCCAGGCCAATGATGGAAAGCTCATGATGAAGACTCAGCGCTCATGAATTGAAGACTCCAGGGCCTCATGATGAAGACTCAGGCTCATGATGAAGGGCTCATGATGAAGAACTCAAGGCTCATGATGAAGACTCGGCTCATGATAGAAGACTCAGGCTCATGATGAAACTCAGGCTCATGATGAAGGCTCATGATGAAGCTCAGGCTCAATGATGAAGACCTCAGGCCCCCTCATGATGAAGACATCAGGCTCGTGATGAAGAGCCACTGAGAAGACTACGATGAATGAAGACTCCAGGCTCAATGATTGAGACATGATGCAAGAACTCCAGGCTGCATGATGAAGCACCGCGAGGTCAGGCTCATGATGAAGACTGCATTCGATGAAAGACAATGATGAAGACCTCAGACGCTCATGATGAAGACTCCAGGCTCATGATGAAGAAATGATCGAAACGACTCAGGGCTCATGATGAAGACCCAGGGCTCGATGATGAAGGCTCAGCTCCATGATGAAGGACTCAGGCTCATGATGAAGGGCTCAAAGTGATGAAGACCTCCAGGCTGGCATCGATGAAGGCTCATGATGAAGACTCCAGGGCTCATGAATGAAGACCGCGCGCGCGCGGGCGCGAGCCTCATGATGAAGACTCATGATGAAAGGCTGCAGGCTGCATGATGAAGACTCCAGGCTCCATGATTGAAGTACTACATGAGATGAAGGGACTCAGGCTCATGATGAAGCTGCAGTGCTCATGATGAAGAGCTCATGATGAAAGGCTCAGGCCCTCATGATGAGACTCTCAGGGCTCATGATGCAAGACTCATGATGAAGGGCCAGGCGCTCATGGATGAAGACTCAGGGCTGCATGATGAAGACTCATGATGAAGACATGACTGAAGACTCAGGCTCATGATGGAAGACTCCAGCCTCATGATGAAGACTCATGATGAAGAACAGTGATGAAGATCAGGCCTCATGATGAAGGATCCAGGCTCACAATGAAGACGCATGATGAAGACTCAGGCCTCATGGATGAAAGACTCAGGCTCATGATGAAGGACTCATGATGAAGAACATGATGAACGACCTCAGGCTCATGATGAAGGGCTAGGCTCATGATGAAGGCTCGTATGAAGACTCAGGCCCTGCATGATGAAGGCTCATGATGAAGAACTCAGGCCTCATGATGAAGACTCAGGCTCATGATGAAGACTCCATGATGAAGGTCCTCAGGAGTTTCATGATGAAGACTGACAGGCTCATGATGAAGACTCAGGCTCCATGAATGAAGACTCAGGCTCATGATGAAGGCACTGCCAGGCTCATGATGAAGACATGATGAAGCAGCTCAGGCCTCATGAATGAAGACTCA
>NW_011369947.1:10908488-10929723 GCF_000735185.1 Notothenia coriiceps
CCGGCTATCTGGTAGTAGGCCAGTCGGTCACCGCACTGGACCTTGGACGGATCCATTCTGGGCCGATTTGCGGGAAATGTTTAGCCAGGAAGGAGACAGTGGTTGCATGGAATCGCCACTTCTCAGGCTTTCACATACTAACTGATTCTCCAGAATTCTGGAGACTTGGCGGACATTGCCTGACATGAGACTGAATATCTGGAGAAAAATCAGAATATGCGTCCAAATACACGAAAACAGACACATTAAAAAAATTCTCTCAAAATGTCATCTGACCATAGTTGAAAACAGCAGCCAAGTTGCATAGTCCAAAAGCACTAACCCTGTATTCTAATGTCCGCATAGGTGGTTGAACCCCGTTTCAACTCTGTCACCCCTCGAATCCTGACGAGGTGGTAGGCATCTCAGATCGGACTTGTGTGAACACCTTAGCTGGACTGAAGTAGTTATTAAAAAGCTGAAAGACATCAGCGGAGGTGGGTGGCGGTTTTTCACTGTAAGGTCCATTTAATGGGCGTGTAGTCAATGCATTGGTCTTAGGACCCATCCTTCTTTCTCCACAAAGAAGGGAATCCTGCACCCGCAGGTGAAGAAGAGGGACGGATGTATCCACGCTTCAGTGAGGAGGAGATGTAGTCATCCATGGCCGCCCGCTCTGGTCCTGAGATTAGAATATAAGCGCCCCCTAGGGATGGGTGTGCCAGGTAACAGTGCTCGGATGGCACAGTCAAACGGACGATGAGGAGGCAATGATAGTGCGTTTGGTTTTTGTTAAAACCTCCTTAATGTCATTGTAGCCAAGAGGGGACCTTGGAAAGGTCAGGAAAGTCTGAGCTACTATCAGCCACTGCAACAGTACGTGGGAGCTTTACATGACTGTTTCACAATTCTCTCCCCATTGCCCTTAATTTGTCCTGAACACCAGATCGTATATGTGGGTTGTTGTGTCTTTAACCAGGGGAAACCCCAAAAATCAGCGCGATGCTGTGCAGTATCGAACAGATGAAATTGCATCATTTCCACATGATTATTGTCAATTAGTCACTTGCATGGGTTCTGTACAGTCAGCTGACTCTATCACATAATCTGCCGTCTAGGGCACTGGCATTGACGGGATGGTTGGAGCGGAACAGTCTTAATATTAAGACGTTTTCGCTAGACCAGTCTATGAGACTTTCATCAGCCCCAGAGTCAATTAAGGCCCCCATAATGTGTGTCTGACTATTGCACATGATATCTACCTGGGTGAGTGTGCGAGAGAGGATAACCCAGATGCAATTTTGCTCCCAACGCCCCTCCTCATGGTTGGTGAGCCATGCCCTTTTCTCCGGACATGTCGCCTGCTGGTGTCCCATTTGACCACAGTAGAAGCAGCATCCCTTCCTGCAGGCGGCGCCGTCGTTCCTCTGGAGAAATCCTCGTTCTCCGAGCTGCATAGGTTCCTCCGGTGCCTGTGGTGGCGCTGTCACTGCTGGGCCCTGATGAAGAGGCGAAACAAGGAATCCCACGGAGAACTCCTACCCAGAGAGCGTCCCTGGTGGCTGGGAGGGTCTTGTTGCGACTCAGCGTCGTTCTCTTCTCTCTTTCCCTGATGGCGATTGTCAATTCGGAAGAGACGTGAAATGAGTGATCGAGGTCTTGTGATAACTCTAAATGGAGCCAGGTGATCTTTAATCGTCTCTGAGATGTCCATTGCGGAAGGCATCTATTAATGCTGGAGTGTTCCAGCCCACTGTTCTATGGCTAAGGTACGGAACTCTATGGCATAATCTCTACTACGGTGCGTGAGTCTGTTGAGGCTGCATGAGAGCCTGAGTGGCGTCACCGGTAGGTGAGTAATATCAAATATGCGGCTCATAGTGTCTTTGAACGCTATGAAGGATCTACAGATATTGGAATTTTCTAGACCACACTCGCAATGGCCATGCGGGCAGCTCGGTTAAGCGGTTAATGGGAGATCATAAACGCTATCTTAGCCTCATCAGATACAAACGCTGCTGGATTAAGTTGGTAATGTAAATCACACTGGACTAAGAAGGCTCTGCAGTTGCTCGATTCTCCTGAGTATTTCTCCGGTGCTGCCAACCGCAGTGGAACAGGAGAGGCATGATTCACAGCAAGATTGGCATCAGGTGGAGTAGCAGGAATCGGAGCTGTGGGAGCTGCCTTCAGATGAGAGAGAAGCCCGTGGAGCTGCGTTGCGATGGTTCACTTGTGAGGTGACGGAGGTCTGGAAACCCTCCTGGCGATCTGAAAGCTCCTTAACTCCTTGGCTAATATTCTTTAGCTGCTCTTGGTGTTGATGGATGACGTTACCCTGTACGGACAGGGCGGTCTGCAGCGTCTTGGGGTTGGCTGAGTCCATATTCTGGTCAGTTAATTCTATTATGCACCGTGACTCACTGATATGAGGACTCAATTGCACAACCCGGAGACGAAAAGGTTTTGAAGAAAAATAAACTTTAATGGATCAAAAACAAAGAACCACTCTTTACAGAGGGAGTGACAAAACGGTCACAAAACAAAATGCTCTCATGGAGGATATCTCAAAAGGTACTTGGTCTCTTTCTATGGCTGCTTGCATCTGACTTCTTGGCATGACGAACAAGACGAACTGACAACAGACAAGGGGAGACAGGACAATATATACGAGAGGTAAGTGGGAACAGGTGGAAACAATCAGGGGCGGGGCAGACGCTGACGATGGCGGGAAACAAGAACCACGGAAGTAAAGGCACCTGGAATGAGACAAGGAGTACAAAATAAAACAGGAAGTGAAACAAACAAAACAAGCATGAACGTGACTGATACATAACAAACTAACATAATTGACGGGACACAACACCTACCTGGTAATAAACCTGTTTCTGAATCTGACGTTAGTTGAAAGCAATAATAATAAGTTGAACAAAATATTTTTTATTTAAACTTAATATTATTGCGTTCAACTATATATAACCTAATTATGTGAAATCTGTTGACATAATACATTTAATTAAAGTCAACAATTTCGTTTTTTCAGCGTAGGAGACTCAAAATAACCACAGAGAGGCACCAAAAAACGAGACATAAAGAAAAGACTACAAAGACAATAAAACAAGTCAAATTAGACGGGACGGGGGGTGCTAGTGAAGCCTCGCAGCGGCGAAACCGTGCCGCGCCACACTAATTGCACCGCATATGCGCAGAGGTGCGCCGCATTTTCGGCTCAGTTGAGACTCCCTCCGCAAGGTGAGGCCCCATACAGTGTGCATGATCGTCCTGTAGGGAGGGACGGCCCTGGACTTATAACTTCTCACTGTACATTTTACATTTATATCTAATTTAATGTCCACAAATAGAATTGTATTTGTCAGATGGTCTACATATTTTTATATTCATGGTCAATTTTTTATTTTCCCTCTTTTGTTTTATCTTCTATTTTGAGATGTTCATATTGTATAATTGTTTTCTTCTACTCTTTTTTTATTTTGTAATTATGTGCAATACTTTGTTTTACATGCTGCTGCAACAAACATGTTTTCCCAATTTGGGATCAATAAAGTTGACCTTATCTTATCTTAACCGACTATAAAGCGTATCTTTGTAAAGGTAAAAGTGTTATTATCAATGTAGTATAAATTAGATAACGTTTTTTTTTGGGAAAACACTGATGTATGTCTGCTTATAAAATGTTGGATTCCTGTTACTTTTATTTGTATTTTCATACAATTGATTTTTTGAAACAAGAACTATTTTTCAAAATGATGATGCTGCCCCATTGCAGTAACTATAGGGGTCCCGTCCCCCCTGTTGAAGAACCACGCTTTAGTAAAAACCTCAGACAACAGAAATGCTATAAAATAATATTTATTACAGCATATTCCAACAAATAGGTACGGTATAAATGTAATTTAAAACACCGGGGCGTATATTCACATTACATTAATCTTCAACCTGAAATTATCTCAGTGTCTGGGTCACAGAGCTGCTCAGACCTCCATCTCTATCCTAAAGCAGCGCAGTGATGGCACACACAATCATGATGAGTTCATGAGACACATGCTACATGATCAGCTGATTTGAGCTTTCCATGGACATATTTTCACTGTAGCCTACATTTAATTATAGCTTATATTAAAAAGAGTTGAAAATACTTCAGTGTGAACAAACACCTTGTCTGGTTATCAGCACGTTTTTAAAAAAGGCACCTTCCCTCTTTAGTTTGATATTTAAAACTATAAGAGGATTACATTATAGTCATCTTGTGTTTGTATCATAAGTGACTTACTACTGGTAATGTTGAAGACGGTTTGAATTAGTTTACGATGATTTCAAAATGGTTATTTGATGATGTGCCGGTATCACAAGATTTGTCACAAAGTACAGCTAGCTACAGATGTCCTGAAGGTAATCTTAAAATATCAGGAACACATGTATCTTTCAGTTCTGCAGCCTACATAATACATTCCTCACTATGAGCTCCTTTGATGAAAATCATGTTGGTTAAACAATGGATTACCAGGATTAAATTCAATGCAAAAACATTTATCTAAATAACTTGAACTTTACACAGTGACCAGAAACTTCTTGAACACATCCAGCTGTACAGGATTTATTTTTTCCTTGCTAAATCTTTTTAAATGGGTCAAGTTTAGGATATTTCCGCGAGCAGCTCTCAGAAGTCCTTTCCAGCAGCTACGGGAAACAAAAATAACAAATGACCACCTCACGTTAAACAATATCCACATGTTTTGTAATACTTTCTTATAAAAATAGAAGCTACATTATAATAAAGGACGGGTTAAGACTTTATACACAGTGAAAAACGCGTACAACAGCTTGAATAATGCAATAATAAAAGTCCTTATAAATGATCTCCTCTGTGTGGCATGATTGGAGTCATCTGGTGTTTATTTTCAGCGTTCAAAGACAACAGCTGCTCTCTGCATGATTTCAGGCGTCGATGACTTCCAGATAAAAGATTTCCAACGTTTGGCTCCCCACATGACAGCGGGGCCCTTTTCACTATGATGTCACCGGGCAGCCTGGAATCGGCTCAGCAGCTTTTCAGATAATCAGCGTTTGATTGTGTTTATTATTGCAGAGGCACCGTTGTGTATGTAAAAAGAACAGTTTCCATTCACTGTGAGGTATTAAAGCTTCAGTATTGCAGCTGTTATTCAGACATAAGGCAGGGTATAATCATAGGTCTGCTTGTAAATAACCCTCTACATGCGGCTTTAATAAACATTCTATATAAATGTAGCGACTTCAGTCCTCTATAACAGCCACAGATTTAAGACATCATATGTTTTGGCAGCCTGATCAGGTACAGTCCTGTTTCCTCCTCCCTCCTTCCTTCAGTGATTCCTTCTCCGTTTCCTCCGGGAGCCGATGGGAACACGAGGTATGGCAGGATATGTGTGTGTGTGTGTTTATGAAGAGCTTGTGTATTTCTGACTGGAGCGGGAGCTGGAGCGGTCCAGCCCGTTCCCGTGACAAGAGCCCTTCCAGCGCCCCCCCGAGCCTCGTTCGTCCAGAAGAGATGTCCTGTAGCACCAGCAGCACAGGCAAGACTGCGGGACAAAGAACACACAGTCATCAATCTGTACATTCTATATATACAATTTTTAGTGCCATTTTAGTAGCCTCTTACCTGGAAGCAGTTTTTAAACTTCTGGCTGACAAAGTAGAGGGCGATGGGGTTAATGCAGGAGTTTAAGGAAGCCATGTTGATGCCGATGTAATCCATCACTAACAAGAAGCTGTCGGGTGGGACAAGTGCAAAGTTTCAAGTGAGGAATACAGGAAGTCGCAGAGTGGAGAGCAGAGGGTGACGTTGGCAGTGTCGTCTTACCTGAGCAGCTCACAGCGGTTGGGGTCATTTTCGTCATAAATAGTTTTCTTCAGGATGCGACTCAGATGGAGAGGCAGCCAGCAGAGAGCGAAGATCAGCACGAGGCAGAACACCGTCTTCGCTACTTCCCTCCGCTGCACACACACACAGTTGACTTTAATTAAGCTTTTCCACAGAAAACCCAAGAATAGCTTGATTATAAAAGCAACATTTCTGATGATAATGTAAATCGTTTATTTTTTTCTATTTCAAATACATTTAATGAATTAGTTTGAAGTGTGAAGGTTTGCTGGTTTTCATTTTAAATCATTGTATTTTTATTGAATGTAGCTGTATTTCTTTTTATGTAATACAAATGATCAGCACATTCATTAAGAATTAAAATAATTATTTGGTATTTGTTCATGACCTCTATCTCAAAGTACTACAACAGTAAAATCCTGCTTTTGAAGCAGTTCAGGAGTTAAATTAATCTACTGATATAAAGTGAATTGTATGACAGTCAAAGGAGACATTGTCCTGTCTTGAATGGTTTACTATAAATACTTTTCCTCCTACACTTTTCCTTACACACTTTTACTAAAGTAAGATTTTCAAACCACTTGTGACAGAAGGTTTTTCTACAATATAAATAACTTTACCTCATTCAAGGCTTTATTGTCATTAGTACAGTCGCTACAGTTTAGATATGGCAATAAAAAACGTAAGACTCCTCCAACATGCAATATGAATATATAGGACATAAAACAGATAAAACCAATGCCAATAGTGCAAGAAATAACAGAATAGAAGTACAATAGTGCAAGAGAATGTTGCAAGATGTGCAAGTAAATACAAATAAAATAGCAGAATAGTCTTTATACACGTAAATGGAATACGATATATAGATAAATAAATAGCAAGATGCAAACAGATGAATGTTTCTGGATGTACCTGTTTCATGTGGTCGTTGAGTGCGATGCGCATGCCTTTCTTGCGACTGAGCATCTCGCAGGACATGAGGGTGTAGAAGACTCCTGTGCAGGCCAGGGGGAAGCAGAAGTAGAAGCCAAACAGCCACCAGTCCTTCATGTCGTGGTAGAGCTGGAAAAATATTCACAGGTCCACACGGTTGGAGATTGCATTTCATGCTATGCCATCAAGAAACAAAGACATATTGTAAAGAAATGGGCACTGACCCCCCCGAGACCTGGGTTAATGAGACTTGGTAGAGACACGCTGAATTAGTTACAGACTTGTTTTGGTTTGAAATAAATTCTTCCTTTTGTATTTATTTTGCCCTTGTGGAAGATTTAGTTGAAAGAATGTAAGACATTTCCTCAATTAAATCTAAATACCATCTTTTCAACATATTTCACCAGCTCAGGCTGAATGATGCATTATAGCTAATTTCATCAAGCTGAATTCACTGATTTGAATAGTCACATGAAAAGACATTGCAGCAATATCCTCTATTTCCACCCTGTCCTGCGTTTCCCCCAGACCCATCTGGTTTAAATAAACTTTAAGTACCCACATATTGGAGATATCTTCCCAATTTGTTCCTGTGTGCAGATGTCTAAATGTACTGTGATCACATTCAGATGATTTGCATGCTGTGAATAAGGGTTGTGTTACATGTTCTGGAATGACTAATTACTTGGTGGCAGAGCTTCACAAATGTTATCCTGATGAAAGAAAACAAAATGTTGTGATGTTGCTGTTTAGATGCTGCTTGTACTTAAAAGTAAAATCAGAGAGTTCTCAATCAGTGTGCAGGATTTTCAGCACATGTTGTAAAACAGCAAACAATTTCTCATTCTGTGGAAGGCAACAAGGAAGTTTATTGAGTTTTTTTCTACCTTCATGAAGCTGCCGGTCTGTTCTGGGTGCAACAGACACACGCGCAGCTTGTTGCCTCTGTACGGTATCTCCAGCATGTCGAAGGCCAGTGCCTCAGGGACCGCCAGCGCCACGGCAACGAGCCAGATCAGCGTCACCTCCACCGCTTTCCACAGAGGGATGCCCATCCCCTTCACCCTGCTCCATGATGTCACGGCGTGGTAGCTGTACACAAACACAGACAGCTGCTTTCAGAACTACACATTGGTTAGGTTCTGGTTTGGCACCAACAATGGCCAGATGATTCTAAGGTGGTAACCAGATGTTGAAGTTGATTCCACTTCCTATCATAGTTTAGACACAATGTCTCTTACAAATCACGAAATATTTATATTATTGCTATGAAGAAATGGAATCCATCTCTTTGTTTGTTTTCAAAACGATTGATGTTGATTCCACAGCCAAGGACTAGTATCACTTGAGGCCATTATTATTTTAATTGGCTTCAGTCCTATCTTATAAACATAAACATGTCAATTTCTGTATATATATGTACATTTGAGTCCTATCTTATTGGTTCAAGTCTGTGGTCTTGGTATGCGTCAAGTCTTTTTCAAAACTGTCCTTAAAACTCACATGGAAGAAATCAGTTAGTATTATAGAGAGTGACCAAGTTCCTTCTAAGAGTAGGCCATGGTAAATGATGAATAAGTTAAACATATAAATATCTCTGAGGAGGCAGGGGTTTGTGTAACTGAAGGTAAATGTCACTTTTTTCTAGAAATACTTGACTTGGACTTCCAGCTAATAGCAGGGTATTGTCCTGGATGTCGGTACAACTGAAATCTTTGTTACTGGTTTGGAACAGTAACAAGATCTCTAGGTTTAACAGCTGTCATTCAACATCTCAATGTAATTCCTTGCTGATGTTTGTTGTGATTGTGTTGGTAATGTACTCACCGGTCGATACTGAGGGCACACAGACTGAGGACGGTGATTCCAACTGAAGCTTTCTGGATAAACGGCATCAGCTTACAGACGTACACGCCAAACGGCCAGTCCTCGGCTATTAGCTGCAGAGAATAGTGGAGGCAGACAATGAGGAAAGGGGGGCTGTGGAGCAGTGGGTTAGTGCGTTGGTGTTCGGATCAGGAGAGCACAGGTTCAAACCCCACTGCAGTCAGCATGTCGTTGTGTCCCTGGGCAAGACACTTCACCCCAAATTGCTCCTGTGGGGATTCCCCACAGTATTGAGTATGTAAGTCGCTTTGGATAAAAGTGTCTAAAAAGTAATGTAGTAGTAATGAAAGATTTTATGATAAGAGGTGTCCCCTGTGCAAACACATGGACAGACATCTTTGAGGTTCATGTAGGGGCCCTGTCTTCCTAGTGTCAGTATTACCAAGGCAGCTCGCCAAAGTCAACATTTCCTCCCCACAGCTTAAGTTAATGTCCTAAGGGTAATCAAATCAGTTCAGGACAATATCCTTTACAGCAAACCAATCAAATGTTGTCAGCCACTTTACGAGATATAGAGTTATTAGCAACGCTTGGTTGTACAACTTTCAAGTTTTCAAAACCAAGTCTGTTATCAATACAGCAGATCATAAATAATGGATAAAATACAGAACCATATTCCAGCTATATTCACTTGAAAGTCAATTATTCATCAGTTGTGGAGGATAAAACAAGTTTCACATGTTGTTTTCTCCTTTTTTTTGAACTTCTTGCTGGCGCACGTTTGTGGTTACAGTATAACTTGAACATTTGGCAGTGACTGCATTTAGACCAAAGCGCACTGGATCTTTTCAGGTCACACACACAAGGCGAGTGAGGAAAGGACCAGGTTTGTCCCCAACTGTTGACTCGCATCTGCTTTGATTTAGTTTTTTAATTGGAGTGGTCAAATGAAAGTCAAGTGTGCAGAGTCTTTACTTAAAAAAAGGAAATGAACAAAACCACACAAAACACCTTAAATACAAGGACACACTACTGCAATAAACTCTTACATAAACCGCTAACCACAGAATGTGTCAAGAAAGCTGTCGCAAACGGTCCCCTCGTAACTGTGAAAGTGCAGTGAAGGAAATTACTTTAGATTAAAGTCTTATCAAATTAGACACAGACCAAGCGACGCGTCTCAATACGTTGGAATCATTTGAAGTTTTAATTTTGTGTGAAATGCCTGAATTGTTGCATCAAGATGTTAAGTCACCTGCCTCTTCTCATTTAAAAGTGAATAAATACATGTAATGGCTCAATTCAACCATCAAATGACATGATCAGTTCCAAAATCAAACCTGGCAACAATCAAGGAATAAATGTGGTTACCTTAAACACATTGATGGGGATGGCGATGATGATGTAAAGCAGGTCTCCCAGAGCCAGGCTGCCAATCAGGACATTGGGTCCATTCCTCATGCACTTGTTCTTATAAATGATCCGGAGCAGTGTGGAGTTGCCGATGATCCCCACCGCAAAGATCAGGCAGGACACAATGGTGTTCACATACTTGAAGGCTTGCTTTATCTCCGTGGGATTTACACACATGGGGGGGAAGGAGCCCCGTGGACGGCCCTGCTGGGGGGGCTGAAGCGGGACGGAGGCGTTGCTCTTGTAGGGTTCTGAAGCCTCCGGGCCCACCACGGTGTCCCGGACCAACCGGGACGCCCCGACCTGGGCGACCATCAGGAAACACAGAAGAGCGGCAACAGCCCTCATCTTCTCACTCACGCACACAACACGTTCGCTCATTCAAAGGCACTGGAAGTACTGAAAATACACACTTAAAGGACCTCACACAGACATGCTCACACACATGCACACATCGGGCCTTGCTCTGGTCCGGGTGGTGTGGGTTTGAATCCGAGCTTGTTTGTCCTGCAGAAACGTAAGGAAACGCACAGGTTAAACACAGCAATAGTTTTGTGTGTTTCATTCCAATGGGTGAATTGGCATGACATTTTTATTTATTTTACACAAGTTCATTATCTCCTGAGGATGAATCCATCTGGTTTCGTCAATCCCTTTATTTTTATAGTGCCACCAGAATTTCAAATTGTTCACCTACCCAGTGAAATATCTTTAATTCTACTAGATAGAATGTCACAAAATCTTGTACAAATGTTCATGATCCCCAAAGGAGGAGTCTTACTAGCTTTTGTGATCCCCTTCTACTTCTACTAGATAGAATTTCACACATTGGGTAAAGATATTCATGATGTCAAACGAATGAATCAAGATGGCTTTGGTGATCCACTGAATGTTTCTCTTGAACCACCATTATTCTCTTGAGGGCAAAGGTCTCCACATCTATGGAACAATAGCCATGAAAGTTGGAGCGCAGATTCATGGTCCCCTCAGGATAAATGTTAACTTCCCTTGGTGTTTCATCTCCTGTCATTATCAGATACACTTTTTCTCTTGAACCAAAACTGGTTCATGAACAAATGTCTGCAGAACTAATCACATTCTGATCATCCTCAGTTGTACTTTGGGTTTAGTGCTAGGTATACCTATAATAAATGTTGCATGCAAGAACATTAAACATCAAGGAGATTTTCCAGTCTCTAGCTCAACGCACTGCAGTGTAGTACAGCTACCAAAGCCACTAATCTCTGTGGGTTTGTTCACTTTTTGTGAACTGGATTTATTAACAGGGTTTATAATAAAGCAAGGAGGCTTATAAGTGATATGTTCACAACGGAAAAACATCTGAATAATGTAAAAGAACATTTTAGTGAAGTGGAATAGTCTTCTTAGGGCTGAAAGGGGTGAAATGACCGGAAAGAGTAGGGGCCGTGGAACATTAAACAGACAAATGGAATCATGATAACTGAGGTTATAGGTTAGACGAGGAGCAGCTGTGTAAGTGTGTGTGTGTGTGTGTGTGTGTGTGTGTGTGTGTGCGCGTGCGTGCGTGCGTGCGTGTGTGTGTGTGTGTGTGTGTGTGTATCTCACAAAGTACCCCAGCTGGGCTTCAAGCATTTCAAAGATCATGTGTACCCCCCAAAATGTCAGCGTGCCCTGGGGCGTCTCTGGCTGATTGACGATTAATACCCACACACACACACACACACACACACACACACACACACACACACACACACACACACACACACACACACACACACACACACACACACACACACACACACACACACACACACACAAACACATCTCTCTATCTCAAAGAGATTGTATGGATCTCTTGACACCATGGTTTGGAAAGGGGACAAATGCTTTACTTGTTAATGAGCACATCTAAGAATGTGCTTAAACTTAATGAACCCAGCTTGCACACCATACCAACACACGCAGTACTAACACACCCCCTCAAACCCAACTCACACACTCAAAGGCACAAAGTCAGATGGACGAACTCACACACATATCACAAGAAATTAGTTTTGAACATTCTCGTCTTCACTTGTCCTCCATCATCTGAATTATGCGTTTGTGTTTTATAACATGGACTCTCATTAGGCCATGTCATAGGGTGCCTGTCTGATCAAATTGGAAAGCTGAGTCTTAACCACACTGATCCTCTTAATTTAATAAAGTCTACTTTCAAAATCATCTCCGACCTTTAGTTCTGCTGGCTTCACTTCTTAGAAAAGAAAGAGGTGGAAAGTTGGAAACCTGCCAGGCAGAAGTGGATGGGGAAATTAGTTGTCAAAATACTTTGGGTTTGGGTGTGGGAAGAGGGGATATTAAGACGAGCATGAAACATTTGGAAATGTTATTTAAAAAGTACAAAGAAAAACCGGAACAGAATGGCCAGAAAAAAGGTCAGGTTTGAGATGAATGTGTTTGGACAATAGGAGGAAAAAGGAAAGCACAGGAAATAAAAAGCAATAAGAGGGGAAAGCGTTAGAGGTGAGTTACTCTGCCTATGAGGACAGGATTCATAAGAGTGAACTGAAGGCACTAAAAGACAGATGTGAAGAGGGATGGATTCAAAAAAATGAATTATATTTATATAAATAAAATAAATTCAGTAGAAAAATGCATTATGTAATTTTGAGCCGAGGCTTTTGAAAGAAATGGCCTCAGGGCATTTCAATGTTTTGTGTCTGTGTCTGGATCAATTGATGGAGTTATAGAGTAATCAGGTAAAACATAACTAACAACTTTATAAGTCTAGAAAACACCTGACCGATTTCCTGTACCAGATTTAACGCATGAGGCCGTCTATTTAGTCGCAGTAGTACTCAGATACAAGTAGCACTTGTTATAGTACGACATTGCAAGTAAAAGTCCTGTGTTTAAAATAAGTAAATGTACATTACTATTATCATTCTGTGTACTGATTTAGTTGGAAATTAGGAAAGTAGTAAATACTGATGCAACACTTAAGATTTGAACTACTACTGCAGTTTAAAAGTTTACTACAGTGGTTCCATATCTAGGGGTCGTGCCCCTCCAAAGGGTCACAAGATAAATCAGCGGGGTCATGAGTTTTGGACTTATCTCTAATAACCTCTTAGACATAGTTTCCCCTTTAAGTGTCTACGTGACTTAACTCAAACACTTATTAAGATGACATATATTTGTGAAAAGTAACTTTGGTGAATATATACAGTAGACGTCTGGTTTTCTAAAGCAAAGTGAGAAATGCAGCTGAGCGGAAGTTTAAAGTAGAATAACAAGGCAATTCTCAAGTACCTCGAAATTCTACAGTATTGATTAAACATACTTCGTTTTCAGGGGTATATTTGGTTGTTTAAACACTCATCCCAGATACAACTCAGGACAGGACAACTATATTCTTGGACAATAATGCAACATACTACTGCAGCAAATCCCATGTAGGGCTTACCATTTTTTTCCCTGATCAACTGATTATGTCATGCATGGTTCTGAGCTTGTAGATGTTGGTGTTGTATTGACATTGCATGCGTTTCTGTTATTTTGCCCCCCTCTGTCTCCGGTTTGGCATAACAACAATGGTCCAAACAGAAATGCTGCATACAACCCACTAAACATGCCATCACAATGCTGTTTTATACAGATGGTAGAGCGTTACTCGAAACAAGAAATACAAGCTCCACTGCATCCTAAATACAAGGTAATAAAAGTGTATAGCCTCATTTTCGAAAGTGATAAATATGTTTTTTCTGCCAGTTTCCTGGAGGTAGGTGTTTTGCTCTGTAAAAACAGATCCAATAAAAAGCCAGTGAACTGGACATGGTTCATTCTTTTGGTTTGAATATGTTATTGTGAGTGCAACAATAGGTACATCCATCATGTCCACCCATCACGCTGCATGAGGCCCCCGGACAAAGCTGCTCGTCGTGCTTATCATACTTTTATCAGAATATAGTCCTTATTTGATCGCCTAACTGCATGAACATTTTCTTCAACACATCGGGTTACACAACAGGATCAGTTAATGACAAATAATAAATTCCTTAAGCATTAATGTGCTGTAATGTGATGTTCATTCACTTCATACATTCATAATACAAACAGAAAACAATATTTCTGATTGAAGATATTGCTTTTATTTGACAGAAGCTGAGCAGATGAATGACTCCGAAAAGAACAGTTATGTTGCTGTAATGTGAAATAACTGTGAATTAACAGCATTTATTCACAGTCTATTAACTGTGAAGAAACCACATAAAGACACAGTGACTTTATCACGTGTTAATGCATTATTTTATGCATTAAATATTAATGAAGGATAATGCATTAGTTTAACTTTTCTTTGATATTTTTTATTACGGATTTAATGATATGCCATGTGCAAAACAAACAAACTATTTGAAATGCAAACTTGTAAAAGAAAATGTGAAATGATTCACAAAGCTATAATAAATATATAGTATAAATCCATTTAAATAAAAATAAATAATTACATAATAGAAACCATAGCTAAATTATATTTAGCACAATAAATGAAATCACAAAAATACCAGATATTAAATACATTTTTCCAAACAAATCAAAGTTGTATTCATTGCGCCACTTCAGTTCAGCTCATCAAAAGAGGCGCAGTAACTAAAGTCATGTGGCCACTTCTGCGCCAAGTGCACAGCCAAACCACTCCTTGACCACTTACTATCACCCTCTGCGTTTAGATTAAATGGAGTTTTTAATTCATGTAAACTCACCTCGGTGTTGTGGAGTGATCAAGACCAAAGTTTCCCGAGAAATATTCCAGCAGAGTTCCACTAAATGTGGCTGATGGTCAGGGAATAATTACGATTTGTTCGCTGAGTTCCAGCAGTGAAAGGGAAATATGTGTGTCCAGCTTCGCGTGAAGTCCCTCCGCTCCTCGCTCCGGCTGCGCTCGCTCTGACGCACGGGGGCACCGCGAGGGGCTTTATTCACGAGGCGGGAGGCTGCATAGACAGCCAATCACCGCGCAGACACGAGCATCCTTCCCTCTGCTGCCAGGACGAAACTAACGTTAACGAAACCTCTCTGGTGTGCCGTAAATTAATTGGGAATTAATTTTCCTAATTTTGTTCATTTGCATCTAGATTTCTCCTAAATCCACAAAGACCATCTCAGAATATCTTTCTACTATTTCTTAAAGACTTTATTCTTTACAATATGGACATTTCTTATGGCTGTTGGTAGTTTTGGTTTGGTTTTATGGCCTGATACATTTGATTCTAATACGTAAACAAAATTAAACCAGACTTTAAAACCTGGCTCTTTCCTATCGTACATGTATCTGCTTGCATACAATATTTTAGTGTGTTTCTAGCAAATGTGTGTGTGTGTGTGTGTGTGTGTGTGTGTGTGTGTGTGTGTGTGTGTGTGTGTGTGTGTGTGTGTGTGTCACAAAAACTGAGCAATTACATGTTGTTTTGACCATCTGAAAGGGGTACATGCACACACACACACACACACACACACACACACACACACTTTATGCCTACTGTACAGTATTTAATTATGTTTATTTTTACAGGGACAATACACACCAATCAATGCTTGAATGAACAATTGATCATTCAAGCAAATGAGCCATCATTGTAAATGTGCCATGTTACAACCGTCCCGTTACAACCGTCCCAGAACCACCAGTCTTGCTTCACCCCCTGTGAACCTGCCTGATTGCTAGCTTGACCCATATTTAGCTAGCTATATTTGTAGCTTACAAAACAGTGATTCTAATAATACTAGTTTGGATTCCTAGACATTTTGAACTCAAGACAGTATCCAAAAAATACATCATATCATTTTAGTTAATATTTGACCTCAGAAACACACTTTTGCTGATAACTTACGTGAGATATTCAAACGTGGCTCCTTTTTATTTCGGCGATCTTACCATCTAACTGCGCATGTGCAGAGTGAGTGTCATCACTCTAGCTTGTTTATGATCTGAGATATTGAGGGTGTTACAACCAACCCGTGTTTCAACTGTACCCGGTCTCCCCTACTTTTGAATGCCGGTATTGGTTGTAGTACCTGTGTGTATTTGGTAAAGGATTACAAGTTTGGCTTTTACAGGCCAGGTGACACTTGTGCTTTTAAATTTGGGTTTTTATCTTACTAGTGTTTCGTATTGTTTTTACGTCATGTAGGAGAGATTCTCAGTCTGTGGCTTCTGATCTGGTTTCAGTGTCTCGTGTTTCACATTTGTTTCGTGTCCTGTCTGTTTTGTATGTATTTATGCTATGCTTTTATACAGTTGTTGATATACAGCACTTTGTTCAACTCTGTTGTTTTTAAATGTGCTATAGAAATAAAATGGATTTGAAAAGCTTTGTATTAGATACAGCGTTAATTATTAGCAACATAAAAGTCAGTCTTATTCTACATTGTTTACACCTGTCAATGTGTTTATACTGTGATGAACCGGTGAACTTTCTCTGCCCAGTGCATTCTGGGATCTGGCTCTAAGTGCGACTTCGCTCAGGACTCAGCTGCTCAGTGAACTTTACTTCCAGCGTACTCAATCTAAGGTGTGAGAACAGGGAAGGGGTGTGTAAACAGAAAGGTGGGAGTTAGATTAAAACAATAGAAAGCATGTTGATAACCAGCCTTCACAGGAACCAAATGTCCCGGCATGACGACACGGTGTGAATGTATTCCACCAATGACATGTGCAGTGCTGCTGAACTATTCATTTGTAAAGCCTTTTATTACATTTGTTAGAAGATGTTTATTGTTCCCATCAAGACAATAGCATTCAAGTTAATAAAGGCGAATGGGTTTGTACAGCATGTTGCATTTTTGTTGGTTTTGCATTTAAATTGCTGTTTCAATGTATTATTTTGTACGATAACAGCAAGCTGCTCTTAGATTAATGATCAAATACAACGTAGGTAATTATATGTAGTTAATAATATTCTGTTTGTTAACTCTAATGTTTCGGTTGAGTCTCAATATTTACAGCCATTAAGCTGCTTTAATTGTTCATTGTTTGGCTGAATAATGAGCTAAAAATATCTGTTAATACATCGAAGACCTAAAAGTCATAATGTTTTTTTGTGGGCTCAATTTGCAAAACACAATTTACTTTATGCATAGAAACTTTATCTATTGTTGATATGATGTTTCCTCTTTGTCAATGCAGCCTTGCAATTCAGTATTATATTGGCTCACTGGTACTTCCTCCTACTCCTTCCCTACATTAATTCAGAGCATATTTATAATTCATGAATTATCTCCACATGGCTCCTTTAACATGCCGATGGCTACGCAGGCAGCTAGCAGCTAATCATGCTAGCAGCTAACGGCGCTCACTCGCGGCTAATGGCACTAGCAGCTATTGATGCTAACAGCGTGAACAGTGCACACAAAAGTAATAATGCTGATGGCACTGAGGGGAACTTGGAGTGTGGCCAATACATTTATCCTGACGTTAAGATATTGTTTTTAGGCAAACAGATTTTGAGCTAAGTGAAAGAGACATAACACACTAACACGATTTTGAGTGCACAGACAGACAAAATGGATCTGTAAGCAAATTACCGAGACACTCTAATTACAACACACACACACACACACACACACACACACACACACACACACACACACACACACACACACACACACACACACACACACACACACACACACACACACACACCAAGTGAGAGTGGTAAACATAACCCCACTGTATACTTTCATATACATATTTGTCACTGCTCTAATAACACTCTTAATGATTACTTTGTCCACTACTGATTCACTATCGTGGCCTAAATTGAATTATTCAGGAGAATGCCAAATTATTGACTGAAGACACAATAGCTGAAAATGTCATCTAGCCCGAGTCTCTCCTCGTATTATCAAAAAATAAATAATAAACAACAGATTGGTTATGCAGCCTCTGCCTGCTTGAGCTGTCAGTTTGTTTAGCTTGAGATGCTATCGTGCAACATGGTTTCTGCAGAAGGAGATGAGATGTATAATGTGGAAATGCACCAGAGGATAATCCTGTATCAGCGTCAGCAGCCATCTACAGATCCTGTACTCTGCGGATGCACTCCTTCGCACACTCGACAAATCAGTCACATTTCCATTTGCACACATACATGCGCCTATCCATCAGATGAAACTGAAGGCAGCATGAGAGGCTGCTCGACACGTGCCGCATCAACAGTGTCGAGGAAATTGGCAAGATTCTCATTTCTGCTCTAAGACATGTGCGTAACCAAAGCACACAGCGCTATCATTACCCCGCTGTAATGTTCGTAGGATATTCATTCTACACCACCTCATTTAACTATGTAGGCCTAATTACAGTGACACAGTGAATGCATAGCAATTACCGAAGAGACTAGGTATATTTTTATTGGAAAGTGGTGCTTCTCTATTTGATCACATACTGGCTAATCTACAACATGACGCGGTAATTGAATCAGTCATGAATGCACAAGGCCTGTATAACTTCATTATATCTTATCGAGACTCATCTCCACTCACCGGCCTCTCTATTCGTTACCATTTACCAGCAATTGTTATCTGATAATGAAGGACGCTCATGCAATATGATACCCAGCAGGTTCAGATATAGAATGCCTGCACAATAATGGCAACTTAAGTGCACTCGTAATAACCTGGAGATGCTCTGTCTGTACATAATGGAATAAAAACAAAAAACAGCAATTGGAAAAGAGGTCGTCAGTGGTATATCTGATTGTGTTCAAAGCATGGGATATATTTCTGTTTTCATTTACCTGCTCAACTTCCAGAAAGACCGGAGGCAACAGGAAGTAGTCCATCATGATATACTAGTTTTAAGTAGATAAGACCATCAGCACAGAGGAGAGGAAACCAGGGAGGCGTAGCTGGTCTAGAAAGCTCTAAAAAGTATTTCCAAGTGTTATATTATATTTGTGTGGGTTGAATATCCGATGGTTTGAATGTTTCAGTCAGAGATTATGAGGGGCCCCTAGGGATAATATTTAGATACCATTCACTTACACTTCTGAACTCAAAAGTATTTAAAAACATGTGAAAATCTCTCACGTAAGACTCCGTATAAACACACAACATGTTGTATTAATGTCAGTATGCGTTTCACTTGTGTGTATGACAGTATTTACCGTGTGTATATGACAGCGCTTCACACGTTTGTTAATGATTTTGCTTTCAGTTTCAGTGTGTGACAGTGTTTCTACATTATTTCTATAGAATGTCTCCATAAGGACCCATAAGAGATTCACTAATCAATAAAGATTCCTGATCGCTCATAATAAGATATTAACCTGTTATATTTGTTTACTGCTCTAATAACACTCTTAATGATTACTTTTTCCACTACTGATTCACTACTGTGGCCAAAATAGAATTATTCAGGAGAATGCCACATTATTGGGCAAAGATAATATTTACTGTAGATACCTTTCACATATACTTCTGAACTGAAAAGCATTTAAAAACGTGTGAACATCTCTCACATACACATGTCAGACAAGGTAAAAACATACACAGCTCACACAACATGTTTTTATATCAATGTCACTATTTGTTTCACATGTGTATATGATAGCATTTAACATGTTTATCTGAGAGCGTTTGACAGTTGTGCGTGAGAAAGTGTTTCTACATTATTTCTAAATAATGTCTCCATAAGGACCCTTCACAAAAGATTCACTAATCCTCTCACTGAACTCATTTTATTAAGAAGAAAAAAAATACAAATATATATACAATTATCTTCAGAAAGGATTCGTAGGTCGTGTTTATCGAATGCACAATAACTACAGCGTAGATTGAGCAAAGAACATCTTGAGTTTCAGGCTCCTTTAACAAATCGACATGCAAGTAAAATATCTAAAATAGCGCAAAAAAAAATGAAGTGGTTAAAGGGCCCATGTCCTGCTTTTCCGGTTATCACCCGTCCCCTTGTGTGTTATGAAGGTTTTGTAAACGGTCTTTAGAGTCAAAACCCTCAAAGTACACCCTGTAGGGAGTAAAACTCTAACACAGAGAAGACCTGTCTATGCTGCCCCAGAACGCCTCGTTGGACATTTTCTCTTTTTCCATTGTTTGCTTTCCTGGATTCTGTGACGTGGTGAACACCCAGATCAACAACAAATGACCGGGATTGGCCCCAAATGGACCAATCCCTTGGAGCCCCTCAGACCACCAGGACCCCTTGGGCCTAACTAACAGGGAGTCCCAACTGAACTTGCATAGAAGCCTCCCCTGAACGCTGGTAATAGACGAGTTGGGGTGGTGGAGAAATGCTCTCCGCCGAACCCATCTCTCCACAGCCGTTAGAAACCTTTTTCCTGACTGAAAAAAAAACAATATCAAGCCCACACTTTATTGTTTGTTACTTCGGCTGTGAGTGTTGTGTGCGCTCAGGATGAGTTTCGGGCTTGTTCTCCTCTGTATCGCCGGACCCGGGAACCCTGTCAGGCAGCAACGAGCCTCGCAACGAGCCCGACCCATCAGAGCACACTGGGCCCACACAGCGGGTAGGGGTAGGCGGGGGCAGGAGCTCCAACAAAGGCGTTTAGGTATGAGAAACCAATGTGCCAAGGTGAGTTTGGAAAATTGCCACAATTTTAAAATCTAATTCTAGTCCACCTCAACAATGCGAATTATGATCCAGTAAGAAATGACGCATGACATGGGACCTTATAAATGATTTGTTAGTATCTCTTTCTACAGCGAGAAGACGTCATGGATATTGACAGCGTTGCGGTTTGGAAACTACATCAGAATTTGATTATGTACTATACACTGTTGTTCCCAAACTGGCTCCCTCACTGCCCAGATAGCACATCTATCGCTTATAATAAAAACAATTGGATTGATGAGAGCCATTACACTGTATTTTTGAGGCGGCTTTATAATAATTTCATTGGGGTTTCAGCAACAGCCACTTTCTGACATGTCGCATCACCTTTCTCCCACACGTCTGTTTGAATAATAACGTGTGAGCAGTTTTGATCTGCAGGTTGAGGCCTCTGCCATATTCCTTGATATTCTGTTAGAGGAAAACAACTGCGTGATTGGAACATTCATATTTTAAGGCCTTGAAGATCTACAATTGATGATACAGCTCACCCTGAATAATAACATGTCTGCTTATGGAGAGGTGGCAGATTGATTACAAATACACCTTCGCTACGATAAAAAGGTCCCTCT
>NW_011369947.1:10929768-10937516 GCF_000735185.1 Notothenia coriiceps
ACACACCACAACACACACACCACACACACACACACAACACACACACACACAACAACACCACCACACACACACAACACACACCACACTACACACAACCACAACCACACCACAATACACACAACGTACATGGGTGAAAGTCTACCAGTTTTGTGTTACATTAACGGTCAAAAACACTGTGTTGGTGTGTGTGTGTGTGTGTGTGTGGTGTGTGTGTGTGTGTGTGTGTGTGTGTGTGTGTGGTGTAAAACGATCTTTGTGTGTTTTTAACATACGTTCGTCTATGTACATGCTTATCCTTTCTCGGTCCTAAATTTCAGGACCAATTAAACAAATGCATAATCTAGTTTACATAGTCCGGTATTTGTTTGGTTTGTGTTGTCGGTATTCTTTCAGGTATAACATTTCTTATTTCAGAAATTCTTTATCAGTCTTTCTATAAGACTTCTACCAGGAACACCTAAATCCTCTTTAGTCTACGTTTACTTGTTTAATCCTTTTAATTAAGGGTTAATAAATGCCGTGTGGTCATCTCCAAAGCAAATCTGAATCAAAGCAGGACCGTCGTTCCCTTCCTACGAGCACAGACGCGCACCTACCGACAGATACCGTCGGAGTGCGGGCACTTAGTTTCGGGGAGCGCCACGGGAAGGGCACGACAGTCTCGCTCGCCGTCGGCCTCGCCTCCTCGCTCCTGAAGTGACGCTTCGACCTGTGTGTATAAAGGGGAAGGTGGACGACCTTTAGTCGCTTGTTAGCATTAATAGGGACTGGTAGTCGGTGTAAATCACCTTGAGACGACCTTATAAAGAGCCCTTTGAAACCAGAACTAGTGAGGTGTTGTGGCTCCCATCAATGTACTTATTTTGAGTAAATTAGATTTGCGTCTCCCACTATCATTACCTTCCTCACCAAACCGACACGGTGAACCGCTTCTTCACCGGTGTACTGAAATCAATGACTCGGAGAAAAACTACTCGCCTTGACTTCACCGCGTTACTTATTTGAAAACAAACAAACCTTATTTTTTACATAATTTAGCCCTAAAAACCTAAGAGTAAATAACACGATTTATATAAATCGATACACAAAGTAATCATTAATAAATAAAAAAATTACCTAATATGGTTATAAATAAATCGAAACACTTAGTTAAAGTGTAAGGAAATGTTCAAAACGTAAAGTTATCAAACAAACAAACAGTGTACCGTATAGTAATTTAGGCATTATTTTTTATAGTTTTTTTCAATTTGATTACGTAATAGGAAGTAATTATAAATTACGTATATTATTACGGTAATTGTGGCACTATTTCATGACACAGAAATACACCCCAAAGGAAGTGTCAATTGATCTGACACTTATTTACCGACAAAAGGTTTCCAATTAAAAAAAAAAAACCCACGGCGCAAAAAAAATAAAGTGTAATGTCGGTTGTATTGACAAGAAAAGGCCTCAGTAAGTAGACGATTCGAAGACAGTTTAATTTTCGTTATAGAAGTTTAGTCTTTATAACAAAACAACATAATACTTACATACTTCACTTACTTGTAGTGTATGTCGTGTAATTACGAATTCCTTAAATAATAAACCAGTAATTGACTAGGACAACACATTTGGGCTACACAACTCTTTTACATAACGTCAATCCGCTAGTTTATCCTGATATAACGACTATTTCCATTATTATTCGTGCTGCTCGTCGAATACAGGCCCCCGGAGTTACGTCTTCACTACCCACCGTACCTACCTACATAGATAACCAACGTGAGTGTATTGGTATGAAGTTTTGTTTCTTACATTGGTACAGGTTCAAGTTGACCGAAAAATAACCTAGAACAAAAATGTCTCGTTTTGTGGATGGAGGTCCTTTGACCGTCTTTTTTTGTATAAATAGTGAAGCTTTTACTCCGTATGTGAAAATAATGGAAACATTAAATCCTACGTCACCTCGAACATAAAGAACTAAAGCTCATTGCGAGATGGTAGACATATTTTGTCGTAACACTTACCGTACAAATACCCAACATACGTCGTAAAGACAAACCTGGTAACAACAATACGGTTGGCTCTGTTCTCCCCCCGTTTTATTGTCTTTGCGTACGTTACAGTTATTGTTGTGGCTTGTAGATGTTCGGATTCTTGGTACGGTACTGTATATAGTCAAACTAGTCCCTTTTTACCATTCGGATGTACCCTAACGAGTCATCATACAACGGTAATAACAGGTTCTATATCAACAAGGACAGGGACTCAACTAGACCCTACTCACAAATTTGCTTGAGTTTATATGGGGACTTTGCTTCATAACACACACACACACACACACACACACACACACACACACACACACACACACACACACACACACACACACACACACACACACACACACACACACACACACACACACACACAGCAAACAAAGGCCCTTTCTGTGGAGTCTGTTTAATGACACTCATCCGCTGCTCTATTTTGGGAGGGCACGACTATTCCTGGCGCATCATTATTGTTATTAGCACAGCCTCACGTTATTAAATCATTAACAGGCATTTTCACCATTATTCACATGGTTACACGCACATGCAGACCTCTGCTCCTGTGTGTGTTTGTGTGTGTTTGGGAAGAGAACGTGCTGTTGTCCCTGTGCTCTGTGGTCTACGTGTTCTTGGCAACAGGACACAGTTGGACAGTCACTGTCAACCTCTTACTGACCCGTAAACATTCTTCATCCTCTGTCTCAGAAAACTCACTTTGAACACTGCAGCATGAGTCTGGATGTCGTTTAATTTGGCATATTACTCTCAATGAATATAAGAAAGCGCTGCGTAAAGCGAGAGCAGCTTACTACTCTTCATTAATAGATGAGAATAAGAATAATGCAAGATTTCTTTTCAGCAATGTAGCCAGGCTGACAGAGAGCCACAGATCTATTGAGCCTTCTATTCCCATAGCACTCAGTAGTAATAATTTTATGTGCTTTTTTAATGATAAAATTGTTACTCTTAGAAACAAAATTAATGACCTCTTGCCTTTGACCAGTATAGTGTTATCAACAGCCCCCGGAAAAATAAGTTCTAATATTACTCTAGATAGTAAATTAGAATGCTTTTCAGCCATAAACCTTGAACAATTGAATTCAATGATTCTTTCTTTCAAACCATCAACGTGTATCTTAGACCTGATTCCAACTAAGCTGTTAAAGGAAGTTTTTCCATTAATTAACAGTTCTTTATTCAATATTATGAATATGTCTTTATTATCAGGCTATGTTCCACAATCTTTAAAGTAGCAGTGATAAAACCTCTTCTTAAAAAGCACAACCTCGATCCAGAGGTTTTAGCATAGACCTATTTCTAATCTTCCGTTCCTCTCAAAAATTATTGAGAAAGCAGTCGCAAAACAGTTGTGTGATTACTTGATTACAATTATTTATTTGAAGATTTTCAGTCTGGCTTTAGAACACATCATAGCACAGAGACAGCTCTGTTAAAGTCACAAATGACCTTCTCAGCCTCAGACAAAGGACTTGTCTCTATTCTTGTCTTGCTCGATCTCAGTGCTACATTTGATACTATCGACCATGATATCCTATTGCAAAGACTAGAGCACTGAGTTGGCATAAAGGGAACTGCTTTAGGCTGGTTTAGGTCCTATCTATCTGAACGCTCTCAGTTTGTGTGTGTCAACGATGAATCTTCCATGCAAACCAACGTGAGCCATGGAGTGCCACAGGGCTCAGTGCTTGGACCTATTTTGTTCACACTATGCTTCTGCTAGGCAATATTATAAGGAATCATTCTGTACATTTTCATTGTTATGCGGATGATACTCAACTATATTTATCCATAAAGCCTGATAAATCCAATCATCTAAATACAATTCAAGACTGCCTCAAGGACTTAAAAACGTGGATGACCTTACATTTTTTTATGTTAAACACGACTAAAACTGAAGTTATCGTACTCGGCCCAAAGAATCTACGAAATAAACTATCTAAAGATATATTAACTATGGATGGCATTAATTTGGCCTCCAGTGAGACTGTAAGGAATCTTGGTGTTATATTTGATCAGGATTTATCCTTTAACGGTCACATAAAATCAATCTCAAGGACCGCCTACTTCCATCTACGTAACATTGCAAAAATCTGGCATATCTTGCCTCAAAACGCAACATGTTCTCACTCCAGTCCCAACCCGTCCAATGTTGACGGACGGTCATGGCCCCTCCCCGTCACTATATTACGGACAGGGTACCCCTTGGAAGTCAGTTTTCAACGGGCAGGGCGTCCCATTGACTTGCATAGAGCTCCCTGAACGTTGGTAATGCCGATCTAGATCCCTCCGCTTCGTGTTGGGCTCCTGATCAGCCTGTCGGTGTTCTTTTCCCCATAATGACCGCGCCGCTGCACATTATCCATGAGAGAAGTTCTGCAGTAAGGAGGGGCGTTTCACTGACGACAGGTGTTCTTACTTTTATGTCGCTTACGGAGAATTTGTACTTTACACGACACTGTTCAACACTTAATTCTGCTTTACTCTTAACTAAACAACCGTGGATGTCTTGAAAGACTCTTTCGCTAAAGATTTTTGAAGATATCCGCGTTCTTGTGACACGTAAATACTGCGCTTCCTATGTTTTTGGTGCGGATTGCGTTCACACCAGCAATGAACCGCTCCAGAGATCGCAAGCAAGCGCTCCGAGACCACCTATTTTAGCGGACCAGAGTCCGGTTGTTTAGTTCAATTAAGAGGTCTCGGACTGTGTTCACACCGACCCAAATGAACCGCACCAAGCGGCTAAATGCACCAGGGTTTGATTCAACTGGACTATACAAGGCAGGTGTGAACGCACCTTGCTTATATATTTATGATCCACGTCACATTTTCAGTTTTGGCGGCAGTTCTCCTGTTTGTCTCGAAGTCTTCTCAGCAGGGCTCTATAAATAGAGAATTACGGCAGATATGTAATATTTAATGCAGCCGAACCGTGTATCACAATGCTGTTATCTGATGACTTTCAAAGAGCAAAGCAAACACACTCGGAATAAAGTATTATTGTATTTTCAAAAAACGTTTCAGATTTCACATCACATAAACACCAAATCCCAGCATGCATTGCGGCTAAACCATCCAATCATCGAGCTGAGGATCTTGCCTACGTCTGTTTCCGGTTTCGTTTATGACCGATGTATTTTATTATATACACATTCCTTCACATTTACATTTTAATTTGCATTAAAGCCTTGTTTGTTACGACTGTAGTAGTCACGTCAACCACTTTAGCGACACAGGTATTTACGCGTCGTAAGTTATATATGGGTGTACTGTCGAGTAACATGAAAACATTGATGAGGTGATGTTATGTCTCTAATTGGACCATATAAATAGTGATGTGAATTAAGCTCAATGAAACGTCTAGACAATTACGACACTTTATATTTGTGGGAATTTGATCTGAATCAATGTGACTCATTAAGTCGCCTTCCACTAACAGTTTCCCGGTTGTTAGTCCTCTCTATAAAACTATACAACCAACGAACTCTTCTATTTGTAATATAGCGTTAATGTCTTCCTTTGCTCATTATTTCATATAAGTAATGAGCAATAAGAGATGCTTATCATTAATTTTCTGACATATTCCGATAAAACGTTAGGGAAGTTCTAAAAGTTTCCAATAACTGTATAGTATTGTGTTGGTGCCACATTACGTATACTTACTTTTACAACCCTAGTGTCCAAGGAGTTGTCGCGTAATTGTCTCTGTAGATAGTTATACACACAAAGAGGTGGTAATTGACAGTATAAGACGTGTAAAAGATTAAAGAATAAGCAAAAAGACAAAACGTGTAGGAGCGATAAATACATTAAACAGTGGACGTGATTTGACAAAATAACATCTCTAGTGAATAACATAGAAAGAACTAAAAAATATAAGATATAAGATAGTAACTGGAAGATGAAAGGGGGATACTTTCTACATGAGAATTATACAAACATTAGTTTATATATTGTGGTATTTTTTGTTATTAGTTATTGCAGAAATTGGTGATCCGCCACGTGTGTTTCCGATTGTGTTCGGAACTTATGAAACATAATAATGACTCCTGTGAATACATTTATATGTTGTAGACTTCTACATATGCAAAATAAGTGCGAAGTGTATTAAAATTCGTATAACGATATTGATAAAGTCTGAGTCATAAATGTAAGAATATAAGTTTCTTTTAGTCATTATAGAATTTTGTGATGTTCAGGAAAATATAGTCGACACGTGGCAATACAAATTATATTGGATTAGATAACTTAATCTAGTTTACCTTTTCAGTCGGTTTAATCAAAACTATGACGTTTCCTCTGCAATAACACACTTTCTCTTTAAGCTTCTACGAACAAATTACAACTATATAAATTACTAGTGCAGTTCACACAGTCAAGCCGCCGTAAAGAAGGTCAAAAAAGGTTCAGAAGAGTAGTCCCGAGATATTTTCTTTGCATGCACGTCTCAGAACATTATACATGTACGTCGCTTGCACAAATGTTACGGCGAATACACCTACTCCAAAGTTTCTCTTTTTTCGTCTTGTGAGCGCTTTAATTCATAATAAAATAGAAGAATTTTACAAAGGCTAAAGTATAGTATATTTGTGGCTTTAGGGTTGTACGTAATGCCGAATTTTTGTAGGATTAGTCACTCGATTTGGTATCGACTCCTAGAACCCATTCAGCGAGCTTTACGGATGCAGACAAAGGCAATAAAATAAAACTTTAAGTCAAAGGACTGCCTACGCGTTTTTTTTGCCTAATAGCCTTGAATTTGTTTATTTTATTTTTGTTGCTATTAACAAAAATAACCACTACATTTATTGTCACAAAATAAAACTTTTTTATTGTTTAATCTTCCTTTTTTTCATAATTCTTATGTCTAAAGCTCATAGACTCCGGAGACTCGGGGGTAAATAAAAGGAGTGTCTGTCCGTCAGTTTTCAGTTCTTTAATATGCTAAATTTTATATTCGTTATTACCACCGAACTATAAATCATCTGACAAAAATACTTGGTTGTTCGAAGGCCAGAAGGTATTGGTGCATTACGGCACTCTGATGGTTTATCTTTATGTAACGAAAATTTTAGCACGACACGGTTGTGACTTTTTTCCCCTTTAGCACAACCACTGTGCTTTACGGTACCTTTGACCCCAACCTAGGTAAGTAGTCTGCCTATCGCTTTCTTCTCGTTCTGGTAACGACCATACTATTGTTGGACCAATGATTCGGTGTGTCCGTAGCAACAATTTCAATATGATAAATCGGTCGCGGGTTGGCGCCATAGCTGCCGTTCTGCTTGTACACTTGCTAAATGGTACGACCCTCTGCCTTCTACAGTGCTAAAGCAGGGAAAGTTTGCACTGTCAATGTGCCATACACAATTGGGGTATAATTGCTACAATTGGTTACCTCTTTATTTGGCCTTTATGTTCGTTTACGATGAGGCTTGCATACTACATACAAACATTACGTCAGTGTGAGCTAATGTGGTTAAAGGAACAACGGGGTCGACCAGGCTGTGGAGAAATCGTTTTTGTTTTCCGATGTATTCATAATTTAGCTACCTTAGGTACGCACACCTTACACCTTAATTGCCTGACTGCAACACGCTACTCAACGGGTCCGTTTGTCGAAGCCAAGTACAATTAAATGTTTGAGAATTGATGTTGGTATTCACATATAAATTTTTGTACAATCTTCCG
>NW_011369947.1:10937557-10944388 GCF_000735185.1 Notothenia coriiceps
AGAAGTAGAAAGTACAGGTATTTGTGTTCAACATGTAAGAAGTAGAAAGTACAGGTATTTGTGTTCAACATGTAAGAAGTCAAAGTAAAAATGTGTGAAGTAGTGGAGTAAAGTACTGATACCTCTGGCCACTGCTGTTATCCTGCAGAATGCCTCCGTTAGCAGAGTGGACCAATGATATTGAAGCCATTGGGTTGTTGCGTTCCCAGTTCCTGAGTGTTTCCCCCCAGCGGGCCCCCGGGGGCCTCCGGCCTCTCTGAATACTACATTAGAGCCATTAGGGACTGATGCTTGCACCGCGTCCTCCTCCACCTTTAGTGCTGCTTCTCAATCTTTTCACTCCATTTAAGGCGCCTAAAAATAAAGCTCTCTGATGGAGTGTGTGGGACAGCAGATTGTCACTGCGTTAGATTTCATGTTTCTCAAAAGGGAGATCCACTTTGCCACCGCTGGCTATTAGAGGGACACGAAACACGGTCTATATCTTCTGTTCTGAGAAAAAAGTCAGAATTCTGAGATTAAAGTGAGGATTCTGACTTTTTCTTCAGAGCTTTTTTTTTCATGTTGCCCTATTCCTCTTCCTTAGGTTTTTAATTGTATTGAAATTCAATTTAATCTCAGGTACCTCTCTTTCTCTAGTACGTATTTAAAATATTAGGTTTTCATTTAGTGTAATACATGGAAGAGGAATAGGACCATTATGTGAAACTAATCACGGGGTTTGTCAAACAGAGCACATGGTGTAGTCCTAAACGATAGCTGGGGATTCTGGGTAGTGTAGTGTCTTCTGCCATCCTTTACTCCGAAAAAATATTTGTTTCTCCGAATCGAAGGGGAAAAATACAAAAGCATTGCACACAATTTAAACCAATCAATGTTGTGTAATTAACAAGGATAATCTGATGTTTTTTAGTGGATGAGTAGTGCAGATATTACTGTAAAATCAATCGACAGTAAGGGGAATACTTACTTCCTGGTGTACAATTCTCCGTTATCCAATGGGAATGGACGCTCACATTGCCTTTAAGGGCAGCTGACACAAACGAGTGCCGTGCTTCCATGAGCGTCAAATCCCGCAGCAGATGGGAATACATTGCAATCAGTTGAAAGCTATTTGCGTCCCTTTATGAAGCTGAAGGAGCCTAGGAGCGTCACAACTGCACGCCACGGGACCCTGACCAAACGTCGCTCCTGGACGATTATGGAGCGAGAGTGTTTTGATTTTTTAGATAATATAGCTACGGGGAATTATTTTGGCTACTTATACAAGAATTGTTCTCTTGCAAGAAAAAGAACCTGAATCAAGAACACGTGTTTAAATATGTGTTTAATGAACATATAATAAATAACCAAACACAAAAAAACAACTAGCTACTATTGTCCTAAAATAATAGTATCAATCATTTCTCCATTATGGAGTTAAGTAGATACACAGAAAGAAAAACACACACAGCTTGATGGAGAGATTTGTGTTAAAGGCAGCACAATAAAAATGACTCTTTTCTCCGTAAAGGCTGACAGGTTATTATTATACAGGAAAACAAATGACTGCTTCATTAATAAAACAACTGGCTGTTACAGGGAATTGCGTATTTATGATCTGAAGATGACAAATGTGATGAAAACAACATCAAGCGGCAATTTACGTTTTCAAGTATGATTATGATGGGAAACAATGTCATTTTTTAAATATATTTCTCCACCTTCACACGAAAGAAGTGCCATGACAATTTATACACTGCATGAAATAGCCTGTGGCCAATGCACAGTGAATATAGTCTCTTTATGAACTACTCCGCATAAACACCTATCAATAAATGTCACCACCAAGACATTTATGCGAGACACCCGTATGTACTGTATGTCTTTAAAGATGTATGGGTGCCAAATAAAATCCAAATCAGCCTGCTGAGAATCTGCAGCAACTCCCCGTGTCCCACAAGCCGGAAATTATGCTTACTCAGCTGTGAATATGTAAATAAAGGCGGCAGCTGCACAAAGACACAAACACTGTTTACTTAGCCTCTTGGTCTCATCTTTTTAAATTGCCTTCATTCACAGAGTCTTGATTTCAGTCATGTAAAAAAGTCTTCAAGTGAGACACTAGGTTTTTTGTTTTGCCCTGAGGTAGGATAAACTGAAAAGAGTCCAGGAAGCTTATTTACAAGTTAACAGCATTTAATTAAACAATGAAGAAGATACTGTACAATGAAATTGCAAGATGGTGGCTCTCCCCGCTGATTGGACCTCCGTTGGTTTGGGATCAGCTGGGAAAGAGACAGGCTAACAGCTGGCTTCACATATTATCAACTGTAGTCTTCTCCTATTGGCTTAGCATCGGCGGGGGCGGGTGCAAGGCATTGTGGTCATTTAAACATTCCCCAATAATAGTATTTTAGCGTCAATAAGAGAGGGGTTAAAGACAGTTTGTTTAGTGTGTAGCGTGTCATTTCTCCATAAATTCACGTACACAAAACATAATATTAGCCACATGCTAATGCTAACCGGAAGTTGTTATTTACTCGCGAAAACCGGAAGTTGAGTGTGAACATTCGGTTTTCTGAATAAAGCAGCTTTACCTTAGAACAGTGTATTAATTGAAAGTTACAGCACATAATATTGATTTTATTTTCTTACAACACAAAATGTGACTTGTTTTTAGACGTGTACTGCATGCCTTTCCACCTGTAATAAGGGTATTGGCAATTTCCTTTTAAATACACATATCTTAGCTTGGCAGAAATAATTTGCCCTTTCATTTGAAGAAATCTGAAAACTTTAGGTCAATTCCACCTGCTTCAATAAGACACCCTTTTGATTAATGAGAGTATTTGCTCAGGGAAATTTGACCTTTTTATGAATGCCTTTAAAAAAAGGTCAAAATATTAGATCTGAATCATTTTATGGCAGTCACCTTAAGACTTAAGGTCGTGCAGATAAAAATGAAATGACTTAATTGGCTACCGTTCAGAAGAAAAAAAAAACTTGTTAGGATAATTTTCTATCTGATCCAAGAAAATGAAACATTATTCTTACTATGAAAGCCAAGGTCGTACTTTGGTAATGTGTCGGAATAAAGAGCTTAAGACCTTGGTTAATAAAAGAAAACACATTCATCCTGGATGTTCACTATATATCATATTAAATGACAAACCCCAGTTTAATGTATGGATGGAAGCAGAGTTGCTCGGCTTTACTTTAAAACTATAATATGTAACATTTCTGCATAAAAATATTATTTAAAGGTCCCATGTCATGCTTTTCCGGTTATCACCCGTCCCCTTGTGTGTTATGAAGGTTTTTCTGCATGTAAACGGTCTGTAGAGTCAAAACCCTCAAAGTACTCCCTGTAGGGAGTAAAACTCTAACACAGAGAAGACCTGTCGCTGCCCCAGAACGCCTCGTTGGACATTTCTCTTTCTCCATTGTTTGCTTCTTGGGTATAGTGATGTATTTCGGGTATAGTGACGTAACGTAACATCCGCAGAGCCGTTACGTTTGGACCAATCCGCGGGCTTCCTCACACACACACACTCGGTGGGACGTTGCGAGGCTCGCTGCTGCGAGGAGCGGGACACTGTGAGCTGGCTCACTGGTGTGGGGTCGACGAGACAGCGAGACACAGCGGAACTCAGCCTGAGCACACACACAAACTCCCAGCCAGGCTGCGGGTGTGTGTGTGTGTTTCGGGCTGGGTTTCGCTGTCTCTCAGACGGCCACTGGGCTCACAGGGAGGGGGGGGGGCAGGAGCTCCAACAAGCCGTTTAGGACAGAGAGTGAATACACATACTATACAGAGATGCTGTATGAGAAACCAATGTGAGTTTGGAACATTGAACAATATACATTTATTTTAGCAGACCTCAACAATGGAATTATGATCAGTAGAAATGGCCATGACATGGGACCTTTACAACTAGATGTACTGGGACATTTCTCCATGCTTTAATGTTCAAAAAGCCCTTTATTTTTCTCATACTGTCTGTGCTGCAGCACCTCTTTTCACCCCCTGTCTGAAACCAGACCCCAATCTGCTCTGCTTGGTTAAATAATATGAATAAGTTAAGATAAGATGCACTTTATTGATCCCAATTTGGTAAATGTTTCAGTTGCAGCAGCATACTGGACAAGGAATTGCACGTAGAAATTAAAAAGAGTTATTGTGATTGGTCAAACGCTGAGAGATGTCCCGCCCCTTAGCCTATCATGTACAATGTGTCGGAGCGCTAACCAATAGAAACACAAGTCTTACATAATGATGTCAATTTGTTATAGAAGTAAACAAAAGAGTCCAATAGTGGCAAATTGGTATTTCCAGTCAGATCCTTATTGGGAGAAGCTCTCTACTGAAAAAGCTTTCTTAATAAAATCCACAAGTATATTTTAATGAGGCTTATTTATATACGTTGGAAAATGTAAAACTGTTTTTTATGATGCACTTTTGTGCCTCACATAAGAGCAGGAAATCCCACTTGCACATTAAAACAGAAGGAGGCCATATTTCGTATTGATTATCAACCATAATTGATAGCTGCTTCTTCCATCTTCTGAAATTCAATCCCTTCTCTCCGACAATTAACTGAGGCTCCGCTTCTCATTTTGCTCTCTGGTCTGATCGAGAGCTCGCCCCCACACGACTCTGCATAATTTAAACTCTCACCCATTGGCTTCTGGCTCATCTGCTTTCTTGTTATTTCCTCTGGTTTTTCTCACCCCCTAGCTCAGAGCCTGAGATGTTTATCTGAGGGCGGTATCCGGGCTCTTTTGATGTTCATGAGCCTTTATGTGGGCACAGTGTCTCATGTGAGGACAGCCACTAGCGCCAAAACATGAATAAGAATATGTAAATGCGGTGTAAAGTGCAGGGCTGTGTCAGCGGTCTAATTTTCCAGGCTGGACTGGCTGATTAGAAAAAGAAGGAGGCGAGATCAAATGGAAAAGCAGAAATACGGTGCCTCGTAAAGCATGAAATGTGATCAGTTAATGATGGAGCAGGGAGGTCAGAGGTCAGGGTCAGCCTCGGTGGAATAGGCAGGAAGAACTACACCCTTAATTGTCTTATTGATGGAGCGCTTTTTAAAGCAACAGCTGCTGTTAGCGTGAGTCACAGCCATGGTAGAGGAGGAAGTAGCATTGATGGCAGAAATGTAAGCGGTATAAATGAACTGCATCACGTCTCTGTTTCCAAAGCAATGCTAAAAGCAGATCAAACCATGTGCATTACAATTATATTATTTCCATTAGCCTGTATTTGACAATTACTATACAGGTGGTGTTCCCACTCAAGGTCCTTTAATGTGCGTCGTTGAATAGAAAGGTAATAGCTGTCCTTACTGTTCATTGATACCTTCGCTCCATGCAGCGTGGCATTGACTCATACTATGATCGGAGTATTTTGTACTCTCACTGTATAATCTTACACAACCCACGCAATATACTAATACAAGTACATGTGATTTTAAAGCTCTCAGTGCAGTTGTGCAAACCTGTACTCGACCTAAAAGGCAAAGGACATTTGAGCATATACAATATCTTATGTTTGCATTTTAGTGCATATTTGTTATATATTATTGTACTAAAAAGTCCAGCTCAGTACATTACTTAGTCATTCAACATATTGGATTTTATGTGAAATGCAGCAAAATTAAATAACTTTTCAAATATCTGAGATGTGTTTTTTACACTTGAACAAATAAAATAACAAAGAACTTCAACTGTCAATGTTTGAGTTGTTGTTCTAAAATATGTATTACATACAATATATGTATTGAACAAGATATCTGAAGTTCAACTTGTCAGTGCCTCTGGCTGTATGATACTGTTGTGGCTAGGGATGCCAGAAACTGACCATGATCAAATTCGAAAATCGGACAGGCGAATATTAATCTATTTATTTATTTATTTTACTTCATTTGCACTTGTCAGTTCGAAGTAGTTCCACGAGGAACTCTTCTTTGAACGTATCGCTTTGTTCATCTTTAGTTGTGTTGTTCTCACTGTTCTGTATATCGCCAATAAATCAATCGCGCGTGTTACAGAGAGGGGGGGTCGGTGCGCTGCTGGCTTCCTCCAAGTTTACAGTAAAACAAACTGGTGGTGTGACCAATGGCCATTTACAATTATTAATACTATTACTATTATTAGCATTAGTCTATATTTTGGTTGAAACTAAGCCAGGAAAAACAAGAAAAACATAAATAATAAAAAATATATATATAATCGAATTTTAAAAATAATTTTCGATTATGGAGACTGTAACGAATATTCGAAAAATCGCTGGCATCCCTAGTTGTGGCAATTTACCACTCACAACAGGAAAGAATGAGGGATCAATAAAACACAAACACAAGTATAGTTGATCAATTATTATTTCCTTCAATCAATAATAACGAGGAAAACATTACCTCTGCTCTCAAGCAGTCCTACAGCAATGCTCCCAAGCAGTAGAACTTCACAGAAACATATATAGGACTCTTGACATGACGCACACACATTTCCTTACATTAGCTAACACACAATATCACATGTTCTGCCTCTGAATGCTATACTGTAGTTCCAGATGTCGCACACAAGTACTATCTTCATACGCCTTAGGAGGGTCAACTAGCCAAAGGGAAGGTTTTTGAACCCTAAGGCCTTCTCTGACTTCCTCCAACGCTCCGATGTCAGAGCTCACTTGAATGAAACACATTGACAAAGTCAGAAACGACCATGCCCTCTACACTCTGGTGACAACCCCCCCGTAAACACACAGCAATATAACAGTAGCCCTTACCACCATGTGACAAAAGATATACCAGAAAATCGGCTGTATACAAAACATCTGGCGTA
>NW_011369947.1:10944433-10947808 GCF_000735185.1 Notothenia coriiceps
TTTCTGTCTCTTGTTTGGCACGTTTGTTAATAGTGTTTTTTCGTGCGTCGTGCGATAAAATGTGGTTGTTACTGATGTTTGTGCCCTATCCGCTTATCGTCACTTTAATAACTAAAAGCTAATAAAAGCAATTGCAGGAGTATAGTTTAAATAAAAAAAATTAAGCAAATAAATTATAGGCAAAATAAAATAAAATGGATAATAGCAAAAAGTAAAAAAAAAGACCGAATGCAAAGTGTGTTGTGTATCTACTTGACGGATTATTATTCATTTCAATAATTATTATATGTGCAAAGCAAAAGTGACGTGGTTGGAAAACCGTCCTTTCGCGTCGTCGCGCTCGCGACACGTCTCACGACCGACGGACTACGTCGGGACGATGTATTGCTGCGGCGGGGGGGGGCGGGAAGGCAGGCAGAGGCGCACGTGGTGCACGCTAACTCATAAATAACCGGGGCTATATGTCACTTGTGTCACTGCTTTTGTGCGTTGAATTTCTAGCTTCGTTTCCGCCATGCAAGTTTCTTCTCACAAGAATACCTTTGATGTGAAGTCTTTGACTGGTTTCGACGTCTACCGCTATGGCAGCAGTCTCATTCAGGATCCAAAAATACAATTTAAATATTTATTCCAATTATTTATTCCACTTATTCCTAGTGTGCCACTGGTTACGGTGCCAAGGGTTGCCGACCCCTGGTTAAGATAGTTAAATAAAAGAAAGAATGCTATCTAGGTAACATAAGATAAATATAGGAGAGAGGAGAGACTGAGATGTTAATCAAATAAACAAGTTTAAATTATTTGTTATTGTTTGTGATCAAGGATTTTTGATTATTTAAATATATACAGTTCTGTTTGATGAGTGTTGAGTGCTGTATCCATACATCCCTTAATTTCCCCTCAAAGTGCGTGTAAACGTATACAAACAATATGCTGTATGTAGAGAGATGGAAGAAGGGAATCTACTGACGCACTACCGCAAACAATACTTTGTCCAATTTGTGTAAGTATGTTTTACTGAGGATATTTATTTTACTTTTTCTCCAGTCACTGTGCAGTTATAATAGAAGATTGATTTCGATATATGACCACAAGGTGGTGTCAAACTACTTTATCTGATACTTTATCTACTCTACACAAATAGTCCTTCTGAAGTCTGGCACCAGGGTCTGATGTCATGTAACTCCTAACTAATAACTAAACAATTGACTGCTTACGGTTCACTTCCTTAGCTTAGCGCTGATGCATGGAAGTGGAAGCTTTCCATTTTGACTACCCACCACATTTAAACTACACAGCTACTGAAGTGTCGTGGTATTATTTATTTGGACCATTTGTATGGAATTAACATAATCTTTGTTCGACTGTGGATCAAATGTTGCACCTAGAAAAAACATATTTTCTGTATTCAAATGATTGCTTTATTACTAATGATATAGATATGAAATGTTGCTCCCTTAAAGTATTCTATCACGAGGAGGGGGCTGGACTTTGTCTCTCTTCACATTCACTTCTCATAAAGAGACTATGAGAGACTTCCTGTGGGTGAGATTGTTTCTAAACTTAAACTTGAATTCCTCCATAACACTCAATCACTGCGTTTCAACTATTTGGTTAAAGCTGTTACAAACATTTTCATATGAAATATTGGTGAGAAGGCCCATGGCTAGGTCGAATAGGATCATACGGTGATCCAATGCCACGGTCCCCAACGGCTAGGGTCCAAATCTATCAATTGAAAATCTGATTCAATAGAGTCACCCAGAGGTTGCCAAAACAGTGGTACATACATGTATAAAGGTTACGTTGGAAATAAATTATATCAAATTTGTTATTCCATCTCTTAGTAAGGTCACACATGATATCCTCTCATGTTTTATTTTTTATGTCAAAATTTTCCCTCACCTAATCAGTTTATACGTATTTATTTTCTTTCTTACGATAGATCCATTGTATTCTTATTTATATCCTCTCTCCTCTCTGACTCTACAATTAGTTTATTTGTTCAAATTTAATAAAACAATAACTAACACTAGTTCCTAAAAACTAATAAATTGTATATAACGTCAAGACAAAGTACTCACAACTCACGACATAGGTATTTAGGGAATTAAGGGGAGTTTCACGCACAATTTGCATACTGTTTGTTATACGACATACATCTCTCTACCTTCTTCCCTTAGCTTGACTGCGTGATGGCGGTTTGTTATGGAAACAGGTTAAACACATTCATACAAATAGACTCCTATAAATAAATCATGAAAAAGAGGTCAGTTGACACGGTCCATATTATTATCTTCTAAACTAAAGCTATATACTGGTGTTCCACCACAGTTTGATGAAATAGACTATTGAAATGGATGAGAGATGTGTTTATCAGGAAGACTTCAGACCGTGGTCCCAGACTACAGTACATTGAGGATTGATATTATTGATTTTGTTAACTGACGAATGCCAAGTGAAGGAATCGAATCGTGACTACCGTACCTTCACCTTCGAAAGGTAAAACTGATGGGTGGTTGTAAATTTTTGATGGTGTCGATGACTTCACACACCATAATAAATATCTGGTAAAAATACCTTAATTGTATTAGAAACAAGCTGACACCTAGTTTAACAACTTGCCTTTTTTGTATAAAAGACATAAGTTTACTAAACGAAATAAGTGATTTACTATATCTAATACTTTTACAACGAGGGAATTTCATACTAATCTCAGATAGAGCTCCTTCCCCCGACCTGAAAACAGAGAGAAGTGTAAGTGAAAGTATTTCTCTGGATACTCTTCTGAAGGAACACCCACTCCAACCAAAGATTTGAATTTGAACTTAAGGAGGGTATTGTGAGGTAGTGACGCAAAGTTGATAAACCAATTTCGACAATGTTTGTAAAGTATACTTTATAACCACTCTTCCGGTTACCTAATATTTCACTCTTACTGCGGACGTATACAATAGAGGAAGAATTTTGACATACGTGAAATAAAAAGATTTTGCTGAAATACGTCGTCGGAATCTCTTCGAAGTTGTAATGACGTTTAGTCTATACTTCTTAGTCCTCGGTGTACTTCTACGAATGACATGTAGTCATCCAAAACAATTGTGAAGAATAGTGACCTATCAGTCTCCTATGGATTTGGTTCGACGTTTTGTTTCGCTTCGTGTCGTGACTCGTCTAAAATTGTGTCGTGGTAACAAACGTGGACACCAAATCCATAGGGAGATTACTATACTTGTCTCTATTCCACAATTGTGATAGAGGACTACGAAGAGATTTCTGACGAACGTAGTACACCGAGCGTACTTCATAAAGATCATGTATGTCATCAATTGTACCTGTCATATTGTTAACGTTCGCACGATGTTATAGACGGAC
>NW_011369947.1:10947853-10961307 GCF_000735185.1 Notothenia coriiceps
ATGGGAGAACCGATACAACATAAGGGTTACGTTTCTATTGCATGCCTCCTTTGAGACAACATGTGCAACCAACCTGATCTCACTAGAATGCGTGACTCCACCATGACTCCTTAACACCGCATTGCGTGGTGAGTCACAAACTTTGCTATATTTACGTGTCTGCACCACGCATACAACGCCAATGTAAAGTGAATGAGGCTCCTTTGTCGTGGTCCAGTATTCACCGGTTCGTCGTCAAAGATACACTGGTAACACGTATTGATTGCTAGAAAGCTAACCTAGTTTCTAAGTCAAGTGATATTCCTAAAACAATACCTGCCAACCCTACCGATTTGGGCGGTAGCCTACCGCTTTTGACATGTTTCTACCACCTACTGACTTAGCTGGCTTTCCCTACCGATTTTCAATCTTCCCAAACTATAACAAATACAAATGACACTCCATAGACACTGGACTCGACTTTTGGTGGACACCGTTTGCAGCGTGTCTGTGATCGCATCATACAAACAGTCCTCTGTGTTTCTGAAAGAGAAACAACGTGCAGACCGGGGGTTACGCTGCCTTTCCCGCAGCGTTACCCCCGACGAGGCATTTGAGTCCTGCGGCAGGATTTCCCCGTTAATATCAGTGTCTCGAAACACATGTTTTCCGGAAGCATCCTACAGTGTCTCAACTGAAAGAGGACCACAAACACACACAAAATATAATACAATTTTGAGATTCGGGGATATTTATCTCCCATTCTTTCCCTTTTTCTGACATTTTCAATACCCAACATGCCGTTAATGTCTCTGTTTAGTGAACTACAGCAATCTGAAAGCCTGTACATTATTTATATCACACTTTATCAGTAGAAAAATGCAGGAAACTACTTTTTTAATGCAGTATTTTCTGATATATCGCGCAACACAAAGATATTTCGCTCTGTGCAAACCTTTGACTCTAATATGTCAACAACATGAAACAAGAATGAACCTGGCTTTATCCAAAGTTCACACAAGAGTACTACATCCTGACCTTCATCTCCACTGTCTCAACTGAAAGAGAACAAGAAACACATTACAAATATAATTAAATGTGGAGACTTTTGGATATTTATCTCCCATTCATTACTTTTCGGGCATTTTACAGACCAGACATGTCGTTGATGTCACTATTTACCAAACTACCACTTTTTCTGAAAAATGCATAAAATGATGCAATATGTTAAATACATGGTTTATACATGTAATTACTGGGGTTCCATTTATTCTGATTACCTCATCTGGGCGAGCACATGTGCCGCCCGCAAACCTACCTCATTTGGATTTGGAAAGGTTGGCATGTATGACATTACTGTTTTGAACATCCTGACAACAACTCATTAGCATTTGTGTAGCGTAGCGGTCTGCTGATGTATTTCTTGGCTATAATATCCACCGATGGTACAGCTTCAGTTCTGCAGAAAAACAGACATAAAGCAATGCAATCTGCAAAATCATAGCAACACCATGCCAGTTTGAATGCATACATCTGACTTTATCCAGAGCTCAAACAGTGCATTGTGTTTATCTGGCATAAATGCTATTGATCTGGTTGGCTGTTTTTCACACATCTAACTCACCAAAATGCATGAGCACTTTGTGTTTGTTGGCCACTGTCAGCATTAATCAAAGCCATCCTGGACGTGTATCAGTTGCTCGACACAAACAAATCCCTCTGAGGGAGCAGTCGGTTTATGACTCTCACCAAAGTGCGTGCCATCTGTGAGTTAAGGCTCTCATTTACCACTTCCTGCGTAAGAAATATTGCTGTGAAATGTCGAGCGCGCTGCCAAATGACCTTTTTTTTCCCTCCTCCAAGAAGCAGACTCATCCCACTTTATGGGAGGAAGTGAGGTGCATCTGACATCTGCTCGAAAACTGAAGCCCAACGAACCTCTCTCCCGTTTTCTGCTTTCCTTATTTTTCCGGAGACGTAAGACCCAGCAGACGTGAGAGAGGCAACGCTGAGACGAGATTTGAACTCCCAAGTCAAATTACAAAAGGCAGATGACATTAATATCACACAGGGTTTGGCAGCTCCTAAGTACATGCGGGGAGACAGCGGGGGGGCCACATAACCCATCAGTCAGCATCTCCCTCTCTTCCTCTGTCAGCCATGTCACTTTGCAGAGGAATGCTCGGGGCACTTGTTATGTTGCCTCCTCTACATAGAAAACGTGGTGATCAACAGGGTTGTTTTTAGCTCAGAAGACGAGGGATGTTATTGTTTGGCAGTTTTTGTATTCTTGTCGGTTTTCTCCCAATCCTTTCGTAACCCTTTTTGCTTCAGTGGTTTTGTGTTATTTGTGTTGTGTAGATCTATTTGTTTTCTGAATATGTGACTTGTGAGTCCTCTGAGGGTTTTTCTGTTCCTTAGCATTAGCCTTTGGTTGGCTATTGACAGTAACTCACCTGTTTTTAACAATAAATCTGACTTAAAGAGGACATATTATGATATTTTTCAGGTGTATATCAGTATGTAGTGTCTCTACTTTAAAGAGTCCTCTCCTGCTGATGTTCAGTGTATATCAGTATGTAGTGTCTCTACTGGGACATGTCTCCATGCTTTAATGTTCAAAAAGTTATTTATTGTTCTCATACTGCCTGTGCTGCAGCACCTCTTTTCACCCTTTGAAACCAGAGTCCAGTCTGCTCTGATTGGTTAGCTGGCCGGCTCTGTTGTGATAGGTCAACCGCTTAGAGATGGCCGCCCCTTAGCCTATCACGTACAATTTGTTGGAGCGCTAGCACTATGTTCCTGAAGTCAGATCACTGAGCATGTTGGGTATGTTTGTTGAAAAAGCCTACAGAGAGATTATTTATATCTGACCGGATACATATATTTTTAAAACTTTACATGTATTGACAGATTATGGGTCTCAGGAGCCATTTTCAAATGTATTTGCTTTAAAATTTGCTCAGATTTCGACCTTACTCACAGACTTTTAACCCAATGAGATCTCTTCATTTTACCTTAAATCATGTTTTTCTGCTCCGTAAAATGTTCTCTAATTCCAAACTCCTACAACAAATTGAGGATAACAATGCCAAAATGAACACACTATCATTAACGCTGATGATAATGATGATGTTATAAACAGGGTCACTGCAGGTCTAACTCGTCCTCAGCTGCTGCACAGATCCAGGTTGAGCTCACTTCCTTACGCAACCATGTCCTAACGAGGACATGGTTGCGTAAGGAAGTGAGCTCAACCTGGATCTGTGCAGCAGCTGAGGACGAGTTAGACCTGCAGTGACCCTGTTTATAACATCATCATTATCNTGTGTGCCTTGGCAGTCTCAGGCTAGCATTATCCACGTCCTCTTCTGATGATGTAGTACTAGTCGCAGCTTCACTTGTAGCTTCGGTGCTGCTAGCCTCTTCTTCTTGTGAATTATATTCTTTTTAGAAAAGAAGTCAGTAAAAAATGTTTGCCTCCGATTATAGAGCTTTTTCGTTAGCGTTCTTGGGGGAAAGAGCTGCCGCAAAATTGTCACTGACACACCCCCAGCTCGCCACGGGGTCACGAGCGTGATGACGAATCATAATTTTTTAAGGAAATCCTTTTTATTTTTTATTATAATTACTGTGGAATGTATTATGTTTTTGTCATTATTACAACAAATACACACTTGCAACTGATAACACTGGCAATGATTTTATATTTATTAGACTATTAAAAAAAAAGATCATGCTCCAAATAAGTGGGGGTACGGCGTACCCCCGCGTCCAACGCCCACTACACCACTGACTATCCCATCATTCAAGAGTGGTTTTCACCATAAGACATTTTTGTTTTTGAACGGACACTATAATTTAAATTTTTTTACTATGTTCAATCTGAATTTACTTTAAAATAAAATCATCTATATTGGTTCTGACACTTCTTCACATCCAACTCACAGATGTAACCTTGCTTTGAGAAAAAAGATTATTAAAATACCCCTTTTAGAAGTGAAGATATGGTCATTTGTTCTGGGAATGTCATTTTTTAGCCAGAGACCTGAAAAACAGGTTAACAAGTCCTGATTTTTCTATTTATTTTGAACCTGCTAAAATGGACTAGGTTTTAAACACTAATTAATTAAAAGATTGAATTTAGTAAAAGTAATTTTACTATGATTAAGTGGCCAGAGGACAATAAATCACTGACCTCACACTGAAAACAGAGCTGGCCACCTAATTCTGAACTCTGCGATGAATAGCTTGTCTTCAATCACCTCATATTTCATGTCCTTTCCATCTTCTCTTTAATCACATGTTGGTTGTTTGTCTTCTTCACCTGAGACAATAGTGCCAGCCTCTCCTTCTCTACACTCTCTTTGTTTTGCCCTCTTGGATAGTCAGGATTGAATTTTAGCTCTGGACATTCAATGTTGCGCAGCTTTGTGCGGTAGTTTGCCATTTTGAATTTCAAATGTATCCTCCGCCCAAAGAAGCCAGTAATGAAACTTGCTTTTAGGTTTTAAACAATAACACAGGTCTATTAATATCATTTTGTATAGGTGCATTTATTCAACAACTCTCAAAATGTACTTTTTAACTGCAGAACCACAATTTGCAAGAGCTTTGTCCCATATAATTTATATAATTAGTTGAGCTCTGTACTTTGAAGTAGTATTAAAACAGTATTTTTCAAGTGTTTATCTGAATGGAAAGGGAAGTTTACGCCACGGATGTCCGTACCAAATATTATTGCAGTCCACCCAATAGTTATTGAGAATCTAAGTCAAAGAACACAAAGAAAAGAAAGCTTGACGCTTGTGAACTGTCAAAAAATAAAGGCCGATGCCGGCCGTCAGTGAACCGAGCCGGCCGCCAACGGCCCGCTGACGACCGGCCGTTCTATGATTCTCCAGAACACACAGATGGCCAATCCGCCCCTGACGCTGACCCTTATAGACATTACTAAGCTTAACCCTAGCATTATACACACAAGTGAAACATTTCAGATAATAAACTATATTTCACAGGAAGGAAGAACTATTACATGTCCAAGTAACAATGCATAGTTTCAGGGGTCTGGGATTAGGTTCAGAGTCATTGTGAAATAAACCCATTGATGGAACGATATGTACTGCCTCCCTGAGGACAGAAGCTGGAAAAGGCAGTAAGCATGTGGCGTTGAGGTCAGGTTTTTATTTATTTATGTGTTTGTGCTGCAACGATTAAATTGATGGATGAGGGCAGCCTTTTGATCTTGAATGATGCACTGAATCTTTCCTTGTCTAAATGTCATATATGTCACTGTGCATGTTGAGCATCTGCGCTCTACCACTCTGATGAGCAGAGTAAAATAAACTATAGTCCCTAGAGTTGTCATAATAAATGTTAGACAGAGGCAGCAATATGGCTCATCTTTTTTAGATCAGCAGCTCTGTCAAAGACAGAGGGGTAGACTCTGCTGGGATCATGTGTGCCACACAAGTTACAAGTAAAGGTCCTGCATTCAGAATGATTTATAAACAACATTAGTATTTCCCGTAAAAAGTACTTAAAGTAAACTAACGTGTTATATTCTACCACAAGTTAATTATTTTTGTGACAAAACAAACTCATTTTACTTTAACAACTCCGTTAGTTTCTTGTTGGGCAATTCTACAACTGTGTCGTTAGTCCATTTGTTCTCTAAAAATATAATTAGAAAAAGTAGCATGGTTTTATTTGAAGCTGTGGGTCTAAAATTGGATTGGATTTTTTTATTTTGTCTTTGAACAATCCCCTCTTGAGAAATAAGTGAGTCAACGTTTCAGAAACTGATTCAAAGATTATGAACCCAGCCGGCTGATTTACTCGCCTGATGTTTCCGCACTTCATCATGTCCAGGAGAACAACAGTAAATCTGTACATCATAAATTCAATTATTTGAAAAAGTTTCAGCAGTGCTTTTTCAAGCTTTCCAGAATGTCTCAATTTGCCATCTCTCTTTATACTCCTCTGTTGGTATTAAATATTAAAGGGGTAGTTCAGCATTTGAGGAAAATATATTTTTTCCAGAGAGCAAGATGTATTTTAATGACATGGATTAGTGTTACATATGACCACTTAAAGCAGTTGACCCGACACATTATGCCTTCTAAATCATCCTGTTGAGAAAGTTATCATTCCAACATTAGCATTTATCTATGTGTAGCCTCACAAAGCTCCATGCTTTTCCAATGTACTGTTCAGATGTGTCTCTATAATTTTGATATAATCGTGGATAATCAACGGTAACAGTTTTTTGTTTTTTTGTGTTTCAGTGAGGTTGGACTGTGGAGGAAAAGACACACAGAGAGAGAGAGAGACAGACAAGGAGTCCAATAACAGCACAGGAGGCCATCAAACAGCAGGGATCCGGACACACACACTCACACACACAACCGTAAAACACACAGTAGAAAGACAGATTTGACACTTTGTCAGAGCCACAGGAAAACACTTAAACAGCGGGGTACTGCCAAAACACATCATAAACTGATGAGTTACACACGGTAACACACACATAGAAGAAAAAACACACAGTGATGGAGACAGACTCAACGCTGTGTCAGAGCCGCAGGGAGATAGTAAAACAGCAGGCTGCTGTCAAAACAGTTTGAGGCAACGGGTTACACACACACACACACACACACACACACACACACACACACACACACACACACACACACACACACACACAAACCCTTATGTGCCCATCCCCCCATATGGATGGATATGTTCAGTGTCTATTCTTTGTATATTTACTGCAGTTGTACATGTATACCAGTAGTCTGAACAATATGTACAATTTGAAAGGGTGTTAAAAGAAATTTGGTGATGATTAAGGGTTTTAGTGTTAATGTAATAGCAGTTAAAACAGGACCGGTCACATTTGACTGCGAACACCAAAGTAAGGGGGGGAAGACAATAGGAGGGTTAAGAGTAATCTTTAACTGTTTGTTCACAGTGAGTCAGAACTCACCAGGACTCTGGATCCGGCCCGGGCTCTGGCCACGGACTCCTTCTCTCTCTCCGCCGCCCTCCGCTGAACCACCTGGAAGTTGTTGAGGGCTGAGGAGAAATCGTTCATCAAACGTTCCCTCTGGAGCTTCTGCTGCCTCTGGAAGAAAAAGAAAGAAAGGAATCTTTTTTAACATTTGGTCAAGGCTGTCATTTTGCATTAGAGTTCAGGTCTAATGTAAAGCTCTGAATGGTGTTAACCAGAACTCCTGCCCTGAGTCTATTTTTCATTTAGTCCCTCCACTGGCTCCCTGCATGTTTTAAAATGTTTCAAGGTGTTAGTTATTTACTACACATTCTAAAGTTGGCTAGCACCAGCCTATCTCTCATTTTCATTTTTGCTGTTTTTCCCCAAAAACATTTAGTCAAAACTTTGGTGATGACATGTCTGAATCTGCTGTTTGGAGTTATTGAGCATCTCAAAGGTCTGTTATTATTTTTAAGTATATCTTGACTGCAGGCAACATGGATGTCCCGATGCGTTTAGTTTTGTTTTAATTTAACTTGACCTTCTTCTTTTATTATGTCCACTATAATTATTGCTATCAAGTCATTATAATTTGAAAGATGTCTGTGTCTCAGCCAAGGAGTTGTAACTCATCAGCAGATGGTTCAAAACACTGTGAACTACACGATCAACTAGTAAACAAAGATGAATCGGCTGGATATATAATATAAATAAAGAGTACTGTCATACGGAGACTTCCGGAATGAAGAGTGAGGAGTAGACGTGTTTTCCTCCGCTCCCTCGCTTCCAACTTTTTTATCATGTAGAAACCTCGTTACTCACTTCAAACTTTTACTAATCGATACAGAACAACTGCGCAACTTGATACCTTAAAAAGACATGGCATCTATAGCCGCAAAACAATTGACACCCTTACTATTGATGAAGAACCCAATACCTAATTATCAGCAGAGCACCCCCCCTCCCTCCCCTCCCTTTTCTTTGCAATACTATTTAATATTCATCCTTTATTTATTTTGCTTTTTATTTCCTTATCCCCCCCTCCCCCTTGTATGTTTGTGTGAATGAGATTGCGGGGTAATGGGGTTTGTGTTTGTTTGTCATCTATATTAGGAAAACACAGTATTTTACATGTACTGTAATGTCTTGAAAATGTCTGTTCGCTATCCGTGTGAAAACTAATAAAAAGATTTATTAAAAAAAAAGAGAACTCTCATACATTGGTTTGTAATTGTAACGTGAATAAAACCATGAGAAGACAAAGACAGAGATTGATTTTGATGCAGGAAAAAAGTCCAGCCCACTCTCACTTCACATCCTGAAGTATGTCAGTATGAGCAGCGTTCTCTGCAGGACGCAATCTTATTCTATCCTTTTTACATACATTAAAATCACCACAAATGCTATATTCTTTGAAAAAGAAGTCACCATATTCAATGACCATTTTGTTTACAAGGCATTTCTCCAGTTAAAGTAGTCAATTTCCTTTTAATATCTTTTGTTTTGTAGATTGTTAATATTTTGTGTTTCCTTTAACTTGATCGCCCTCTGCTGGGCCCTGCAGACTCCTATCCTGTGGTATGATGTAATGGTCTCACTTAAAACCCTACAGTAAGTTTGTTTCTGTATTTTCCCTATTAAAGTGGGCTTCTAATAACCATGCTTTTGCTACAAAGTGGTGGTGAGTAATTGGTTACGCCATGTGTTGTAATTTACTAACGAGCTAAATTATTTCATTCTTAGTTTTTGTACTTTTCTGGACTGTGACCAAACGTTCATCATTAGTATGCTATTGGTTACATGCAGTGTCATTTAGTTTCTCTTTTCTCCTTCCCTCTCATCCTGAAGCTATCCGCAGCTCTGGTTTTTGATGACACATCAACAATGATCTGACCGTGGAATAAGCTTATCATGGCATTCATTGCCCTACTATGATTTTACTGACATATCCATATGTTGATATATCTCAATTGAATGATTTATTGATATAGCGATAGTTTGTACAGATATGTGCGCTCAGGGGAGGCCGCCTCTCCCACTTCAATGAAAGTAGCATTTACAGAAAGTAAAAAAAGATATACATATAAATATTACATCTTTCAACTGATCTATGACAAAATGTAATTGTTTGATTGCGATCATTTTATACACAAAATAGCCGAATTTGCAGAACTCTGCTTCAAATAGGGGGAGACGTCATTGAATACTGACCTGTAGGCCTATGTGTGTTTTTTAAATAATTATAATATGAGATATGAAACACACGGTCACCTAACCATTAGGTCAGTCATCCCAATCGAATGGTGAATTCAAGCTTCCTCTATGGGGCTCATATGTCTATAACTGTGGCTCTGATACTAGCCAGTGCCTCTGTGCCCATTGACCTCACCACACGTCACTGGTGAGGGCTGACCTGTTCTGATGGAGACAGTGGGGGGGGCAGGGAGCCCAGCTCCTTCAGGTGTCTGTTGGTTTCTTTAGCCAGCTGGTTGGTGTAGTGCTGGAGCTGTTGGCTGCAGGGGAACACACACACACACACACACACACACACACACACACACACACACACACACACACACACACACACACACACACACACACACACACACACACACACACACACATTAAGATCCTTCCACTCTGAAATATTACCCAGGATGCTGCTGGTCCCAGGTCAGTACTCACAGCTTCTCCTTCAGCTCGGAGCTCTCCTGTCTCAGCCCGGGTTGGTTGAGGAGGTTTTTGATCTGACCAGCTGAGGAGAAAAGGAACAATTGAATTACACACAGGGGGGAGAGGGTTACTACAAAATGTATGCCTTTACATTTACTAGTTACCAGTCAAATAAAATGTTATCAGCAACCTTATCTAGGTATCACAATATAAAAGTAATGTAACCTGATTACTGACTGGTGCATTTGGATTTCCTCAATATCAAATGCAATGCCAATAAATACAAAATAAAATAAATATCAATATGAAGGTTTTTTAGTTAAGTGTAATATGTAAGACGAAAGGACAATGTGACCTTAGAGAAGAAGAAACCAAGATATTTAGGATTTAAAAAATGATTTTATTGATAGGAAAACCTGCCTTTCACTCAGCATATTCAGGCAGGAGCCTATACGCCCCCACTGAAACACATGAGCACATACTACAGTTTAAAAAAGCAGAAATTAAATCAGAGCTGACAGAAAATGCTCCGTTTTAGTTTAATACACACAGTTAAGCCCACACACACTATTTTATGAACATATAGGTTCACCTTTCTTTTTTTTTCAATTTACACACGGCATCTATTGCACGTCTGTCCGTCCTGGGAGAGGGATCCCTCCTCTGTTGCTCTCCCTGAGGTTTCTCCCATTTTTCACTTTAAACTGTGGGTTTTCTCTGGAAGTTTTTCCTTGTACGATGTGAGGGTCTAAGGACAGAGGATGTCGTGTTGTCATACTGATATTCTGTACAAACTGTGAAGTCCACTGAGACAAATGTAACATTTGTGATATTGGGCTATATACATAAACATTGATTGATTGATTGACTGACCTGCTGAATTAAAAACAGAACAAATGAACTAAAGAAAATATATATATTTATATATTATTAAAATATATGAATTCTACTGTACAGCTTTTAATTCTTCATTCTCTTGTATCTTATTCTTTTTTAAATATACTTATTTCTGAATTTGACTTGCACCACTGAATCAATATTGATTGCACTATTTGACTACCTTGCTTTACGTCTAAAGTATATTGAATGTTGCGCTGTATTGGACTTACAGTGAGACTTTCCTTTCCCACGCATTAGCCTCAGTGCATTCTACAATAAAACCTTAACATTTGAATAGAATGTGTTCTCTAGTGATCTGGGACCTCATTTATAAAGGGATACACCCTAAAAAAATGGCGTACGCCAGTTTCTACGAAATGTTTGCGATTTATAAAATACTAACTTGGCTTGAGCGGGGAAAATGTGGGTCCGCCACGCAAACTCGTAACCCGATGCGGTAGCGCACTAGGCACAACAACGGAGAGTACGAGAAACTGCGACACCGTTGGCAGAAAGGGAAGAAGCGAGAGAAATATGGGAATATAAATACCATAAATAAAATGTTACCTGCTCATTGCATGATTATGAAGAATGCATTTTCACAAATGGCATTAATAAGCCAATTTTAAAACTGATTTAACAATGCGCCGGGGAGAGCCTCGATGGCCACAAAAAGTATAAACTTGGAGAGAACTAAATAAAGTACGGATCATGTTATGTTAAAACCAGCCGTCGAATATTTGGGTTAATGTATGAAATGTTTTTGCTGCTTGTTGCTCATAAAAATGATGCAGGTAGCAGGATAAAGATTGCGTCTAAAGGACGACGACCGTCTTTTTGCATTCTACTAAGTAGAGATACGAGCTTGGTTGTAGTGATACCATAGCACGATGTTTGAATCGGTTTTCGAACCCTAGGTCTTCACGAAAAAACGGTGAACAACTACGTGTCACACAACACTTGGGACCGTTTAGTATTTCTACAAAAACAGCCTCTGAAGATTGGTACAGATCCCTACGTGTTTTTTCCCATTCAATTTCCAGTAGCTGGCGATCTTATGGTATGTGGATCTGAAAGGTGGCTCCCTGCAGAAAAAGAAGCATGGCCGATGGAAGAGTTAAGGGGCCAATTAAAAGGCGTCTATTGAGTTGCAGTTGAGGCTAGAGAAATGAGAGGGTTTTTATTGTCAGGATTATGCGGTGCAGTGGATGCAGCGAGGAGTGCTTTAGTTTGCTAGTTATTACGAAGATTAGCGGAGAAAAATTGTGTCCATTACAAGCGAGTTGGTCATGGTAGCCGGAAGGTGTTGCTACGGACGCGGCGAGGCGGAGATTATTTTTCTGTTATGTTGTTTAACGGGTTTAATGGGGTGTCGTACTTTATTGGCTACCCCAATGTCCCCGCTCCATTTATAGGTTGTTCCGGTACAGCGCAAACGTATGTAAGTGTAACAAAATCCCATCTAAAATGTGGCTAGATACGTGGATTTTCCCCGGTGCAATTCTCCGAACCCAGTCTCACATCTACATCACAATCATCATAAAACAAATACAGAAGAGAGCAGACCGAGAAACATTTTTTTTATGGAAAGAGAAAAGAAGGGGGTGAGGGCGAGGCGTGCTGGCGCATGTTTGAGAGAGCAGGGCGAGGGGTGGGTATAACGGCATGGGTAATCGACGGGGTTCGGGCCTTACATTGTACATCACGAGGTAGCAGCGCCGCCGTAGTTCTCTATTTATAGGAGCGCCTGATGAGAAGACGTCTAGACAACATGAGGAACTGCGACAACCTGAAAACTCGTGACGTGATCATAAAGTATACAGCAATTAAACCCACCATCTTACCATTTCTTTTATCACACAATACGTCTCTTTGGCAGTATTCAACACTAATTCAGCTGACTTGTTATTCTAATACCAATTGGTAATAGGCGCTATTTACACCATAACGGTGCACAAACGATATAGAAGGGGAACACGTAGTGGTTAAAGCAATGTTAATTGAAATTTCATATTTTTGTAGTTATTAGATTATTAATAGGATCCCTATAAAGTATATCATGACGGCGTGTGAGTCTTCACTAATGAGTGTAATTAAGAGGACTTGTATGGAGGACTATATTTCACATCCCTTTCAAGGATTTTCTAATTGGTGTTTAGTTGACATATCATGAGTTTGTAGTACCCAGCGTGACTGAGTGTTAGTTAGGCTAGGAAGGAGAGTAGGAACGGAGTCCGAGGGCGGTCGAACGATGTGCATTAGCAAGGACAGGGTCTAGTCAATATGTGTGTATACGGCCAGCACAACGTGGATGTGAGGAGCAGTATTTTAGAGCGGGAGTTGAATTGAACGATAGTATTCAGGGGCGCGGAAGGGGGTGCTGAAGGCTGCTGCGAGCGACCCGCCGAGCGGCAGGCAGGGTCGAGCTCCCGCGTCTGGAATTATTATTTGACGGTTATTGCTGCTCCCGCTGTGCTTAATTCTGTTATATATGTAAGCCAATAAATTCCACATCGTGGGGTAAATAATATTTGGCCGCCGACCGAATGTTTTTTCTGTAGCCCCGACAATTCTTACCTCAATAATCTAATACATTAACCGTGCTTTACCTCAACCTCCAGCATGACAGAGGACGCAGAATGTAATTTCCCGTATTCAGTGAATGCAACAGAGCAAGACACAGACCTATCAGAGAGGTGACAGGGAAATAAAAGTGCGCTTTGTGTCATCGTAAGCTCCGCTCTAGTGTGTGTGTTGTGTGGTGGGTGTGTGGGTGGTCGTCGGGTGGTGTGGTGTGTGTGTGTGTGTGTCGGAAATATCGCATTTGTGTGTGTGAGAGAGAGAGAGACGGGAGAGAGAGGGCGAGAGAGAAGAGACGGGGACCGGCCAGCAGCAGGACCGTGTTGCTTAGCAGTCTTGGTTAGCTGTA
>NW_011369947.1:10961347-10961904 GCF_000735185.1 Notothenia coriiceps
CCGCCCGCCGATTTTGTGGCAGCTCTTTCCCTCAAGGCCGCTAACGAAAAAGCTCTAAAATGGCAGGCACATTTTTTTTGCTTGACTGCTTTTCTAAAAAGAATATAATTCACAAGAAGAAAGAGGCTAGCAGTACCGAAGCTACAAGTGAAGCTGCTAGTACTACATCATCAGAAGACCCGCCTAAAGACGTGGATAATGCTAGCACTAACGTTAACGTTAGCTGCGCTAGCAACGTTCCCCTGGCTAGCTCAAGCTCACCTTTCCCATAGATGGAGGAGATGTGGCGGAGGAAACAAAAGGAATACCCGTGGATAGACTGCAAAGCTGGGAAACTGGGCTTCAAAGTTTGTTCATCCATTTCGGATTTATCAGTCTTCAAAACGCAAGGTGTGTGTGTGTGTGTGTGTGTGTGTGTGTGTGTGTGTGTGTGTGTGTGTGTGTGTGTGTGTGTGTGTGTGTGTGTGTGAAAAGCAGCGCTGTCTGCTTATTTGCAATGTAGGCTAGGCAGAGAGAGAGCGAGAGAGAGAGAGAGAGAGAGAGAGAGAGAGAGAGAG
>NW_011369947.1:10961949-10971949 GCF_000735185.1 Notothenia coriiceps
ACACAACACAACACACACAACACACCACACCACACACAACCACACACACCACACAACACACAAACACACACACACACACAACACACACCAAACAGACAGCCACTCGCACGGCCCACCGCCACACGCCGACACGACAACAACCACCACTGCAACGGCCAACGCAACACGGCACAACACACACAACCACCAACACAACCACCACTCGCAACCGGCCACACGCAGCCCACGCACACGGCACACACACCAAACACCACACACACAATTCGTAAGTCCACAAGGCACACACATAAAAGGGGTACTCCGTTCTGGGCGGGTTGAGACAGAGACTTAACCGAAATGGACTTTACAATGGCCGCAATTGGGTTAAGTGCGTGAGGGAGAGACCAATTTAAACAGTGAAAAGTACCAGACACTCTCCTTGTAGCGACAGAAGCGGACATTTAAGTGTAGGCGTCCCTCTTAAGCCAAGTCAAGCGTAGTGTCTTCATTTGCGGTCATTGCGTGGTAAATTAGTGTCATTGATATTTTGGCAGTGGAAGTTACCCTTATCCGATTATCATTGGCGATTAATCAATGGTGTCTTTCATCATAAAAATGTTCTGCTATATGACTATATTCCGTTTCTGTCTTCACGCCGTTGTACGGGCGTTTTCACAACGTCAACTTGGGTTGGGGAGCTCAACACGAGAAGGTCCACTCGATATTCTGTCGATAAAGTAGACCACCTGTAAGACGTTTAACGAGTAAAAGAACGACCTGTCATTTATGGTAGTCATTTGTAAGCGCGTGAAAGGAACTTAAACGTAGTGCAATAGGCTTATGATCCTGGGCTGACTTAAGTAAGATTGTCTCGCCATCTCCTCCCTAAATAACATGGCTTAAGGTGGAAGTTGACGACCTTGTTCTTCTCTGTGTCCAACGGCTCGTCGGGAAGTTTATTACGTGATAACACTGTTAAGACAACCCGGGTGCTGATTTGGTTCCCGTGTTTCCGGAGGATTTGAGTGCAGCGTCGAACTGTACGCTGGGGACGTGTGTATTGAAGACTGCGACCGCGAGACAACCAATCTCATCGGTCGCCGAATTAATCTGTTTTATTGAGGGGTCGGTAGCGAGGACTTGGGGGTTAGTCGGAGACAGGTTGGCATAGAGCCAAGAGGACCAAAGGGTGAAGGATGTCGCGGTCGAAGGGTGGTTAGGGGCGAATGAGAATAGTCCAGAACCACGAAATAGCGGAGACGTCGAACAACCTAAACTACCGCACAGTGACACTGACTACACCTCTAGCTGTTCGTAGGTCAGGATCATTCCCACAGGTGGTTGCGACTCTTAACTAGTTTTTAGGTTAAAAAAACTAACACGTAAAACCGCAACTCCCGTTAGTTGTCCGGTAAAATGGGACTGATGTCGGAGAGCTCGACGTACTCTTTTCGGGTGAACTGACTTAATTAAATTTCGTCGAAAGTTTTAGGTAGACCGGGTTTCCGACTTGGCTGGGGGGTTTTAACTTGTATCGACAGATTAGTCGACGTTAGGAAGGTCGGGCATAGTCCGGCTGTTTGTGTGCCGGTCGGTGACTTTCGTAAGGCTACAGTCGTTTTATACTTCAAGTCTGTCGCACCAAAACACTGCGCTGTAACAGGACACAAGTAAGCACCGTGGTTAAGGGTTGGTGTGTGTGCCGGAGAAGTGGGGAAGTCTCTGCGCTGGTCTATAACGATTTAGCGAGTGTTACCTCCCTAATGCGCGGTCCGCTCTGTTACCCCCAGCATTTACAGTCTCGGGACGGGACGGTTGGGGGAGACAGGCCTGTTGTCAGTTTACCGGTCGTCCGCCGACCGTTTGTGCTTGTTGTATCGGACCAACTATTACCGTGTGACCACTTCCGGAGAGGTCTCTGCTAATTATGTATCGTATGTGCGAAAATGGTGGTGTGGTCTTTTTGAATATGTGCTAGACGCTATTGGCGGTGTAAGATACCTGTAGAGCCGTGATTGCATTTAAGAGTTTTATAACTTCATTGACAACAAAACATAACATAAAAATAAATCCAGGAATTACACCGCATTGTAAAAGCATTTACAATCACAAACGTATAAATAAAATTTAGTAAAACATTATTAGTGTTGTTAAATACACAAAACCATAAAAATATAAGACACAAGAAATACATAATTCAAACAGGCTAGTCACCGGCCTTGGAGGTCTTACATTCAGCCGACATGAGTCCGCTTATTACACAACACCCCTAAAGGGGGGAAGTTATAACCAATTACCGATCCTAGGCAGATTCACACTTTTGACGGAGCGCTCTCAAACTTTTTCAGTTGCACGGACTTACAAAGCAAAACCGTTCCGCGGAAAGTCATGCTAGCAATTTGTAGTCACCCGTGGTCGTTTTACTAACCACTCTTTTCGATTAAATAGATAATTCTACAGTTACTGTCCCTACAGGCAACAACTTTATCCCACAATGCGCAGGAAACGACAAGTTTCTTCCTTGACTGTTGTGGCATCTAGTGGTTGTGATACCAAATAAAAATAAGTCGGGCCAGTTCAAGTTGCAACAACGTTCAATTTTCAGGGTTCTAATCGAGGCACCACCGTTTAGTACAAGGGGAAGTCGAGCAAAGTGATAATAGGACGACGTAATGACACAATACACGTAGTACAATGACGAACATCTACACAAAAGGGCTCGGCCGAGGGTTGCTCTTCAAATGCGGCAGGTGGTGTCCGTACTTTTTTTTGAATCCTCCCTTTTTTTAGAAAGTTTCGAAGCGGGTAAGTTGAACTTACCCACTGCATCTGTATAAAAATTAGAAGCGGCTTTGACGTTAACACCCCTCGCCTCATTACCGAAACGTTTCGTAGCACTCGTAGGTTTTCAACTCGTTGCACAAGTGAAACTACGAGGGCTACGAAAGCTTCGACCGTAGCTCGGTTAGTCTAGGGCAAAATACGTTTTTAAGGCGGTCATGTTCACCGATCGGTTTAGCTTGGCGCACGTTCGACCTCTCCGGTCTGGACGTCAAGTAAAGGGAAGTATAAGGTTTTGCCTGTATGCCATCGTTTAGTGGGGCCAAGAAATTGCTGGTCTTTGATAAAATGGCCTATGTTGGCCTCCTTGTGATCCGTACTCTCCCTCCACCGTTCTCGCTGTCACCCACTTTGACCTTCCGAAAAGGGGGGACAAACCCCTCAAATATAGGTCAAAGAGTAGCAAAATGTAAACGATACGAAAACATACTAGCCCCGCTTCTAAGTTAGTCAGTAACCAACAACCAGGACAACGAGCCGTTTTTTAGCGGTTCGAGTTGTGCGGGTCTTAGTTCTAAAAAGTTCTTAAAAAAGTTACAGAACACACCTGCAATGTTTCCCTAGCACTGCAGTATAAATGTGTTCTGCCTAGGAAAAATCGATCGAAGTATAACGACAGGGATGTTTTCAAAGAGGAAGGGAAAAAACCACTTACAGGGTACAACTCACACACACACACAATGGCAGATGCAAGTATCAGCGAGAGCAGCAGCGCATTTGCAACTTGGAGATATAACCACTATTTTCAATTTGTGGGGATAAAGGACGCGAAAAATATTACGGTCAGATGTAAACTGTGTGCAGGACAGAAAGCATTGTCCACTTGATTGTTGAGGCTACAATAAAGATGCCTGTCAACATGTCTAAACCGTCTAAACATATCTTTTGTGTTTTATTGTTCCACTACATTTCATAATGATCATTTCCACAATAATGGGGAGTTGTCTTTTCTCTTACTGTGCCACAGAACAACAAAAAAACTCGTATTTCTATTATTACTTTTAAAGTAAAGTAACTTGTTACTAGTTACTTTTATAATTTAGTAACTAATAAATTAACTAGTTGCTTTTTTGAGAGCAGTAACTATAACTATTACTAGTTACTTTTTAAAAGTAACTTGCCAAACACTGATCAATATACGCAAAAAGCCGAAACCCTAACACTAAAGAACCATAAACCTTAAAAACCTTTTATGTGTTTCGATACTTATTTTTATGTTTTGTGAGCTGAGCTGTGTGATTTTATATTTTATGTGTCTCTCTGTACAGCACTTTGGTCTGGATGTGCTTTATAAATAAAGTTGGATTGGATTAAAAAGAAGAATTATTGAGCATAGTATCTTCAAATTTGAATTACAAACCTACAATATGAAAAGTTATCGTTATATAATATTCATAGAATGGAACGCATACTGCAGCAAAGGTCTATTATATATACATACATGAGTAATAGGCATTGTGTTCATAGCATTTCTCTTCTGCTTGCTCATTATTCAGACGTGTTATGTTAGGTGTTCAAAAGCAAACTATAAGGCAGTGTAATATAATGATGATTGCTGTTTTCGCAACAAATAAAAAGCTGGCAAATGAAGCAGTGCAGAGAAATAGCTTACAGATGGTGAATGACCTTCCCCATGTTTAGCAATTAGTTTGACACTCCATTAGAATATAAAGGCAACGCGTACCCTCCAAACTTCACAGTATTTACTCTTTCTCTTTCAGAAATCACATTTAGGAGTAAATTGGTTTTACAGGATGTATTTGTAGACGTCCAATCGTCCTCTAGAGGCCACCTAACCTGAAGTGTGTGTTACTGAGCTTATGTTTTACTGTACTGTTTTAATGGAGAACAATACAAGCTTGTGAAGTGTTTCTGGCAATGTGACCTACCTTTGAAAACAAGAGAATCATTGACATGAAAGCGTGTCACCAGATGGTGGAGGTAGAATAAACATCCACAGTGAGAGAACATTAGCAAGTGTTGTGCTGACTCACACATAGAAATGGGTTTTGAAGCGTTCAAAGAGTTTAGCTGCCTTTTCATTTTGTTCTCGATGTTCATTTACCCACTTGTTCTATTTAAAATGGCTGTATTTAATTAAGAACTAAAGCGTCACCGCCTCATAACCACCATTGTCATGTGCAGTCTTTCTGTAAAACACATTGTGCACTGATTGGATAATTATTTTGTTCTGATTGAGCCATTGATGCAGAGTCTGATTCCAGCTGTGCTTTAAGTCCAAATAATGTTTCCTTTTTTGTCGCTGACCGAGAATCTGTTTTATTCTATTATTACCTTTTTCACATTGTTTTGATGAACATAACTTTGTTAAATGAAATGTTTACATATTGTCTCTCTTTCTGAATGGACTCTCCATTCCTTCTGGTTCTGAACTCTTAGCATGTGTGTGCTGACCAAACATCGGGAGCATTTCAAAACCACCGCGGGGGGGGGATCGCCGGAGCTGTATTAGATTAACATTAACATGCTTATTGTAGTTGTTAGTGCACTGTCTTGCAGCCTGTAGGAAAGGAGTGAGCAGAGGGTCGAGTTGTCGATTCTTGTTCAGTTTTCTGTGACTATGTTCCTCACCCCCTCAGACTGTCAGTTGCGCGCGCTACTAAAGAGACGTGTTACCATGGAAACCAATGGTGTAGCTGTATTAAAGTCCGAGTGGAAACAGTCCTGAGTAAATCAGATTTTGTCAGAAATCGGGAGAAATATGACCCCGGGAGGAAACCGGGAGAGGGCAGTATCAAGGTTGTATCTTCCTGGTCGAATGTACTTATTGTAAGTCGCTTTGGATAAAAGCGTCAGCTAAATGCAATGTAATTAAATCGGGAGTCTCCCGCGAAAATCGGGAGTGTTGGCAAGTATCCATGTACCTGAACCCAGATATCTTGTTATGACGGTGGCATGATTTGTCAAATCCTCAGGGCCTACTGGAGCATAATTCACTTTTAGAAAATTGATTGATTGGGGTGAGGATGGAAAAGCATCAAGTGCAGTTTGATTGAATTGTGAGTGATGGTGGTCCAAGCGTCATCTATAACTGACGCCCTGCGGCACATCATTCAACAATCAGTGCTTTCAAAGGCTCGTCTGTCTTCCTGTCCAGATGGGTCCATCTCTGCAATTACAGTGAAATCAGAAGGACTCTTGGTGCAGCATTTTAAACTGGAAATGTATTCAACCCCAAACTATAGAAAGGTTTTTCCATTTAAACTTTCACACCCAATTATGTCCTCTCAATTTCTGGAAACAAAGGGGAGCTATTGCAAAAGATTGACAATGCCTTATAAACGTTTTGTTAGTGCTTAGACATTAGATATGGACTGTTACAGTTATGCAGGGCACATTGGGTTTCTTTGGAAATCAGATTTAAGTCATTTTTGTTTTGTGTCATTTCCTTGTCCGTGCCTCAGTTTTATTGCACTTGATTTAGATGTTCAAAATCCAATGAGCATTTGAAGAATAAATAAGCTACTGTATTGTGCAGTTATTTTGCTACCATGCCATGTCTAGTCACAGTTGGAAACCCCTAAACACAATTGTTGGAAATAGTTTTCTGATGCTGACTGCCAGAGCATTTACAAGGCAGGAATCCGAGATAAAAAAGAAATCAGAGCGGGACGAGGAGGTAAGGTAGCAAGCAGTCGAGCTCCAAGCCCAAGGCCGCCAGATGGACTGCCGTCTCGCCTGTTCCGGGTAAACACATACACTTTGCTGATGTGATTCAAGCGTAGGGAGGCAGAGGAGGAAGAAATAGGTGGAGGGAGGTCTCCACAGGGGGGGGTGGCGAGGGAAACATAGCCCACACACAGCCTCCTCCTGTTGTTCTTTCTCCACGTTTGGAGCTCAGAAAAGACTTCACCCAGTGGCTGGGTAGCAGCTGTGTTTCCTGCAGTATCAACTCCCAGTGCTGGAGATTGTAAAACACATGATATAATACATAATTCACTGCTCTGTGACGGAAGGTAGTAAATAAATGAAATGACTTTACTGTTTCAAATCACATCTGCTTCGGAGTTCATTTGCAATTTCCATTCTGTCAGCTTTCTCTTTCATATCATATCTATCAGTATGGACTAGGGTGACCAGGTGGCAACACGCCACATGTGGGACAAAGAGGACATTTGTGCGGGACATGTTACTGCGTTGCTAAGAGCTAGTTTAGATGAATATATATTTTGGTTTCAGGAGGAATGCTTCCATCGATCGATATTTTCTTTATGAGCCAGGTGTTTCTCATGAGTTTCGGGGAAGCGTCGCTTCAAAACATATTCACCTCCGTGCGTAATAAAAAAGAAAATCCTGGCAAATCTAACAATAACTCTCTGGGAATCGCCCTCCACCGGCTACACCCGTAAGTAAATACATTTCTCTGTTGATTGATTGACACAACTAATGGTGATGATAGCCCTTTCTATACACCTTTGGATATAAGCGTTGTTTTAGATGGGCGACTGTCAATCAAATGCGGGACATCGGCTACATTTGTGGGACACCTGGTCACCCTAGTATGGACCAGGATGTGCATTAATGTCATGCAACTATGGCATTAACCTGAGCTCACATTTACATTTAGCCTCAGAAATATTCTGCTCGTCATCCTCCGTCATCTCCACTGTTCTATTTGTCGATATCTGATGTGCCCTTGTTGGCAACCACTTTTCCTTTGTTTGACAAAAACATTCTACACAGGCAGAGAAAAGTCTTTCACACAGGTGAGAGAGAGATAGTGCTCCTGTCGCATTGATTTACTCCGTCAGAAATGGTGGAGCAAGTGAAATTGAGTGTCCAAAAATGACCCATTGGACACCAAGAATCGCCAAAGAGACAGACCAAACCAATAGAGAACCATTTAGACAGCTTGGACGAGTAAAACTATGCTCCAACCTCCATGTGCTATACTGTATACATCATACAGAGAGCAAACACGGGGTGTGGCTCAAGGGGTAGCTCATCATTTGGATCCACATGGCTGATAAACAGAGAGGGTTGTAGTGTTCGTTTGTTCAAAGACCAGGAGTTAGTTAAAAGTAGAGAAGGAAGTTTAAGAGTATTTATTAAATCAACTTGTATAGTAGGTTTCACAAAGGTCAACAGCTGAGGTTCTGAAATCCCAAGAACCAGTCCACAGTCCACTTAAAGCAGTTAGCTATCTACGGTACGATGAATGAGAGAGAACATATTTCTCTGTAACATTATTATTTATATCATTTTGTAGTCTTCATCTATTGGTTGGAGTCGACGGGGGCGGGTCTTCTCCTGTCGTTCTCTGATGACGTGGCATTGGCTCGTCTCTCACGATATTTCTCATACAATTCGTCCAATGTTTATTGGTCATGAAAGCAATTCTAGAACCCTGAAGGCAGGAGAGACTGAAAAGAGTCAAGGGAAGCTTATAAAAGTTAACAGCATTTAATTACACAAAAGATGCGGTGGTGTACAAAATGAAATGTGCGAGTGGAGGCGCTCTCCACATCCAACGACCGGTCAGTACAGGTCAGGGGGTAGAAGAGATCAATTCTTGGCTTGCTCTTCCTGTTGTCATCTGAGGTCTTCTCCTATTGGCCGGCGTCGTCGGGGGGCGGGTCCAATGCAATTCCTGCCTTTTTCTGTAGCTAAATTACATCATTCTGGTGTCTGTGGTTATTTAAACATTCCCTGCTACACATTATTCAGCGTCAATAAATGAGTGCTAATCCCAGTGTGCTCAGTGTACAACATCACATGTCATTTCACCTTGGTTCAACGTTTGAAATCGTATGATTCGGCCAGATGCTAAATGCTAACCGGAAGTGACGAATTTTCTGAATAAAAGTGTCAAGTTAATAGTTAGTGAACTTCTGGTTTTTCAGAATAAAACTGATTTAAATCAAATAGTCAATAGTGTATTTAATTCAAATTACGCCATATCAACATTGATTTTAATTTCTAACAGTCATAAACACATAATATTAGTGCTAATGCAGCGTCAATAAGTGAGAGTTAAAGACGGAGTGTTTATTGCCTCCACACGTCATTCTCCTTATATTCACATACACAAAAGACTATTAGCAACATGCTATAGGCTACAAACAATAATAATCGTGAAACCAGAAGTACAATGTGTCGCCCACATCCGGTCCGCGGAGACACTGCTTCAGTAAATAATAGAATTGAAAGTTCTGGCAATTGTATTGATTTATTCATCACAGGGTGAAGGTACACTTGAGGCAGTGGAGCATGCTGATGGACAACATGCATTTGAATATTAGCACAACAAATCAGTCTGAGCTGGCGAAACACATCTACACTGCTTATTACATTTGCAAAAACAAAGACATATTTTCAGTCTTTTCTCATTTGCTGCATCTGTGGCGGAAAACCCGCTCTGATCTGACACAACTGACAAACTACGCATGTGGTCAGTGTTGCAGAAAGAGATACTGTATTGAATACTTTACTAGCGGCTACACAATCGTAATGTGTCAAAGTTATTCTGTCACAAGGCGCTTTAGTTTCTATTACTACCAAAGCAAGTATTATTTATGTTATCATGTGTACATGTGCTTCTCCTTCTCGAATCAAATAACTGGAAATAACAAGTGTAATATCAAGAAGTAAACAACCACAGAAACTTGTTGTAAAACGACCAGACTATGCATGCTGCAATCATAAGTCTGCTGTAATACATTAACACACAGGAATACAAGATCTAGTGGAGGAGCAGCCTATTTATTTATTTAAAAGGATCCCCATTAGCTGAGCCCAATGGCACCAGCTAATCTTCCTGGGGTCATAAATCAAGTATTCATCATACACTACTATATGCAGTATCACAGTTGTGTTACACTATGTTCATGTTAACCTCTAATTGTGTTGCATTAAGAAAGAGGTCGATCCACTTTTCCCCAACCATCCTCCTGGTGTACATTCAATTACATCATCTTTAACTAATTCATTTTTTAGAATCAGCGTATGAGACAGCCTGCAGCGACATTCCCAAGAGAACCAGACATTATACATGACCAACACTGGATCATTGATCAGCTGCTCCATGCATTCCTAAATGATAATGGAATGAACATGTCCTGTAGGATTGTAAAGGGGTTAGCTATTCCAATTATTCATGTCACGAAAAATAGATTTCGAAGGCATTAGTTGTTGAGCTATGCAACCTGATACAGCCTAT
>NW_011369947.1:10976949-10984146 GCF_000735185.1 Notothenia coriiceps
AACAAGGTTCTTTCAGCTTGATGGAATGCCATTTCCTTTCACAATGTTTGCCTTAGTTCTCAGGTTTCTTTGTTTTATTATCTATTCTTTAGAGGTCTAGTTCCATATGCAGTGAGCTTACAGCACTGACACAGGAAGTATTAAGAGAATGAGTAACACAGTTTTGGTTTGGATCATGTGATAAGTTGACAGTAAGATCAGGAGAATCATCTAGAGTTATTGATTCATGCTGTTTACTAGAATGAATACATTTACTATGATGTCCTGTCTCCATACGCTGTCACTTGTTCTGAATCTGATGACACTAACATGGCCCCTTGTTGTGTGCAGAGGAAGTCCCGTAAGAGGATGTGCATTCTGACCATGGTGCTGTCGCTGGTGCTCATCATCTTCATCATCATCATCTGGCAGGCACTCAAATAAGGAGACACACCTTCAGATGACATCCAGTGTGTGTATGACCGAGAGACAGTGAGAGAGCGCTGTATGTGTGTACATTAGTTTAAATATCGCAAGACACTAAAAGCTAAATGTTGCCCCTTTATTCTGCCACTGTGTGACTGAATGTGGATGTAATTCTTTGTTTTTTATGTTTTGGGTATTTTTAGGCTAACAGCACACCAAATCTACCAATATTTTTGTTATATATTCATACAAATATGTATTTCCTATACTAAAATTGACAAGTTTAAAGTGTTTTGGGACACTAAAACGCCAATGACACCATGTATGACTACTTTTATTTATATAACACCAACTTGTGTGTGTGTGTGTGTGTGTGTGTGTGTGTGTGTGTGTGTGTGTGTGTGTGTGTGTGTGTGTGTGTGTGTGTGAATGACAAATAAACCCTACATTCCAACACATTTTTCCTTCAGTGTAACATTTATCACTACTGTAGGACGGTGTCAAATGCAATCTTTTTTACAGTATGTGACCCTGTGTTGTTAAATATGAAGTGTATTTGCAGTATAAGGAGTGTGTTACTCATGAGAATGTAAAAGTAAATATCAAGTGTTTTAGCTGGCAGAATGTCTGTCATGAGAGAACACTTTGTTTCACTGTTTGTGCCCAGCTGAGAGTGAGAGAATTGAATACAGTTCCACCTGATGAAGTGCTCCACATGTCATGTCTCATTTTGTCCACCAGAGGCACCAGCTAACCTGATGTGATGCCCTATTATAGGGGTAATCAACTAAAATTCAACGAGGTCCAGTTAGAGAAAATCTCCCCATGTAAAGGTCCGGAACATCAAAATGTCTAACTTGCTTTATGAATTAGTGTGATATATATTGAAGTAGCCTGTAGCTTTATCAACGTCTGCAAGTAATCAACAACTGACTGCCAATCAAATAAAGAAAGTACAATTCATAAACAACAATATTTATTGTCAATTAACATTGAACTATACAGATATACAGTAAATACTGTGGATATGTGTAATGTTCCTCTTGGGCTGCATTTAAAAATAAAATTGCTTTTGAAAATATGTGCATCTTAAAAGTGCTTAATTTTAGATTTCAGCCGATTATAGAACAATATCAGTCTTTACACATCATAACAATTGAACAGTTTTAAAGTTTCTCTTTCTTTCCCTCTTATATTGCAGTCCCTCACTCACTTTGTTCTGTTCAGTGCGAGAATTGAGCTGGAGCTTGTCCTGCCAGGAGTTTAGATCTGGGCTGAAATGGTGTCAGGGCCATTCTCATACACACATGCAGGTGCTCATTGGTTAGCCTCGGTTAGCCTGTCCTGGAACGATATTTAGTTTTTGTGACCTCAGTTCTGACTTGAGAGGGAATGTTTGGTCAAACACTTTGTGTTTTGTCTCATAGTGGCGTTTTGGCACTTTTAATGAGCGCCACGGTCTCTGAATGAGACACACTGGTTCTGTGCTCCCAGTGGGCAGGATGAACATGAATGAGTCCACTCAGGGTTAAAAGCTCTGTTCTCACTGTCCACTTTCCTCTTCTTGGAGAGCGCCATGTGTCATTATTTGTCTCTCCCTGTCTGCCGCTAACATGCCTGTTCACTCTCCTTGTTACGGTAGAGTGAAGCAAGCAGGACCCAAATGCAGATAATACTTATAATACCTTTATTTCAAGGATAAGAATAAANCGGGGGTATGCCTCCCCGGGAAGATTTGTTTTAACATTTTAAACTAAAATGCTTCAATCTGGTGCACTTTGAGCAGAATTACTGGAGACTAGATCTAGGGGGTACAACTTTAAACACCCATATGAAAAAGATCGGTTTACATTTTAATAATCAAATAAGTATGTGAACATAACCAATAACCTACCATAGCCAATAACAAATTTACATAGTTAACATTTATTTATTCATGCATATTTTTTAATATCTCCAGTTTTAAACAATATTTTTGGTTTACTGTCCTATAGTATACATTAGAATGATTTCAAACCTGTTTTTATTTATCCTAATAATTATAAAAGTGTGCCTTGGAAATATTTGTTTACATAAATTGTGACCAAACCGTTTGAGACCCACTGAGATAACTAAAGTGAACTATCTAAACACTCCGAGTCCTTTACCTCACTGAGCTGTAGTTATCAGCCTCAATCCAACAACGATCCGCGCTACCGATGCACGCCCTCTCTCTCTCTCTCTTGCTCGCTCGGAGGCTCGCTCGCACTTTGGCTGTGAGCGGCGGGTGCCTGATAAGCCAACATCCCCCACTTTCATCACTTACAGCGCCCATCGTACAGGGCAAATGAAAATTGTAACCGGGATGAAAAGGGTGTTACCTTGACTTAATTATGAATGTTGTTACATAAAAAAAAAATTAGGATGAACCAAACAGTCAAAAATGTTTTTTTCCCTCCCAGAAATACCAGCGCAGTGCGCAGCCCCCCCTCTGATCTGGCGTCCTAGCCGACCGCCCTATGCCAAAAACCGGCCCTGGCCAGAAGTTATGCAAGTAAACAATATTCCTGTTCATCAAAAACGGTACAATTACTCAAAAAATATGAAATCGTGTCAAATAGTCCGTCAGACGGCATAGACAACTTTGTTTTCACGGAGCTCCGACGTTGAGTTGTTGTTTACGTCTGCGGCGTCATTTTGTATGGCTACGGGCCTCATGTTTTCTCGAGAATATATGTATTTTATAAGAGGAGCACCCTCATACTATATATTTCTCGAAAAAACCCTGTATGGGATTTGATCCTTGTAGAACTTGTAAATAATCTCTGCTTCTGTCATTCTCCCTACAGCTCTCAGTGTTGTAGGGTGATGTAGGGTTAGGGTTATGTAACTTCTCTTGGAATATTCATGTCAAAGTAAGATTTCTATCAAGTTGCTCCTCTATCAAGATCTTCTACAACCAGTGTTGGGCAAGTTACTTCCAAAATGTAATATATTACATATGACTTATTACTGTCTTTTGAAAGTAATAAGTTACATTACAATATTACAGTCTCTGAAATGTAATGAGTTACACTACTTTTGAGTTACTTTCACCAAAATAACCGCAAAAGAATTGCTAGGTATTTTAAATGCTAAAATGTAGTTTAGTGCAGCTCATTATACATCCAGTGAAGGGCAATGTGGTATGGAATAACAACTGTGTAGGCTCTTAAGGCTACTAACAACTTATAAACTTACTTAAAGCAGACAAAGGATCAAAGTCTGGTCAATTATAGTAGAGATACTGTAAATATTTATAAGTCTAGGCCTATATATATTAAATACAATAGAGCTAGAGCTCACTATAATGAAATCTATAACATTATGAAATGACAAGGTGTGCAATATATTTGTCTTTGTGATACTTTCTTTTATTTTATTCAAGTTCCATGCACAAGAAGTTTGAATGTATTGAGTGGATATAGAAGAAGCTTTATCAAAAATACGAAAAGGATTAGGCCTCAAGGAATAGCTTACGGCTCAGCCATTTTCAGTCCAACACTATTAACATGTAAGCCAAACATTGCTTAAGATTGCTTCTAAATGCAACGTAGGCCAAAAATAGGATCCTTGCGATTTGCCAAACAACGCCTAGAACATAGGCTACCAAACAAAGTCTGGTCAAATCTAAATACAGGCCTCAAATGAAGGCCTCAATGAGGCCTCAAATGAAGCTCCACTATATTTAACACACACATTGGAATATTGAAAATAAAAAAACTAAACAGGAAACCTGTTACTGCCAAAACAGAGGTAGAATACAGCCAATTAAGGCTCGTGAAATACATTTAAGTATGAAAGCCCTTAAAGCCTTGACCTATAGCCAGGGCCGCCTTAATGCACGGGCTGACCTGGGCTGAAGCCCAGGGGCCTACGGAGATCGGGGGCCTATCATGAGCCAATTAAAAAAAGAAAAAAAAGAAATTCAAATTTTTCTTTTTTTTCTCGGGTGTTTTTTTTAAAGATTTTAAATAAACAAAGTCTTGGGCTTTCAGAAATTTTCCACAGCGCCGCCTTCCCTCCCCTCCGCTGAAATTTATTTAATGTAAGCGTATAGTAATCATAGATACACAGCAGGGTCCGTTAAAGTTTGTTTCATCTGATTTAAAAAAAAAAAAGTCTTGGCTTTCAGAATATTAAACTTGTTTCGGCAAATTCAGATGATAAATACAAACTTGAAAATTTGTAAAGCATAATTAAAAGCGGAGAACGAGCTAACTTGACGGTCACAGCAGGCATAACAACCAGCCGGTGTTTCTCGTGTGTTTCCCCCGAAAAACAAACACAATACACACAAACGCAAATAAACACAAACACACACACGTATACACAAACCACACACTCGTGAGCTTCCCCCAGACCAAGTAATCCAAACGGAAAAATATCTTCCCTCCATAACTATTTTGATCATTTGCTCAGCTAATCAATCAGATCGATGGTATTACAGAGATTTTTCTCAAAAATGAAGACCCCGCTAACAGTCAGGTGGCACCACTTAACACAGCCAATCAGAATTGAGAATATGTTCCACATGTGACTTACTCAAAATCGGTAGTGATTGAGTGAAGAAAAAGTTTGAGAGTGGCGCTCGGAAAAGGAATTTGTGAGGGAAAAGGAGTTTCGAGGACAAGGCAGGCTATTACAAAAAATGCCGAAGCCTTACAAGGTTATTTTAAACCTGTAGGCCAGGATGAAGAGGAAGGACAGAGTGAGTTCTGTACGCGAGCGGTAGCGGTGCCGCCCGCGGGGCCTCCGGAGACAAGTAGCCGGTCTGGTTCTGATAGCGATGGAGTAGCGGGAAAGGAAAAACAGACAGGAGGGACATTAATCTGTTGGAGGAGATTGAGGAGGACGACGAGGACTTGCTACGTGGAGGAGAGCGGAGCCAACGGCAACCGCGGACAATACATGAGGGAGGCCCGATACGTCACTCATATGGAGGAGAGGACCAGGCGCTCGTAGAGCAGAGTGGAGAAGTGCCGATATCACAGAGCCTGCCGAGCTATGCTATATAAATGACTTGATTTGTTGTTTAAATAAGGGGCCTACAAAAACTATCAGCCCCAGGGCCTGATGGCAGGTTAAGGCGGCTTGGCCTATAGCCCTACTTATTGTGGGGGGCTGGCCTATTCCACTACCGCCTTGACTGAAATGGCGGTTGAGGCGGCATCAGGAGAAGCGTTGAAAGTCACTGAGACGTTGCGTTTTGGGGGTGAGCACAAGATTTCCAAGACTGAAAAGTCTTTCTACTGGTGCAACTAGATGGCGTTGGGAGTTGGCATTACAGCGGAGCGTGCGATTTTTTTATTCTTGGAAACTGGTGCAGATCGTAGGGGCAGAATTGAAATAAAGACATTTACCTCTGTTTCCACAGCATGGTGCGCATCAGCTGTGGTAACGGGCTGTAGTCAAAGGCACAAAAAATCCTCCTCGCTGGAGCAACAGCAGAGCAGGTTGAGGACATTCGGGCATGAGGCTGCAGCGCTCTTGTGTGGTTAGGCAACAACACTCTAACAATGAGGAGGTATCTCATATGGGTTCTCTTCTGGCTTCTTCTTTTACCCAACGCAGCTTAAAACTTGGGCAGTGAGACAAGCGGCAAGCAGCGCTTCTCTTTGGAGTTAATATGCGGCAAATCGACGTTTTGATTTACTCCCACAGAGCTCCAAGTCTTTCACGCAGGGATTTGGGTGTGAGACACACGCATTTTCACCTCCATTCACACGCTCATACGCCACCACTCTGGTATTTCTCACGCAGAGGATTTTCTCTCACCCAGAGATTCCTTTTCCAGGGGTACCGCCCAACCAAGTTTGCGCCGCAATTTGTAAAACAAAACTAGCTTGTTGCAGACGCGTGCACTCCACTAGCACCCCCCGCCACCCCCGACACCGTTGACGCATTTCTGCTGGATGATCAGAGGGGAGGCTTCATGGGGAACTTGTGAGGGAGGCCAGAAGGTATGTACCTATGTACACCCGCTGCCCAAAAAATCTCACCGCTGAGAACTCTTGTTCAAAACTTCATAATACTTTCAGGGCAGCCCTAGTGGTCATGCTGATAGGCCAGTTTCATTGCTAAGATTGTTCCCATGATGAACTTCTAGTGTTGGTTGAAGCGTGCCATAAAAACAATGTTTCCCCACCCGTAAGATGTCCAGTAGCAACTGTTGAAATGGGTTTATAATGAAACAGTATTCTTTGAGAACTGGTATTCCCTGTCGCTATGTGGCGCGCCAGTTGTGTGGCTGGGGTAGGTGGCTACAGCCATATTACCAAGAAAGCGCTTAGCCCTTATCCTGTAGCGCCCGACCGTGATGAACAGATTATTTTAAAGAGTAAGCATGTTGAGAAACACGGATTGCGAAAAATCTACCGGTCGTGTCCCACAACACACAAACTGATTCCTGCGTAACAACAGAGTGCACGTTACCGATGCGCAATAATGGTTGAGACCATTCTGGGGCTTATGCTATGAGGGTGGTTAGGTGTAGTGATGGAAGTAGTGGGGAGTTTGTTGGGACAAACGTGATAGGCCGGCATGAACAGCAGCGGGGCGGGCTGCAGTCCGCGTTCAACCATTTCGCCTATATTCACTTGAGAATGGTGTGAGTACGTCACGAGTGCGCCGAACGGCATTGGGAACAGAGCGTAGCGCCTCTCGCGGGGGGGCTCGGCGCAAAAGTAGGAAGCAGGAGGTGGTGGCTACGGGGAGCGCGGGCGGGTCGGACGGAGACGTGCAGGCCGAAGTTCGAATTCAGTATGCAGGCCA
>NW_011369947.1:10984191-11013852 GCF_000735185.1 Notothenia coriiceps
AGATCGATCAAGCACTGACAGGCGCCAAGAGTAGACTGTCAGCGCTGCCTCTTTGTCCAATGCCGACGATTTTAGGGATATCGCAAGTGCGTTGATCAGACGGAACAGATTTTATGGCGTGGAACCGATAAAGCCTAGCTGCATTAAAAATAACCATACCACATCTCTCCATTATCAGGTAGACAGCCCATCTGTCTATCATAACTTATCTAGTTCATACATGTCCTAGACGACAATATCATCCTATACAAAACAGTATTATCCGAGTATAATCCTTTGGAGGCAATCAACCAACTACAACAACGGATCAAACCAACTTCATGGGCCAATGCAGGTATGCCCCGGTGTGGTCGGTGGCTATGAACGGGACGCACATAAAAATAAATTGCGCCATCAAAGATGAGGACGGTGTTCGCATAGAAAGAGGTACATTCCATCAAACATCAACGCAGATTGTTTTCATTCATCATGATAGGGGGACTTGAACGGCGGTATGGGCTGTTATTGAAAGTGTTTAAGTGCTGGAAATATGCTCATTGGATAATAGTTTGCAGGGTGCTTTTAATTGCCTCCTCGATTTAATGCAATTTACGTATTTTTATTGTTTGCTCTCTCTCTTTAACGTGCATATACAACGTCATTATCGTGGTCTGCACAAACTTGTCATCATGCGTGTATTCTGCTAACTGCACTGTCCATAACTATTTGATAGGAATACATTTCTAGCCTAGGCTATTTCCTTGTTTTTCGGTGATTTAGTGGGCTCGTTTGTGGGATGTTGCGGATGAGTTTCACCGAGACCGCCTACTCTGAACAACCAATCACCGTACTGACCGCTTCTAAACTCATGCACGACAATCGACGTCATCCATAGCAACGGCGCGTCACTCTTAGTTCACTCTTAGTGATTTATCCTTAGTATGAGTAGGTCTCAGCGGCTTTGTGAATAACTTTTAAGAAAAAAACTCCTACGTAAAATGTTTTAGCGCGAGTTAGGAGCACTCCTAGCGGTAAGATAAAATGCTTTGTGAATACGGCCCCTGATGTGTAACGTTCCTGAACTCAACTTTTGGAGTTAAAAACTCTCAAGATCTTTAAATTGATAAAGATAAAAATAGTTTTAATAATATCAATAGTTAAAAATCACAAGAGAGGAGGCTCATTTTTTTATTTTTTTTATTCTTAGCAGTCCTTGTGATGATTTAAGCTCGTTTTAGTAAGAAACCGAGACACAATCCAAGTACATATATTAAATAAGCTTTGCAGCAACACGGGCAATTAAGTTAGCCAGCCAGGCAGCAAAACAACTTTTTCAGGCAGAAGATAGCTCCCAAGATATAGCACTGTTTTTCTTTTTTTTTTCAAGTCTTGTAATCTTCCCTCTAAATGACTAAATCATGGGAGTAGAACCAGAGTTACTCCTTGGTTCTGGATGTCCATTAAGTGTGTATGGGGCAATGAGGCTCTTCCAAAGATGCTGCAGCCAATCACCAAAAGGGAATTTAGTGCCTCCCCGCTTCCTGCTCCAGTGGGCTGAGAAGATTATAGCATTTGGACAGACATTCTCTCACCTGAAGCTCACTAAGATCTGCACTGAACCCGTGAAAACCTCAGCAACATTACATCAACATCATGCTGCTGCCTATTTTACTTTTTATTTGTGGGTATGATGAAAACATGCTGTGATTTCTTCAGTATGTTGTGTAGCAACTGTATTGACTGAATCTATTGGCTTCAGAAAACTCTACAAAACCCCTTGTGCATGTACAGCCTCAGGCTACAGCGGTACAATAACAATGAGGGAATATCATTTTGTGCAGCTGTACCAAATTGTGTTCCTAGTTATTATAGGGGATCATTCTGGGTTTAATATGTTGTCCAACAAAGCATTATTAACCTGTCACCATCTTATGTACCCTTTGCAATTTACTTTACTGGAGGATAAGCATTTCAACACAAGTCATTTGTCCAGCAGGTACAAACTCATTTCCAGCATCCTCTCTTCAAGAGGATTCAAAATCAAGTAAAGATTTTGGTTAGAAGTTAAATATGATGATCCAATGGCAAAATGACCTGATATTTCTAATGTCTAGTTTTTTTTGTTTCCATTAATACTGTTCATACAGACACAGTATACAGACACTATGTACGCTGGTATGATTTATAGCGATCTATACGTGTACAACAGGATATATATTTGTCTTTTTTTTGTCTTTCTATCCCCCTCGTTATCTTGTGCCAATAAAAATGATAATGGGTGTGTGCAATTAATCAGGGTAAACTCGAAAAAGTAATAATTTATAATAAATGAATGTTATATCTAATATAAGGGTAATTATCCACTGCTGAAAAGGTGAGATGACACGCTGTAATTGTGACTGTAACTTTGATTGTAACTCTTTCTTCACTTGAATCCAGTGGCATACTATAACCTGAAATGATCCACCTCCCTGATATGGTCTTAATTCCATCAGCCACGGGCCGAGCTGTAATCTTATTATCTGTTGTTAACAGAGTTGGGGTTGGGAGGGGGCTTGGCAGCGATGGGAATCTCCACAGGGCAGATTACCTCTGAATTATCCACTCAGAATAGGACATTATCACCTATCACAAGCCAGAGGTGTCAATTGATCCAATCAGATTGTCCCTCCAGTGATGCGGGCCACTCCCATCACCAGTTAATTATAGAGAAGAGGAGACAGAAGAGCTGGTGCGTCCTGCTGGTGTCTGGATGTACTGCAGGTAGTCTGGACGACATGCTTCATGTGAGCGGTCTGACCTGTGTGAAGGTTGAGTCACTTCACTTTGTGCTCAGTCACTCCAGATGTAAGCAGCAGCTGCTCCTCAGATCCTGCGACTAACACAGAATCCATTCATAAATAGATTATGAAGCTCAGACTTGTTAATAAGTCTTTCACTCATTTTTGAACTTTAACTTCCAACACATGCTGCTTTATCTTTAATACTTGGACAAATGTATCCTCATTTCAAACCTTTCTTTTAGGCCACAAGATTTTGAACCTCTTTAATCTTATATTAGATGTCGTTTTGCTAAAGTCTTGAAGGGCATTCAGCATTATCGAACTGGGTCTTATTTTGTCGGATTGATCAAGTTTATAAGAAGAAGTAGATCCTCTAGCAGCTAATGCAGGGGAACACTTACTATGTTTAGTTTAACAGTGTAATATTGGTGTTACATGAGTGTAATATGGGTCTAATGCATTATGGGAGTAGAAATAGTATAACATTGGTAGAATATGGGTGTAAGAATGGTGTAACATGGTTGTAATAATGGAATATATGTGTAATACCCTGTACTATGGGTGTAATGAACAAATAAAACCAATCAGTTATTTGTACATATTATTTAAGGTAATAATATGGTATTGCCCATTTAAGGGTTAATGTGCTTTAAAACTAGATTTTTTTTTGGACACTTGAGGGCAGGAGACACTAATTGATAACATAACATTGACATCGCATTTTAAGTTGATATCTTGAATATTTGCTAGCATATGCACATTGACACATCCACAAGGATACATTTATGAATTGCTTTCAGTGTTGGGAATGATGTAAAAATCGACAGCAGGTAAACTGATATAGAAGTAGTCCCACAAGATGGAGTGGTGAGCTTTAAATAGAGTACATGATCCTTTGCTTATTGATCTGCCATACTGTGCCACTTGGCTTCCGATCCTGTTTTGTGACAAACAAACAAATTGCAATCAATTATTGATGCTTATTCTGCCAACAGAACAAATCCATGCAGAAAAAAATCCATGTGCAAAAAACAACAATTCAGCCATAAAACAGTGTTTGATGTTTGATATCATGCCGAGCTAAAGTCCAAGTGGAATATACAGAAACCACAAACATAACGGCCACATGCAGATAAAGTCTTTGTCCCAGTTACTGCAGTTTACATATCCAAGTGCTTGGATGCTTTTCCTTTTGACTAGATTCATTGTAGCAGCTAGACCAACACTGCTTAAAATAGCCACAAACAAAGCAGACACACCCTTTTATCTCGGAGGGTTTTATTTCAGTGTATGCTTCATTGTGTAATAATTATCCTTCTCACCAGGCTTTAAAAACATAAAAAGACTGAAGCAAAATAGCCAAAAAGAACAGGCAAGGTGATACAAATGTGGTATGAAAGGGCTGAAAACTCCTTCACTACATTGTCAACTTGTTTTTGTAACGCCAGATTCCACAATATGAACGATATGAAGGCTGAAACAAAGTAGCACTTGTTTTTCCCTACATAAGGCGCTTTCACACCGCAGTACTTTTCCCACAAAGGTTCATCAGACATTAGTTCCTGAGAACTCTTTACTTCTCATGAACTACCGGTAAGTACAGATCGCGTTCACACCGGAATAAGTCCCTGAGGGAGGATTAGGCAAATGAAGCCACTGACGTCACTTCGTCTTCTTCTGCTTTGGGTTTACTGGCAGGCCGCAAACAACTTCACGGCGTATACTGCCCATGGATGTATAATAAGAACGCCCAAAATCCCCGGCCGGAATTCCCCCGGAGTTAGGGACTTCCGAGTAAACGGCCAGAACGCCGACACCTCCTCATCTCCACCGCTCCCATGTTTTATTTTGTGTTGACATAAGTTAGTCTCTCTGCGTTTCTGCACTGGGCTAATGCTAATGCTAATAATGATAATAGATTTGGCGGCTTCACAAACGTTTTTGGGAGTTTGACGGGGCGTGGTTTGCATTCCGCCCAGCCAATCAGACACAGGAACCTTTTTCTCCCACGAAAGTCCCTGCTCTCTAGCAGGGACTGAAAAGGGGGTAAAAAAGGTTCTGATGAACTCATTTTAGTTCCGGCTCTTTTTGGTGTGAATGCGACATTTCGGAACTATATCAGAACTAAAGTGGGAAAAGTACTGCGGTGTGAACGCGGCTATAGAAGTGTTTATTTTGGAGAATTTTGCATAAACACAGAAACAAAACAATGCTGCTGTCGACTACCCTTTCTTCAGCCTCATCTCATCCCATGACTAAGGGGTTGTCGGGTGGTTTAGTATATTCTCTCCTTCACTGCTGCACCCAGTGTTGAGCCATTCAGCGGAGAGCCAATTTCTGGAACCAGAAATGGAGTTCCAGTCAAACAATCAGCCTCATGTGGTGACGTGGCAACACTGGTTATAGAGGTCTGCAGACTGACTGGGAGAATAGCTTGTGTGACCAACTGGTTTAAACGCAGAACGTGGTGTACTCTAACTACCCATGTAATGTCTGCCTTATGAGTGTTTGTCCCCCCGGAGTGCAGTTAAGTATTTTTGGTGGAAATGTCAGCTTGGTAAGGACTAGCCTTTAGGTGCACTGTTGCAGAACAGACATAAATAAAAAAAAAGTCAATGTGGCATAAAATTACATCAGATTGGTTAATGTGGGAACAGTAATAAGGTGACCTTTCATGTGAAACGCATATCTTGTAAGCTTATAGCTCATAAAGCATTAAAGAAAGGTTCTCAGGTTTGTCACACACCAAGTACAGTAAGCCCTTTTGAAACATAAATGAGTCATTATTGCATGTTTTAAGTATTAACACACGATTACACATTTGAGTTTGCTATCAACAAACTAGGTTAGATTGTATTTAGATCTGTAGCATGTTGCAATTTCCACTTTTCAGCAGTTCAGGTCACAACACATGTTCTCCTGTAATCGCTGACCTGTTTGTGCACGCCCTGTTAGTTTGTACAGCTGCACAAGATCAGATAAAAGAGAGCCTTTTATAAAGCTCACCAGATCTGGACTTCATATCCTGTGGCCCCTTTTATGAGAAATAGTGTGTTACAAAGCAGGCAGAGATCACACCTGGCTGCTAAATTATGTACGGCTGGATACCCTTGCATATATATATTACTTTTAGCCCTTTTTGATGTCGTGTCATCGTACTATAAATGTTCAAATACAAAACTCGATTAAGAAAGGTATTTTATCTATGTAGGATCCACACTTAGTTATTATTTAGATTACCATATTGATTTGAACTCAAACAAACAAGTTGACTTCATCATAAGAATCTCACCTTTATTGACCCCTTATTTTCACGGCAGGCATTTTGACCTGGCCTAAAAGGAAAGACACAGGTGTAAGCAACACCATGCATGGCTACACTCCATTCAGGTGTGCCAGTGAGCCAGCATGCACATTAGCAGGCCCAGGCCCTGGCACAGCTCAATGGAACAAAGTTATCATTAAGTTACACCTGTTTTACAATCCCTGCTGCTGTTGGCAGATGTTAAATTTTTTATTCATGTACTCTTAAAAAAGAAGAAGATTTGAGCAGTGTTAATGCAGACAGTGATGTGATATATTTGGGTCCTACATTTTATGGCATTTTGTTTTATTGTTTTTTATTACTTTTTATTGTTTATTTTAATACTACTCTAATTTATCTTGTGATTTTATTAAATTCTGTTAATTGTATTATATCTTTTTACATTGCCATTCATTTGTTGTTGATGTCTAAAGATATTTTTTATTTAGACTATAAGCCATGACCCACTTGTCTCAGTCTGGTCTTGACTAAAAAAGACAGTTAACTTTAAGGCATCTAAAACAAACGAAGTAACATAACAATAACATTAAAACATTAAAGCAGAGCTTACTCTATTGCTAACTGCAAACACAACCAAAAAAGGCTTTCTGCACAGAGAGCTTGTGTGTGTGTGTGTGTGTGTGTGTGTGTGTGTGTGTGTGTGTGTGTGTGTGTGTGTGTGTGTGTGTGTGTGTGTGTGTGTGTGTGTGTGTGTGTGCGTGCGTGCGTGCGTGCGTGCGTGCGTGCGTGCGTGCGTGCGTGCGTGCGTGCGTGCGTGCGTGCAAGCCTGGCTTCATCCCATTATTTTCAAGCTGTGTGTGTGTGCTAAATTAGTGACAGCAAACGTAGAATGTCTATAAAAATCTCAAAACCCACACATTTGACAGTAACCCTGTAAAACCTTCCTCCTTTAGCACTGCAGGCAGAATATTATTAAGTGTTATACAACAAACCCAAATTCATATATTCCACCACAAAAATAGATTTCAGCCAACCGCTTGGATCATTTCTCCTTTCAGATGTACTTCTGAAGCAGAAGCTCGTCAGTGATGTGAGAGGTTCTGTTCCAGTTGTGAAAGTTTCTCTGTTATTTTTAACACACCGTCCAATGCATTTCATTACAACTGTTTTACCAAATCATGCTGCCCGCTCCCTACTAAGATAATCCCTCTTCATGTTTCTGTGAAGCCTGAACCAAACATTGATTTGTGTGTTACATTGGATAAATCGCCCCCTTTCCATCTCAGTGGAGTGTCTCCTTTCTGACGTAAACGGATGTTCTGTGCTCTAAAGCAGCTTACATGAGCAGCCTACAAAAACCTTCAGTGTGTAGCTCCAAGGAGGAAACTGCCTACAGCCCCTCAGTGTTCCTGCTGACACCATGTCCCAGCTTATTGATGCGCTGTTTGAGGGCTGTCGGAGTGGTTCTTATTATAAAATACAATCAGGCCATGAAATTAGGCCCCTGTATGCATACTTCTGTATCATGGTCACACAGTCAGATATAGCCGTGGTTGTTCAACACAGAAAACATGGGCCAGATTAATAGGAAAATGACTTCAGGTGCACTCGGCTAGTGAAGGAGAGTTCATCCTGTCAGAGATGGGATTTATTTGAAGTTACTGACCTTGCATAAGAAATGATTAAAAATATTTATGGTTCTGATTAGAACATATTCAGTATAGCCAACTCCAACTGCAAAAACTGTAACTATTACTCAAAATATGATATAACTTGCAAGAATGATATTGTTTGCATATATTTATTGATTATTACTAGAAGAGAATACATATTTTCAATAACAACAAAATAAAAAATCCCCCATGCAAGTGGGGTAGAGATGGAACGACTTACAGAGAGATGCTAACAGAGAACAGGTGTTTATCCATCCCTTATTTTAAGATGCAATTTCAATTTAAATACAATATGTTATATAATAAAAAAACGTAGTGGAAATGCTTAACATCAAATACCATTCTTGTAAATCGCAAACATCTTTTTACTCTTGGCTGAGGTGTAAAAGTTGGTATTTTGATCTATTTATATAACACATTTCAGACAAAAGGCAATTCAGCTTTCACTGAATCATTAATACAGCTACATTGCTTTATGTCCTTTAAAATCTGAACATGTCATCGTGGTGCACCCTCTTCTTCTTGAAATGACGCCACTTAATAATCAAATAACAGTAGTGGATGGAAACATTCACCTTTCATTTCATTTGCACATTTTGTGAAAATCTGCTTAAGAGAGAAAGGGAATCCAACTGAGCGCAGCAGGTGAGGATGGTGTGCACATGGGCTTTAATACTGAGCTAAATGCATCCCAACACACACTTGAACACACACTGTCTTAATGAAAAGAAGAGTTTAATTGCATCTTTTAGTAATATCACATCCTTCATGGTCACTCACACAACCGTGTCACACATGGCAGTTTCATCCCACAGGCAATAAGACCTGAACTGTTGAAACAACATCCATTACATTCCTCTGCTACTTACTAATTATTTATCTATTTATCTAATATATCATTCCAATAGCTTGCATATAGACTCTTATTTCACTTTTTTAAAACTATTTTTCTTTTTGTATTTACTTTTTAATATTTACTTGCACTATATGTTTCTGTTTTTCTGTATTATTGTGTTGCACTGTTGGAGAAGCCTGTGACCTAAGATTCTCATCGACATAACTACTCTGTAGCTATGTTCGTATGACAAATAAAGAACCTTGAACCTCTGTCCACTTTTTGTTTGTGGTAATCAGATATTGTGTTCTTAATAATAGCTCTTTGGTTTATATCTCAAAAATAAATACATCACATGTGTTCCCAGCAGAATGCATCACATCTGCTTAAAAAAATTGTGTGCAGAAACCTTAGTAAATGTGGTCTTATGAGTCTGGTATGCAAACAGTTTTTCAAGGAGAGATTGTCTCCGTGTTATTCGGGTTTGACCAAACTGGGGTGGTGATGATTGCAGTTAGCCAGAAGATGTAGAGCCGTGTATGGAAATGAGCCCTCATTACGTTCTGTTCTCATTCAGGGCGATTCTCCCCGCTCCTTTTTCTTCTTCTCTTCTCACTTCATTTCTCTCTCTCTGTTGCTCCCTTTGTTTTCTTAGGAGGAAATAAAACTGGGTCATATCTTCCATCCTACTACTCCCTCCTCCTTATTGGCTTGAATGTAAAACTGGAAAAAAGTGGAGAATTAAAACAGCACTGGTGGATTTATGGGAAGATGTATAGACATGGCCATTCACACACACAGGCACCTGCAGTGCAACACAACACTCCATCCAAAAGCACTTGAAACGTATCTCTCCTCTCTCAGTGCACCTTATCCACAAGTGTGTCTTATTTTCTCTCTCGCACAAGGTGCATCTCGCTGCTGCTTTTCTCCCCGCTACGTCTTTATCTAACATTTCAGGGGTTTCAGCGTGGACTGCCTGCCGCCACAGCTCAATAGTTCTGTCAGGTTCACCTTTTTAATGTGCGAAGACGTCAGTCTCCCCTCAAACACACACACACACAGAAACACACAAGCTACACATACAGGCCACAACATCTTAAACAGTAGAGGAATCACAAAATAGCTAAATATCACCATACTCTGTGTTACACGTGATAAGAATGACGATACAAAACGATATAACCGGACCAATATTTGAATTCTTGAGGCTGATATCAATATATAATTATTCCATTTTATACAATCTTGAATAGTATTAAATCAACCTTAACAGATATTTGATATATCTGACAACATACTGTATGTGCAGTGCGGGACACTTTGTCAGACATCTCTGCTGAACAAACAATTATACAATAGCGTCACTGTTTCTGAATTACAAGCCATCATATGCTGCATTTTAGCGTTTTTCTGGCACTATTTGTTGTGGATTTGGTTCAACATATACAGCCCTAGCAATGTTCCTGCACTAAGTACATATCTGCTAATATGACCACCCTCCTGATGTATCTGTCTATGATGGTTAGTTAAACAACTGTTTTACATCACATGCAGTTATGATGGAATGCACTATATGATGAAGGAAAATAATGATATTATAATAATAATGTTAGGTGAAGGTGACTCAGAGTTGTTCACTAATTGGAGGGTTGTTGGTTCGAGTTAATTGGAAAATGAAATTGGCATAGCAAATAAATATCTAAGCTGCATTCAAATTAAATGTGATTGGCTCTCTGCTCACCGTGAGGTTGGGCGCAGAGCCTCGCGGTGAGAACAGCTAGTTATGGGAACTTCCCCTGCTACAGTAGCTTGCACCACTTAGTACAGCTGTCATCCGGTTGGTTTTGCGTCAAAAGGTCTGTGGCAATAGGGGTCAAAGTTGAAATAATTTGAACGATGAGTGCAGCACAACAATTTTGAGCGGTGCACAATGTCTAGATTAGCGCTTCCACCCATTCAGGCAGTAACGTTCCCTCCAAGAAGCACAATGGCAAATGCAGAGCCGTTTTACTGTGTATCATGGGAATGCATCTTAAGCATGGACAGTTCTGATGTAAAATAGTTTAGCCATTCTTTTTATAAAAGGTCATGACACTTGGCGAGAGAACACTTTGTCTCACATTTGATTAGGTGCAAACAGACATACTGATACTGGCCCATATTCAAAGTTGAAAATAGATGTGCTTTGCATGCTAGAATAGAGGCATCAATATTGAGACTTCAAATTGACATGAAGACTTAGACAGGTGGGCTTTCAGGGGGAAAGAGCTGTCTGCATTTATCTGCGAGTCAGATTTAATGTCACTCTTTTTATTACTGATGTTCTCGTATTTCAGAACGGAGCAGGATGGGTCCAATTGGAACTGCTGAATATGAAACTCAGTCGTACACATAAAAGCACAATTACTGCATTAACAGGTTCAGTTTCTTCAAATAAATGTATTCACCACCCTGTACACCTGATATAATGTTATACCTTCTCACTCATAATTCAGTGATTAATGATTAAAAGCGCAACCAGATATTCACGTTCTGCAACAGCCTCATAATTATGAGGATTCTCCCTTTTTTAATAAGCGTCTCTCTGCATACAGAAACGAGATAAGCTGAATAAACCATGTTGGAAAATTAAAACTAGAAATGAGCCAACGTATAAGTTAAATGAGAGACGTAAAAACCTCCTTGGCACTTTGATCAATTGTGTCAACAGTAGAGAGTCATTTAACCGAGCTGCTTCAGTAATGTCTTCTGTGAAACTCAAATGATAGAATAAAAATATTGCAGAAACATAACAGGGATTTCACTGACGGGTGGAACAAATAATGAATCAAACACAAATACTATGAAAAAGCAATACTTGATTAACATTATGCAATCATATTACATTCAATTATATTTCACTCTTGTAAAACAATTGTTGCAGCTTTATTAAAGGTGGGGTACAGTAGGTAACTTTGGAGAAACCAGCTCGAGTGCGCTACAATTTGAAAATACACAACCGGAAAAAATGTGCCACTTCCTTACAGAGCCCCTCCTCCAACACACACGAACGCGCACATGACCAATGAGGGCATGAGATAAGTTTGTGCACAGATGGAAGGCTGACAGGCAGGTAGGCCATCCAGTTACTTTAGCCGGGCTGGCTAAAATGATTGGTCGTGATTTTCACAGCGCTACGGCTTCCACAGATGACATCTTTCTATGCTTTCTTTGTCAAAGCTCTTAAAATATTCATTGCTATCGGGATGTTAAGAGCATTCCATGGAATATAACAAATAGTGTATCTCGAGCCGGTTTCTCAAACTTACCTACCCCACCTTTAATCTGCTGAGGGATTGAAAGCTACTGTCCTCTACACATGTCCACCTCCTTCTACACCTATCGAACATCGAACACTACCTCTACCACACTCAGCATGTAAAGAGAGTACATGACCTCAGTATTCGTCAGTTGTTTTTTTCTGAGAGGCTTGGCGGCTCTAGAAGGATTAGGCGATTAGAAAGACAACGCTCTGAGATTGGCAAGCAGGCCCCATCAGATAAAACATGTTTAGAGCAAACAAAAGCTTGCCTCTGCTGTGTCGAAACATTGCCGGACCACTTTGCTCTCTCCTGCCAGGCCAACAAGAATCTCCCTCACATTTTCAGATGCCTGTCTTGCAATCAAGCCCCTTCAGATGCGGGGGGGGGAGGACTCCCAGGACTGCCCCGGCTATTCTCAGATTAATTACCTGACAACCCCTCTGAGGCCCCGAGGTTCTGCCAGCCCTGCAGGTTTCAACACTTAACGAATCTCTGACAGCATGCACATGTAGTCCACTCTCTGCTCTGATGAGCAATATATATACATTATACAGTATACATGTCCCGTCAGCTGGGGCTAACAAGGACTGCAGACGTATTTTTAGCTTTCAAGTTATGCATTATTTTGATGAACTGGTTTCTGCCTTTCTCTCTCATGTTTCCCAGCCATATTAATTAACAACAATATTATTTTCTAGTGCCAAATCAGCCTTTGGAAAGGGACAAAGCTATGATTAGATTTGTTTGTGAAGAACGAATTCCAAAAAGGTAGATTCAATAAAGAGAGTTTACACAGTGCTTGTAAAGTTGTTATTCAATTTGGCAGTATCAGGTAAACGGATGGACAGCAGTAGATTGAATCCACCCGGGCGCTCCTGAATAACATCCATTATCATCCACAGCCTACTGTAAATTACCCCTCAGGAGACCGGGCATAAATTCAAACACTTTCCATGTAATTTTCTTGAGCCCATCCTAACACAATTTCATACAATAAACTGATAACAGGATCTTTAATTGTTTGTGCGTGCATGTGTATGTTTGTCCTAGGGCTTGCCGTGGGAGGATATTAGCTAGTTCTTTGAGCAGAGCCTGATCACATTTAAAGTCAAGAGAGTGGAAAAGACACACGGAAAATACAATGGAAGCCAAAATCATCGACAGAAGTGCTCGGGTATTGTGCTAACAAAACCGCATTCTCAGATTGTTTCACTTCGGCTCCAACAATAAACCTGACTGCACATCAGCCTCACTTCATGTTTATGAAAATCATTTTTACTTAGCATATTTCCTTCCCAAAATGACTGAGACGGAAAAGAAATGCATTATTTATCACCATGCAGCTTCAATTAGACTTATTGCAACAGTCATGACGATTCAACAATACAAAGGCTGTTTTAGGCTGCTTAACTGAAAACTATATAACATGAATGTATACAAATCTATACAGTATCAACCCAGTGCAGAAACTGCTGTGAACGTCGAAATATTTTGGGCTAAAATTGGTAGCTTAGATGTGTCTAATGCTTACTGAGCCTGTGTATTACATTATTTAAGTGTGAGGGCCTCCTCTGACGCAAAGTATTTTTGATTTCACACATAACGCAGCATCCGCACGGCAGCGTGCATTGAAGCTCACCGGCAGGCGTGTCTGAAGCTCGACCAACAACCAATCACATGAATCTCCCGCCCTGGACACACAAGCACACGGTTTGATTGGCTAGAGCTTGTACTGGCACATGATTTGATTGGCTGACGCTTCCGTCACCCCATTCAAAGTGAATGGGAAGCTGCGTTGAAGCTTCATCGCACGCCGCCATGTGGACGGGCCGTAAGGGAATTCAGAGAGAATATTAAGCATGCTGTTTCATTTAAAAACGTTTGATGATCCTCTCTACTCACACTAGGAGATAAGTTGGACTACCTCCCTTAAAAAATGTGTTTCTTACTAGTTTCAGATTTTGTATTTTTTGTGTTTGACTCTTAGTCAAGGGCTATAGTTTGTGTGGCTGCTGGATTGTAACATGCTGTGTGCCCTTGTCAATGTTTGAAGGTGCTCAGACAGACCATAATGATCTGGCAGGAGTCCAAGACACAAAAACACATGAGGAGACGAGGCTCTGCTGCTGATACTGTTGGTTGGAAGTGGTTGTCCTCTCACTTATTCTCATCCTGTAACAACCCAAACTCCTTGAGCTGCTCACCGTTGTGCGGTGAGAAGACGTGTAGCACTTTAACCTCTGGATGTCCTCAGCACCTGGAACTGGTCCAACATGTGCAACCTGGGGAGTGATAGGAAAGCAGGTGTTTTATTAAAGTAATACTTAAAGTTCTTAGAAGCAACGTTTGGACAATATGTAGGACTACATATTATATTCTTGTTTAATAAACTTGTCAATGTTCATTATAATTACCAGCCTAAGGTTAATGACTTAAATGTGGGGTTTTATTTTCAACGGATGTAGCTCGGTTATATATGACAGAGAAAATGATCAAATCTAAATATACAAAATAAAGCTGTACAATGATTGAGACAGAGGGGAAATGCCAATATATCAACATCAAATATATGTATATATAAGACATTTTAGCCACATAAGCCCATTCAAATGTTCTTTTTAACTTTGCTTTTTGAGATCAAACAATTTGTGACTTTATATTTGTCCAGTTTGGGCAAAGTAAGGAAAGGTCTTTTTAAATGTTTAAAGTATTTATGCTAAGCTAAGTTGCCGATGGCAGTAGCTTCATATTTACTGTAGACATATGAGTTGTATCAATCTTCTTGACTTACACAGTAAATAAGCGAGGACTATTCCTTTTAAATATGAATGTGGTTTTGTGTTTTACATAGTGTTGTGTTTGTTTTTACTTGAATCATAAACTACTACATAATTGGGTAACACTTTATATTAAGGTACACAAATTAACCATCAACTAGTTGTTAATTAACATGCATATTAGCAGTATATTGGCTCTTTATTAGTCATTATAAGACACCTATTAATGCCTTATTCTACATGACCATATTCTAAGTAATAGGCCATTAGTTGAGAGTTTTTCCTCAATAACCCTCTAATTAGTGCTTATTTATTGCAAGTAAGGACGTTTTTGTACATGAGTTTTGGTCTTAATATGTGCTGCTCAATATGGGCCTAATAAGGCAGTAGTACCACAAGAATAGTAATTCTCCCACAATAACACTTAACAAATATGATCTATTCTTATGTAACAAGACATGAAACAGTAAGTGTTAATTGTGTCTAAATAACTCATATCTAAGAACATGTTCCCTTTTTTAAAGTGAAGTCTTGTTCATAACCAATAAGCTAGTAGTTTGAATCTAATTGACCTGAAAAGGTTCCCTATTCTTAATATAAAGTGTTACCCATAATTGTGATAAGAACCAGAATCCATAAGCAGTTTCTACTGTTTATTCAGCCTCACTGTGTGTTTTACCCTCTGATATGGTGTTAGTAATTGAATAAATACGGTCTTCTGTTGTTAAGGATTATCTCAGATGCATTGTTTTCTGCACCATAGCACACCAAATGCATCTCAATGCTTGACTTAGTCAGTTAGAAAACTGTGTTTTTGCCCAAATTGGTACGTGAGCTCTTTCCTCTTCTCTTTGTTTTATGAATCAGCTCACATCCATTTACTGTATCCACTGAAGGCCAGCACCCTCCACCCCCCCCCCTCTCACCTCCTCTCCACCCTTGCTCCTTTTGATGACACAAGGTCACTAGAGGTCTGCGAGCGCGACTCAGAAACATAATTGAATTTCTTTTGACCATGGCCTGTCATCATTAAAAGTATTTGTGTCCGAGTTTCTCTACTTCATTAGTAGGCTCCTGAGCAGAGTAGAGCAGGTCAATATGACCTCAGCATGGCTCCATTTAGTAAAACATTATTCACCCAAGATGGTCCCTTTGCTGCCCCTGTTTGGACCCCTGCTCTGAGTTCATGACATTTAAATGAGTCTGCATTTTAAAATGTAAATGTTTCCTTTCTGTTTAATAAGCCTTTAAAAAAATGGCTCTCTGAAAGATGATTTATTGGCAGGAGTACTGCACCATGGAGAACATGGCAAACAAATGAAATTGCACACACAAGTATGTCATCAGACACAGATAACAAGCACAACTTCAGGAAACGTGACATTTAGTCCTAAAATGCTCCTATTTGTCAAAACTTTACTTCTATCAGTCTATCTTTTCTTTTTTTCACTGACTCTGGCTTTTGACCTCAATGCCCCGAGGCTCAAGTGCGCTTTCTCGCACTTATAGACACTCGAGACATATCTTAATTATACTATAGTTGTCATATTGCAGCCATTTACTATCAGTGCAGTTCCCTCTGCCTCTACCTCCCATACTGTAGCCCAAGACTTGCTTTTGGCAGTGTCTGAGTGTTGTAAGGGTTTGAGCTAATCCAATAACAGGGCCCTGTTTTGTAGACAAGACTCTGTTAAGTTGTCAGCAAGACATGCTGCTTTAGAAATCAGAACGCTTTCAGATGCCTGCGAGTCAGCAGTACATGCACAGAATATTGCCCACAGAACATTTGAATTGCATTGATTCAAAGTTCTGGTATTTTGAATTGAGATTGCTTAAGGAAAATAAAAATGTAAATTAATTGTAGTATATGAATTTGTCCCAGAAACCTTTGCAATACATTTTTTGAGGGAAATGTACAACTCTTGAAGAAGTTTTCTCCAGGTTTTTGATTATGCCTTCTCCATATAGTTGACAATATCATCTGGCACCGTGACATGAAGCAGCTGTTCACGTTTGAAAAGAGACAGGACTAACGCATGTCAAGGTGTGGGCGGTTGACAGCATGTGTTTTCAAAATCGCCTGACATGGGGTTTTGTTTTTACTTTGCCCCGCTCTTAAAACTCCAACAGACCAGTATGTCGGCATGGCTATAGGCACCTGGGTCGACTTAAAATGCTGTTAGATTCAGGCAGATCCGCTCGTCTATAGTGATTGTCAAACACTGCAAACAGCACAAGAGATCCGTTTTCTACCTTTGACCCAAGGAATTTCCTACTTCGGAAAATAAAGATACATTTCATTTGAAGCCCTCCTTAGATAGCTACGTTCATTTCACATCTACTTGAGTTCTGTTTGTAAATAGAAAACAACATTTGAAATCTGTACCTTGAAACTACTTCTTCCTCCATTTTCTTTTACGGAAATGTATTCAGACATCAACTTTTCTAAGTGTTCTGATTTATAACTCCATCTAGTCTCATCAATAAATGTTCTTAGCTTTTGAAAAGTGAGCCTTCTGTTTGCGTCTCTATTGGAAAACAGCTGCTGTGCCAGCAGGTCCCTCTGCTCCAGTGCACTCAGTGCCTGCCTGCCGCCTTCCTTTGTACATTCCCACTGTCACTGCCTCTAAGAACAATATATTCTCGTCACCCAGATCAACTCATTTTGGGTTAGGAAATCTTGAAGATGCTATAATGTGTGTCTTGTATAGGTGTTTCTGTGAATAGTAATGTCTTTCACCTTGCCGGACATGTTCTCACCTACCTGTTCTATAGGTGATATATAACAACCCCCCCTCCCTTCTTCTTCTTCTTCTTCTTCTTCTTCTTCTTCTTCTTCTTCTTCTTCTTCTTCTCCACAAAGCTCAGCAAAGGGACCATTTCAACAACTGATCGTATTATATATGTTTTATGCAATACTCTAGCATTATATTAAGGCATCATGATTGAGTCAGCATGGAAGGTACTTAGCAGCCTTTTTAAGTTTATTTGATTTAGAAAAAGCTTATTCAAAAAATGGTCCTGTTTCAAGGTCAATGTTCTCAAACAAGATTATTAAATCGCTCAAAAATGTATAACAACAATTTACTCATATTAACAATTGGCTCTTTGCGGACCTAACCAAAAATAATGTTGATTTCTGGCAGTGTGTTAGCTACAGCAGCTGATTTGATTGTGTAAGTTCACTGAATGTATTACAGTTTTTCCCACTTGTTCATTTCAATCTGTGCAGAGAGTGATTGGTAGACATGATAACTCCACATCTCTTTGAGGAAAGTGTAAGTCTACAGGTGGATGCTGGCGTAGATGAACTTTAGGTTGATTCATTGCTAAGTGATGATCCAATGGTAAATAGAGTGCATTTTGTACAGCCATTCTTTAGTCTGCGCGACCACCCAAAGCCTCTAACGACACAAGTCGGCATTCAATCATTCACGCACCAACGACCATATGATTTGTAGACCACCATGCTACCTGCTGAGCCACAGCCCCCCCGCAGTGGTCTTCATCATGTTTAACACAATTGAGTGGCACTGTAAATTGTACAGTAACTGTTACTAGGAGAATGTACACTTGACAGCTTATGAAAGCACAGTCCCCTCTATAAAATAAATAAATATAAAAACGTTTTAGATACATCAACTTAAATTCAAGATGCATGAGGTCAATGGTAAACACTGTCATTAATGTAAATAAATAGTTTCCAGACAACCTTTGACACGTTATCCAACCATGATACCATTTCAAATGTTAGTTGGAGTGCCAGGTGACATTTTAATCTGAAGAGAAGATGATGTTGCCAAGGTATTCCACACATTTAAAAAAAAGAAATACTTTTATAAATAGCCTGGAACAATGCAACCTACCAAAGAATATAGAATCAGCTATGTTGTAATGCCCATCATAAGATGCAGCTTTTTATATGAAAAACTCAACCAAAAATGACACAATGTAAGAAGCGATTGCCAGAAGTGTTAAACTGGGTTGCTGTCCTTTTGTATGCATTCTGTCTGCTTAGTATGCACAACATAGCGTTTAGTTAACCATGTACCTGTTTCTCATCCACCCATATGACAGCAGTAAAGTCTAATCATTGTGGGGTTGATTACTAGCCGCCAGTGATTGCTGCACGGCTGCAAGACATGTGTTATTGATCAGTTCTGCATCTGAGTGTACTACCCACATCACTTGTGTAGCACCCCTGCTTACTTCACATTTGTTTTCCTCTTTATTTCATAAACAAGACAGATCTGCACCCTTCTGGGTAACCAGTAGAAATAATCAGCATGATTTCATGTTAGTCACATTGAACCAATCGATTACTTATTTGACACATAGTATAATGTACATAAAGCAATGATGAGCTGGATGTTCAGGACACAACTGAACGTAATGTTTCCACTGAAGGTAAAAGCAAAGACTCTTTCCTTGTGGATATTGTTATGTCATTTATGTGTTGTTACAAAGTATTCACTGGTGTGAGTACTAATGAACAAAAGGAGAGACATGTACAGAATGTGTACACACAGCTCAGTAGAAAATTCATTGTCAAGCTTCAAGGTATTGATTGTTTGTGGAGGTTTTGTTTGAGACTTCGGTAATAAATTCATTCAGCAGAGCCGGGTGTGCAGTTATATCTTCCTCCTTCCCTTTTTGTTGAAATCTATTCTGTGCATCAGCGCTACCATGACTAAAACCAAGATTAATTGCTTTCATATCTCTGGTGTGGGATCGCAACCGCTGGGACACACATAGAAACACACAGACACATGCACAGTGTCTTCACTACACACATTTGTTTTGCACACGGTACACAATGTACCCGATCAAAATGAATCTGCATGCATCAAAATGAGACCGGCCTAATTGACAGGCAGGCTTCAATGCTGTGCCGACGCCATACAGCATTTCAGTTGGAACAAAACATCTCTGCGCACTAAAGAGGGGATTAAGCATTGGAAATGAAGATAAAGGGCCATGTTAGAGCAGATGGGCAGGTGTGTATGCATTTGTGCAAACCAAACTGATGACTGTGTTGCCTATGCAGTGTGTCCTTCCATGTGTGTGCATCTGATGACTCTCCATGTTTATCATAACTGCATACAGATGATGTTGATCGGGCTTGTTCATCCCTTGAAGGATACCGAGTCTCTATTTGCATCTGACATTAAAGTAGGGAGCGAGCGCGGCAGCTTATTACAAAGCTGACGGGAGAAAAAGCCGATGCATAACGCACCTCTGTGAGCAGAACACATCAGAGCGGCGAGGCTACCGCCCGCTCTCTCTTTAACAGCATCTATTCCACTTCCCCAATCACCTCTCTGTCTGTCAGCTGCGATGAGAAGAGGGAGGGAGGGAGGGGGAGAGAAAGATGTAGAAGAAATCACACTACTGTTTGAATATGCAATCACTTTGGCAGCTACAGTGACTAAGCAACATCATCTGAGCAGGGGAGAGTGCTTTTTGTGTCTGTGAGTGGGAGAGATCGAGATCAGGTGTGAGAAAGGCGACCAAAAAAAGAGACAGCAAAGGAAAGAAGGAAGGAGGGAGAGAGTGCTGCTCTGAGGCGTTCCATCATCCACCAAACTCCTGCAGCTTCCCTCCTCCTCCTCCTCCACCTCCTCCTCCACCAGGAGAGAGAGAGAAACAGCAAGAGAGTCAGAGGACGAGAGAGCAACAGAGAGAGAGGGAGAGAGAGAGAGAGTCACGCTTACAAGCCAGTGGAGAAGAGACGTCAAGAGGAGGATCTACAGGGGGAGAAAAAAAAAATCCTTCTCTCTTCTGCTGCCTCTCTGCGTGCATCCTACGGGCAGCGAGGAGCGAAGAGGAGCGAGGAGGATCCGGCTGGCATATTTTCTACTCTGCTTCCCCGCTATTTCTGCGGCTGATCACAGTGGGTGGAGAGCAGGGAGAGCCGCCGAGAGCTCCATCGGTGACACCGCTCCGCAGCAGCACACCAAGAGAACTGTAGAGCAGCCGGGATGCTTAACAACTTGACCGACACAGAGGAGGGGGACGGAGGAGCCCAAAGCCAGGGTGAGTGATGGGATGTTGGGCAAAAATGCATAAACGGGAACATTCAAATGGCAATGCAAGACACATAGTGTATATCCTCCCACGCAAACAGAGAGGTAATGAATGTAGCGCATTAAATGCTTCGTAAAGCACACACAATTTAGGTTGATGGGAGTGAGCAGTCATTGGGAAAAGATGTGTGTGTGTGTGTGTGTGTGTGTGTGTGTGTGTGTGTGTGTACGGTACGGTGGTCGGCTTGCCTCCTCTGCTGCTGCTGCTCTTACTGCAAGGCTGTTGTGACAGGAATAGTAATGGGCTTGCTCCATACGATGAATGGATAGTGTAAGGGCATTACAGCCTTTTCCAGCACATGCACCAACTTGCATTAAAACACACACATCAACATAACACACGTAAACATGCAAACATGCATACAGTAATGATGTATGGTGCAGAAACGTCAAATAGTTGGTCCATTCTACAACGCAAACTTAAATGCTCCCATCACATATGGTTATATGTGGACAGGCGGTATGGGCATGTGCGAGCTCTCACACACACACACACACACACACACACACACACACACACACACACACACACACACACACACACACACACACACACAACCACTCACAATTACAGAGTGGTTGTGTGTGTGTGTGTGTGTGTGTGTGTGTGTGTGTGTGTGTGTGTGTGTGTGTGTGTGTGTGTGTGTGTGTGTGTGAGAGCTNCTCTTTGCTTGTTGGGAGGGTTACTTTGTAAATGTAATCTGTTACTGATTGCTGAATACATGGCTCTGAAAGTAATCCGAATACAGTTACGCGTCTTCAATCAGATTACTTTTAGATTACTTTATTTTTCCATCACAGATGGTATGTTTTGGTGAACAGGAGACACAAAAAAGCAAAAGGAAACTAAACGTGTTTTTACTGTTTTAATTAGGGATGCACCGAATATTCGGCTACCGAAAATTATCGGCCGAAAATGGTTAAAAAGGCCCTTTCGGCTTTCGGCCATGTCAGAGAACAGGGTTACGTTGATCATGCTCCGTATATTTGTCCGGGTGTTTTGATTTCAAGTGGTGGAGTAATCCCGAAGTGGTGAAAGTCTTTGCAGTTACACCCCCTCGAGAAATGTCAGCTGAACACGTTTTACAAATCGCAATCCGCGCCTCTTTCTCTGATATTCTGAAATATCTCCAAGCGGCAGACATGTTGGCTGTGAGCCAGCAGCGAGCATGGTCGCGCGCCGTGCTTGTCGCCGCGTTTTGATTACGTCATCACAACAACACGTTAGGTTACCAAACTTATAGGTGCATTTGTTGTTGTTGAAGGCCTGGCTGTACGTCTTTATTTACACTATTTTGTTGTAGGCCTACTGGCCTAGATGTTTATGCAGTTTTAAAGCACCTTGGCTTTGTTCTGAATGCACTTTGTTGTAGTTATCCTACAGAGAAAAGAAAATGCACTTGACTTGGAATTAATGTACTGTATGCATTCACAAGTGCTGAATAAATGTTTTATGGACCCATAATAGTGATTATTATTTAAGTTAAGTTTTGCCATAATCATGTCTTTTTCCATAATCAGGTAGCTGAACAACATTGGTAAAAAATGTATACATTATATATATATATATATTTCTATTAATCATTTTCGGCCTTTCGGCATTCGGCCAACTGTTTCCTATTTTCGGTATCGGTTTCGGCCAAGAATTTCCCATTCGGTGTATCCCTACTAATTATGTTTTTTAAGTTAGTTTGTGCACTAAAAAAAACTTTAAAAAATGTTGAACTGTGTCATATGCATCCCCAAAGAAATGTTTTTAAATGTTTCTTATGATGCACAATTTATTTTGTTTGTTGTTATCCTCAGTGATGTAAACTAAGTAGATTTACTGTACTATTAAGTACAATTTTGAGGTACTTTTATTTTAGTATCTCCATTTTCTGCTACTTTTTACTTCTACCCTAACACAATTCAGAGGTATATAGTGTGCTTTTACTCCACTAAATGTATTGAATACTTTAAGATTACAGATCTGGATGAATGATGTGAAATATAATCAAGTGTTAAATCAGACTTTAGTTGCACCCGGAGTAAATTCACAAGCTACCCTGCAGTATACAAAGTCATTCAAACTAGATGCACCTTTACCAGCTTTGAGAACACTTTAATGATCAATAATTGTAAAACATATCATATATTAATCTGAAATGGACCAATCTGCACAATGAATACTTTTACTTTTGGTACTTTAACTATATTTTGATTGAAAACTTTTCTACTTTCACTTGAGTGATATTTTGAATGCAGGACTTACATGAGAATTCCTACACTCTGGTACGTTTAGTTTATTCAAATACAGTACTTATTCCACCTCTGGTTAGTCTTAAACAAAACGTGCAAATAATCTCCTGCAGATCAAAACTTCATTAAAACTTTAAATAGGCCTACAGAAAGTGTGAGACTATATTCATGTTGAAGGTAAACACAGGTCACCTGCCAGACAGCAGCACCGACAGCTTGTCTATGGCAGTCTTCCCCTCCACGGCGAAGCACTGGTCCCTCTCTAGGGTGTGGATGTCTCCCTCACAGCAGGTCACTATCTTCCCGAAGTGAGTGAGCGACACCCCCAGCTTCTTAAACATGCAATTGTAGAGCTCCTGGAAGTCCTCACTGAGGGACACGCTCCTCAGGCGGTAGGACACATGCAGCACCTGTCCCAGACACACCCCGAACAGGGCGAAGCTCCACAGGAAGGAGTCCGTGGTGCAGGGGTCCCCCCAGGCCCACAGGGTGGAGCAGAAGAAGCCCAGGGTGAGGAAGGTGAAGAGGTAGAGGAGCCCGTAGAAGCCGCTGCCGCCCATGAAGCCGAGGAACAGGAGGATGTTGGCGAGGTGGAACACGGAGCCCTCCGCGGACTCCCGCCACGCCTCACACAGGGGCTGCCCCGTCGCAGCCTCCACCGTGAAGTTCAGGGCCTCCACGTCCAGAGGCTCCATGTCCATGTCAAGTGAAGAAAATTACCAGAGCATTGGAGCCATGGGAGTCACAGAACGGAGGAACACGCGCAACATGTCCCGAGTGTTCACCTGACTGTGTGAAAACGAAAGCACCGAGATAACACCGGAAGTAGCCTCAGTAGAAGGACACAACTGACCGATAATTTTTTTCTAAATTCGTGTTCCCATAAACAATTTGGCTGTTATATTTCATATTCTAGGTTTTGGGCAACAAAAATAATTGTATTAAACTAGAACCAAACAGTATGTTTATTGCATGTATCCAACTTTTTGTAAGTAAGTTGGTAAATTTGTTGGCTTTGGCTACCAGAATATATATTATGTTTCATTCTGGTTCCATGGCGTAAGGACACAGGTCACGCAAGAAATTAAAAATGTTCAGCGGGCTCTTTAAACCTCAGTCAAAAATATTACACTTTTATTTTGAAAGTCAAAACATCGTATTTCCGGTTTGTATGTTTCACTGCGTAGCTTGACCATGGCTGGCCTCAGTAATAAAATATGATGTGAATATGATAGCAGGGGTCCCCTTGGTCCTGCTGTCCTCCTGATTCTAAATGTGAACTGTGATGTGTTGTGGAAATGAAACCAAAAAACAATTACAAATATGATTAATTATGAATAATAAGTGTTAAAGCTGCTGCGCGAGTGAACATATTGCCTCTCATAAATCAGAAAAATGAAGGGTTATGAATGTGAGCCTGCTAAAGGTGACTATTACTGTTTACTGGTTGGGAGAAAGTGAGTGTGGGTGATATCTGGGGCAGCAGAGAATCCCAAGCGTATTTCACTTCAGACATAAGGGGTCTGGCCCCGTTTTCGGATGAGGGGTCATGACAAAGGAAAGCAGAGGAAGGGCATCAGCTGCCAGCTTTTGAGCTATTTTTATGAGGATGAGAGAATATAACAGAACTGTTGCATGTGTCTCTGTAAATGTTTAACAAGCGAATGGATTTATCTCCCTGCATAGTACATCATACTTTTTAGAGTATTTCCACTCACGGGCTGTTTGTGTCTGCATACCTGATTTTAAATTGAGAGAAATCAGATAGCCACCAGGTTTTGGGAGTAATGGATTACATGTAACTGGATCACGTAATCAGGATACATAAAAGTAACTTTTTCCTTACAGCGACATAAAAAAAGGTGTGATCAGATTACCCAAAAGTTAGCCTATAAAATAAAGCGCATTAGCTTTTGAGTATTTGCTCATTTGTTTCATTGTTGGTCTACTTCCTGAATTTGCTTAATGAAATACAGGTTTTTCTTTTTAAAAAAAACAATTTCAAAGGTTACATTGTTCTGTTGTCTCACATAATACACTTACAGTAAGATTTGATATTTATTTTGTCTTGTATTTTGCATTGCATTTGGTATTGATGTAATCCAAAAGCAACGGAAGTTAATCAGGTTACATTACTTTTATATTTTATATAAAGGAATACACTTTTAAATAACCCTCCCAACCCTGATAGCCACATATGACAAAGGACCAAGCAGCACTAATGTTGGTGCGCATATAAGGAATGATGTTTATATTATCACTGTTAGGAGCAGATGTGTCCAATCACACTCCACGTTCTCCCAAACACACTCCTGAGAGACAAACAGCAATAATTAATCCGAGCCATGGCTGCCAGTCCTCTCTTATTTTTAGCTCTCCCTGGATAGATCACTTTGGGTGTTGGGGGGGGGGCAGTTGCAGGGTTTCATGCTGCAGCCAGAAGGTCTCAGGTTTCATCTCACACATGACAGCTATCAGTGTGTGTGGGAGGGTGACTTTAAAAGTGTATACAGGAACAGTTTGCCTGTAAACATTTGAAATGTAACCTAATCAGAGTATTTAGATAAAAAAAGGTTATGTAACCTGATCACTTTCAGGTCATTTTGGATTACTTCAATATCAAATGCAATGCAAATTGATAGAGAAAACAAATATATATCAGATGTTTTTAAATTGTTAAAGTATATTATATAAGAAAACAGGACAATGTAACCTTAACAGCCTATACGCCAACAAGGAAACACATGAGCACAAAAAAGCAGAAATAAAATCTGAGCTGACAGGAAATGCTCAGTTTTAGTTTAATACACACAGTTAAGCTCACACACACTATTTTATGAACATATAGGTTCACCTACTGAATTAAAAACAGAACAAATGAACAGAGAAAGTGAAAACCATAAAGCAGATTCAGGCAGGCGTATAGATTCACACTTAAAGTATTAGCCTACAGAACAGTACAGCTTACAGAGAAGAGAGAACATCTGATCCTTTACAACAAACTCTATATGCTCTTTTTAGGTTTTTAACAACAATGTAATCCTGCTAGTAATCCCCATTTTTAGAAATCTAACAATAATCTGATTCTGTCTATTACTAATGTAACTGTAAACCGGGAATATAGTTACCTTTTTTTGTGACCTGATAATGTAATTGGTTACTCCCCTCGCCTGCATGTTGTTGAACCTTCCTAACTCTGAACTCTAACCAAACTGACTCCTTTCCAATACTCCATTACTGCCAGCACTTTAACCCTTAATCAACAGTTCATTCTCTTGTGTCAAAGGAGAAACATTGAAGGGGTCCTTTGGCAGAAATGGAATGTAATATTCATTATTATGTTTTCAAATGAGAATAATCAGTCGTTTCTTTTCTTTTATCTTAGAATGAGCCTATCTACATTTAGTGTGGAAGAAGGCCTATTCTCCTAATTTCTAGTGAGTTAAACCAGGTGTATTCAATTTCAATTCTAGATCCAAAGTCTCCTCCCAGCAATAGTTTGAACCTCCTGTGTAGCTAAAGTAGCCGACATGGGTTAACACATTTCAATGAGGAAAAAAACGTTGCAGTTTCAGATTTTCTTTTTAAATGCATACGCAGTGACCTTCCAAACCTGCCTGTTGTACCTTGTTATAATAACAGTAATATTATTAATAATTATAATAATACACTTTATTTATAAGCACATTTCATGCAAGATGCAGCCCATGTGCTTTACAGATAGAAAAGAACTCACAGTAACTGATAGGGAGCAACAGAGAAAGTGTGAAATAACTGGCGGCCGACGAGGACTTAAGGTGGGCTTCAGGCGTGGGAAGAAGAGATGAAAAGGTTAAATTAGAGAGTAGGGAGCAGGTGACAATATCCTGTCTTGAAAGAGAAGGCAAACGGCTCAAAAGAGGCTGCTTTTTAACTGAGGTTGGGGTAATTTCATTGATTCTTCTAAGCCATTCTTCATTTGACCAACCCCATCAAACATCCATGAAGAATAATAAAATCTGCACCTTGGAGAGAAACAGAAGCCCATCTGATTTTCATTTCTCGCAACCAAGATTCCCCCTGTTTCCTCTCCTCATACAGTGCAAATGGAGGAAGAAAATCTTCACAATTACTGGATCTCTGCACATCAGCGATGCAGATCAGTGCAAATGATGTGCGTTCAAGCCTTTGTAACAGGAAATGAAAGAAGAACACAGACGATTTGTAAAAACCCCCAACAAAAGAGAATTTGAAAAGCAGATTGGCTGCCTTTATCCTCCCAGCATAATGAGAGAAGAGAAGACAGAAGATTTCTATTTGACCTTTTTCCTGCATTATCCAAGAGGTTTCTATTATTTCAAGGAACACAGACTTTCTCTATAAAGTCCAGGGGGAAACCGGAGGGTACAGATGACAGTGTTACATGGACCTCTTCACATGTACTCTTAAACCATAAAGGTAACACAACACTACATGTACTGTGAGAGCTGCTGTACAGTATATCCACACATACAGCATAAAAAAAAAAGGTAACTGTATTCCCTTAAATACAAAAATCTGATTACTATTACATTTCTAAACATTGGGGATTAGGATGACATGTTAATACAAAAACTAGAAAGAGCATATAGTGGTCGTTGTAAAATCTCAAAAGGTGGACTGTACTTCAGTCAAAAAGCGAAGCTGCAATCACTTGTGCCTGCAATTTAGTTTTTGGAAACTTGACCCAGATTTGAAAGAAATGTCAGCCTGCGAAACCAAGCCATGATAAAAACAAATTGATGGAGTCTAAACAATTGAGGGATCCAAAGAAGTCGCAAAAAGTGCCTGGTAAAAGTATTTCCAGTCGTACTATCTAGGGAAACTCCCTCTGGAGGGAACACAGGGATTTTAGACTTTGCAGACCATTAACATGCACACAAAACTATAGAACACACTACACTACAGGAAAGGGAAAACCCCAAAAACCATAATAGGACCTCTCTAAAATGCTCTGGTTGCTCAGAAGCTTCATAGAAATGTAGTTTGCTGATTAAAGTCCTTCTACATCAATCTAATATCAATGTATTTCTTTATCTCAATTTGTCCAATACTTTGTTCTGGATCAAAAACATTCTCATACTAGTTTTTAGAAATGATTAACTAAATGAAGTCCTCTAACTTGTTGTTGATTTATGTGTCAGCTCGTCTTATAAAGTGTAAGCGCGCTCATGCTGTGTGGAGTGCTGAGTCATGGCAGCGGGGGTGCAGCGAAACCTCTCAGACCTGAGGACCTTTCAGGGAGATGTAGAGTGCTCCTTCACTGCCATAAGACGGCGTGTAACCACGACAACCCCAATGTTATCTTCATAACATCCCACACTCTGTCATCTTGTTGATTACTCTATTCTGCATCATGATACATAATGCGCCGGTGAAGATGGCCGCATTGTCGTTTGGCTCCTCTCCAACTTTGCCCTTTTTTGTATTTTGTGCGTGTATATTTACTTTTCGCCGTTTGCTTTTAACATGGTTCGCAACATGCAAGCCAACCGCACCAACGTTGCTATACAATATAGCAGAGAGGAACTTCTTCACATCCGAAACTTCGTTTATAAATAACCACCGACAGAGATTCGCCATGGCTACCTGTTGCTGTCCTACCTGAGAAACGCAGGAGGAAGACAAAGCGGGGGTCCCGTGCCGGGCTGCTGGTCAGCCCGAGGAAACGAGAAAACCGACCCCCTCTTCCGAGTATTCTTCTGGCTAATGTTCAATCCATTGAAAATAAGCTAGATGAACTCAGAAGTCGGATTGCTTTTTTCAACGGGACATTAAGAACTGTAACGTGTTCATTCTCACTGAGACTTGGCTCAAGCCTGCTATCCCGGACTCCGCCATTGTTCCTGACGGATTCACTATTTTTCGTCAGGACCGAACTGTTAACTCGGGGAAAAGTAAAGGTGGCGGTGTGTGTGTAATGATTAATAAATTAGGGTTATTTCTTCAGACTGTTCCGCTCATTTAGAGGTTATGATCACATGCCAGGCTTTTCACCTGCCGAGAGAATTTACATCTGTTGTGATAACAGCAGTGTATATTCCGCCGCTAGCCGACAAAACGGCACTCGATTAGCTGTTTGGGATTATTGACAAGACCGAGACTTCACGGCCAAAGGCGGCGTTTGTTGTGGCCAGGGATTTTTAACACCGCTAACATGAAGAAGGTCCTGCCGAATAACTACCAAAACATCAGCTACCCGACGCGCGGGGGAAACAAACTGGACCATGTTTATTCCCCTTTTCGACATGGATATAAGGCTCGCCCTCCCTTCGGCAAACCAGACCAAATCTCACTGCTGCTGCTGCCTGTTTACAAGCAGAAATGTAAAAAGGGACAGACCGGTAACAAAAACAGCACAGCGATGGAGTGAGGAGTCAGATTCAGCACTGCAGGATTCCTTTGCATCTACGGATTGGAGTGTGTTTGATGACAATAACATCAACACACACACGGAGACGGTCATCTGCTACATTGGGAAATGGATCGATGACGTGGTACCGAAGGTTTCTGTACGAACATTCCCAAATCAAAAGCCGAGGTGCGTGGCAAACTGAAAGCGTGCACAGAGCTGGAGATTTGGAGGAGTTCAGGAATCACTGTAAAAAAAAAAAAAATGTAAAAAGTCTGGCAGCTGTGAATCCAAAAACTTACCGTCAAATTACAGTGAAATACCCTAATTACAATAATTTGAAAAAC
>NW_011369947.1:11013892-11030304 GCF_000735185.1 Notothenia coriiceps
CGAAGGAAATAAAAGGAGGAAAGAACAGAAGGGAAATTGCTCTTCTTATTCCGTGTCTGGCTCAGGAGAATATTAAATAGAGGACAGTCACCAGCTATGGGAGTAAACAGGGAGATATTAAGGCAATACACGGTATTACCGAGGCACCGATAAGCATGGCTGCTATCATTTGGAGATCAGAGAAATCTCAGCAACCTGTAATGGGCTCTGACATAAGTCGCTCACGCAAAAAAGAGAGGGTACTTTCTGCCTTCCCACAACACTGGGATTTATTCTAATCTAATATTCCATTTTGATGCACCTCCGCATTTCATTGAGAGGCACATTTCCATTTATATGAGAGCCCAAAGAGAAATTCACTAAATGTCCACCGTGCATTTTGTCTTCTTACCAAAGTCATTTACATGGTGTTTGATCTTCTTTGTTAATATTAGATTCTTGCTTAACCACGTTGATAAAGTGAGTTGCACAGATTTGTCTGCTTTGTTCCCTAGATTGAAATGTCTTTTATTTGTCGATTGCATTACTGCAGTAGACACTGAAGCAAATTGTTTAACACGTTATACCAGGAGCCTTCCATATTGCAGGTATGCAGCCACATCTGTTTGCATTAGCTAAAGCTGTGCCGGTCACGTCAAGATAAACATTGCAGTTGACGTATTGATCGTTGTCCCACACATCCATTGGTCCAAAGAGCTGTCTTCATTGATATTCTATTTCCAGCTAACATATTCACTGTCCAAATACACCTTGAATCCACACATCTGCTGAGATGAGGAGGCGTCCCACTGCCAGAAGACCTCATGACACATCGAGTAGGCACCATAACAAAATAGGGTTGAGGCAAAATGAATGTGTTTTTATTAAATAAATGGTTATGTTTATAAGGCAGAAGTGTGATTAGGAAAAAAAGCACCTTATAGTTAAAATTCATTAAAAAATACCCACTGTGCTTAATTAAAAACATAAATGAATTATTTGGTTTGCAATCCCCTGCGATTTTTGCGATGATTTTATGAGCCTAAAAGTTTTGTTTTGTCTGATTCAAGTTCCATGTATTGCAGTTATTTGTGAAAGTTTGAGAAGGTAATTAGATTAGATTCAAAAGTAAGTTTACTTAACGTCATGAATAATATATGGCAACAAAAAAATTAAAAATACTTTGACAACTTATAAAGCCCTATTAGGCTTTATTTTGAAATGAGCATTACAGAGGCTGAATGGGTTCTGGGGAAGCCCTCAGTGACAATACATAAACAAAATAAAAATCAATACAACCAACAAATTAGCAATCATTGACTCATTATTTAACATTTAACTGATTTTAACTAATTGAATCCTGCATTATTATAATTTCACATTTCCGAACATGGAGGTGATCACTCGAAAAGCATGTATAAATCTTACATTACAACTGTTGTATAAACAGCCGAACAATAAATAAATAAATAAAATAGCCTAAAACTAGACAAATTCTGATTCATATCACAAGCTGGTTAGCAAGAACGTTTAAAATATAAAACCTGGCAAGACATTAACCACTTCATTTCATCATGTTTCCTGAGGGATGTATTGAAAAGTAGAAGAACCCGCCGTCTGGCTACACCTTAACCATCACCCTGAGCTTAAAATGTCAAAACTGTCTTTAAGACAATAAACCTCAGTATGACTTGTGGTTCTCTCCAACTGACTGAAATAACTGTCTCCTAAATATACATTCTCTATATTGAATTACTTCAATATCGTAAGCCACCTGTCTACATTAATACAAAAAATTAAAATCTGCATGATACTAAGACAAACGCATAATAACTTCTACATAATTCACAGGGGGAAGGATGATGAACTTCCTTGCAATGTTCAAAGTAAATCAATTCATCCACTTATTTGATCAAATGTGAAAACACACTGCCCTGCAAGTCTGTATGAACCCCATAAGACCTTTCTACTTATTATTTGAAACAATAACAATCTTAAAATCCAGGTCAGTAACAATTACCACCAGACTCAGGGACAGTTTTATCCCACAGGCAACAAGACAGCTAAACGCCTGAGTTCTGTAAAGTGACTCCATAAGCATTCATCTGTTGTCATTTAACAATTTATTTATCTAAATAGTTATCACTGTAATAAACCATATTTAATTTAATCTTACTGCACAATATTTAATTTTACATTCTGTTCTTGTATATATCATATTCTATTGTCTTGCACTATTTTTTGTATTTTTTGTATTTTTTTTAAATTATTTGTATTGTTTATGTCTTATACTGTATAACTATGTTGCATTTGTGGAGGAGCTCGGGACATAAGGTTTTCATTGACATTTCTACACTCAGTACACTGTATCTTATGGGCATATTACATTAAAACCTTTGAATCTTGAATCTTTGAATCTTGAATTACACATATATTATACAATGCAAATCTCTCTGTGTCCACCCCCCACATTAGAGTGATTTAGTCAGTTAGATTTCCCGCACTAACATAAATGGGAGAAGGAGGTAAGACGGAAAATGAAGTAAAATTGTTAAACAACTTTTTTGGCTAAAAGAATGCCTTTTTCGTGCGTACATTTATATAAATTATTAATGCATGACAACCGTTTAAGAGGGACATTTTCACTATTACTCAACTAAGAATCATGTGAACAATTATGGCGAGCTTCCAGTAAGGACTAAAGCCCTCAAAGAAATGTAGTTTCACGAATATGCTAAATTGTGATCTGTTTTTAATCTGATAAGAACTATTAGGGTTCTAATATAATAAATATTACTGTTGAATAAAACTTAAAACCTTTTATCCCATCTTTGTAATATATAAACAACAACCTCTAGTTTTTTTATTGAATTACTATTCCTAGGCAAAGGATAATGATAAAAATGAATTGATGGTGAGTTTCTTAATAAATCTATAACGATATTTTGAACCTGAGCAGGACAAAGTCATTCCCAGTGCCTTTCTTGCGCACACACACACACACACACACACACACACACACACACACACACACACACACACACACACAACCACTCACAATTACAGATACCAAGCCACCACTGCTGCTAATCCCATCGCCCCCAGCTGTCAAAATCAGCCCTCCAGCCAATCCCCATGGCTGAGCCCAGGCCGGTGTCTCTGCAGGCTTTCCATAGGAAACCTGCGGGTTGCTGGGTTGAGCAGAACTTGGTTGGGAGTGCTCTCCCCCTCTGAAAGCGCAAACTTTCTCAGGCCCCGACGGAAATGTAACCTTGTGACAGGAACAGCACTGACTGCACATTTAGAAACGTGTTAAGTCATGGAATTCCCAGGTATTTATTATTTGGTTTCCATTTTTCAAACCCAACGGCTCACTGGAGCTGTGGATAATTCTGCAGAAGCTGCACACCGGCATTTTTTTCTAGTTCCTCTCTGCTATATGTTGAGGATCGTTGAAGCTCTGCCCACTTGTCTATCTCTCAAGGCCCCGGCTTTCTCTCCTTCACTGCCCTCTTTTCTTCCATTTGGCTCTCTACATTCCCTCTTTGATGTTTCCCATTTTGAATTGAGGTACAAATCTCCTCGTTGTCATCAGGACTCCCAGGATGCACTGGAGAGACAGGTTGCGGATGAGAGAACAGTCACTATGCTGCTTCTCCTACCTGTGAGGGCTTAATGATAAAAATAGACCAGCACTGGGAACATGAATATTTAACTTAATGCGGGCATCTCTTTTTTTTCGTGGGGGGGGGATTACAATGGTGCGCTAAGAGCATGGACAGCGGTTGTAACAGGTTGGCGACAGGTTTTGAAGCATGACCCCGTTTTACGAGTGCGACGAATCGAAACCATCAAGGGCAGGTTACCGAGCGTGACATAGAGCCACATAGCGGCGCATGCAGGAGTGTTAGGCTAACAAGATTACTTGAGCGTTGCTGTCTTTGTGTGCGCTTCTACCTTTTAGCACTGTGGAATCTCCCATCTGATTATGTGTACGCATCCATGTGTGTGCAGAATGGAGTTTCCAAGTTGGCACGCATGTTCAGACTGAGTACACTTTAATTTGCGTGCGGTTGTAGCTCCACGTCAGATTTTCATTTGTCAGGCTGTCCCTTTTTATCTGTACCTGGGTAATGCATGGATATTACCTATGTATGTAATGTGCACACAGCTGGGGTGGGACCCTTAGAGAGGGGGATAAGTGCCCACCACCACCACCACCATCTCCATTCAACATATCTCTCTTTCCCCCCCGTGTCACTCTCTAATTCTATCCTTCTCTTTTCGTCACTCTGCAGTAGAGGCATCTCTCAGGATAGGACCTCATTCTCTCACACACACACACACACACACACACACACACACACACACACACACACACACACACACACACACACACACACACACACACACACACACACACACATCCCTTTCATCTGAATCACGGCCTTGCTAAGCTAGCTGTGCAACAACCTGAATAACTCTGTTTAGTCATCAGTACTATGCAGCAGCGGCTCCAGATAGGGAGGGCTTTCCGCCTCTTTACAGTAGGAATGTCAGAGGCTGTCGCTGTCCGCTGTCCCCCGGTGCTGAAAGCTGCTCTCTCCCCCCTCCCCTCTCCCCCCTCCTGACTCCAGTTGCATGTATGTACATCCAAAAGCTCAGGCTTGCCTCACGCTGTCCAAGGTGCTGATTTATAGCCTTCATTACCCGGCTGGGTCACAGCCCAGGAGAGGACAGCACACAGCATCAGCGCGCGCGTGCGTGCGTGCGTGCGTGTGTGTGTGTGTGTGTGTTTTTTTTATAGGCATGCAAAGATGAAAGGCATAATTGTCAGGGAAATTAAAAAAGGTTGTAAGGGAAGAAGTGAACGCCTGTTGGCTCAAGGCCTGATTTACATATTCATAAGTTACTCTCCCACCATATTTTTATTATGTGCAGATTTTCTCTTTGGAGTGTCAATGGTGCGAGGAAGTGGGATGCAATCAAAAGTTGATGGAAGGGTGAAGCTGTGGTGATACAGTGATGAGCTGTAAACAGTGTTTACTTCAGCAGTCAGAGCCCTCATTGTTTACGGTGTAGCATTAAGACGAGCTGCTCGGGGTTCTTGTTAGTAGCAAAAGGGATTTCATGCTACTTCTCCAAACGTTTGTTACCGTCTGCAGTTTTCATTTATGTATTCAGTCGCTCATTAATGTATCACTTCAGTTTAACGCTTCAGTTTAATGAGTGGTTTTTGTAACATGTGCATAATTAGATATTGCTCAGCAGGTCAGCTGAGTGCTGTTAGCCGATTCCCTCCACACATCTGCAGGATTATTTTAAAAGTATTATCACCTAAAACAGCATTTTTTATTTGAACATGCTTCTTCTGTATAACGCATCTTAATCAAGTACGCGCTGGAACATATTAATGATTAAAGACTACAAATAAAAACATTCAATAGAAAAAATATACAGGTCTAAAGGCTTGGAAACTCAGGTTGAATCAACATCTTTAATAACATTAAAAATATGTAAGATATCCTCTCTGGAAAATGCATTTCGTTGATATAAATAGGTAACTTTAATATTGAATATATTATAAACATTATGAACATATTCTATGCATTAGGAAAAAAAAGTAGTTCTAACTTATATAAAAACATAAATACCATAAATAGTCACTTCGGTGGCTGCTTTTTATACCAGCAAGCACTCCTTGAGCGGCTTGTTGCACAGGGAGTGAGTACTTTGTAAACCGTAGAGCCCAGCACAGTAAGTTATGTCAATGGGTTCAAGGTTCACGTCCTGTCATCTGCATCGCTCCTGAAGACAGACACAAATAAATAGATACATAAAAAAGCCAAAGCTTTCATTTTTGTGTCACTTTATCAATGAAAGCTTGTTGTCAGCATTGGTAACAAATACATGGCATTTCCTGTGGTTGCTTCACAGGACGCCCTGTCTTTCTCCAGTTATTCACTTTTAATGTGAAGCAGCAAATGGAGGACATGTCCATTCTGCTATAGAAATAACTTGAAATAGCTCCAAACAGCATTAAAACAATAAACAATATTAAGACAATTAATTATATTTCTGCCAAAAATACCAACCATAAAAAAGTCAAGGTTTGATTACAGAAGACATTTCATGTGTTCAATCTTTATTTACCCGTTGGAATCTTTACATTACTTGTTTATGTATTCATGACTGGATTTCATTCAGGTTTCATCCTCTTAAATGTAAGTCATTTAGGCATTTATTTGTTGTATATGATATTAAACTGAATGTCGTTGTGTTCTGGGCTGATTGTCAAAAAATCGTTTAACGACAACATTAATTTGAGTACATCTCATTGGGCTGTGGGAAATTACAACGACATTCTTTAATGTTTTTAGACATTTAATAGCCAATAACTCTTTCACAGATTTAATTTTTTTAAAAGCCAGCAGATTAATTAATAATGAAATATTCCCCCATCCCTTCATCCCTTCATCCTCTCATCCTCTCATCCACTCATCCTCTCATCCACTCATCCCCTCTCTGCAGCCAGAGCCTACTCTTGGTCTGGGCTGTGAATAGGGTTGTAATGATGTTTTAGTTATGGCTGACTGCGTAATACTGCAAAATACTCCCCGGGGCCCTCTCCTAGGGAGGCAGTTGTTGTGCATGCTCAACGTCATTATTCTCTGTCTACCCTCTCTGCGACTTATCTACTGTGAATGGAGAGGGAGAGGGCAGAAATGCACTGTAAATGAGAGAGATTGCTGGCTAATACAGAACGCAGCCACTTGTTACCCGGGGAAGGTAGCTCTCTGGCTGCACACAAAAACATGCATTTTCAGTAGCTTAGCGCTAAAGTGTATCCTCTCCACATGAGTAGACAAACACATAGGCATGCCATCCCCTGCAGCACGGCACTGTTTAGGTCAGGTTCAATACGTGATTACCGTGTCAACAAGGTTAATTGGGTACAGCCGAAGCTTTGAGAAAGAAAAACGTTATAAAGTGCAGAAATACTGTTTTAAAAAAATACAATTATTTACCACCAACATAATAAGTTATATAATATTAATAATGACAATAAAGAAAAAAATATATATCAGTATCAAATATATATATACATACACTATTTATAGTGTGCATCACAATACAAAATATGCAAAAATACTGTTGACCAATTAAGTAATACAAAATAAAGTTGTGCTTTTATTAGCTGCTTGTAGCTATTCTAACTCATTTTTGCTCTATTAATAACCAAATACCATGCTTAAACAAGTCCCTTGCTTTTGAGTCAGAGGTATTATTCATAGATGTACCAACCACCATCTTGCACATGTCTTCTGGAGTCCAAATATAGATTGTAATTACATCTCACCTAATTGAATTTAGTTAAAGTTAGGAATGAATAAAACATAGATATAATAGCTGGTGTAACAATGGGGCAGATGAATTGGTGCTTGCTAATTAGAGTATGGTTACCATCAGTGGTGGGTGTCCATATATAATGGTTGGGTATTCATGCATTGGTTTGTCAATTCAAAAGCAGAAGAAGGTATAATCAGCAGTGAAGGGCTGTGCTTCCCAAAAGCTTGCTGTTGACACACACTGTTCTGATGAAAAGCTCACACACAAGCATGTGCAATCAGGAGGACCATGCACACACACACACATTCAATTGATTCAATACAAATGTTACTTTACTTGTGAGAAAAAAGTGTCTAAAAATACTTGTATTAAGCATTTCACTGCCATTGACTTCAGAGTTGTCTATGTATTTCGTGTTTAATTTGATCACACTGTCAGCTTCGTGCTTAATTATTAATTAACACGTTTTGTTCTGTCTTACCTTTAAAAGAGCAGCTACTTTTCTCTTCTATATATACACACAGTTTACCCATTGTTTTCCAAAATGGCATCACTATGACACCCTTCACACATTCAGGTGTGTAGACATTTTATTTTTTACAATTTGCATGTATATCTTTATGAAAGTACTTAATTTAAATGTGGTTATATTGCATGTTAGATTAAAAGATAAAATGCACTCAATTGAATTACAATATTACAGCACTACAAATCCCTTGACAGCAACAAAACCAGTGGGAGGAACATACTGTTGCAAAAGGGTTTCTGAGGTAAAAGACTTCTAATGGATGGTCCCACAGAGAAATAGATGGCTGGTTTCATGGAGAGGAAGCAGAGGTCAGTGGAAGTGAAGGAAAGAGATGAATCATGCCAGAAGAGCTCAACCAAGCCGAACACAGGAACCTTCGTCATCTCTTCCTCAACTTTACTGACAATCTAATGGAAATGTTCGCTTCTGTGGTCTCTTGTTTTACAAAGTCAAAATATTACAAAAGGGAGTAAGAGCATAAGCATGCTGACACAAATCAATGCAATAGAAGGTAGAAATACATTATAGATTTAATGAAAAACATTTGTACTCTTTTTTTTTTTCTTTTTTTTTTCGTTAAGATCCCCAGTCATATTTTGCAACTATTTGACTACTTATGTTAGAAAATAATACAATACTGCTAGCTTTTTTATAGGGAATACCAAAACACTTTAGCCAATAATAATGCCATCCAAACCGTTATTGACAATGGAGGTATCACTCTGCCAAATGACTCTGTATGGTGCTATATTCCAACCAGCCCACTTCTTAGTGGTCCAATCAAATGTGAGGATATTATTTAAATTCCTGTTTGTAAATGTACAGCGCTCAAATATTCGATTTTACCAAAGGAGTACATCACATTGCAAAAGCTAATGATGTTCTTACTTCAAATGTACTGGAACATACCTAAAACCAACTGTACCTAATATAAGTAACATGTTTCAATTTGCTTTATTGATCATCAAAAGGCAGAACAAAACCAGTAGATTATAGATTAAAGTAGATGACACAGTAAACCACAGCTTTTTTGGAATACATTTTATACATTTAAGCTTAATAAACTCATTATTTGATACCTTATTTGCAGAAGCAATTTACCTTTAATGGTCCTTGAGATTGTGAGCATTTCCTGAAAATGTCCTATCAAAATGAAATGATTTGGTACAGCTCCATCACGGTGTGTGTGAATCTGCACACGGCAGCTAGAGTAAATCAAGACGCCCACACCGGTGACGCAGCCTCGCTCTACTTCAGCTCGTAATTGAAGAGACAGAAGTCCTTGATGAGTCTCTCCATTTCCTCCCAATCTAGCATCGCTGTGAACGGCCGGTACCAGGAGATGGAACCATAATGAAAAGCAACGTATTGATTTACTCTCACTCGTATATCTATTTGGTGTGATTTAGCCGGTGTGTGGTTGAGGCTGGCCTCAGAACTATGATATCCACTCAGCTCTGTAACACAACAATGTGTGTGTGTGTGTGTGTGTGTGTGTGTGTGTGTGTGTGTGTGTGTGTGTGTGTGTGTGTGTGTCTGTTGTACAGCATGGCAATGTGGGATTGCTGTGTCTTTAATCTAGAAAGAGGCTTAATTGGTGGGTATGAGTGGGCAGAGGGACTGCAAGGCGACTGAGGCCAGCTGTGGAAGTTTCTGTAGAAAATAGAAACTCGCCTGGTCGCCTTGGATGAAAATCAAACGCACAGTCTTGTAATTGGGCAGGGGAGGGGTGGGGATGGGCACGAAGTGGGATCAATCCTTCACAGTCTGCTTCATCGTAAGGACTCTAATTCTGGCCAGCAGTTCACCATTGGACCGGCTATACACAAACACACAAATCATGTTTGGGATGGACGGGAATTCCTAATTAGGCAGATGGGCTCTGCACCAACATCATGCTTTTGCTTTCACTTCACAGACTGAAGTTCAGAGCATGCAAGTAATACAGCTTAGACTTAGATGATGAAAAAGTAGTGATTAATAACTGACACATTACAGTGTAGATGTGCACAAGATACAGTAATGAGGCAGCTCTTAAGAAGAGTGAGAACACATCGAACGTCAAGGACAAATATAAGTACTCTCAGATGAGTATCTCCTCCTTCCTCATAGATAGTGAAAAACGTATTTCTACCGTTTGTTGATTTTGGCATGTCCAACTTATATTAGTGTTTAAAGTGGAGAGAGTTTAGACTTGTAATGCTGACAAGCTACCAAGTAAGGATGGGCGGTACACTGATTGGGCTGCCTCTTAAAATGATCTTTATAAATTCATACATATTTTAGTGAACTATCAATTGATAATTACAGGGGGTGAAAATCCCAATTCCTCTTAGAAATGTTTCTGTTGTTTGACCAATCGTCCAAAACTACAAACTATTTGACAAACAATAGAATCAACATTATATTGTGGTGGGTATACCTTTATCATCACGTTTAAAGGTATTTACTTAGGTTTTCCTATGGTTATTTAATACTATGAGGATTTATCATTGATTCTAGATAAAGTGCTATATCATAATAGTTATTGATATTGGGATATTATATTGAATATATGGTGATATGATTGTGTGTTATGTATGCATGTTCCTTTCATAAACACTATGTAGGTTGTAGCATTCTGCCCGTTAACCAAAATAATCAAATGGTGTTCTGATGATGTTTCCGCAGATGATCTTTATAAATGATCTTTATAAATTCATTCATAAACTGATTTATTTTGGATACAATGCCCTTTATGAATTGCCCTAACCTGCTGTCCAGATATCACCGTCCCGTAAAGACCAACACTGATTGTAATTCTCCTCATTTGCGTTATTGACCACATTAAAGCCTAATGGTCCATGGTCCTTTTGGCTTTAACAATGAAATGGCCAGAACCGGTGATGAAGTTTTAGCTTCTGCTGTCTCTTCAGTTTTCCTCTTAGTTCCTGGCCATTAAGATACCCGGAGTGTCATTAGAGGATATTAAGGTTTTTTAGTGGAGATGGTTTGGGAGGGGGAAGTATGTGGGCGGAAGCATAATGAAATGTCTTTTTCCAAGGCAATGAACAGTGGGGAGCATTTTTTTGTGTCATTTGTTATCATCCACAGGCTGAATTGATGCGTCCCCCCCAAGAGAAACCATTAACTTCTTTATTCCAAGCAAGACATTTATTGAAATTATTTTTCAAAAATATGGTTAATCCCAGTTTTATTTTACATCTTGGTAAAATAAACGGTTTTATTAGTTAATAATGTTCCCATTCATTGTGCTCCCCCTTTAAACATTACTCGAAGTGATAGATAAATGTACATTTCTGGATTAGGGCCATTATGAACAGGACACAAAGGGCAACACTATAATTTGAAAATGTTCAATGGAGGGGCTATCAGCCGAGCTGTTTGGGTAAATTGTCATTCATTGTAGAAAGAGGACACTTTCCCCCCCTTTTGCGGGAATAAACTGTAGACAGCTAATTCTATAAAACGTTCACACAAAAACAACAAGCAGATTACATATCATCAACTCAATGGTTCAATTTGTTTAACAGTGCCTATACGGCTGTTTGACGTCTTTACAGCTGTAATCTTTCATGTCATAGTGCCATTTCATGACGGTGTCTTTTGGTCGGGATCAAAGAGACATGACAGAGAAGATAGAAGAGCCGTACAGAGGCACACTGACTGTGATTGATAATGCTGTTATTGGCTAATAGCCTCTGTGAATATTGCCTGCATTAGTGACGGACACACACTGCTTTATGTAACACACAATTATTTTAGAACAGAAAATATGATTTCAGCTCATTTAATAATTGACCATACTCATAACTTCTTACATTCATATTTCAGGTGCATCGCGTCACACGCACATAACCAAGGCATCCACTCTATAGCATCTGATTCAATTATTGCCTTCAGCCGAACACTTAAACACAGCTAAGTGGACATATAGATGTAAAATATAATCTCACAATCAAATATTTATGTCTCTAGGTATGAGTTTCATTCACTGTTCCCCTGGGCATAGTGTCGCCTTTGGCCGATCACTTAACTCCCCCTGCCTCCCTCCCTGTCTATCCGTCTCTCTCCTGCTCTTTGACGACAGCTTAGTTGACATGTCTGCAAAACTCTCCGACAGCCGAGTGTCTGGGGCTGATATGCCTGTATGAATAGTATTTCCCATTTCGCCGCGGCCCAGAGAGCCTATCAGCATCCTCAGCAAATGGAAATAAACCATCTGTCAGCCGGGCCCCTCCACAGGCGGCAGAGAGCCGTGCCACTTGCCCTGTGTCCCATCTCGGCCCTCAATAGGAACCCATTTAGCTATTGTCACACTGGAAATGGAGCAACTTAACTGGAGAGCTGTGGGATTGGTGTGGTGTGTGCCGCAGCGTAAGTACAGAGGATTTCTCCAGGCGCTCTCAGCGTTTCATGTTTTATGTTCAGCAAGCAGGATAAGAGGATATCTGCCTCTATGGATTCCCAATTTACAGACGTTATATACATTTTTAGGTACTTGACAAGATGAAATTGCACTATTTATACCTCTGATTTGATAAAAAATGGGTTCCCTTCTTTGGAGATAAGGTTATATTAACAATTGGTTAAATGACTCCATGTGTAATGTAAGGGGGTTCACTTGACCTGACTCTACAGTCCATTCTATCTTCTGTTACTGCTCAGGTGCCCTCTGCAGCATCCTGGGAAAAAACTATTAAAACATATTCCACTCTACTTCCCAAACATCATTCAGCAGAAAAACAAAGTTAGCAACTAGCTGGTGAACACCGTACAACACACAGATATATCCATCAAAAAAATAATTTAATAAAAAATGTTCACCAGATGGACAGAAGCACGACTCCAAATTAATTTGAATGTTGCCGCATTCATAGCTGGTATTTGCTGGACGTGTAAATTGGCAGCTGTTTCCTAACACGTTCATCATAACAGCTTTACAAGGTGATAAAATGTTGTGTTTGCAGCTTGCCAACAAGTCGCCACAGAAAATCAATTATGAGTGCCTTAATGAAATGTTGTGTGACACATCATCCCACGGCCCCAAAAGGTCCCAAAAGAGTTTTTGTAGTGAACCTCAAAGTTTGATAAAGTCAATTTAAAGCATGTTTCATGTTAGGATCATCTTGACGTCACATAAATAAACACCATAAGTACAAGATGGTTGTTGTTGTTGTTGTTGGATCATTCTTCTCACTAAAGGAAGGCATGTTATGGAATTAAGTTGTCTATATCTGTCCATCTATCTACGTCAATGAACACATAAGTTTGAGAAACATTAGCATTCCATGATATTGTTTTCTATTATTCATCTTATTTAAACTCTCTAAGACGACAGCTTTGTATTGCTTTTTCTTTTTCTTGACTGATTTGAATATCTTTTATCATGTTCATTCTGCACCATTCAATTGATGGTAGTGACACATTACACCATTGTGACTCTCATAATGAATGCATTTATTTCTGAATTCTATGATTAAATAATGCAGCTTTAGACTTCTGCTAAGGGACATGAAAGCCCCAAGCTTCTTAAAATAGAAGCCTTTATGTTTTCCTTTTTTGCCTTCTCATTTATGATCCATCAGTGCCATATATTCCATGAATGCTTAAAACGGCCATCACCACTAGAGCTTAAAAATGGTACATCTTTCTAAGGGTATCACATATATCAGCCCATTTTCTACATGTCGGTCTCTAAGAAAGAGATTTCTACATGCATGCTCTCCTCTGTGGGAGCGAGAGCTTCTTTTGACCTCCATCCAGTAATCCCTGGACCTCGACTTACACACTGCTGATCCGTCCTCATTTGCTATGTATCTTCTTCTTCCTTTCCCGCCCTGTCATCTTGGTCCAGGATGTCTAGATTATTCAACCCAACACGTCCTAATCCTCTCATCCTCAGTATCCGCAGCTGCCTACCAGACTGGTCATCAGACCGCTACTTTTTTAGCTAAGCACAGCCAAGGACGTTGGCTCGGCAGCTCTTTATCACAGCTGGGCTGTGCCTCAAGTCCTCTCTGCTACCCAGTCAACTAAGAGTAATCGTACATTTAGATCCTAAGTGTTGCTAATGATGGAGCTGTTTTAAAAAAATCATGTTCACCCTTGTGTTCCCCTTAAAGGTCCCCTATTATACAGTTTTTCATCAATATATTATAGGTCTCCGAAGTGTTTGGCTGAAATACTAAACAGATCAAGCATTGTAGCATTTGAAATGCCGCTCTAAATTACCCTTCTTCGGTAAAGCCACGCTCGCATTGCAGATGAGACAGATGGACTTTGAATTGGAATAATTGAATCGGAGTGAAAATGATATATTTTGGGCTTTTTTGCTTCTGCCATAATTGCGGTCTTGTGTGTGTGCGGACTGTCACTCCTGTTGACACGGACAACGTCAGCTAACTAGTGCCCAGTGCCCACCAGCCACGCCCCGACACATGGGGTCATGCCAATCACAAAGCTTTGATGCGTTCAAGTGCATTATTCTGGCACAGGAAGATTATGTTATAGAACATTAACGATAAAACAGAATATTGTTGTTCTATTTCTAGACACATCTCGCGATCGACTGGGAATCTCCCCGCGATCGACCAATCGATCGTGATCGACTGGTTGGGCACCCCTGCTTTAGATGAAAATAAGGAGCCACGCCCCTCTGAGAGATATTTGGTTAAAAATAACACAATGGTGCTCTAGGAGGAGATTCAGGGGATAAGGTGTGGGGGGGGTTACCTTGGTTGGTTATTGGCTAGTGGTTACACAAGCCAACAAAACATTATGACATCACAAAGTGGCCAAAATCTGATCAGCTCATTTTCAGACAGGTTTTTATATTAAGGGATCAGGACAAAAAGAGAGGGGGGCTTTTTTCCTGAAACTTTCAGAATCTCTTAACGCAGAGGGGACACACATTTGTTCATGAAAAACATGAAAAAGTGGATTTTACATAATAGGTGACCTTTAAAGTCAAACTACGAAGCCACTCTTCCCCTTTACCACCATTTGTCTCACTCTTCCTCTCAGCGTCTCATCCCCTTGTCCCAGCCACGGTTCAGACTCCTCTTAGACGTGATTGCTGCAGCTCGTCACACATTCACTTCATTTCCTTATCATTGATGGTGCAGAGGGAGGGATCGGAGGAGCCTTTGATATTTAGTAAGCACAATGTGCAGAGAGAAAGAAGCTCATGAGATGGTTGAGGGGGGGGGNNNNGGGGCGGTCTTCACTGCTCCAGCACATCAAAGGATTCCTCAGCAGATGTCTCTAAACAAGATGGCTGCCAGGTCAGCTTAGTCAATTAGCTCAGTAATAAGAACAGGTTGGTGTTTGTACAGTAGCCATGCGTTGATCCTTGCACTGATTTAAGGTTTTTTTTATGCAAATGACTTTTTTTTTGGTTGATTTTTGAACTAGCTCTGAGCTTTTTGAATCAGAGGGATTTTTAATTGAATGAATTGAAGTATCTTTTGATAACAAAGAGAGAAACATTTTTGCTGTGAGAGGCCAATGAATTAGTGACTACCGCCTGCTCTTCCTGTAGATAGAGAGATCAAAGAAAAGGGTTAAAAGAAAAAGTATGCCTTTTGTGTGTTTGTGCCTCTGTGGCAGCTGTCATGCTCTGTTTCAGAGGAGGAAGCAACAGGGAATAATCATCTGTGCTTGGTATGTTCTGTACCTGCGGGCCTCACAGGCCTAATGGTACTTGGGTGGCCAAACAACGTCTGACTGAATGAGGCCATTAGATTCATATTTGGGATTTTACTGCAGGAGGCTATAGATGAACACTTTCATTAAATCTGTGAACATATACTTGTTGTTTCAGAAGCCCACAGCCTCATTCATCGCTGCAGCCACACTGCTCATAGCAGCTCCTCTTTTATCTGATAAACATGGACACAGATGGAATCAAACTAAACGTTACGCAAACATCTCTGCAGCCTCCAGGGTTACTACATCTGAATGCTTGACTTCTGGTATGCCCCAAAATCTTCCAAGGCTCATTTACTGAAGAAAGCCTCTCTAGCCACGGGTAATTATGTTTTTGCCCAGAGAACAAACCATTATTATAATAACTTTCAGTGTGAGCATTATCCATCGTATTACAAATAACATATTGCATATTGCCGCAGTGAAAATATTTTCCGAGCTTCCCTGCTGCTGTAGCAACCAGCAGTCTTCCTGGCTCCATTATTCAACAATGCAGGCACTTGCCTCTAGAAATGATATAGGCAGCAACACTGTCTCATGCATACAAATGGGAAGGTTAGCATGTGACCCGTCCTAGAATGGATCGCAGTGTCTGGCTTTGGCAAGAAGAAAACACATCGAAGCGGGATTAAAGTGCTCCCCCAACCCCCCCTCCTCGTGGGTAAATGTGAAATGACAGTCAGATGGACAGTATAGTTGACATGTTATCTGTTCACCGAGAGCATAAGGAAGCTGCTCAGATGGTCAAGCAGTCGCTCTGCTCATATTTCTGGGACAAGAGAGAGAGGGAGAGAGAAAGGGACTGCATGCAAGCCTTTATCCTCTTCTGCATGGCTAGTTGCTA
>NW_011369947.1:11030370-11035137 GCF_000735185.1 Notothenia coriiceps
ACGGCTTGTCCGGCTTTTACTAATTGATGCTTTATGATATATATGTATTAGCATATGTAAAAAATGGTTACAAGAAAGGTTCATGGACTAATAGCCTGTTCGTGACTGTACCTAATTACCGTTTTGAATTGATATGTTATCATTAGTGATAATACCCAGGTATTTTGTAATAACGTCGTGAGAAGACTTACGTAGTCGCATGTAATTATTTAATTAGGTTCAGTCACGTAAAAGAGTACATTCGTATGCTGAGTGTTGTTGTCGTCACGTAAGTCTTGTTTCGGTTCCGACGATATGTTGTAGATCCGCTGGTCATCCGGACGTTGTTTATCGACGTTTTATTTCTTCCTGACATCGTCGGTCTGAAGTTGTTGTTGTTGTACTGGATATTTTCACGTACGTATGGTTGACACGTTCGAGCCTATTGTGAGGTGTACTTACATTGTAAATGTTTACTTATGTTGAGTAAAGTTGCTTAGACATTTATTCCGACAAGACCAGGAGTATTCGGTTTCATCATTTGTAACATATATTCGTGATGTTTTTCACTTTTGGACCTAGTTTTTAGGTGTTGTAATTGTTTGAATTAATGTTAAGTTCTTAGACGTTTTATTCGCACCGAGACTAGAGTACTCGTGTAGCAGTTTGTGTTGTAACATTAGCTAAATCTACTCACCAAGGGTTAAAAGTCTGCTCGGTTGTCCGTTGTCGCTATTCATAAGTTCCGTGTGGATGGGATATCGGTAATATTGTGCTACTTAGTGAGTATTAGTACATTTATAGGACATTTTACACGATGAATTAATTGATACCGTTTATTTACACTTGTTCTGTTGATATAACTGAGTACACTTTATTAATATAATTGGCTTTTAAAATATTTTAATTAAATATTTATATCTTATATTGATAATATATATATTATTATCTATATAATTTTCTAATATATAAATAATTGAAATATCGTTATATCCGAAGTAGTTTCGTCGTGTGTGAGTAAATTTTGTGTGTCTGTCCAGTGTTTTTAATTTTTTACTCCGTTGCTTTGAGTCGTCTTTGGTCCGTTCTCTGACAGTACGTTCCTTTGTACCAGGGACGATGTTTAATGACTTATATTGTAAAGTTGTATGGTGTTTGTTGTATATTTTTATAAATGTTCTCTATCGGGTCCGGTCTAAAAATATGTTTTAGGTGTGTAGGGTGGGTCAAAGTCTTGCTCAGGTTGTTGTTAGTTATGTGATGGCATCCCGTATAGTGTTTTTCGTTGGTAGGGAAAAGTTGTTTATTTGTACCTTGGTACAATCGAATCGATTGAAAGAGAGGCTGTCTGTCTGCGTGAGCCCGGACCTCCTAACAAGTGTAGGGGCCAGGTTTACTTCGCGTATTCTGTCTATTGACAGTAACCATACAGCACGACTGGTCAAAAAAAGGAGAAGAGAAGCACCACCACACCGTCAGAGATGTGACCACCAACGACCAAGACGAGCGCCGAGGCGTGTTTCTTTGCACGAGTAAAAGTGGCGAACGAACAAAGGAGATCAAAATTTATAACAGGAAGTCGGAAAGCTACACAGTGTTCAGACAATATTTAGGGTCTGGACGCGTTAGGACCGCAAATTGTCGCCTTTATGCCCCAAAGACACTCCTAATAAAAAATTATTAGCAAAAAATCATATCTCAAACGGAGACAAAATAATACTTTACACACGTATGTTTGCATGACTACTATGCATTTATTCTTTTTATTATAACAAACCATCCAGACATATACTATTATTATTTCAGTTACAAACAGTGTTTTTACGGGTCGCCGTGTGTGGACCTGAATCTGAGTGCCGTGTGGTCACACGGCGCCGTAGGTGGCAAACCCTTGTGACTAAATCGCGTAATGGCTTTCATTGTTATATATACTTGTTGACACGAAGCGACAGTAAAGGGGGGGTATTACTATTGGACTCTTACCACTTAATATTGAGTGTTTACTTTACAAGTCCTTTCACCCATACATCTCATCTGTACATCTGTATCTACTTCGAAACTATTCAGTCGGAACAATGAATACTTCCTTTGTCACCCCTCCAATGAAAAATTACTTGTCATCGAAAGAGACCGAAATAGTCGGTATTAAGCAAGGAGAAGAGGTAGTTCGTGTACTCTGCCGTCGCGACTTGGAGAGAGGCGGACAGTCGACGAGAAGGCGGACTAAACTAGAATGAGGCGTTATAAACAGGCCCACAAAACTAAAGTTCACCACCTCATTAGGTAGGGCGGCTTCACCCTTTCAGAAACGTCAATGTGCGGTACAGCTCTTTAGCAGTCCGACTTGGCTGCAAAATGTTAGACTTTAGGGCGCGGACTGAAAGAGACTATAAAAATTTTATAGGGGGGGGGGGGAGGTCGCCGTCTGACAACCGACACTCGGTCGGCGCTCGTAGCCAGGCGGGCGTGGCACGAACAGCGGCGCAAACTAATTGCAGTAGTGTTGTTGTGCAATTCGAAATGGTTGCATGGGACAAGGGGACTGTAAGCCACTATAAGAAAGGCCACGATTTTTTGCGAAAGCCGGGGTTTTTCGGCTTTCTCGGAAAAATTGGTAAAAGCCGGCTGATTAAAGCCGCCGGCTTATAAGCCACGTAGGATCTAACCTTGTAAAGTATAAACTTCAATTGTGTGTGTAAATAGTAGATGTCTATCATGAAATAAGGAAAGAAAAAAGTGTACAGGTTAATGTCTTAACATTATATATGCAACAAATACCTTGGTCGTCGGTACCCTGTTGTGTAACGGACGAGACTGATTTCTTTTATTCTGTTTATAAGACTACACACACAAAAACACGAGTCGACGTGTCCCTGAGGTTTGGTCTCGTCGCCCTTCTCAACGACTGACTCCATGACCTCGAAAGTACCAAACCTCCCTTGTATTGTGTCACACTATGTTCGGTGTGTATTCCCTATATTTCTGCTCGTGTGTACTTGTACGGTGTTTGTCTTGTATGTCACCAGTTAGTAATTCTTGAAGGTCATTCGAGTCAGGTCATTCCTAATCCGAAACCTCAACTTGGTCTCCCATAGGACGGAGGCCTCACGTCTGACCATCACACCCGGTCAAGAGGGTGGACTCGGAGGGGTCGATCGCCCCTAGCGAAGAAGTGTTGGAAACCAATTACAATGGGATTAACCAAGGAATACTTCCAAAATTTTTTCTTTACAAAATTAGACTATAAATTCTTGAAAAATACTACAAAGTAAAAAAGTTATTACAAGGATATATCCATAATTCCAATTGTTCTGTATTCAAAATTGACTTGTAAGTCCCTCTCTACAAACTCCTACAATAAATGCCGACTCTACTGTCTTGTAAAATATTTTTGTGGGCGGAGTCCGGATTTATTGTATAGGAGTTTTGTAGGAGACTACACGTCAATTTTGCAATAAGAATCAATTGGAATTGGGAATCTCCTTGTAATAAACTTTTTTTATTTGGTAGTATCTTTTCAAGAATCTTATAGTCTATTTTGTAAAGAAATTTTTGAATATTTTTGGCCAACTGTTTCCTATTTTCGGTATCGGTTTCGGCCAAGAATTTCCCATTCGGTGCATCCCTAGTTCCAATACATACAAAATAACAGTATGCATAGATTCAAGTATAGGACTATTTTAACGGTCAAACATTCATTTGACAGGATATGTGATATATTTAAACAAATTAAAACTGTCACCTTCAAAGGCCAATAGGCCTTGCAATAAATTATAAGCATTTTCCATCATTACAGATGCAATGGAAAATTACTTTTAATATTTGAAATAACAGATAACTCTAAATCTTGAAACTTAGGTAAATGAGACTTTTAAATCTGCAGGAATCTGAGCCAAGTCAATACATTCAAAGAGTAGCGAATGCTGCATGGATTCAGATTTGATCAACCACTGGATGTGGAAATAAGACATCTGAACTGTGTCAAAGGTACTTTTTGTACACACTTCTTCTTACTTCACACACACACACACACACACACACACACACACACACACACACACACACACACACACACACACACACACACACACACACACACACACACACACCTTTCCCAGAGGCCTAGTGCATGAACCTGGAGGATGATAGAGGATATTTTCTTTGATAATATATTCTGTACATTGAGACACATTTAACAAAACTAAACTGAGTTTGGTATTTATTTATTTTTTTCGGACTCAGTCAGTCCACAACAGGTGGAGGAATATCAGGACATGAAAAATTCAAAGAGAGAGGAACCCAGGTGAATCAGGTAATTTGTGTCTGAGCTGTACACCATTTGCCAGGGTCTTACAACAAAATGTAGGAAAAAAGATGGTCATTTCTCCTTGAAACAAAGATAGCCAGTGTTAAGCTGAATACTAATCGGAGCCCGAGGCGTTGAAAATAATTTTGAAAAGGGCAGAGTAACTCTGTCCAAAAGAACAACTCGTCTAGTGTGTGTGTGTGTGTGTGTGTGTGTGTGTGTGTGTGTGTGTGTGTGTGTGTGTGTGTGTGTGTTACCTGGCGTCCGTCATGCTGGCGATGTCGGCCCCGAGGCAGTGGGGGCGGGGCAGCGTGCACAGGAAGTGAAGATTAACGGGACTGAACGCTCGCACCGTCCCGTCAGAACAACCACAGAAGATCAGCTCGTCTGTGACCGAGAGGGAGGTGGCCTGAGACGCCTGGGGATGGATGGATGGACACACACACACACACACACACACACACACACACACACACACACAC
>NW_011369947.1:11035205-11043630 GCF_000735185.1 Notothenia coriiceps
GTGTGTGTGTATGTGTGTGTGTGTGTGTGTGTGTGTGTGTGTGTGTGTGTGTGTGTGTGTATAAAGATAGAGAGAAATAGAGGGGGACAAACAGAGGTGATAGTATTATGTGATGGTCTGGTGGGACTCCTACTCTCCCCACACAGTAACTAGAGGAAAGTTTGTCTCATCTCTTACTTAGACTTCCAGTTCTCTTTAATTACTATGATGAATGGTATATGTCAGGAAGTGTGTGTGGCTGTGTTTCCTCATGTGTATGTGTGTATGACTGCTGTGTGGTGGCCCCGCCCAGTAGCAGCAGTTGATGATAGCATGCAGACGCGCGGGAAGGTATTTTGAGTGGGGGTGCTGAGGTGCTGGACTCCAGTGAACACTATTACGGGCACTATAGAGCGCGCACAAAAGCGCGAGCACCAGGGGCGCTACAGTGGGGAGTGATGCAGTAGAACATTCCACTGTAGCGCCCCTGGTGCTCGCGCTTTTGTGCGCGCTCTATAGTGCCCGTAATAGTGTTCACTGGAGTCCAGCACCTCAGCACCCCCACTCAAAATACCTTNAGCCTCCTTTAGCTTAGCGGTGGTGACGTGAAGTCATGTGACCGTGCTGTAGTTCCTTTATAGCCCAACATTAGCCGCCTTTAGCTTAGCGGTGGTGGCCTGAAGTCAAGTGACCGTGCTGTAGTTCCTTTATAGCCCAACATTAGCCGCCTTTAGCTTAGCGGTGGTGGCGTGAAGTCATGTGACCGTGCTGTAGTTCCTTTATAGCCCAACATTATCCACCTTTAGCTTACCTGTGGTGACGTGAAGTCATGTGACCGTGCTGTAGTTCCTTTATAGCCCAACGTTAGCCGCCTTTAGCGAGGAGGCTGATGTGATGAAAGGAGGTGGATGGAGGAGGTGGAGGAGGCGGATGGGGAGGAATCATAAGTGACTGCAGGAGAGAGAAGAACCATTTTCAAATTGTGCGGAAATTGAAGCTGCTTTCCTATCCTAGAATTAAAACATATCTTATCGTGGTGACACTTAGCTCTTCTGTCCGTTCCTTCCTAAGCGAAATTGACAATTTGGCCGCAACCTAAGTATGGGTTTTGTATCCTTACACTTAGATAATTAAGTTATAATGTTGTTCACCTGGCATAATAATAATCCTCAGTCCCTGATTCAAACAAACAGTAGAGTGTCGGGTCTGCATTTGAAAGCAATGCTCTTACATTCATCGTGAAAAAACACCAATACATATTCCTTAACAATGTCTGACGATACTTTTACTCAGTTTCTTCATTTTACACGGATACAAAAGTACAATGCAAGGAAGCAGCATTTACTGCAAGATACCCCGCACCAGTGAGCCTTTCAATAACATCTGGCTTTTACAGCTTTTCAACACTTTCTATTTATCCTCATATTCCTATTTCATTTTCTCTTCTGTTCCCGCTTTCTCAAACACCCTCACCTCCTCAGACAAATGTCACATCTCCCGTTTCTTTATCTCCCCAGAGACAAAGTCCTCTCAATGTCGTACAGATGTGAGAGCACGAATTGCCCGAACTTATATCCTTACCGCTCGCTATCTATGTCATTTTAATTCCCAGTTTTTCTGAGCTCATTCCTAGAAATGTGCGACCTTGTCACCGGGGCAGTAACTTTGTGGCAGTATAAAAGCTTATCTGCGACTTTTCTAAAAGCTGCGTTTACCGTGAAAGGACAGGACGGATCCCATTGGGATTTTGACCTCATCATGTTAAAAAAAACTCACTATTAGAGATTCAAAGATTCAAGATTCAACGGGTTTATGGTCATATGCCAAAGCTACAGTTAGAAATGGCAATTAAATGATTCGGCCCTGAGCTCCTCAACATGCAACATAAATAATAAAATACAAATGCAGAAAGTCTATATACATGTCAATAGAATATGGGATATGTAGAAAAACTGAATATTCAATTACATAATGTAAATTAAGACAAAATTAAATACGGTATATGTTTGAACGCATTGACCCATTAAAATACATATTTACCGTAGATTTGTTTTTTTATATACTGTGGGCTGCCATTATGTACGGCGCCGGGGAGCAGTGTAGGGAACGTGCCTTGCTCAGGGACACCTCGGTAGTCTTCCGGGACTTGAACTGGTGACCTTCCAGTTGCCAAGCCAAGTCCTATGACTTCGCCACCACCGCCCTATGATAGTGGCACATTCAGCAACACGTGTATCACTTGCTCTGTGTTAATATCTTTGACTTTCCAGATCATTAATTAAGACTCTGTAATGAGGTTTTTAATCCCAAACATGTATTAGGGTAATTGTCCTTGTTGGAACAACATTTGTGTTCAGTGGAGTGACTCCCTCCGCTTCGTTTCTACACCAAACCCTCTGACCTGAACACAACGAGCACAGAACTATTTCCAATCATCTCTTAAACAATTTGTCAAATGTCAGATGATGATTGTGTTGTTATGTTAAATGTTGATCATTAGGAAGCAATAGCAATTAGACCCGTGGCCTGTTGGGTCAACTGGCCCATAGTGCCATCATTTCTCTGCAAAGTAATGAGATATTCGTTGCTCCTGATTACCATTTGAGACATTTAAGGCGAATAAATACCCACTTTTCTTATAAATGTGGTTGAATTAGTCTCCAGCATATTAAATGCACTTTAAGTATATATTCAGCATTTTCATTAGTTTATTATTGTATACAAATATGTGAGAAACACTTTGTTTTATGGATAACAACATTTCCTGTGACTGTGATTTCATAAAGAGGTTTCAATTAAGGATTATCATTTGTGTTAATGATAATTAAAATGGAGTTCTCATTACACTTAATTCCAGTTAAATCCCATTAATTAAAATGTGTGTATTGCAAAAGCTAATCATGCAAAAAAGTGCTTTATTAGGAGGGATTTAAGTCAAAAATATTAATGACAAAAGTATCATTAATTCGTATTTGCTTGGGTTTAAAACAGTTTTGGAAATGAATTAGGAAATCAACAATGTCTTATTAACTCAGAAGAACATGTCACATGTAAGACACTAATTATACAAATTAAACCAGAAATTGCATAACATGGCCCCTTTAAATACTAAAACTCCAACATTACCTCATAGGGGTTTTCAATTATCTTTTAATCTGCAATTCATTCAGATGAATCTCAACACAATTAGTTTGGGAGTTTCTAAATTGTTACTGAGGAATGGGGGACTTATAAAATATTAATTATTTTCACTTCTTGGCATCCAGCTGAACCCCCGACACACTTCCTCCACTCTTTCTGAGTGTGTCAGCTTTATCTCCCCCCTTTCTGAGCTTATGGATTTCTTTCTTTCAGTAACACCACCTTTTTATTTCTTCTTTGTTTCAACTACTTGCTTCTTCAAAAAGTGGGTAAGTGCAAAAACTTGGAGAAGAAGAGAGGCAGGCTTTGTGTCTTGTGCTCGAGTTTGCCTCAGTGTTGACATCCTTGTTCCCTCTTCCAAATTTCCCTCCAGACGGCCCCCTTCTCGCCCCCATCTGTCTTTGGCTAACCTCCTTCGTGCCGTCCTTCCCTCCTAACGCATCTTGTCCAAGTGTCAGACCTCATCCCTTCTCCCCAGACTACAGTTCTCCGTCCAACTCATATCCTGAGACAAAGTGGCGCAGGCCTCAGATGGACTGGAGCTTGAGTAGTGCCAGAGATTAAAAAAAAACTTCACAAACAGGGCAGACAAATGTTGCCAAGGACCTCTGGCTCACTGCAGACTCCACAGAGGGAAAGTGAGTGTGGATGAAAGAGGACAGATCTTCTGAGTCAAGCTATCACACTGTGTCAGGGTCCCAGAGGGCAAGAGATAATCATAGCTCCAATAATGTGGTGCAGGAAGTCCTGACACTCTGAAATGAGTCAGAGTTGTACCACTTCCTGGTCACTTGTCTCAAAGTCCATAGGTTTTTTAATCTGTTTTGGATAGATGCCTGAAATAAGGTTTGTGGTTAACAAAAGCTGAAGAGATTTCAAAGTTGTATTCCCCACTGGACGACTAAACGCCATCACCGCGGGGTGAAGTCATGTGACGTGCTTAGTTCCTTTATAGCCCAACATTAGCCGCCTTTAGCTTAGCGGTGATGACGTGAAGTCATGTGACCGTGCTCTAGTTCCTTTATAGCCCAACGTTAGCCGCCTTTAGCTTAGCGGTGGTGACGTGAAGTCATGTGACCGTGCTTAGTTCCTTTATACCAACATTAGCCCCTTTAGCTTAGCTGTGGTGCGTGAATCATGTGACCGTGTGTAGTTCCTTTATAGCCCAACTTAGCCGCCTTTAGCTTAGCTGCGTGGTGACGTGAAGTCATGTGACCGTGCTGTAGTTCCTTTATAGCCCAACATTAGCCACCTTTAGCTTAGCGGTGGTGACGTGAAATCATGTGACCGTGATGTAGTTCCTTTATAGCCTAACATTAGCTTTTTATTTCTTGAAATTGGATTTACACTTTCATTATCGTGCTGAACAAGACATATGTATCATAGAAATGTATTTGCTAAATATTTTTATTTTATTTAATATTCTGAAATCCAATGGAAAAGTCCCATTGTCTTTTGTCGAGGGAGCCCTTGTGATGCTTACTTTAGGGTCTGCTTATTAAAACACGTCGTCACTGCACCATATGCAGACAGAATTAAAGTGAAACGCAAGACAAGGCAGGGAGAGACTTATTTGTTTTCTTGATAAACACGGAGTACTTTACCCTTTATTTTATAGAAGTCTGAACACAGCTGGCTTGAAAAAACGACATACCCATAACTGTATTGAATAAAGGGCTCAAAAATCTAGAATTGAAAGCAAGGCAAAGAGAGTGTACTGTACATGTAAATGGGAAGGAAGTAAAAGGGCAGCAGCTCATTAATTAATGGATTTCTCATTTAAAACAATAGTTTATTATCAAAAAATAGTGGAAAAAGGCCTTAATAAAAATTAACCCTAGTTGTGCCGGAATAAAAGCAGCATACAAAAGGAAAGGGAGAGTTTGTACACCAAGACTTTTTCAAGCTCCCAAATATGTTTTTATTGACAACCTGTACAAGGTGTTCTCCAGACAAACAATAAATCCTTGAGGTTATAACGTTAGCTCAATAAAGTTTATTGTGGGGGAGTGAGGAAGAAAGCAACATGTGGACAGTTTAAAGATTTATCACCACAATTTGGTTCATGAAGAGTTACCGTTGGTTTAAAGTTTCTCGGAGCCAAAATATAAAAAAGGCTATAAAAAAAAAAACCTCTGTAAAGTGTAATTTCCAGGAGATCTCTGAGGTTACACAAGACTCACTGATGTGCGATTAGTTCTCAAAATGCTGACAAGGCATCAGACGGAGTTTGTTCCCGAACTGGTTTGATGGGATGTGTTCGAGATCAAAGATTTGTGTAGGTTTCCTCCGAATCTGTCAGAGAGCAACAAAGGCTTTTAGTTGTCATCCTTACATACGGTGTCAGATCTTTTCATTGCAGAAGAAACAGAGTTTAAGCTGCTTTTGTTGTCGGGACATCCTTTGTTGCTCCGTCTGGGAGGTTTCTGATTGGCACTCATTCTGAGGAACTTTCTCCGGATAATGCAGTATTCAGGAGCTAAATGTATTCTCTTTGATTCGTGTTCAGGCTCTCCTTTTCCTTACCTCAATATCCGTCTTTACTGCTTTCATCATCTATACAACCCTAATGCAATCATTGTCTTGGTCACAAATTGAAAAAGCATATTCAAACTCTCTTAATCAAAGACCCGGGAGTCTAGTTTTACAACATCGGCATACTCTCACCTAGAGAACAGGACAAGCCTCATATCACACCGCACATACACGCAGGAAGAGATTTACAGATTTAAATCCAAACACAAATTTAATTCACACTATCTTTATGAGATCTGATTTCATGCTTGGCAGGTTTGTGTGCAACGCAGACACTGCAGTAATCATGCAAGTCCAATTTCCCCCGGAGAACAACCCTGTGTTTCACATTGTGTTGCATGTTTCAATCCATAAGACATAAAGGAAGCATAAAATGTGCAATTGCTTTATTTTTGTATTATGGGCCAACTGTTGAGTCAAGGGCAATGCGACTCACCTTGGGTACCGAGCAAGGAGTACATCGTGTGTTCACTGCGACCACATCACACTGATGCTCACAATGGGATTTTATATTGGGTTGAGTTCATGGATAACTGATGTTTACTCTGCATGCACATGAATGTATCGTCCTTCGGCAAAAGAATAGCTCACCCATGAACTTTAGAGTATTTCAGCATCATAAAAGGTCAAAGAAAATATATTAATGAGGAGAGGGCTCACATACATGACGTGGGTGTAGACGAGCAATAAAAGCTCAACATGTTAAATCTAGCCAACAGCTACCTACCCTAAAATCAAATATCTCCAATGGCCAGCAGGGGGCGACGTGATTTAATACCATTTTGAGTCAGTTTTTGGTCTTAATCAGTAGTTTTGAGATGTCCGTAATGCAGCCTGATGTCAAATGTGTTTATTATGGTTGAACCTAGGGTAAATAGACAATAAAATTAGGTGTGCTTTAGGGCGTGGCCACCTTTTGATTGACAGGTCACTACCACAGTGTTGGCTTTTCTAGATGTTATCCTTTTTTTGTTTTACTTTAACCCTTGACAGTGTGTTTCCAATTAATTCATATCGTACTGTTACATTTGTTGTAGCCCAACAATGTCTTTCAGTTGATTATGCTGTACTTCGCAAGCCAACAGGTCAAAGATGTATAAGATGTACAGTAGACAAGTTGATCTGAAGAAACACTTGCCATACCTTTAAACTACATTCAAATACCTTTTATTTTAAAACAGCGTACCAAGTATGACGGTAGCATTGATAAGGAGCTATCCTGTAGGTCACATTTAACCTTTTTGAATTTCACATCCTAATTTCATGGTGGCTTATTTCTCTAAGTGCATGTTTGTGTGTGTGCAAGGGTGTGTGTGTTGTTTCTCTGCTCTACATTTTTGCATTTCTGCATGGATGCGTCTCCATCTCGACGTTCCCACACAGGGATGTGAGGTGGAAGCAGCGTCTCAGGAGACATCTTGCGTTCACACCATCTGAAAGACGAGAAGGAAAATATCTGGCTTAATGCTCAGAAGTACTTGACGTCTCTGGCATTAGCTCTGCTTTCTGCTCTCCTTTTTCCACTGACTTATTGTGGCAAGGCAAATCCTAACCACCAGGATACGGATAAAAGACCCTTAAGTCTGCATGCTTGACATCCTCACGATATTGGAGCCACAGGCGGTCTTAGATGTGAGAGATTTTGTTCATGACTAACCATCACCAGGAGCAGATAAAAGCCTTTGAATCCTGTGTAGAGATTTTTTTACTTTGAAACTTTCTAATAAAATAATATTGCTTGCTTTTTATGAAGCTGCTTGGAACTTTTGGTTTAATTAGCACGTGTCCAAGGTGAAGGAAATGGCATCATTAATTTCAAAACTACCCATGAAATCAACAGAAAAAGACTCTCTTTGACAACATGTCTCTTTGAAACCACGTGAAAAGAATCCATCTTAAAGATTAATAGTGCTCTCCAACTCTTCTCTCACTCGACGTTGTGTATTTGTTTGTGCTTGCTTGCAGGATTCTGTACTGGATTATACTTTTTAACATAATCCAGGAGCTGCAGTTAGCCTTTAGTAAATCAGATGGTCATAACAAACAGATTGCAAGTGCCCGTTTAAACAAACTGCAGACCACCATTCATTCACTATTAGTCAATATAGGAAAATCTACGTTTGCTGATTACTTGTATTGGTTATTTTCCCCTCAGTTCATGTCACAAACAAATTACTTGTATATATTTGATTTCAAAACAGAAACGTAATGTTTAAAATAAGGAGAAATGTGGTGGTAATTGACAATCTAATAGTATGGTAAATCTCAAACTGTACATTGACAAGGCACCAAAGATTCGGATCATAAGTATTCAAACTAAATAGCTGTAAAATTGTGACAAAAATTACCTTATTTGGCAACATTTTGACTCAAACATTAGGACGCTGCTGCTCCCACATGAGGCGCGTTCACACCGGAGTACTTTTACCCGTACTTTTCCCGTTTAGTTCCGATAGTGCCTGGAATTTTGTGTTCACACCAAAAAGAGAACTTAGTTCAGAGAACTTTAAAGTCCTTATCTTACATTAAAAACAGTTTTTGGCAGTTGATTTCTGGGGGGTGTATGCAACAGATAGTCAATGTATGTTTCTTTATTTCATACTGAATAATATGTAAAAAAAGGAAAAATATTAGGTCCAATAAAAAAAACTTTGCTTCTGGAAGCAGGCCATTTCGTGACGTCACGTGTGGTTCCCGGCTGCCGCTGTCTGGATCCCTGCTGCCGTCCGGATCGACAGCCAATGCGCGCAGCCAGCGAGAGTTCACAACG
>NW_011369947.1:11043668-11045896 GCF_000735185.1 Notothenia coriiceps
CACTCCCCACACGCAAACACACAGTACACCCGTGACTGTTACAATGAAGGCTCGATAATCAGCTCACGGCATATAGGCAGGGGTAAAGTGCTATTTGTTACGAGTGGGGAGTGGACCTCACCTTCTCTAGGGGGGTCCGGGGGGATGCATTGCTCCCCCAGGAAGATGTTTTTTAATATTGAAGTTAAAAGCATCAATCTGGTGCACTTTGAGAGTAACATTAAGAGATATGGATACATCTCTCAACATCCATATGAAACACAACTGTAATCAGATGTTCTTTTTCTTTATGGATATTTTACAAATCACTCCCCTTTCAAACTGTATTCTTGTTTTACTGCCATATAGTATTTCATAACTGTTTTTCCTTTATTCTCTTATTTTTTTTATAACTATAATGATCATATGAAGGTGTGCCGCGGAAATATTCTTTTGAATAATTTGTGACCAAACCGTTTGAGACCCACTCGATAACTTAGACTAAAGTTAACTATCTAAACCTTTTCTATGCAACTCTCTGATTGGTCTGGTGTTTTGCTTCTGTTGCATTCACTGAACACGGGAAATTACAGTCCTGCCGTCCTCTCTAGTGTCATGATAAGGTTCACGTAAAGCACGGTTAATGTAGGCCTATTATATTATTGAGGTACAATTGTCCTGGGCTACAGCAAAAAAAATCGGGGCAGGCCAGGCGACGCCACTGGTGAGCACACACACTACAAACATGTAAAATATTATTTTACCAACAATGTGGAATTTATTGGCTACATATTACACAGATTATGCACAGCGGGAGCTGGGGGTGCTGCAGCGCCCTCAGCACCCCCCTTCCCGCGCCCATGATAGCATGCTTTCATTTTTAAACCAGTCTATAATTAAAACCAAACCACACCCGTTTACAGTAGGACAGGACAGCGTCCACTGCAATGTGGCCTCTTTGGCCCTTTCTCTCTCTACTCTTTACTTTTGTCCTCTCTTTATTTTGTTCAATGTGTCTCTGCACCGTTCTGTGTGTCAGCCACACCCAAAGCTCCCAACAGTCTGCAGTGTGAACAACACACACACACTTCTGAGCTCCAACAGTGACAATTAAAGATGTATTCTCTTAAACACAATCCTTTGTCTGTAGAAAATGTCTTACTAAAATGCAGTGGCGAACCGTGTCTATCACAACTGGACCTTCTGTAGACACACACACCCCCCGCCACGGCATTATAATGTCCGTCTTTTCACTGAATTGTCGTCTTCAAAAGGGTATTCACAACAATTCCGCAACAACTTCATCTTCACCTGTTGCACTTGTCATTTCAACATTAAAAACAATAAAACGGCATGAATTGCTTCGACAATCAAATTCATCTAGAATCTAGATCCTCTGCCTCGAGTCAGTTAACTAGCGGACCTTGTAGAGTACCCTAACCGAGGGAAACTCTGAAAGAATACGCCCATTGGCTACAAATCAATATATGATTGGTTGATCAAACTATCAGGCCAAATGTACGCTCTCATTCAGTGCAAGGGGAAAATTACAAAGTTGTCAGATTGTTGTTATTGTTTGTTTTTCTGTATTTTTTGTAATTTGTGTTGTGATTGTACTTTGTAATTTACTAAATGTGCGTGAATAAAAACATTTGATCAAAAAAAAAAAGTGTTACGACTGGAGCACACAAAAACTGATAGGACCCAAATGCACGACTCCAGACAAAAGACGATTCAAAAAAGGTTTTTACTGCGGTGATAAACAGGTAATCCATTCACAAGGTTCAAAAACGATCTGGCACTGAGCACAGGGAACACACAGAATATATACACAAACAAGGGACTCTACAGGTGCAAACAATAAGGGTGGGGCAGGTAATCAGGTCAGTGAGCATATTGACAAGGTAGGAGTCGAACTACCTGAAAAGAGAAAGGAAATGACAAAGTAAAACAGGAAATAGCAGACAACAAAAAGGGTTAGCAGAAGCGGACTGTCCGCTTCTGCTAACCCTTTTTGTTGTCTGCTATTTCCTGTTTTACTTTGTCATTTCCTTTCTCTTTTCAGGTAGTTCGACTCCTACCTTGTCAATATNGTGTGCCTTGGCAGTCTCAGAGAAATGTCAGCTGAACACGTTATACAAATCGCAATCCGCGCCTCTTTCTCTGATATTTTTAAATATCTCCAAGCGGCAGACATGTGGGCTGTGAGCCAGCCGCGAGCATGGTCGCGCGCCGTGCTTGTCGCCGCG
>NW_011369947.1:11045966-11052444 GCF_000735185.1 Notothenia coriiceps
CGGACACACACACACGGACACACACATGGACACACACACACGGACACACACACACACACACACACACACACACACACACACACACACACACACACACACACACACACACACACACACACAGGTGAGTCAGAATCAAATTTCAGAAACATCACTTCTTCTTGCTGAGTTATGACGACACCATGAAGATGATTTTTGACCCTGCGATGACGTGAAGTCCACCTGGAGTCGTCTTCAGTAAAAAAAATAAAAAATGATGGCCTCTATCTAGCCTACAGATCTGTGCAGATAAAACCCAGGTGTGTGCACGTGATAGAGTGAACAGTGAGGAAAAGCATCCTCATGAGGCAAAGTGTCTGTAATTGTAATTGGGATATGTTTTTGACAAAAGAGGACATTATTCCTTTTGGAACATTATTCAAATGATCATTGAAAAATATATAAAAATTAGGATCTGTACGAGACAATTCAATTAAATGTTTAGGACATGTTAGGGTTACATATTCTTTCAATATAATTAACACCACCTTTTTGTAATGTTGAATTATTGGACTACGCTAGGTGGAGTACGTTATGCCCGTCAGATACTGGACGTTTGCCGCTTTTTTAAATGGCGGGTTCACTAACGGTTTGGAAATGATATCAGTCATCATGAAGACACCTCTGCAGACTCAGTGCCCTCAGCAGGAACTTGTTCTTTGTGTTTCTCTGATTTAAAGACTGAAAATGTAAATGAGAGAATGTGAGTGGGAGAAGATCCAGACAAAGGCGGCTGTGTTACTGAGCTCCTCCAGAAAGAGAGAGACAGTGTGTATTAACCGCTCTGCAGATGCAAAGCAATCTATGACAGCAGTGTGTGAATGTGTGTGTGAAAGCATGAATGAGGCCATGTGTTGTAAAGCAATTAGTAGACTAGAAGATCACGTTGAAAATGCATCTTCAGTACTTTGAAGTATCAGGAGCAAAGTGTGAGTACTGCTGCAGTGAGTGGATGCTGGATGTTGGTGGAGGAGGCGGTGGATGCTGCGTTCAGGGACCGCTGTGAATCTGAGCGTGGAGGTGGAGTGTGGGTATGAATGACAGCCGCGTGCTTTGAAACCGACCAATGGGGTGAGAGAAGGAAAGAAAGTGGGCGGGTCCGAGTCAGTCAGTTCAGCTAATGATTTACTGATTATCAGCTTATTGAATTATTCAAATTTAAATGTGTTTTAAGGGACAGCAAAACAGTGGCTTTTCAGGTTGAAATACAGCCGTAATCACATGATCAGCCTATTATTAAACTATATATATACTCTATATATTAATGTTAGTAAAGGAATCACAGGCTGAACTGACTGAGTCCCGGTGAGATGGAGACTTACGGGCGCAGAGTCGACGCTCTGCACAGGAAGCGAGGGGGAAGAGGAGGAACTTCACATTAGAGCTTTTCACATTAAGACATACACAGTGAAATACTTAATAAAGTTAACATCAGAAAACAGCAGCTGTTCCACCTGTAGCCACACACTACAGTGAGGTCACATTGCCCTGAGGTACGCCTCTGGCCAGGTGAGATTTATTCATAGGAAAAAGTTAGCTAACATTTGCTGGCTAATTCCTAAAATCGGTAGCTAAAGAAAGCTAACTAGCCGGTTTGATCGATAGCAAACGTTAGCTAGCTTAAAACGTGGAGTAAATAGCCAACTTTTCCTAGACAGCTAGATAGCTTTTTAAAAAGATAGCTTACTATAGCTATAGTTTATTAACTAGAAAGCTAATGTTTGCTGGCCGGCTTGTTAAATAGATAACTTAGTTCGCTAGCTAAATAGCCCCAGATACGTTCATTGAATTTGGAGGAACTAACACATTTAAACTGAGTTTGAACCGGAAGTAGGAAAAGGGGCGGGGCTACATACGGTAACTAGAGTTGGAAACGTCTCTTTTAACCAAATGCTGTGACTCACCCTCAGCTCGACCCACTTGTCGAGGAGTCTCCGGTCGTTGAACTCGCACAGCAGGCCGGAGGAAGTGATGCAGAAAGTGGACGAGGCCTGTTTACCCCGACCACACGCCACATCGCTGAAGAAGTTATTCCTGAGTTCTCCCAGCAGCCCTGAACGCCCCAGCAGAGGCACGGTGGCGTTCACCTTGGAGGTCTTAGCGTGGTCCAGGTACCAGAACTTCACGTGTCGATTACCGGCCGTAACAAAGTAGGAGCTGTCGTCGGAGAAGGACACGGCCGTCACTTTACTGGAAACCTTATTGGCTGCAACAACGACGTTTTTCTGATGGGAAGACACACAAAACAACAACAACAACATCAGTCAGCTGGATTACAAAGCAGTTTCACTACAATACCTGTATACTTTCACAGAGAACATTTTGGCGAAATAAGAAGATACAATCGACTACAATTTAACTATTGTGGGCCCTCTCAAATGTATGTTTACTGGCGGTGGTCTCTCGAAATAATCGTTAATAAACACCTGGACCACTAAACAAAGTCTACACAACAAGAAACACAACGTAACAACTGTATATGTGATAATCATGTCTTTGTAGATCGCTGTTATTTATAATTCATTTTAAAATGTGTATTTGTTTATCATTTGAGAATATAAGTTTGCATTTTCCCTTTGTTTATTTATAATTTTTCAGACTATTTTATATTACATTTATTTTATAATTGTTTTTTTCCTTTTTGGTGTGAGTCATGAGGATGGGGGGGTTGGTATACAGATACCCCCAAACAACCACAATAACACATTGGAAAATTACCTAAATAAGGGATTTTATTTAAGGCTAAACCTGAAAGAAGTATACACTTAATACTACTCACAAGATAAATACTCAAAACAACAGCGTGTACCTGAACGCATCACCCTGCTGGTTTTCAATGCTCTTCAGCAGCCACCTATCCTCAGTTTTAACGAGTTTTTCAAAGATGTTTTTTTTGCAGATTTGTACTGTGTGTAGTTCAGTTTCATCTGATTAACACCTCCTACATTATTCACTCAAACGTTGACTTGTCTACCTTCCAGTTCCAGACGTTGACCATCATGTCGTGCTGGTAGCCCACGCTGACGATGTATTTTCCGTTTGGCGAAAACGCGACGCACGAGATTCCGTATTTGTGTTCCTGAAGCTCGGCGACCTGCAGACGCTCCGAAGCGTCCCAGACTCGGACCGCCGGCATGTGGCCGCTCTGAGGAAGAGGAGGAGGAAGAAGGTCAAAAATATATATACAACTATGTGAGCATTGTCCTTGTACTGTAACAGTCTGTCTTCTTGTTCAGTCTGTATTGGAAAATACTTAATAACATCTTAAAAATACAATATAAAATCTTCATCCACTGGTAGTCAGTAACAGCCACAAGTGAGTCAATAATACAAATGTTTTATAAACACTTAACGTGATACTGATTTAACTACTAGCACGTCTGGTATTTAAATTCCAAATTACATTGATTTGTTTGATCTACAGTTTAATTAATTTGTGATTTGTGATTATTTGTCTTTTATGGGTATGTTATTTATTTGTACGTTTCAGCACCCAGTGTTGGTTTAATAGGATAATGATTCAGTGATTTAGTAACAACAGCAGGTTGACTCCTCATCATGCTGAGAGACCTTCTGTTCCTCTAAACCTCCTCACTAATCCTCCAGACCTCCTCTGTTTGCACGAGGACTCGTTTCTGTTGTTTCTCTGCAAGGTTTGGGCCTTTTTTGTTTTGAATCTAGTCATTTTATTTTATATTAAGTCATTTTTCCTTCCTATACATGCTTGCTCCTATGCTGATTGGCCAAGATGCATCTTAAAAAACAAGTAGTAACAGGGTCTTCAACACACAGACTACAGACCCTCCCTAACCCCCCTAAACTGAGTAAACTCTGGTCCTGGGTTAGGCTCTTGAAGACCTGCTGATCATCAGAAAGACTCACCTCTCCTGTGACCACATATTTCCCATCTGGAGAAAACGCTAACGTGGTGATCGCCTTCCTGAAGAACAGGAAGGGAGAAAAGGGTCACATGTTTAAAATCACGTAATCAGACATGGTCAGATGTAAAGGAAAACCATGGTTGTATTTGTATTGTATAGCAGTGACGAGTTTGTCTGTGCCAAATAGACCCATTACACTAAATGGACTGTATCTTATAAATCTCTTCATCAGGTCTTCTCGACCCCTCAAAGCACTTTACATTCGACGAGTCATTCACCCATTCACACCTCATTCATGCAGAGCAGCACCACTTGCTCTAGGGAAGCGAACACTCACACACACACTCTCAAAAACTCAAACAAGGACACATCGACATGTTAACTGCACGGGCTGGGATCGAACCAACAACCTGCTGGTTGAAAGTCGACCTTGATTATAAGGTGTGTCTTTCAGTGGCGAGCCGTGACTTTTATGCCTAGGCCCTCTGACCCCACCCCTTCCCTCGAAAAAAAAAAAAAAAGAGTTATTACCTCACAGTGTATACTTCAGCTGAAAAACACCGGCCCGGGGTGCAAAACCAAATATTATTATTATTATTATTAATTATATATACAGTCTATGTGCAAAACGCATCAATGACAGCGACCCTCTACCACACAAAGCAACACCTGTAAATAACCCACTTTGTGTTCTTTGAAATTGAAAAGGATATTGCATTGTGTTTGTTACTTTCGTTGCTGTTTTATGTCTTAAGTGTAATTTGGCATGCTTTTATTTTGAAGGCGAGTTTACGCTGTTGACAGTTGTTGTTGCTATGGAAACAAGAAACGCTTCACAGCGGGCGGAACTTGTCATAAAGTCCGCGATAATAAAATCCACCCATTTAGAGGGAAGATATGATTGGTCAGTTGTACTGTCACTTGACATTACTCTCTCGTTCAGTTACTATAGCTGGCCCTCTGTGAATTTACAGTTGGACCACCAACAGCTCCTGTCTTCAGTGACTCCCAGAGACGAGCTTCTTTCATTTAACCCTTCACATTCAAACAGAAACTGAAAAGGCAGATTCGAAGGATTTAGTTATTTGGAAATGTTATTTTAAATATAATTAAATCCAGTTATTTTGGTAAAACTAGAGAGGGCCTAGAGGGCCCTGACGGCTCGCCACTGGTGTCTTAATTCAGTTACTTCCCTTGGTACACACTAAACTAAATGTCAGCCGTGTAGTGTAGTGTTGTAGCTAACAACTTATCCATAGCAGTTTAACTCATTATAGACTGCTTAATTAACCCCTATTAAATAAACTACGGTTCCTTATCAACCCCAGTCTAGGGGTGCGAGCATTACATACTTAAAAAACTCAGGAATAGGTTTTATTTGTGTAGTAGCTGGTTGTGCTATTTCATAACAGAATTGGAGGGATGAAACCCTCTGGTCACGCATGCAGAGCACGCAGCACAGACAGTGACATTTGTTCTCTGCTTTTAACCCATCCCAGTACCAGGTAGCCATGATGGCGATCATTAAATGTGTGATCCTCAACTTTTGACCGTAATGGATAAACCTTTCGGGTACTTATAGCGCATATTGCCACACTTTGGGAAGCAATTATGCACTCAAAACAGCAAATGTGAGTACAGCTAAATTGAGACACAGTATCAGAACTGAGCCAGAAACACAATTTACAATTCCTTTAAAAATTGAGTAAATTATAATGGAATTAGACCTGCACGCCACACACTACACTCAGTTATCTTTATTTGTAAAAGCATGTTATATATGAAGTTTTTGTTAAATGCTTTGAGCACCTATTGTACCCTGAAACAGTTTCCACATGCAGGTGAGGTGAGAGCTGATTGGCCAAAGTCTTACCTGGAACTGTTGAAGATGTAATGCTGTTTGTTCTTCCGAGGATTCAAAAGGACGACGACACACCTGAACACACACACACACACACACACACACACACACACACACACACACACACACACAGACAGAGACAGAGACAGAGAAAGTTAGCATGTTAAAACACGATGAACGAATATAAACACAACCAGAAAGAAACCTGCTCCCCACCCGATGTACAAACACACCTCATAGAACACATGCGCACGCACATGCACACGCACACACACAATCATATACACACACACAATCATACACACACACACAATCAACTTAAAGTTCAGGTTTCACTTCCAAAACAAGTCAAAACTATCTGAGTTCAACAGTTACTGTTCATGCTCTGTCTCTCACACACACACACACACACACACACACACACACACACACACACACACACACACACACACACACACACACACACACACACACACACACACACACACACACACACACTCTGCTGTATAAACAGTGTGCAGGTTTAATGAGTCTCTGTTTGGTGACTCAGTCTGTCCAACATGTACCTTCATAAACAGATCATGCTCTGAAAGGCAAAGGGGCGCACGCGCACACACACACACACACACACACACACACACACACACACACACACACACACACACACACACAGAGAGAGACAGACATACAGACAGACAGA
>NW_011369947.1:11052468-11068522 GCF_000735185.1 Notothenia coriiceps
TCCTCCTCCTCCTCCTCCTCCTCCTCCTCACACATACTAGTGCCAACTGCAAAGGTAAAGCACATTTGGAGTGTCCCAACTTTAAATCCCTACGGTGAAATAGGACCCACATTATGCTACAGAATCATTATCTCCCTTCTAATGCTGACTGCACTGCTCTGTGTGGGGCAACACTACTCATACAGAGCCAATCATGCCCCGAGCTGATGATTCATCAGGAGCCAGGAGTCTCCAGAGCATCCCCGGACCACCTAAGCTGCAGCACAGTCCATCATGGTCTTATGGACAAACTACAGCTGTTTGAAAGAGCCTTCATTAGACTCAGAGGGCATCCCTTCCTCTCTGGAGGAATCAAGGAAGAATAAGAAAACGGTGTAGCTAGAGGTTAGATGCGACACTTGCAACTCCCTTTACGGTGTATTTGAACTATGTGTCATAGCTTTCCTCATTAGAACCCTGTTTTCTTAGAAATGGTAGTGTGCTAATTAGCCTGTTTTTAATCAGGCAAGTGAAAGTGGAGCTATGTGCAGGGTCTTGCGTAATGGGTATATAGATGGATAGTGACAGTCAGTCCTGCTTTAGGAAACCAGGCATGCAGGGAGTAAAGCCTGAGCTGCGGGCACTGAGGCGTGATGACTTGGCTCTCACGTAAAAGTGCATTTCTACTCCGTGTGATCTGCTTATAGTTTTTCATTACGTATGAACACAATGTTCCTTAAATTAACAAGCACCTACTGTATAGGCCCACGGTTTCAAAAGCATTTCCTGATTGAAAAAAAATATGGTGTGTATTCATCTTTCTCCCTCATACTTGCACAGAAACACTCGTGCATATTTGTGAAAAGAAATGCACTCATTCCTATCTTCCTCCACTCTGCTTATTGCATGCAGTGCAATCATGCAAGTGCCTCTACTTATCTAATGCACAGATGAATGGCTGATCATCAAAATGACGCATTACGGAGGAACAATCTGCGGTTGTGTTCATAAAACGTCTCTGATGACTTGGCCATGTAGATGGATAATTGGATCCTCTCGCAAATGATTCTCTTCCATTCACTTGCACGGCTGTGCAATGAGGTGGTTTCACTGAACGTTTGCAGAGAGAGGGAAAGCTAAACATGTATGAATATGGTTACCACAAATGTGGAAAAATGTGCAGATGAACAAGAGTGTGGCATATTTAAAATGATGTGTAGTTACAGGGAGGAAAAACAAACAAAAAACAAGCGTTTGTTACTCTAAATGAATGCACATGGTGGCACTAATCTCCCAGCTCATTAGCACAACATCTGGAGTAGGTCACACTATCCTGCCGGACAGCAAACAGAGGAAGCTACAGGAAAATGCACTCTAGCCTATCACACGGGAGCTGTATTTGTCACATATGCACTGTTATACAATCATGTACAAACACAAATGCACGAACAAAGTAAAGTAACCAGGCAACGTCATCTTGTAAAACGACACTATCTGCAGTTTCCTCTGGATTCCCATAGAAACAATGTACTTGTGCCTCGATTGTTCTTTGGACTTTGTGCAGGTGGAGTACAGCACTGAGATGCCTTCATCTTCCCCTGGTTTTAACTGCTGTTTTTGTAAAGGCAGAATGCATTTAGAAGTGTATGATTGGAGAGATTAAGGTGATACATTGTACAGAGAAACAACAAAAACAGTTTTCTTCCTTCTTGATGAATCCTCGCTTCCTGCTGTTGCTCGTTCACTCCCACTGCGGGTTGTGTGAACTGTGAGAAACAAACAGGCCTGGGTCCAAAAGTGGCTGAATAGTTTTTGATTTAACAATTTGTCACCCAAAAGGACTAATCAGTGAGTCCCAAAAAGGAACTGAATAGATTTTCAAATGAAGGTCTGAATAATGGGTCACAAAGATGAACAACTTGCTCAACTCTTCATGAACTGTTCTCATTGATCTAGTTCTTCAAGCAGGACAGAGAAAACATCATTAGTGTATGAGAAAGAGAAAAATAATGATTTCAGTCCAAAACCACATAAGTTAAAGATTAGCTTGCCTACGTACATTATTGATTTGTGTTCAAAAGTAAGTTGTGTCTATTAGTAATACATGTTCACATTCAAACTAAATAACCTCTTGCCTATAATGGCATATGCTTGATTAACCTTCAAAATAAACTTAGCAAGGCTTTTTAGAAATACATCTTCAGAAAAAGCTGAATAGCCTTTTTCATATTATTCTTTGAATTTGCTGCTTCTCTCTTGGAGAAATGATTCAACTCAAAGCTTTTACATTTTCTGTTCCAATCACCTCATTTCTAGAAAACCTATTTCGAGGAAACGGAAGCAAGTGTTTGTCAGAAGCGAGGCATTGTTTGGGATTGAATAAAGGGCAGTTAGCATTAGCAGTGATAGCCAGGCTGATTGAACAGACAATGGAAATTGCTACCTACAGATTGGACGTGCAAATGGGTCTCGCAGATTGCCATTTTCTATCCAAAAGATCTAACAATATGCAAAGCTAAATGAAACAATGTCATTTCAGCAAGTGGCTTACCTTATTTGGAAACAGGAGGACAAATAATCAGACCGTGCACATAATGATATTATTTTCTTTCAAGTAGTAATTTGCCTGACATTAACATCAAGAGTGGTGGTTATGAGACACACAGATGCCAGCTGAGTGGTTGGACAGCTCTTGGTTTCTCCATGTCTCTTGGTGTTTCCACTGGCAGTGCCCATCATGGGAGCCTCTCTGCGTACATCACTATGCCAACTCTCAACCATGCCAGTCAACAGCAGCAGCAGCACAGCTAAGTAGGTCACACTGCAGTCACACTAGCTCCCCTGCTAGAGAAGGCGAAAAGAGACACTCAAGTAGAGGAAAAGAAAAGATACAAAAGAAAGATGGACAGAGTAGAGGATCGTTTGAGAGGGACGAGGGCATAGAAGATTAAGAAAGACGAAGGAGGAGCAAGAAGATCAGACTGAACGGAGTCTGAGGAGAGATGGCAGCTAACCAGAAACGAGGCAGAGCAGTCACGAAACGCAGAGGAGCTGCTTTAGAGATGTGGATTTCAAAAAGCTGTGATGATTCAAGATTGCAGCACAGAGCGTCATTCAGAGCGGAACGAAGGTTGGGAGTTGATGAGCGCGGTGTACATAGAAGGTGATGGTGAGGCAGATGCCAGGACATCTTACACACACACACCCGATCTGCACCGACACGACGCATAATGAAGATATTCCCTTCCAAAAGAGCCTGTATTGTTATTCCACTATTTATTCAGCAAACAGAGCAGTGTGCAATCTTAGAGAGCACTTACTCCGTGAGCCATTAAGCGAGAGAACATCAAGACTCTGAAGTGCAGTCATTTATGTCAATTTCCAAAACATTGCTATTTTGCATAAATTAATCCAATGACATCCACTCCCAAAAAGAAACAAATCTTAAGTGTCATCATTTGAAAACCAAACGGGTCATTTACAAACTAAATGAAGGTTTGTGTGTAGTTGTTGACACAGTACATACATGTTTTACAGATGAAAGGCTTCTTTTCTGTGATTGTACATTGTGCATCACATCTTTCATCTATTTCTTCTTGCCCGCATTGGTTTATTTCGGTGCCACTTGCAAATAAGCTACACAATTCAATTTTGGAGACAAGGATTACAGTGATCTCCCGTGCCAGCTCAGACTGCGTCAGAGCAAACAGCACAAGTCAGGCCGTCATCTGTTCAAACTCTGTGGCTCTACTGAGCAATGCACATATTAAATAGGTTCCCCATCACTGTAACCTGTGCGCACATTTGAGTAAAACCTTCGAAACTCATTTTTTCAAAAGGTTTGTTGTGTGAAAGCTATAATCCCTATGTGCAATTTAAGCTTGCTGGAAAATACAAAGATGACAAGGTGTACCCTGGCTGCATTTGTAAAATTGTTTGATCGTGTGAAGGGCTGAAACTAGCCAGAGCTGAAGTACACACATCAAAATCGCTCATTATTTTTTGCAAATCACATATTTATTAAGTTTACTATTTCTGCCGACTTATAAGGCTGGAAGATATTCAAATTTGAGAGGAATAGGAAAAAGTGATATCTTGCCATCTTAGCCTCAAACTGACTTAAATGATTGAACCTATCAACCATCCTTTATTTGTGCACATACTCAAAAATAACAAAAATGATGATTTAACAACTGTTGATATGTGGTGATCTGGCCTAATGAGAATTTCGGTTTTTAAATATATGATATGTTATGGTTGAGTTAGCATTCAACCAACACCTCCTTTGTGAATTAATTATGAAAATGGTTATAGATCCCTTTTTATTTGCTTGACTAATCGCTTTACATAAAAAATGTGGTAAATCAACAAATCCACTTGTGAATATAGTATTTCATGAAATTACGTTAAACAGCACTGTTGAAATAATAGTATATTCCAAATCTCGACCTACCTAACAATTCTTGCACAGGTCAGAGCTTTTGAGAACACACACGCACACGCACACAAATACACACACGCACACCGTGTTAACCGAGCACACTGTGACAGTTTAACACCCTCATTATGTTATTAATACCTGTGGCCGTGTCAAAAGCCTCTAATGCCCAAGTCAACGCCCTTTAATGGAATCACTCACATCAGTGCTGTGTGGGTCTCTCCTCCTCCCTCTCCTTGAACTGTTTGCCATGCAGAGGGTGTGCAGCCCTCCCGCTCAGCTATAGCAGCAGGGGGAGGAAGAGGAGAGAGTGACAAGGGCAGGAAGAGAGGACGAAGAGAAAAAGAGCACCGACACATTTCGGGGGAGCCGATCGTATCCATACTAGATCTGCGAAAAAATGACCGATTTAGCTTTGACCTCTTCCTTTTTAAAGAAGACTCCAATCATACCGTGTCTTTATGACCACCATTTAAATATCTCTCATCGTGCTCCTTATCTGAATCATGCCCTCTGCAAGCACTGACTCATGTTTTTTAGTGTTCTCTAACACAAAAAACTCGGATAAGAAGTGATCCATCAATCGATGGAAAATGTCATGGCAACAGCTGCTCCGTCCTCTTCCTTCTCTTCTATCTTCGGTTCATGTTATTAATCTCAAGCCTTGAACCTGTTGAATCCACGCCAAAGATGTTGATGAGTGAAGAGCTGTTTACTTCCGTTTCCACAGCAGTGAAACACCTTTTCTCTCCAAGCCGCTTCTTACCACTGTGATAGCATTGAAAGACAAGGCTGACAACAAATCCCATGGAAAAAAAGACCACGACTTACCTCCCATGGGTTACCCGTAGATCAGGATCCTCTCATTGCCCTAACCATCTGGATTGACAGCTGTCTGAGAGATCATTACTGACAGAAGGAGCTCAACTGTCCTGGCCCTCCAGCAATCACAGGTCACCCACCACCTTTTATGTTCATTTGTTTTCATTTTTGGATAATCCATCCAATTCACATTCATCATTCTACATAGTATCAGTATTACTTAGTTTAAACTGTAGATGTACATTAGATTTACATAGTATTTTCACACGTTGCAGTATGTTGGATAACCATTTTACAACTGTTAACCAGGTATGACAAAGAACAAATTATTAAAGTTAGATACCATTACAATCTATACATATTTTCACTTATATATCTATCAAGTCAGCTAAAGTCTACACTTATAGGTTTAATGCAATGAGTCCAATTTCATTATTTTACTTTAAGGGAAAATGACAACCCTTCCAAAGTGTCTGTCGTATACTATTCCTATCCATTGATCAATGCTGCCTGGCTTTTATTTGAGCCACTTCCTTGTGACAGGCTCTAGGCTGCACTGTCTAGTTTTTGGGGTTTCATATGCAAATCGGTCCAGACACGGCGGCATCTGACAGGCCAGCACTCCACTTTTGCATTCCCTTTTAAAATTCATACAGTAACTACACCACTTTTGCCGTGCCTTTTTAATGCTTTTACCTTGCTCTGTAAAGTGGCTTTCAAAGACAAACCAAGTGTCAACCCTCGTTTTACCTCAGCCCTCGTTCTGATCCGGTCCACCATTTCATTGCTGAAGCTGACACTATTTGTTACGGCCTAGCAGTGTGTCTCCTCTCAAAGTTCACTTTGAAAGTGGGGAACAAAAGTTGGATTGGTGCAAGCTAGATGGGACAGTTTACACCAACCATAGGCATCTGGGATATCAATGCTTCTAAATGCCTAGCAAACCACATCTTTTTCAGTTATCTTAATAAAAGGAGTTGGGCAGTTGGGAAGAAGTAACCAGCAGACAATGCCAGCCATGTTCTCCACTGCCCATACTTTTCAACCTTTATTGAATCCAGAGCCATGGGAGGATGACAGAGTCCCATCTGTGCAGTCCTCCATCCAGTGATGCAGAGGTAGATAAAGATACAGATGAAGACGGATGCCAACCGTCCTTGTAATTGGATCACCCTGAAACAGGCTGGATACTTAATTCTCTTTTATCCTTTTCCATAGGCATCATATTCTTACCACATTAACTTGAGCTCTTACGTGTTTCAGCTGACAGTCAGAATGACAGACAGAAGGGAGTAATTTGCTCAGCTTGAACTGGTCAGGGGCAGCAGGCAGAGTGTGAAGGGGGTTGTAGACTCCGATGTGAGCCGATGTGAGGAACGTTGAGGAAATAAATACAACACTTACAGTTGCTTAACATAGCAGGCTTCCTGCTGTTGCCAAGCCCAGCAGTCTATTCTTACGCAACAGAAACACTTCACAATGTACCTTTTCAGTCGGGTAAGTAGAGACGACATGTCGGTTCATCTCTTTTTAATTAGAGAGCGGCCGTTGGCACAGGTATCTCAAAAATGTCTAATGATTAAGTATTAATTTAGACCTCTGCGAGGACAGAGCCCGTCTCTGCATGGGACAAAGCTCGGAGATGAAAGGAGAAATGATGTCTCTCATCATCCCAGCATCACTTATTGCTTCAGTCACAGACACCAAACCAGACTCAGACAGAAATAGCGCAAGTCTTTTTTTAACACACTTAAAAGTTGAACCTGTCTTTCATTATTGTTCACGGACATGTCATCTTTTTGCTCGATGACTCATGTTAATGCCACGTCAGGTGTGAAACAGTTGAGCTGAAAATGATCTAATCTTTTGTCACAATGTTTTTCGGTGTCTTCGTGACTTTCCTAAGCGGTTACAGACGGTAAAGTGTCGGTAGAAGAACTGGTGCAATTATTCTTCTGCACTGATTGATGACACAGAGAGCAACATCTAATGATGAGAGTACCTCACACACCCCTATGCTATGTAGTCCACACACACACACACACACACACACACACACACACACACACACACACACACACACACACACACACACACAGATACTGCAGTGCAAGGCAGCATCAAGTCATGGCTATTCATTCCACATGCAAAACCAGAGGGACTGCTCCAACACAACAACTTAGACAACACTCTAGAAAGAGATTGATGAGGGAAACTAAAAAACATTTTACATGTAGGAAAGGGACAAACATCCAGCAGGACATTTTTGAAGTGAAGGATTGTAAGATATACTTTATTGCTTTGAAAAGACACCACGTACAGACAGGAAACAAGAAAAAATAGCTTTCAAATCTGCAGCATTATAGAGATTTAACAATTTTTCAATACACGGCCACTGATGACAATGTATATGAATAAAGCATATGCTGGAAGAGACCCCCACTCTTGTACCCACACACTCTGGAGGGGCCGTCTTCTCTGAGGCATCAGCCTTCGGTAGTTGAAGAGCCTCGGAGTGGAACAGATTCACCCGGCGCTTTGAGGTTGGGCTGCAGCCGGTCCAGCCTTTGAACTGTGCACGCGTCCGGCTTCGTGGCCCGGGGTAATTAGCATTTCACCGGCATCCATCTTCAAAGGCAAGGGAGAAAGCAAGGAGCATCACTCACACACGCTCATATCAAAAGGGCTCCTGTCCTCCACGGTGAGGTCTAATGTTACAGTTTAAAGGGCTGCTGCAGTTAAAGGCTCAGTGCGCTCGGGTCATTCAACTAAAAGAGATTCTACATTTGAAAATATTTTATGCATTTGTGTATCGATATTATCCATACAGAAATGAAAGAATCAATTACTTGAAGATGGAAAATTAGATTGCTAATGATTTAGTTTATAGTGTTTTTTTGAGTTGGGTTGGGGGCTCTGTGACACAGACAGGGAGGGGAAAGCTGGAAAGTATTAAGAGATAGAAAAACACATTTTTGGTGTTGATCCTCCTTTATAAGATTTGAAAAGGAAAAAAACACCACAGCTCATAGTCAAAGAAAGATACATTTCCATCAAATACAATTTCCCAAAACAAAAAAGCTTCCATCTTCCGATCTGTAATACAATCTCACCATAAGATGTTTTATGTAATCTCTGTCTTTTAGTTGCTTCGTTGCTTGATTAAAATTATCTCCAAGAATCTCATTTTTAGTTTTTGGAGCCAGCCTGATCTGGTGTCAGTCCCCCAGCAGTAATCAGTTGGCCCCGTCGACCTGCACTTTCAAGGCTTCAGATGTCAGACGTGTACTTAAGTGAAGCTGAAGTGTACTTATGAGGAGTGTACTTAACACCAGCAGCACATCTTCCAAAGCCCAAGTGTGTCAGATCAGTGGGAATCCAGTGTCAGAGAGCCTAACAGTAGACCACCAGCTGTTGATGAGAAATAAAAAGGGGGAACAAGGGATGATGAGCAGGACCAAGTTAAAGTGGCTCATACAATATGCAAGGGTAAAGATGTCAGGAGGGTAGAGAAGAAGAGGATCTGGTCTCAGGGAACAGAGATTAGACTCAAAAGCATATTGAAGACATGATGTTGTCTCATGGATGTGACAAGGTTAAGCTGAGCTGAACATTGTGTGCCATACGTTAGTCATAAATGACTCAGCTGTGCGTGATGTTTACAGTACCTCTGTGCCACACGGACAAGCCTATGTTTAATAGATGGCTTTATTCTTTTGTTTGGCTGCATATGCATTTCCCTTCCCCGAGGCGATTTGGTTGTGAAAAGAATTGAATTAATTGAGCCTTGAATGGCGCATAAACCAATAAACAATCCCTTTCCAGCCTTATTAAATGCAAGGACTCATCATTAGTTTAATTTCCAGCATATATTCTGGAAAGTATTGTTAGAGGAAGGAAATTGTCACATTAAAAGCTGTAAACAAGCAAATGTTGCAACTTCTTCTCTGTTTTAGCACAAACTGATAAATCATAAATACTTCAATGTAAACTGATGAAGGAGCTGTTAGTTTTTCACGCACATGCACAACTGTCTTATCAACTGGCGGAGGCTTGTGCTGGCTGACAGCGTGTCTGCATTCATGTTTTATTCAGCTCGAGTATGTCTCCCTCCCGTCACTCAGACAGGCTAAGAAGATGTGCTGTAGATAGCCAAGCATGGACATGCCATCAGTCACCACAGAACTTAATCCATGTGCAAGCGCTCACGCAGCGCATGCAGAATCAAACTAGAGTACACACACTGAGGAAGAAACTTGGCTCTCAGCACACACACACCAGGGCAGTTTATACAACACTCAGCATTCAAAATATGTCCCCTGACGCGTGCACACACACACAGTTGGATGCTCAGTATTCATAAGACGCGCAGCAAAAGAACTCGGCAGTTACGACAAATCACTGACAAGCTATATTCATCAAACAGAACCACCGCCTTACAGATGGGAGAGAATGGGGCGAGATGGAGACAGGACTGACATGAAGAACACGGTTATCACACCCAAGGTTACCCCATTAAACATTACGATCGTTAAGTGCAGAACTGACGCATTCCAACCTTTTTGTCTGACCAAAAAGCACATTAGTTGCTCATTGACGGCTGCTTGGTCTATCAAAACCTCCCATTGTGTATTCCGAAGACAAAACGGCTCAAATTAAGGGACTCTGTATCACTTTATTACCAAACTAGACATTAAAAGAACAAATTCCAGTAGAGAAAGTTTGTTTTTCACCAGTGAAAACCCACCAACAATAAGTTGATTACTAAAAGCTGCATAAATAACATATTAACAGCTCTTCTCCTGTCCAGTATTGACTTCAGTCAATCTGTGTCATCATTGTTCATAAAGAAAAAGATTGATTGTTGGCAGGGTCACCGACCTGTAAGCGATTCCCAGAGACAACAATGACTACCCAAAATGGCGGCTTGGTTAACTGCCTCTTGGTTGGAGTCCATTAAATCTCTCCGAGGGAGGCTCACAGGAGCCTGTGCCAGTCCTGTGGCTGAAGGCTGGAGGCTGGCAGAGGTGGCTTGTCAAACACTAGACAATACACACAACCAGGGAGGACAGGGAGAGATTAGCAGCCCGCTGGCTGGTTTCTGTTGAATGCTGCTGCTGCTGCTGCTGCTGCTGCAGCCGGAGGAACATCAATCACACAGCCGGCCAAGAAGAAAAGACTTTGATAGTGGCTTTGCCTTTTCTTGTTTTGGCCTTTTATATATTTATATTTTAATATCAACGGCAATGTCACCTGAAGATAAAACTGAACAGAATGACTTTATTTACTTTTCTGTCCCTGTCAATTTGTAGTACAAAGATCTTTTGATGTACAGTGGCATTCTATTGATGTTTTAAGTTTTGGGCTCTTTGTTTTTTGGTTGGTCGGAGCCACCCATTTTTAATTACACAGTTGAACGTTCCCCTCAGTATTTCACTGTAAGTTAAATCACACGAAGAATATACCAAGACTTTAAAGATTGCCGATGACTTGTGAAATTGTTCTTGTACTTAACTAAAAGTAATATAATATGAAGACTTACATTATTGAGTTTAATAATGCATTGCACTTTGTGTGATGCCGCTTAAAGGCTTTTGTGCTTCAGAAGATATGTAGAAGATACTTATACCAAAAAACCTGGGACGATTAAAAACCTGCAATAACTGATTCTTTAGCCACTTGGCTGCATTGACATATCACCTTTCGGGTTGATCAGGCAAACTTAAAGCCTCTTACAAATGGTTATATTTGTACTCATCTAGCAGCAACCTTATTAGTGCGAATGCTGTTTACAGCATTCCACAATAGTTCTTTAAATCTTTATTCTTCCCCTTATTTCAGCCAATACTTTGGCACTCCATAACTTCAGCTTATTTTCAGCTACAGAAACCATTCAAATATTAAACTATTCAGCCTGTTCAGGAATCGATGGGAAACCTTCAACTTTTTCAAAAATATTTTATACTTTTTGAAATATTCAGCTTTTTAAACTCTTTTTTTAACATGGAAGTCAATGGGAAGAGCCTTCAAATCAGCCAATACTTTAGCTCTCCATAACTTCAGCTTACTTTCAGCTACAGAAACCATTCAACTATTAAACTATTCAGCCTTTTCAGCAATTGATTGGAAACTTTCAACTTTTTCAAAATATTTCACACCTTTTGAAATATTCAGCTTTTTAAACTCTTTTTTTAACATTGAAGTCAATGGGAAGAGCCTTCAAATCCAGCCAATACTTTAGCTCTCCATAACTTCAGCTTACTTTCAGCTACAGAAACCATTCAACTATTAAACTATTCAGCCTTTTCAGCAATTGATTGGAAACTTTCAACTTTTTCAAAATATTTCACACCTTTTTAAATATTCAGCTCTTTAAACTCTTTTTTTAACATTGAAGTCAATGGGAGATGCCTTCAAATCCACTTTTGCTACACTTTGCGCCAAATGCTTCTGCTTCCACATAATTTCAGGTAGACACTTCATTCCAACTTTCAAATGATCACAAGACCTTCAGCTATTCTAAATTGACTTTTCTTTTTGATATCTTTTAAACTTTTTGAGATATTGAATTTAGTTTGGAGCTTGGTAGAGAGGCCTTTTTCAGATTTTAACATTAGAGTGGATGGGAGCAGCTTGTTAAGTCTAGAGTGCTTTGATCTCAAAACAGAGTGCAGCAGTGCTTGAAATTCTCCCCCAAAAATGTTTTAAACTTGCCATAATTCTCAAACCCTACACTCCTCAGACATATTTTTTCCTGAAAAATGTAGGAAAACCTCTCTTAGGTTGTAAAATAAAAAAAGATTTAGAAAAGAAATTAAACAAAATGCCTCTTGAGGGCATGAAGAGACAACAAGTCCAGCTAGCTCCCAATTGATTCCCATGTTAAGAACATCAAAAAAAAAACATATTTCAGTTCATTGGGGTTCCCTGATGCTCAAGGTCTGGTATTTTTTTGATAGGAGCCATATTTTTTGAACAGGTGGCAAAATTGTCAGATATAATCCTGAATGCATTCTTATGGGACTCAGTGCTGCAGTTGGTAAATCGTGGTGTTGCTGGGCTTTTGTTCGCGTAAAAATTTATATTGGTTTTTTAAAAAAATTTTATTTTTTAGTTTTGTCATCCAACACCGCTTATATAAACGAGGGTTCACCTTTTGTTTTCGTCCCTAAAAAAAAGCGGTTAATTTTTCTTGTTTTTCCTTTCTTTGCTTTCCTCTTTTTCTTTTTCCTTTTCCCATCATTCCTATTCTTTATTTAATGGCCGATTGCCCGAAAATTGACACATTTTGCGAAAAAAAAAAAAAACCGGCAATCAACAAACAAAAACACTCCAAACACAAAAAAACAAAGGGAAAAAGGGAAGAAGAAAAGAAGGCAAAAAACTAAAAAGGGGGGGTTCCGACCGTTTTTTTTCGGAAACTTTTAAACCCAAAAGGGGGGTCCCAACGGTCGGAGAGGGTTTTCCCAACGGAACCGGAAAAATTAAAAAGGGGTTTTTTTTAAAAAAAAAGCGGGTCCCCCGGTAAGGGTAAAATTTTTATCCTTTGCCTTCCCCTAACGTCACTCGGAAAAGAAAAAAAGGAGAAAAAGACCGGAACGGGGGAACAAACAAATTTTTAGGTTTATTTTGGACAACCCAGAACCCGGGCTAAACTAATTCCTTCCCTTAAAACCAAGAAAAAAAGGATTTTTCTCTAATTTAAAGTTAAAAAAAAAAAAATTCCAACAAAAAAAGTAACCAAACTGCGTTTTTCCAAAACCCCCGAAGCCACTTTTTTTGTTTTTTTTTTCCGGCAAACAAATAAGGTGTACCATTGAACAGTAAATTAAATTTTTTTCCCTTGTTTGTTTTTGTTTGTTTTGACGAAAAAAACGCCAAAAATGAAAAAAGTCTCTCTAGTTTTTGGTACAATTAAAGAGAAAAAATAAAAACAAGAAGACGTAAAAACGTGGAAAGTTTTTTTTAGGAACACTAATTATAACAAATGAGTGGGAAACGTCTAAATGTTGGGGTGAGCTTTTTTGAAAACCTTTTGTTTTGTCCCCTTTAAAAACATTTTTTTTTTGTTTTTTTTTTTTACCCTTTCCCCCCGGAGCAAAAAGGCCCTTAAAATTAAAAACCTCCCCTTTTTTTGGTTTTTTCTTTTTGCAAAAAACTTCAAATTTTTAGACAAAAAAAAGTTCTCCTTAAATCGGCCAAAGTAACAAAACAAACGAAAAATTTTTTTTTTTAAACCTTTTTTTTTTTTTTTTTTTTTTTTAACTTCAGAAAGGGTCAAAATTCCTAAAAAAATCCCTCACAGATTCGACACCCGACTTTGATTCAAAAAAAAGGGAAAAATGGAAAAAGCCCCCGGTGAAAAGTTTAAAAAAATAAAAACGGGGGAAGAAAAAAATAATTGCCTCCCAATAAAGGGACCCCAAAACCCCTTTTAAACTAAAAGGGGGAAAAACCCAAAGCCCCCCGGTTCCGCAAAAAGTCAAAAGCCCGGCGAGTACAAACCGGGAAAAATTTTTTTTTTTTTTCAGCCCGGGGATCTCCCGGGCCGTTGCGCCGGAAAGTTCCCCCCTTTTTCTTTATTTCAGAATCATTTCAAAAACCCCAATCCCCCCGTCCTTAAAAAAAGACCCCTTCAACATTTTTTTTTTTTTTTTTTTTTAAATTTAAATTTTTTTTTTTTTAAACCAAATTCACCGTTAAACGAATTTCCAACCAAAAAAAAACAAAAAAAAAAAAAAAGCCCTTTCGTTTTTCAAACAAAAACCCCCCGGGTTTTTCAAAAAAAAAAAAAAAGGATTGAACAACCCCAGTTTCCGAATTCCCTGCCCAAACCGGGTCCCTGCCCAACTTAAAACAAAAACCAAATTTTTCCCCCAAAACCCGAAAAAACCCCTTAGGTTTTTTAGAAAATTAAAAAAAAAATTTTGGCAAAAAAAAAAAGAAAAACCAAGCCGGGAAAGAAAAAACCGAAAAAGAACAAAATTTTTTCAACCTTTTGGAAAAAAAAAGGGGGGTCCCAAAAATGACACGGATTTTTTTTTTTTTTTTTTTTATTTTTTTTGACCCCTGAAATTTTCAAACTTTTTGGTCCCCCCCCGCAAAAAAACTCAAAGAAACGGGATTTGAAAAAACGAACCCTTTAAAGAGGGGGCCGTGCCACCGGGCAACCACCGGTCGCGTTTAAAAAGAGTAGCAAACCACCTCCGGCGTTAAAACCAACAATTTTTTTGAAGGAAAGCCAACAAAAAAAAAAAGTACCCCACGGATGCCTTTGTCCCGTTTGAAAAAGTTGGGATGAAGTCAAACTTGAGCAAAAAGCCGGTCCGGTAGGAGGGATTTAAATTCTACCGGGTCCCATTTTCACGTCGTTACTGAGCATATGTCACACTTCCCTACTCGCACTGATACCTTAAAAAGTCGGGTCCTTCCCTCGACCTCTAGTCCATCAAACCTCCGTCTGTGACGGCGGGACAGGCCTACAAACGCAGCTTGATCTCGAGGTCCGTCGACCCCCCCCCGACTAAGACGAACAATGTTGAGACCAGGACGACGGGAAGGAAAGCTGCAACTGAAATCTGGTATAAAAGAAACCAGGACACAATGCACTTAGTCTCACCGTTTGGATAAAACCACGTAAACTCGCCGAACGACGGACGAGACGCCACCGTCTGTCTAACACACCCGTATGAACCATGTCACGTCCGATCAGCCGTTCCGAGTCCTCGGACCAGAGAAGAGAACGAGACGAGCTCCTGTCAAACCACATACTCTTACAATTTCCACGCCAAGAGGTCCCGTATACTCGACCACGGACTCCGGCAGTCCGTCGCAAAAGCCGACCTCTTTTGAGGACCGGTTTGCATACTACCGGCCGCTCCCTCTTCTTTCAGGGAAACTGTCCACCACATCTCGAACATTTCGACTACTGTAATGAAGTTAACACTCACCACCAACCTCCTCAAATTTTCAACACATGGCCTCGCCATGCCACTCAGGATAGGACTTACTCGTCCTTTCATGTGATGGGAAGCGTCCGACGGTGAGACAATCCTGGCTCAAGGACGTAGACGTATGTAGTCTCGCAAAAAAAAGTCGCACCAGGAGGAAGTCCGCCCGTGAATAGCATCTCAGGACGTGTTAATGCCAAGGACACGTCCAAGGTCACAACCTAGGTCGAATCTGTACTCGAACAAAAAAAAAAACAGAACTGGATCCACACACACACCACACACTCTCTCTCACGCAACAAACAAAACACACACTCTCTTTCTCTCTCTCACCACACACAAACACACAGACACACACTCTCTCTCCACAACACACAGACGCACACTCAACTCCTCCTGTCACACACACACACACACAACACAGACACACACACACACAAACACACACACACCACACACACACACAACACACACTCAACACAAACACACACAACTCCAACACCAACCGCAAAACATACTCTCTCTCACCACAGACACACACAGGCGAGCGCACACAATTAACATGTCGGAGTTTACCGCTAACGTTACTGAAGGTACAATTTTTTTCTGAAATTTTCGTCTTATAAAATATTTTTCACTATTGTATAAACCTTTCACTTTCAAAGGCCGTGGCACACGACTTTTCCGACTTATCAAACTAAAACTTACCAAGAACGTCGACTTTAATCCGACTTCCTCATTATTTCTATAGTTTCTACATTTTCATCATCACTAAAATTACAAATGGTGGTGGACACACACATTTGTGTCTCTATTTTCCAAAGTACCCACAGACGAGACTACTACAGGTGAGTCGCACACCACC
>NW_011369947.1:11068567-11073697 GCF_000735185.1 Notothenia coriiceps
TTTGACCGTTTTTTACGGGTTTTTTTGTCCCGTAGAAGTATTAGTGCTGTACTTTTATTAAAGGTTATTGATTGTAAAAAGGGGAGATAAATCCGTAAAATTTGAGTATTTGCACGTAGAAGTATTAGTGCCTTACTTTTATTAAAGGTTATTGACTGTAAAAAGAGGAGATATATCCGTAAAATTAAAGTATTTGCCCGTAGAAGTATTAGTGCTGTACTTTTATTAAAGGTTATTGACTGTAAAAAGAGGAGATAAATCTGTAAAATTACAGTATTTTCCGAAAATACTGTAATTTTACAGATTTATCTCCTCTTTTTACAGTCAATAACCTTTAATAAAAGTACAGCACTAATACTTCTACGGGCAAATACTTTAATTNGTTTAGTTTGACTTTATAACGTTTAGGAAAAATAACAATAAAATTATAACGACCTAATACGTAAATGTCGAATTCTTGAGTTTTTTTTAGGATAGAGGTTTTTTAATCTTATCAAGTGAGTCTGGTTCATTTTTTTTTTCCTAAATATTTGTCGTTTGTGTTTAGTTTTGTTAAACTTTACAGGGTAATACGTTGAGGTCATGAAACCAACCCTTAGGAAAACGTGTGCCTACATGACGTAGTTACGCCGCACCGTAGCCTCCGTTAGTCGGACACCGTAACGACTCCACAATACCTACGGGTCCATACGAAGTTTATCGCCGGAAATCGAGTAAATCGTAACAAACCAGACTCACAGAAAGTCCGAAGAAGAAGTGTTATGGGGGTATATGAGATACCCCAAAGTCCAGTCCCCTTAAACGTCCGGTTAGCTCCTGTCCTTACGGTACCAGTCATGTCGTCAATGACCACCAAAACCGTGACACCCGTCCACGGTCTAGTACGACCTTTTACTTAAGGAGTAGAGGTATCCCAGAATGTATGACATTTTTGTTTTTTTAATTGCATTACAGAAAATAAAGAACTTTATCACAATATTCTAATTTTCTGAGACAGTCCTGTATATATCTCAGGGTTTTTTTGTCTGCTTGTATGAATATGAAAATGCATTTCAACATTTAAATACATATTACACGTGTCTATTATTTTATCCTTGACATTTCTTTATATCCTTTTTAAAACTCTTTCCTAGTTGTCTAGACTCCATCACACCAGAGGATACTCATACTTTACTGCACACATTAAAAATAGGACTCAAGTTTGGCATTCCAATTTATTGCAGTGGGTTGTTGGAAAGTAGCCAATTGTAAATCCAATCAAGTTAAAAATCCTAAATAAATATATTGTTAATTTTACCTATATTCTATAAATATAAGATCCTTTGTTTCCAAAAGAAAATGTATTCTAAGTGGAGTTGTAAATGTGATTTATTGACAGAATGAACACCATCATTATCACCAGTTTGTGCATCTTCTGTGTCTCTTCAGTTTACAACATCAATATCATGCGGCGTTACACCCAGGTTTAGTCAAACCAACAGCATACAATAATAACTTATAAACATACATACATTATCTTTACAGGATATATCTATATTGATGAGTCATGTACAGTAGATCCCATTGGTGTTAATATCACAAACGTGGAATACATAGAAAGGACACTTTCGGGTGGATCAGAACAACTTCCTGTGGCACACCTCATATGGCGGGCATGGAAATGAACATGTGGTAAATAGTACACTCTATAAGGGGTCAGATGACACGTTTTGTTAATCAATAACAACATGTTCAGTCCGAAGCTCTATTCCATCAAATATTCAACCCTTTTAATGCCAGAGTAATCACGTTTTTAGAATCGTGCCCTGTATTTGTATCCTTCCAATGCAACAAAAGCAGAGACATCATGGGACTAAACATCCTCCACAGAAATACCACCTCATCATTCTCAAAATGTTACATTACTTTGTCTTTGATGCATCAGCTCCATAGTCAGTCAAACCCTGGTTCCCTTAATCTCTGTTCTCTTGAGTCCCAGTTACATTATTTAACATTCCATGGCAGCCATCTTAGGTGTACCAAGTCATATCCAGCTACAAGACTATTCTTCTGAATGAGATGGGGATGTTGTATACATTTAGATTCTGTGATTGGAGACATCTGAAGTCAACGGTTATTACAGAGGACAGTCATCACCACTTCACCAGAACAAAATAGGCACTGTTTTTCAAACATAAAACATTTCAGGCTTCATTTCCATTGCCTTTACACGCTCAAATCCTTTTATAATATATAATTCAACTGCATGAACAGATGTATTCTGATTCGCTGGTCACTTCCTGGATCTTAAAGCTGCATTAATTTCATTTAGGTTACATGGCAGGTTAGCAAATGTTAGTCTCTTTACACGTCTACCATGTCTTTCAGCCGGTTCATTTTTGGTCTGCAATGTACAGAGGGTTTATCAAATCATTTTAGCAGAAAAAACTACCGGTTGCTTCTGGAAAAAAGTTTGATGGGAGTGTAGTTTGCTTGAAAAGCAAAGCAATGAGCGGAAAGAGACTTAAAATCTCCATAGAGCTGAAGGTAAATGCATTGTTCACCACTAAGAACGTTCCTTTTATAAATTGCACATTGTCTTTTGATCCAATGCTTTCAAAACAAATGTTCATTGACGCAGATATAAGTCTGGAGCTCTACTTCAAATGGCTGCAAAACTAAAGAGTAACTGTTTGGAAAGGAATCTTTCTTGTTATTATACCCCATATTTGGTCCTAGATTTGAGCAGGCAATGCAAAAGAAGTCTGAACTGAAAGTAATGTGCAAAGACATGGTCATGACGGCACAGTGATCCACCCCCCCAACACTCTGATCTTTGTACACATACTAAATTGCACAGAATCATTTGGACCTTGTTATTACACAGAGTTTAAGGAAGAAAATATTTGATTGGTCAACCAGAGAAGCCCTGCATAGAGGGATTGTGGTTGGCACCACATTTAAAAGAAAATAAACATAAAGCAGTAAAGAGATACATGAGGCACCTCCAACATTATTCAACAGTAGATTGTCAAGTCAAGGGGTTACAAGATACAGAATTATTCGTTGATATATTATAATATATTTTGCAAAAAAACCAGCAGGTCCTTTGTTCTTTGTATGTTCCAACGCCTTTTGAACTGAAGGGGGGATTGTTGCTATTAAGCATGATGCTAATTTAAAGACAGAACATTTACCCTCTCTTCATAAACACACAGTCTTGCTTTTTCTCTAATTCTCTTATTGCTCATTTGGCTTGATTCAAGGACAACCCATGGAGCCACATCTGTAAAGTGCAAATGTTTGTCTGAATCTGGTTGGACATAATTCAACACTGAATTCAAACACAAGCCCACATGAATCACATGAGTTTTTATTTATTTAAGTAGCTACTTTTTTTTAGATGTTTGAATAGGCTTTGAGGATGTTTAGCATATGTACATACAGTACATTAAACCTTAAACTACCGATACAGATATGTTGTGCATTCATTATGTTCTTCCAATAAAAGGATTATTAATTTGAGCACTGGTTTCAAGTTCAAAAATGTATCATACAAACCTTCTGTCATTAAATTAACTCCACAGCACAAAAGGTTTTATGTCTGCTCTTACATCTAATATCTACCCGTAGTAGCAAACACGTCATTTTAATGCATAAAATATATACATTTCAGATATTTGTATTTTACGGTGGCCCTGAAGTGCAAGTCAAAACAACATTTCACAAAAAGCTACAGCATTTCACAAAACACTTCAACATTTCACAAAATGCTATAGCATCAGAAAACACCACAGCATTTCACAAAACTCTTCAACATTTCACAAAACGCTACGGCATTTCATAAAACGCTACAGCATTTCATAAAACGCTTCAAATTTCATAAAACACAACGACATTTCAGAAAACACCACAGCATTTCACAAAACACTATAGCATTTCACAAAACACTTCAACATTTCACAAAACGCTACAGCATTTCAGAAAACACTACAACATTTGAACTTTTACAGAAAGGGTATTCCTTTAGGGAGAACACTTCTTGTTTGTGATTGGACAGAGCCAGCCAGAGAAGCATTGCTGTGATTGGTAGTTTTTGCTGCCAGTCAAGAAATGACGCTTTGTGATTGTCCAGCACCCGACATGTCCCAAAACATCAGCCGTTAGCTGTTAGCACCATGGTTAGCACACAGAGCTCACTTCTCCTCATATCTGTTCAGAAACTGGACAAAAGTTAAACATGAACAAAACACAGACTGTCTGTGTCATGGTGAATACAGTCGCTGGTTTATTTCTGTCTTTAGGCCGTTGTTGTGAGTTTGGACGGAGCATCTACAGGTTAGTTTAGCCTGATCAATCCGATCTCCATTCAGAAAACAAGCATTTTAAAAGGTTTTTCGCCTGCCGTCTTGTCTGCACACTTGTCAAAGCATTAATTCATGTTTTTTACTAACAAGTATCAGTATGTTGTTACTTTGGCATCATTTTGAAACTTGTAATACAATTAAATCACGGTAAAATATGTTCATTTTGTTGTAGTTGGTATCTACCAAAGTATTTGCATGGATATAAGCCCCGCCCCCTCTCAAGCGCATCTTGTTTGAATGACAGGAGTAAACACAGCTGACAGCCGCGGTGAGACCTGGGTGAGACTCGAACGATTAGAGCGATGCAAATATTAGGGGCTTATCTCCATGTAAATACTTTGGTAGATATCAACTACAACTAAATGAACATATTTTAGCGTGATTTAATTGTAATACACGTTTCAAAATGATGCCGAAGTAACAACATACTGATACCGTTTAGTAAAAACCATGAATTAATGCTTTGACAAGTGTGCAGACAAGAAGGCAGGCGAAAAACCTTTTAAAATGTGTATTTTCTGAATGGAGATTGGATTAATCAGGCTAAACTAACCTGTAGCTGCTCCGTCCACACTCACAACAACGTCATACAGACATAAATAAAGCAGTGACTGTATTCACCATGCACTGTAAAAAAAAAACTCGTAAAAAAAAAGGTCAAAGTACTGGCAGCAGCGGCTGCCAAACAAAAACCCTTAAATTACAGTAAAATACTTTAACTGAAATAAAGTGAAAAAGCCATTAATTTACAGGAATTGTCCTTAAAGATTTAAAGGAAAATATT
>NW_011369947.1:11073742-11089702 GCF_000735185.1 Notothenia coriiceps
GAGGACCTTTCGCGATTTAACATTACAGTGGAATGGAGCAGCATTGTTAAGCTCTAGAGTGCTGATCTCAAAACAGAGTGGAGCAGGTGCCTTAAAATTCTCCCCCAAAAATATTTTAAACTTGCCATGAATTCCCAAACCCACATCCTCAGACATATTTTTTTTCATGAAAAACGTAGGAAAACCTGCTCCTAGCGTTGGAAAAATAAGAATTAAAATAAGCAAAAAATATTAAACAAAATGCCTCTGCAGGGCCATGAAGAGAGGAAAAGTCCAGCTAGCTCCCAATTGATTCCCATGTTAAGAACATCCGGATCTTTCTTCAGAACAGAGTGAAGTGCACTTTAGACAAACTGCTCTCCTCTTCACATTTACCACACAAAACCCAAAAAAAACATATTTCAGTTCATTAGAGTTCCCTGATGCTCAAGGTCTGGTATTTTTTTGATAGGAGCCATATTTTTTGAACAGGTGGCTAAATAGTCAGATATACTCCTCAATGCATTCTTATGGGACTCAGTGCTGCAGTTGGTTGTCATGGTGTTGCTGGGCAGATTGGAGCCACACACGTGAGTGACATCATCAGAGCAGACACCATGGAAACCTTTGATCTCTGGGTTTACACACACAGGTGTTTGTAAACATTCAATCACTACTACTTACATTTGATATCTTTATTTAACTCCTTCAGCCTAATTTCAGCTGCAGGAACCATTCAAATATCAAACTATTCAGCCTTTTCAGCACACGGTGGGAAACTTTCAACTTTTTCTAAATATGTTATACTTTTTAAAATATTCTGCTTTTTAAAGTCTTTTTTTAACATGGAAGTCATTGCAATGCATTTGAGCTGTAACAATTAACACACACACACACACACACACACACACACACACACACACACACACACACACACACACACAATCTCACACACACACACACACACACACACACACACACACACACACACACACACACACACACACACACACACACACACACACACACACACACACACACACACGGTTTGGCCGCAGGCATGCAGACTGAGGGGGGAGGGGAAGCTAGACAGTTTTTTTTTTACTAAGAACAATGACATTTAGAAATAATGTAAATTCTTAAGATAACTTTTCAAAATAAAAGAAGAAAACTGACAAAATAAAAGTCTAGCATTTGGATAAAGGGTCATATTTATTTACACAGCAGGTAATATTTAGATTTGATGGATATTCATTTACAAAATGATCTTTTGTAACAGAATTACGTTAACATACGACGCGTATCCATAATTGTTACATACGTGTTTGTTTGCATATTCATCCTTATTTACGGGACTATGTACCCATGTATTTCCATGTATACAGGTTTAACACAAATACATTCATCCGCATACCAACACGTGTACTTATACTTTAATATGTCAGCAGTTTTATGATTGACTTTATGTATTTTTTAAACTGCCTTTTTAGTCTTATTTTCTTGTGAATGTGTATTTCTATTTCTGCATTGATATTACTTTCTGTTAAGACTTTGAGTTCAAACCCAGCAGAATTAAAAAAATAAATCAGGTTTTTAAGAAGCTATAATAAGTAAATCAAACAGTGGTGTTTTTCTTCTTCTTCTCTTCTCATTAACTGGTGACCCTTTTCTTTTATCATGCATCCCTTTAGGAGTGAACCACTGCAGATTAACTGTCCTCATAAAGTGAAAACACACTTAAGCTTAGTTTACATGACTGCACACACACACACACACACACACACACACACACGCGCAGCTCGAAGCATTGTGGGAGTGGCTGACTGACTGAAGCTGCTGACAGATGGATGGAAGCCCTGCAGGGACAAACAGACAGGAACAACCTGACGGACAGGATGCTCTCAGTGTGTGTGTGTGTGTGTGTGTGTGTGTGTGTGTGTGTGTGTGTGTGTGTGTGTGTGTGTGTGTGTGTGTGATCACTGTTTCACTGAGCAGAGAACCTGCAGTAGCACTCAATGACAAAGTCTTTCAAATAATGGCAGTGTTAGTCTTCCCTACAACATCCAGCCTATAAGAGTAGTAATAACCTTATTTTGAGATGTTTTTAACTTGAAAATACTAGAAAACGTTGCCTTTTTACTTGAATTTCTCTTTTTTCTCTTAGATATTATCCCAACAATACTGTGTGAATTGACACATAAAGTATCAACAATATTATTGACTATAACTAATAATGATATATATTCAAGTTTTGGTATTAAAGTTAGAAACTGAAAGTACCGGGACAATCCAAACTGAAATGTTTAAATGGACCGGATGTTCGAAACTTTATTGACTCCAAATTAGTCGAACAAACTGCGGAGGACTGCTGCATGCCTGTGTGTGTGTGTGTGTGTGTGTGTGTGTGTGTGTGTGTGTGTGTGTGTGTGTGTGTGGGTTTAAAATATGCAGACACAGCAGAAAGCAGTGAGTGTGAATCCCCATCTTAATGTCCATGCAGCACCCAGTACATCCCCCCCCACACACACACACACACACACACACACACACACACACACACACACACACACACACACACACACACACACACTGCATAAATACTGAATCCTATCTATTAAATATGAAATACTGAAGATCACTGAAACAGTATTATTGGATGGAGTCGGTCGTGCTGCGTGTGTGTGAACGTGAATATGATGTAAGGGGCAGAGGCATTAGTTTGTAAAGCAAAGATGTTTAATGAGACTTTCTGAATGAAGACAGTTTTATATAAGAGACCTTCATGTACTGTTGCAACTTGTTTTCCTTGCCCATATGTTTGCATATATTAAAAGGAGACAAAAAATCCATCATCAGATCTTGGTCAAAATGATCGTCAACATTTTCATCCTGAGTTAAAAAATGAGCATGTTTTATCTTGAGTTAAAAAATGAGCATGTTTTATCTTGAGTTAAAAAATGAGCATGTTTTATGGGATGTATCATGTAAGAAATAACAGATTTACACAATGTTGCCTTATTATTAATGCTTTATGAATGCAGGGGGACTTCATGATGCCCTCATTAAAGTTTAAGTTTAATTTGCACTAAAAGGACGAACAGTTTAAGCATATTTTGATGAGTATTGGGATAATATCCTGAAATCCAATGATTTTGGCCATGACCTGTTATTTTTAAATTGCCCCATACTACCAGGAATAACATAAATGATACAGCATATACTTCGCAAGGATATTATACAAATATGAATGTGTTAGTGTGTGTGTGTGTGTGTGTGTGTGTGTGTGTCTTGTTCAACATTGATATGTCACTGACAGACTACATACACAGTACATGGGGTTCTGAGATCATGTGTGTGTGTGTGGTGTGTGTGTGTGTGTGTGTGTGTGTGTGTGTGTGTGTGTGTGTGTGTGTGTGTGTACCTTGTCGCTGAGGTCCTCTTTGTGCCGCGCCGCGCCGCTCCTCCGCCTCAGTTTGATGGACGGGGAGCGCAGCAGGTTCTTGATGCGGCTGCGGATCGTGCCGCTTCCCTCCGCCGCGCTCATCGCGCTGCTAGCTGCCCGGCTAACTGTCCCTGTCAGCGGCTACTGGATCCTGTCTGTATCGCTCTTTCCTCCACTGCTGTCATGCTGCCGGAAGAGGAGGGTTCAGCCTGTCCTGGTTCTGGTTCTGGGCTGATCCGGGTCACGGGCTGCGGCTCCGCTCCTGCTCCGCATCCTATTCCTCCGCCGCGGCGAAGACACGAAGCGAAGCGGCTTCAAGCAACAGACCGGACTGAGCAGAGCGTCAAGACCGCGTGCGGCAGCGACACAAACCCTTCCGCCCGGCCTTTTCAAAATAAAACCGCTAGATCTCGGACTGCTAGCTTGGTGAGAATAACTTCAGTCTTTCTTTATATAGGCTACTGTACATATAAGCATATTTTTCGACTTTGACATAAAATCATAACAAGGAAACAAACTAAATACAAATAAAATGCACATAGGCTTCAGAATACAAAAATAAACAAGTTTCTGCTACTTTACCTAACCGTTAATATTTCTTAAATCATCAGGAATAACCTCTGCAGCCTCATATACACGATCAATATGTTCGTTATTCTCTAAATGTAAGTGTAATTTAAACAACATCTTATCCTTTGGGTTTAACCGTTTCCACGCCAATACCATACTTTTACTTTGACAGTGAAGCATCACTTCCGGTGTCTTCGCTGCAGAGAACACCGTGTGCAGCAGCGCCATCAAGCGGCAGAACTACAAACTACAGCTTGAAACTACAAGTGTTCATAATCATAATCATTTTTATCTTTAAATTATATTTCTTGAATTTCGTCTTGTAGATTTTGAGCATACATACAGATTAATCAAAAACAATACAATGGAAAAAATTGCAAAACATGAAAATGTGTCAAACCAATGCATTTAAAGGTCTCCTATTATGCAAAATGCACTTTTTGATGTCTTTGATACATACATATGTGTCCCCGGTGTGTCGGGGAACTCACGCAGCATCAGAAAATAAAACCCTCTCTCTTTTCAATTTTTTATTTTTTCAGCTCCCCACTCGAGTACACCCTGGGTCGTCCGATGACAGATTGATTTACTGACGACTACTTTGCGGTATAGTACCTAATAGTTCCTACATAGAGACTTGTCCATACCTCGAGTTTCCGAAAGAGAGACGGCCAATATGGTGTTCCACTCAGAAAATAAGGCGAAGAGAGTGTGACGAGAGGTCATGTCCAATCGAGACTCCAATCCGGGTACGATACATTTGTGGCGGATAAGCAGGTTTTGTCAGCCCTACAAGACTATCCGCACCCAGGTGTAAAGTCTATAATGCAGTATAGCCTGCGTTTAGACCAGTCGAGGNGCAGAGTTTTCCAGGTCGGATGCGTAAGACTAAAAACGAGGCTTTCAAAGGAGGTATAATTTAATTTTTGTTTAGTATTGATAAGTAAACTTGAGTCAAAGATTGCTGCAACTCCACCTCCTCGGCCCGTGCCTTGGGCAATATGAGTATTGATATGGCTGGGTGGAGTGGCCTCATTACATATTCTTCGTGCTACAAATGAGGGCTCAGTATTTGTTGCATTGAGTTGTTGTGCTCTAATGTTGTCTAAATTTACTAGTATGTTAATGTTGTTTGTATACTATGCTTCACATAACTAACACCCTATGTCGTCTACAAAGGACATACAATAAAACAAAAATTAAAATATATTTTTGTAGTTTTTGTTAGTCATTATGTTTATACCACCCTAAAGACTTGTGTGATCAAAAAAGGAAATTTGAAACCTTTTTCTTTCTGGGTCTCAGGAGGATATAGAAGGTTAAAGGACTATTACGCAACAGCAACAAACCTGAAAGCATACATTTTATAATAGTGAATGTGTTTAATTCAAAGATTACTATCCGAAAAAGTAGAGTGTTTTTGTTGATGATGAGCCACTCGGTAGCTCCATTACCTTCACTTACTTTAACACAGTAAGTTCTCTGGCTGCACGCACGGTGACAGCAGCACGTCAGGAGCAGCTCACATGGATATCTAGTCTGTAATATATAAAAACATCATGTCCAGGGTCTTACCCCTTATTTAATATCATTATAAAAATGAGTGGTTCGAGTCAGCAACTTGTAAACCCAATCCGGAAATGAGATGTTGTGCATCCTTCCTTAACAAATGTAAACACAGTTCTTATAGTTTGTATATCTGTTGCACTTGACCTCTTGATACAGAACATGTATTTACATGAGAATGAGAGTTGAAATGGTATGGTCAGCTGACAGCTCAGGGCAGAGGGTTGGCTCTGTGTCTGTCATTCTCTGCTGTGATGAGATAATGAGTGTTGGTACTAGAGATTTACGCAAACAGTAGCTGTGAAGCAATTAACTGGAGGTTAATTGGAAATATGACATGTGTTTGTTGAAGCCTGGTTTGCAGAAATAGCGATAAAGAATGATTGCCAGGTCATATTCTGAGTTAGAAACAAAAGGAAATGATTTCCCAGAACTTTCTGCTCTTCTACCTTTGATGGTAGTCCACATTCCTGTCCCATCACTGTCTGCTGTCTTGTTAGAAACCCTTAGTTGAAGTGTTCTGAGTGTGCTCATGTGTTGGCTGTTACCTCTGCGGGGGCCTCAGTCACCTGGAAGAGTTTATGTTGGACTGGCAGCTCTGCCTCACAGTATCTGAGCTGAAGCAGACGCTGGTGGAGCGTTATCTGGCCTCCATCCTGCACCAATACCAGCAGCAAGGGGCCCTCATTACAAGCTGCTACTTTTCTCTTCCTTCCAATCAAATCAAACTGTAATCATGGCACAGCATGAGACACTCTTATTAATAAGTGAGTGATACCATTCACTCGCCTTCTGTACTGTTGTTTTATTACCCCTGATGTGCATATTTCACAGATGTACAAGTGAGCGTGTGAATGAATAGTGGCCCTAAAAGCCTCCATTAAGCAGCGCGGCTGGCAGCCTTCAGATTCAGAGAACAGCTTTACACACATTCCCTGCACCTCCTGCATCACATCCACAACAGCCTGGTGTTTATGGCCTCTTAATTGATAGGCTGTAAACTTGATGAGCGTTTATGGGCTCCAGGTTGCTGCGAGGGGAATGAAGCCTGAACACAATATGAACATGTCTGTAGCTTGCTTGGGAACTATATGTGATAAGATGCTCATTTCTGAAGATGTAGTACTCATTCCTGCACTACTCTATCAACGGGACGGCAGACAGTGAGATGTGTGTGAGCTTGTGTTGTTTTCAGGAACAGTGTTTGTTAGCCCAGTAGCTTAGTGTATGCCGCCATAGATAACACAGCTGATAAGACCACTTCACCTGCATGTGAACTCCTACTGTGTGCTCAGCTCTGATGATGACCTGTGCTCCTGCTACCTCCACCGGACAGTGATTTAAGCATGCTTTGAATAAGCACAGGGGTTTAGTCAGTGCTGTTCAGTTCGTTTCTGAATTAGCCCAAACTTATATACACACACACATTCCAAACCTTCTGGTTAAAGTAAACACATCATCAGTTCGCAATACAAAAACGTTTATTCAATATAAAACATTTTATATAAACATTTAATTGATGTGTCTACATATTGTCACATTTAGTGAGTCATTTAGCACACTGGTTCTCCTGGGAATTCTTAAAAATCTGAAGAATCATGAGGTGATCAACAAGAGAAGACAGGTGAACATTGATTTGTCAGAAGATAATTTTGTTTGACTTGTGTCTTGTGTCTTAGCATCTCTTCCCCAGACCTGTAAAAGTTTTGGGTCGAGGGGTAACCGGAACACCTTTTCCTCTTGCGACCATTTCTTTGTATTGAATCAATAGCAACAATCCACACAGGCGTTGTTGTGTGTGTTCCCCGCCAGCTGTCTGAAATCAATGAATGTGTTAACCAGCGATCACTCTTGTGTCTGAACTTGTTAGTTGACCGGCAGAAAGGTTCATGAGCAAATATGAATGAATCAATTGGTATTTCAAGCAGATATGCCAAACATTACTGATCAAGGATGCTGCCCTGAGGATCGGCTGTTCCTCTTATGTTGTGTAGTGTGCTCTAGGTTTGTATGCATGCAGAGTCTGCAAAGGCTCCAATCCCTGTGTTCCTCCAGAGGGACTTTCTCCCCCACAGGAGACAAAGCTCCAGAACCACTTCAGGAGTCTTTGTCATAGACTCTTCCAATATGTGGTATCTTTTCTCTCAGAAGATATTGAGGTTTTGATGATGATGATGATGATGATGATGATGGTGATGGTGATCACTCCAAATCTCCCACAAATGTTTCTAGTTTGGTTCAAATCTGGTGACAGTGACGGCCAAATCCACATGATTCATATCAGAAAATGTCTGCCTGCCAGAATCATAGTTAGAGTTGCAGTATTTAATGAAAGTGGTATTTTAGGACTCTCTCCAAGTGAAACTGAAGCAAACCCTGTGAAGTGTGTCTGCATGTTTGTATGAATTAGTGTTTGTGTAGAGAACGATCGAGACAGAGAGGAGATGTGAGCGGAAGATGGATCAATGTTTGTCTCAAGTAAACCCTTTCCAGGTTTTTCTGTTCTCCAACTTGAATCATCATCCATTGTGATATCTGTAGAACACTTTAGCAAGAAATCCATTCCCATTTCCCACTAGTGAGACATCCATGCTTCTCCTATGGGCCTGATTGAGCCAGACATAGCCTTTAATCTCCCCGTGTATTTGATTGGACAGCTTTCCCTCTGTAGAGTGTTTGCTGAAGGCCGTGCTGCAATCCTTCTGGTAAAACAAGCATCCCAACAGCCGTTCCAACCCTCTTAGCACCCCCCCCGCCCAGCAGTCACTTTCACACACACACAAACACATCTCCCCACATGGCACAAACACATCTCCCCACAGGCTCTCAATGCTCAGCAGATGTTAATGGGTTTTTTTGCACTTCGAGAAAAACCAAACACGCAGGTACACATGTGCTGTTTGTGTAATTAATAAGCAGCCTTTCAAGGAGACTGGGATCTCTCCTTGTGTAATCAAAGACTGCTTATAAATCTGAAATGCAAAACACAAAGGATTTAACTGTGAGTGTATGCTTGTGTGTTTAGGGAGACGGAGTATAAAGGGCTCCAGCTGTCTCTGGACCAGGCCAGGTCCAAGGCCTCCTTCCCCTACAGCAGCAGCAGCTCCGCCTGCCTGACGGAGCCCTGCAGAACCCCCAAGAGCAGAGTGACCCGGCCCAAGACCAAAGCCAGGCTCTCCCCTTACACACAGGTGAGGATTACATGGCATATACCCAGAGGTGTAAAGTAACTAAGTAGATTTACTTAAGACTACTTAAGAACCATTTTGAGGTACTTTACTACTTTATTTGAGTATTTCAATTTTGTACTTGTTTGTAGCTCTACCCCACTACAGTTCAGAGGTAAATGGTGTGCTTTTACGCCTACATGTATGTAATACCTTTAGTTACTTTACAGATGTGGATGAACGATGTGAAATATAATCAAGTGTTAAATCAGACTTTAGTTCCACCTGGAGCAAATCCACAAGCTACCCTGCAGTATACAAAGTCATTCAAACTAGCTGCACCTTTGCTTTTAATACACTTAGATGCTAATACTTTTCTAACATTTTGGATGCAGGACTTTCATTTGTTACAGAGTAATATTACACTCTGGTACTTGTACTTTGACTTAGGTACAAGATGTGAGTACTTGTCCCACCTCTGCTTAATGCCTCAAACACATCATTTCATGCTGTGATGTGAACTGTGGTCTCAAACTTCATATGTATGGCTTGTGTCCACATAGGGTTTCCTTCTGGCAGAAAGGCTCTTTGTTCATTGTTTCTATGACGACAATATCTCATCACTGCTGTTTGACAAACTAGTTGTAAGGTTTCTGAGCTTGGGGCGTAGCATGTGACAGCATTGACTCCTGCTGATTGTAAACTCTGATGAATGTTAATAATAAGTTCACTTTTTCATGCTCATTACATTTTCTATTTTGTTGTTTAGCCATGTCTTTCACAGTGGTTACCTACATTAAAATATAGGTGAAACAGGGCTTGTCATGTGACTCACAATTAAAAAAAGACTGTGGCCACTATGCCAGGTGTTCCACACAGCCGAGCATTTTCTGGAGACCAATGCCCATCAGGTAATCAGTAGAGGTAGAACATTTTCTAACATGGAAATGAGTACCATACTAAACATAATCCCTAAACAATGACAAAAAAAGGTGGTGTCAAACAGTCTGCTAAGCATCTCAAACATGGAAGACCTGCCACCTGATTTGAAGGCTTGGTATAATATTTCCTTGTCTCCCTACATTCTCCCTGCAGTATCCTAGTTTCCAGATGGAGCGCTCAGAGTCTGACCAGGAGAGCCCGTGGGGCAGCAGCCCCGTCACAGACTCAGCCTCCCCCCAGCTGCTGGAGCACAGTGAGGGTCTGGATGCCTCCTGTGTGTACAGACAGTTCTCTGACCCCCGATCGCTCTGCTACAGCCTGTCTGAAGAGCACCATCACAACAGCAGCGACAGCTTCACACACCTCCACTCACAGGGTCAAGGTCAGAGCTGTGAGCGAGGTCGATGTGAGGCAGGACGATACTTTCTAGGAGCACCCCCACCTGGCCGGGACGCGTGGTGGGGCAACACCCGGTCTGTCCTGCCGCTGAGCAAGAGCTCCCTGGAGAACACCGAAGGATATGACAGCAGCGTGCCGCACATCACGGCCATCCACAGCCACCACGGTGAGGAGCAGAGACTGGACCCTGGCAGCCTTCATAGTTTAGACTGAACATACAACTAGTAGTCTGGGAGGATATTCTTATTTCAGAGCCTCTGATAGATCAGTGGTGCTTCATGTGAGACCTCAAATCCATCCCCTTCACATACTGCCTTTCTAGTTCTCTGAGCACTCTCAGCACTGTCAAACAACATGTCAACATTAACCCTCTTAGAAACACACTAAGGTTAGTTAGTTAGTTAGTTAGTTAGTTAGTTAGTTAGTTAGTTAGTTAGTAAGCTAACATTAGCAAGCTAGCTACCAATCTATCTAGCACACTGACAAGAAATCTCTCCCTAAGTTAAGCTAAGTACTTTTATTTATTTATTTATTTAGCAGTGTGCTAATATGCTGGCATTTATTAGTTGATCAAATTGCTACATACATCAAGAGGCACTAGAAAGTAATAATGACATGTAGAACCACCTGATTGCATTGTAGCTGTTCATGTTCTCAAATATAACAAATGTTACAACAGCTGTATGGAAAATAATCTGTACCTGGGTTTTGGTCTCTACTCCAGTGTTGCAATTAAAACGTATTAGTGTTCATACAGGGAAATAGCTTTGTAGATGATGCATTGTTTGCAAATAATATGACATTAGTAGAACTCATTTCTAACAACAGTGAAAGAGATTACTAGAAGGAGTTTCTCATTCCTGGTGTGCTTCAACAACTTGGAGTTGAATATTTCAAACACAAAATAAGTATGATTGACTCAAGTGAGAGTGACAGCGACCATGTACCTCTATTCAGAAATGGTCAGGGAATTCAACAGGTTGAGCTCTGCAAATGTATGGTTGTAACAAATCTTCTTCAGAGTGGCTAGGCGACACTTGCTGATATGTTTTCCATCCTCATCTTTCGTAAAGAAATTGGTGGACAAAATGGAACACACCAAATGGAAGACACAGAGTCAGAAATGAAAGGGCAGGAATGATCCCGCCCTGCTGAGATGTGCACCATAAGACCCTTTACATGCCGTGCCTGTGTGTTAGCGGTTACTGTATGTGATGTGGTGTCTCAACAAACACAATTGCTGGACTTTGTTGAACTGACTGTTCTCATTGTGTGCTCTGCAGGCCGGGGGGGCCACTGGGACGAGGAGAGCGTGGTGAGCTCTCCGGATGGGGGCTCCGCCAGTGACTCGGGGGACCGGTACCACGCTGACCACTACCGCTGCAGCCCCCAGGAGCCCAGCAAGATCGAGACCCTGATCCGAGCCACGCAGCAGATGATCAAGGAAGAAGAAAGTCGACTGCGCAAGGGCCCTCAGGAGGTCCCACTGGGGCCGGCCAATGGGCTGCCCAAGGGTCCCGGCCCATGCTTCACTCCAGAGTATAGTCAAGGGCCCCTCCCACTACAGACGGTGGTGTGCCGAGGTCTGAGTCAGGTGATCAGCCCTGCCCCTAGTCCCGCCCCTCTGTCCAGGCTCAGCAGTCCAGGTCCTGAGCGCCTCCACAAGCCCAAAGACTACCTCCAGACAGACGTGTCCCCCCTCTCTCTGCCATTACACCACCCGTTCGGGCGGTTGGGGCCGTGCTCTTCCTCCCCCCCCTCGGCCCCCGTCCTCTACCCCTCCCACACCCACCCTCGGCCCTACTTGGACAAGCATAAGAGCTACTCCCTGACAGGCTACGCTCTGGAGCATCTCTACGACCCAGAGAGCCTGCGAGGCTACTGCACCTCCACCAGCACGGGCCCCCCCCACTACGATGTGACCCCTCACCTCCGTATGGCAGCAGAGCAGACCCCCGGACATAAAGGCACCTCTGTCATTATTAGCAATGGCAGCTAACACTGACAGAGGGACTCAGAGCCTGAGCTGGTTAGCTTTCCTTAGTCTGGATCCTGTTAGCCTGATTTCCCATCATACTGATCCCCCTCAGCAATCCGATGCTTTATATAGAGCTACATTGTTGCTATACTTCCCCCCCAAGCATTGATAACAAGTCCACTTCTAAATGTCTCATTCAAAGATAGTAATGTCATTATTTACAAGATTGAACCGCACATTCACATAATTACAGCAGCGCCGGTTTGAATGGTAAGGGATGCAATTATGAAGCCGCTTTAGGTCTTAACAAGTCTTCCAAATAAAAGGACGATGTATTTCATATATATAGTTCCAGAGCACTTGTTGTTTCTGAGTGGACAGTCTCAAAAATGTAGGTAAACTGTAGATGTAAACAATCTGAATATATTGGAGCAGCATTTCTCCATGCTGAGCCAGCTGTCAGGCAAACAGAAAGGGAAGCAGTATACAGTATAGCAAAAAAGGAATGAAGCTAATAGCCCTTGTGTTTGAAAGGAGGGGGGGGAGTAAGACATCGCATTGGTCAGCTTATTGCAAAAAAAAACAACACTTTGGTCAAAACCGATCAGTATGATGGAAGAAAATGGAAAACAGGGCTGGGTATAAATTGTCTGGAGTTGTGCTTTAACATCCGCCCCAGTGCGTGTAACCGTTTGCACTATAAGAGATGGGTCTTTGTGAGGAGGGGGGTTTGGTGTTCATGCAGCGATGCAGAGCACAGGTTGGCCCTGAAATAAAGAATCATTTGAACTTCACCGAAAAATATGCAAAGCCATTCTATGGATGTTTCTTTTCTCTCCGTTTTGGTATCTCTCCGTGTCGGTAAATACAGTTCAGAAAACACCGGTAATGACTCTCATGACTGTATGCTGGAAGCCATGGATACTGAACGTGTTGTTGGAAAGGTTTTAAAGGGCAAGTCTGATGCTTTGATATTTGATATCTGATTGGCAAGACAATAATTACATGATTACGTCCTATATCATTCGTTTTTGTAACCGGAAAGTATCATCCAAGGACATGGGACATATTATGTTATTTGAGTGATTGTAAGAAGACCATATGCAAGTAACCCGTTGGAATGGCAGCTCAGGCAGCTCGCTGATCCCTGAAGCAACTGTTAATAATGGTTACGTGGGAATCTTCATATAACAGGATTTAAGTTTCATCTTGGGATCTTTTTTCTTTATTTCTTCACTCCTTAGATAAACCTATATTTATACAAGTTTGGATTTTGTTTTGAATGTTCACAGCCTGAAATGTGCTCCATCCAGTTATTTATGGTGTAAATATGCTCAGAAAGGAGAATCCCACCACATTTAAGCACATGGGCAGAAACTGTATTTATTGAATAAATGATTCTTTATGATTTTGAAATATAGCTGCAATCAAATCCAGTCTGCTTCTATATTGAGTGTGTTTTTGACTGAAGCAAATTTTAAAAGAGGACAAAATAAAAAAGGTTTTGCAGAGATGGCTTGTGTTTTTATGTCCAATGTTTTTTCAATGAATCATTCAAACATGACTGTTCAGACACACACGATCACATGTCATCAGACAGTATGTCAAACAAATGTCATGAATCATTGACAAATGAACATACACACATTTGTGGTTTTTGGATATTAAACACATCAGACACTCAAGAATAAACTCACAATTCCCAAATAATATTTCATGTGTTTCACATCCATACCACACGTGCTTTGATGACACAGACTTTAATGTACCACACATCTAACATATTTTATGCATGAGTATATTTTACATTTCATATTAAATAAAACATTTGACATCCAATGAATGCACACAATGCAATGATTTCTTAAACAGACGTTGTTCCTTTTGTAACTAAAAATCATTTCACGTTCATCAGCAGGAAATTCCCACTTGCCTTTTTGTAAAAGAGCTGTATATATTTCCATTAGAGCACTCTGGTTATGATTCAATTTGATGAATTTCAGATATCTCTTTTTAGCTATCAGCACACTCAGATTTGCACAGGTGACGTGTGGCTGCACTGGCAAATAAAGAGCGCTGATTGAAAGCAATACGGCGAAATCTCCAATTAAGCCTGTGGACCTGCGGGGGTGTGGAGGTCACCGCTCCGCTCAGCAGCCTGATGGAAGTTCACTGTTTGCTTTATCCTCTCAGGCCTCAGTCATTTTACCTCCACACTGAAAGCCTCTCATCCTGCAGTTATTCCTCACTTTAGCTCCTTCAGCAGCTCCGGTCCTCTCCAACAGCTTTTTCACTCACTGTCAACGAGGCTGGTGTAACTCTGCCCATTAGGAACAAACACTGTTGCTTAGAAACCAGCCAGGAAGCAAGAAGCAATGTCAACAGCAAGGATGAGAGCTCAGGTGTTAGGGAAGCATAATGTTGCCTAGATATCAGCCTTTATTTGTGAAAAAATAAATGGCTCTATCATTCCCATCTAAAATGTATAAATGTACAGTGAGATTGGTTTGGACACACCTTCTCATTCGAAAGGTTTTTAGTTATTTTAATTATTTTGTACATTATTGATTAATAATACACATCAAATCTATAAAAGAAAACATATGGAATTAAATAGTAAACAAAAAAGTGTTAAAAAATCCAGAATATGATTTATATTTTAGTCTAGATTTAGCCCCCTTTTGCCTTCCCTTCACTCTGCGGTCCGACTGATCCCAGACCATCTCAATTGGGTTGAGGTCAGTGATTTTGGAGGCCAGGTCATCTGACGCAGCTCTCCATCACTTTCCTTCTTAGTCAAATAGCCCTCACATAGCCTGGAGCTGTGTTTGGGCTCATTGTCCTGTTGAAAAACGAATGATGGTCCCAATAAGCTCAACCAGATGAGATGGCATGGCGCTGCAGAATCCTTTGGTATCCATGCTGGTGAAGTGTGCCTTGAATTCTGAATAAATCACCAACAGTGACACCATGTTCCTCCTCCATGCCGCACGGTGGGAACCACACATGCAGAAACCATCCGCTCACCTTCTCTGCGTCTCACAAAGACACGGAGGTTGGAACCGAAAATCTTAATTTGGACTCACCAGACCAAAGTACAGATTTCCATTTCTTTTTTTTCTTTTTTTATAAACTTTGTTTATTGATTTTCGTACACAAATTAAACAGAGATGACAGAGCGGTTGTGATTGACAGTGTCACATTACAGTTGTGCAGATCACATAACATATGAAACATTACAAGACAAAAAAAAAAACAGTCGGCTTGGTCATACAACAAAACACAAACAAACACATAATCTCATTCTCTTCAGGTAATAGTACAAATACATTTAAAATGTTTCACATATAAATATTATGTATATACATACACACATACATATTTGGGTCTTATTCCGGAATATCCGGGAAGGTGATCCTCCCTGCATAGGCAAAGAAAGGTCCCCAGACACTCCGGAACTTCCCGGAGGAGCCTCTCAATGTGTAACGGATTTTTTCAAGCTGCAAATTATTAAAAATGTCCCTTATCCACATAGTGTGGGAAGGTGGTGTTGGTGATTTCCATCTTGTTAGAATAAGACGTCTTGCTAGTAATGTTGCAAAGGCTATAAGGTCTGCTTTGAGCCTAGGCAAAGGCAGGTTTGGGATGCCAAATACTGCAGTAATGGCATTAGGCTCTATAAGCGTCCCAGTTACTCTGACAAAGTACTGAAAATTGAAGTCCAGTAGTTGTGCAGAGACGTACATGACCAAAACATATGCAAATGGTTTGCAGGTGTTTAGTGAAATTTTTCACAAGAAGGATCTATATTGTCAAACACTTTGAACAGCCTGACTTTAGTCCAATGGGTGCGGTGAACAACTTTACACTGAATCAAACCATGTCTTGCGCAGACGGATGAAGTATGCAGAGGCGGT
>NW_011369947.1:11089772-11102623 GCF_000735185.1 Notothenia coriiceps
CCAGTATCAAATACTTATTTCACTTCAGGGTGATAGCAGGATACCCCATCTAGTCACTCAGAGAAAATCAGGACAATCTGAAGTAGAGTTTCAAAATAAAATACCTTTATTTTNTTGCTATCAGAAACAATGCCCGACTGTTTTGGACGTAATATGGTCGGTGTTTACATTAGCATGGCTAACCCTCAGAGCTAACCTGTACTGTAGAGCATGTGTGTGAAGAAGCAGGAAGTAAAAAGGAACTCACCTTGTGGTATAACCGGCAAGAGAGAAAGCCTTTGAGCTCCATACTGTTTCAGAGATAATCCTTGATAATCCATGATATGGCAGGAATAGTTTAGACAGTAGCTGCTGGGTCCCGCATGAGCTCAGCCCCCTCCTTTTTTATTTTTTAAAGCTTTATACCCCAAATCTGTCAGATCTGTTTGGTATTTTGAGCAAAACACTTCATAGACATGTTTTTTTATATATTTGTATATCTGAGACCTATGTTATTGCCTAAAAATAGCATGATAGGTGACCTTTAACATACTGTATGTCAATTAAACAACGAAAGATAGTGATTGATCCGATTTCAGTTGCAAACAGCTATTTTAACCTCTCTTTACTTCCATACAATAATCTGTTAGGATAAAGCGCACAGAGGCCAGTAAGTACATTACAAACTAAACTAAATGCAGTGTTTTCAGCTCTTCTCAGTAAATTCTACTTAAAGTTATTTATAAAACAAACGAGACGTCAGGAGTTCGTATTTAAACTTTATTTAGGGTATATCAGAGTATGTATCATATGCTGCGAGTCGCTTCCGATGGAGAACGTATATTTACATCTCAGGTTTTTTTTGAACACGTACAAAAATACAAATTTTCAAAACAAATGAAACAACTGTACACTGTACAAACACAAAGAGAAGCAGCTGATACAACAGAGCTGATGTTCAATAAAACACCAGCCTGGTCCTTTAATCGTCCCGGTAACACTGCGCAGGTACAGCTGAGTGTAAACAGACTTAGTGTTGTTATTCTTCAAATATAAAGAAACGTCACACTCTTTTAATTCCTTTGGGATATTCCCATAGCAGGTCCTGTGTTTATATGTTCTATAAAAAGTCTTGGGAACATGACCGGAACAAAGAAACTGAAATATATGTTAGGACTATCGTAACACACACCAAGTTTTCAGAATAAAGTTGTAATATTTTAAGAAGAACTAGCATAATTTTTATGTAAATCAAGTTTTGTTGTTTTACCTTGTGTGCTATCGTGAACATTTTCTGATAACATTGATATTTTCCTCAAAATATTTCCACTTATTGAACTTAGCACTCAGTAAAATACTGCAACGGTTATACACATCAGACACACACTCACTCACTAGTTTGAACGACTGAAAATGGTGACTCAAAATGGTGACTCAAAATGTGGACTCAAAATGTGTTATGGCAACTTTTTCTTCTATGAGACAAAAGAGTAACTTCCATGGCAACTATGACTCGGCAACCTTTCTCCTAAAAGTTGCTGCACGTTGCCTCTTTCAGTCAGTTAGAGCGTCAACTGAAACGCAAGAGGACGGAGGTGAAGAGATACATTCGTAAATATGGTGAACATGAGATTTGACCGTCTGTTAACGACGTGTGAAAAGTTCTGAATCGCCGCCAAGGTTACAGGAGGTTAAAGGAGGCCAGGCTGAGTCCTGGAAATGAGTCAGCCTTTTTACAACATCTGGCTACCTCCTTTTGAAGTCAACATCATCAGTGACATCATCAGCTGGGGGGGCTTCCTCTCAGCCCCAGAGGAACTAGTCTCGGCATCGGCCTCCAGGCCACGCCGCCATCGTTTTTCCCTTCTTCTTCTTCTCCTCCTCCTCCTCCTTCTTCTTCTTCTTCTTCCCCATCGCTGTTGGCGGGTTCCATTACTTTCTCGGCCCCGCCCACTTTCATCTGCTGCAGAGGGGGCGGAGCCAGGACGCCGCCTCCACCTTTAGCGTTTTCAGTCGTTGTCGACTCCTCAGAGTCAGAGTCCAGCTTTAGGGTCCAGGGGCTCAGGATGGGTCCTGTCTCCTCTTTGGCTCCGCCCACTGACGACAACCCCGGTAACAGGACACTGGTTGTTGTTGATGCTGTGGTGATGGTCCGCTGGTTGAGGAAGTCGATCTCGTTGAGGAGGGACATCAGACCCTCGTCGTCTTTTGTCTCCTCGTCTTTCTGCTGCTGCTCCAGAGACCCCTTCATTCCCAGGACCTCAGCCCCAGGATCAGCACTCTTTCCTGGGCAGGGAGAGGAGGACGGGCCCTGGTTGGAGGGTGGAGGCGGAGAGGATCTGGGATCAGGAGGGGTTTCAGCCACTTTCTGGGGAGGTGGTGGAGTTTGTGTTTTTTCGTGTGGTTCTTCTTGTTGTTGCTGTTGTTGTTGTAGCATTTGTTGTAGTAGGATCTGTTGCTGTTGTTGTGATTGTTGTTGTATTTGTTGTAGTATCTGTTGGTGTTCTGCAGTTGATGGTGGAACCAATTGAAGCAGGTTGTTTAAGTCTCCAGCTGTAATAAAAAAAAAGATCAGCTGGTGTCAGGATGTAAGATCAGAAAACAACTAAATTACTTTCATAAGTTCACGAGTCAGTAATGAGCTAAGTAATTTAGCCAATTTCTTGGTTAGTAAGTCGTAAACAAGTAAAATATGATGGCATGTAAATGAGTTAGTTTCAAGGTATTTGTACTGGTGAATTATTTATTTGCGAAGTTGCTATTTAGTTAAGAAACTATTAGGTTAGTTACGTTTTGTTGGTTAGTTGAGTTACCTGTGTAGTTAGTCAGGTATTTAGTTAGTTGAGTTACTTGTTTAGTTAGCTAGTTGAGTTACCTGTGTGTTTAACAAATTGTTGAGTTACCTGTGTAGTGAGTGAGTGAGTGAGTTAATTGAGTTAATGATTTACCTGTATGGTGAGAACATTAGTAAATGAATTTGTATTTGATGGTTAGTTGAGANAGGTATTTAGTTAGTTGAGTTACTTGTTTAGTTAGCTAGTTGAGTTACCCGTGTGGTTAGTTAGGTATTTAGTTAGTTGAGTTACTTGTTTAGTTAGCTAGTTGAGTTACCTGTGTGGTTAGTCAGGTATTTAGTTAGTTGAGTTACTTGTTTAGTTAGCTAGTTGAGTTACCTGTGTGTTTAACAAATTGTTGAGTTACCTGTGTAGTGAGTGAGTGAGTGAGTTAATTGAGTTAATGATTTACCTGTATGGTGAGAACATTAGTAAATGAATTTGTATTTGATGGTTAGTTGAGATACTTGTACATTTGAGCTTTTAGTTAATTGTTTAGTTAGTCGATTTACCTGTTTGGTAAGTTAGTTAGTCAGTTAGTTAGTTAGTNTCATATGTTGCATGAGATCCTTGTCCAGTTACTTTGCTAGTGGCCTTATACTTGATTAACTTTTGTTTATTTCTACCATCGCCAATATACTGCTGAAGCCCAGCGCGTTCCTACCTGTAGGCCGCTGCCCCCTAGTGGGCCCATGAAGGCATTGCCAGTGGGCTGCCAAATATTTTGCAAAACATAATGATTTGTGTGGAACATTATAATTAAGATTTGCTTTTTATTTGACCTCTTTCCTTCTCTTTCTTGATCCTCCTTAGCAACCGGTCATTTCAGTCCTTTTAAAGCCGGTCTGGTTCATACTGATCTACTGTCACATCATGTTCTGAATTGACATCAGAATTTTATTTTACATGAAAGCTACAGACATATACGTTAGCGTTTCCCTGGCTATTTATTCCGCTTTTTCGTTTGTTTTGAACTATGGGAGTAGAGTCCACAAATGTTGACATGTGCAACAGAATTTGTACCTGAAATATAATTAGCTACAGATTATTTAAAACACACATGACCGATGAGTCTTCTAGGAGGTCTGATATCAGTTAAGGAGGATGTGGATTGCTCTTGCATTTTATGATCTATTTGTGACCATTTAGACCAGCTAAAGGATGAGGATGAAGGTAGTTAGGAGCTTTAATCTGAGCGAAAAACTTATAGATCATTATGCGATCATTCATAATCAATGTCCAAACAAGCGTGGGGAGAAGGTGAAATGAAGACACCAAACAAACATCCAATTCATCTTTCTTTGCTTTATTAAGATTCATCTTTCTATTATTTTGGCTAAAAAATTAAAATAAAAGCAAATTTTGGCATACAGAATACTTCACTTGTCACGGTAAAAGCTGTTCACCATTGCACTGATGTGCTGTCACACTTTATCAACACCTTTCTCTAACAGCAGAGATATACTGTCCTGCCAACTTCTTTTTTTTTAACGAAATACTTTTTCTATACGACTAAAAAAACAATTAAAGAGAGACTTGAACGATAAAATCACCTTAAGCGGCCCAAAAAATAAATCATTTTCCTAGATTGTGCCTTTGAAAAAATGAGAACAAAGCCAAGCTTTAACTAGCCTGCGATGAAGAGCATTTGTCAATAAGCTCTCCGAGAACTTTGTAGGGAGGGAAGGGTTTTACAAAGTATAGTCCAGCGGCCGCAGTGGGAGGGCCACTGCTGTCCGACGTTGCTGTACTCGCGACAAATACTGCCATCCCCACTTCGAACGTCCACCACCGGCTTCCCACAGCTGCCTTACAGTTTAGACTGAGCCTTGAGGAGAGAGGAGGACGCAGGTTAATGAACACGCTCGGGAGAAATAGAACGCTTATAAAGTTGAATTGAGCGTTTCAAGCTTTTTTGAGAGGCGGGGGGCCAAATGATCATTCATAGGTCCACTCAATAACTTCAATGAGCTTCAACTGCCTTTCCTCAGTTGGATCATTTTTCCACTGTATATCCTTTGGTTTTCAAGTTCAAAGGGTTTTGAAGAATGAAACATGAGAGAGTTTTTTCACGGTCTTCTGCTGTCTGATCGTCCAGTTTTTTTTTAGGGGAGCGTTGGGGGCCCGGTTCGAGTCCACAGACATTAGGCATTCTTGTTTTAGCATGGTATAAAAAGCACCTAACAATAAAAGTGCAATTACCTCCCTTAGACCAGTGATTCTCAAAATGGGGGCCCTACACTGACCCCTAGGGGTACCGTTGGTACTCCAGGGGGTACGTGAGGTTAAAAAAAATACGCTAAGGCTTAATTAAAAAAATGACCATGCATGATTACAAATAACTTTAGTACAATAAGTTAAATAGAAACAGAATGTTCTATATAAAATATTCCTAGAAGCATCTAAGGGTGGTCCTCATATAACATTGTATGCATTGTGTATTGTAATTATAGTTTTAATACATTATATCATCTGTTGTTCTTGAGTTTTGTTAAACATATATTAAATAAATAATTGAAAAACTCCTTTTGGAAATATTTTTTTTCATGCTAAAGATGAAAACAATATCCTTAGTTTGTCTTAATTCATAAGGAGTTAATAATCAAACACTGATGGAACATCACTATATTGAAATGTATTTTATAGGCTTTTTCTGTTTTTCAAGTTTCGCGGATCGGTCAGGGAGATCTTGCGCCTTGAGAAAAATGTTTCAAAGGGCGTCACATACTGAAAAAAGTTGGAAGCACTGCTCGTAGACGATACACATTTCAGAACATTAGTTTGAAGTCTAGTTTCTGCGGCCATTTCTTTTCGTGATTCTCAAACTGTTGTTACTTTTTTTGGTCGGTACTAAATTTTCTGACAGGGAGTGCGAAGGGATGCGATGGCTTCTGCGTATGCCTACTGCATTTATTTATTATTATGACATTATATATTAATTAACTCACGTTGCAGTGGTTTTATTCATTTTTAAGTTTGTATCCTTTACTGTCTGGTTTTTATTATATTGCGATTGTTCCTGGTTCAATAACCATGAAAGCGCCTTGTTACTTTGTTTGAAAGCTGCTGCATAAATACATTTTTTCACGGCTCACTTAACAGTAACGGGACACATAGTACAGTATTTTGACTGCTCTCATTGACACTGCCCCTATATTTTCATTTTTTTAGTAATGTGGCTCCTTGTGCTTCCTACCTGCCAGCAGGGAGCAGCCAGTATATCGTAGGTTGTCATGCTGCCCAGTTGGTGACCAGCTCCCATCGCAGCCCGTGACTTGGCCATTTGATTGCAAAACGTCTTGTGGACGGCCCTTCTAACAGTCCACACAGGATGGCGTAAGAGGTGCATTAACCTGCCTGTAGAATAAAGAATACAGTTATAACATTTACTTAGCCCAAAAGCATTCAGCTCAGTTTTCGTTAAATCAGGCAAAATAAATCATAACATAACAGACCTCCCGTTGCATTCATTACTATACTTTTCAGTCCTGCATATGTGAATAAAGTGTTTACGCGAATGTGATTTAATTTATTTTAAGTGGACCTGTCATGCCTATTATTGAATAAGGTTATTATGTAGGACCATACCGCGGACGATATATAAGGCAATATTTATACTTTTTTTTTTTTCAAAAATACCAAATCAGATCATCGGCCATTTTAGCCATTCCTCATTTCGCTCAATTTAAGCATCTGTCTTTGCATGGCTGATTGTGGAGAACAGCCACCTCTACAGCCTGCCATATGCTACTACAGCCGTCTTCCAGCCGCTTTTGAACGGCCAATTCGTCCGTGGCTGCTGAGTGTTGAATTTTGGCAGGCTGTTTTTTGATTTTAGTCTTAGTCTTAGACGAAAATGGTTATGTAGTTTTAGCTCCGACTTTTAGTCATTCCTATCCTTCGTAGTTTTTAGTTCTAGTTTTAGTCTCTAGTTTTAGCGAACGAAACTTCAAACAGTTTTAGCTTGCAAGAAAAATTACATTTTAGTCAACTTTTAGCTCAGAAATGGTCTCTATACTCTCTGAACGCTCCGTCCCCGCAGATTCTGTGTCCGCTCTGCATGCATGTCTGTTAGGCCCCGGCCACCCGCACACGGAGAGACACAGGGAGATCACTGCTTCTGGAGTGAAGAGAGCGGAAATAATGATATTGCAAGTTAGAAACGTAAGATGCATTTTGACAGACAAGACGGACACTTGGGGGAAAATATGCTGCATTTTGAATGTCCGATAGTGCACCATTAACACCTTAGTCCCGTCTCGTCAACGAAAACTAAATATACATTTCGTCATAGTTTTCGTTATCAAGAATCTATTTTTAGCTCGTCATCGTCTCGTCTTAGTCATGTAAAAAAGGTTGTTGACGAACATTTTTCGTCATAGTTTTCATTGACGAAATTAACACTGCGTGGCTGTCTCCTCCTGATTGGTGGAGTTGGCCCAATAGCCGTAGCGCCACTTCTGTGACGTCACAGAAGTGTTCAAATCTGGATCAGTCTGTATCAGATCCGTTGCAGCCCCTTTTTTAGAGATTTGGGTATGGAGTAAAATAGAGAGGGTTGTGTTTTCTGACACTTGGTGAGTTCCCAGGAACACCGGGGACACATATTCATGTATAAAAGACGTACAAAAGTGCATTTTGCATGATAGGTCACCTTTAAGTAAACAGCCAGGCATGTGCCGAAAGGAAACTTTCCCATTTCTGCTCAACGTCAGTGTTATTGCCAAAAAGCCATGACTGGAAAATGGATAGCACACTTTAATTCAACATGTTCTTTTAATTAATGCTCTTCAAACTGGAGGAAAAACAATACAATTACAATCCAAATCAACCTCTCTCTTTCACCAATTATCTATCTACATATGTATATTCTGCCTGCCACAAAAAAGTATGAAAGGATTAATAAATCATTCTGATGCATATTAAGCACTTTACATATTAAGCTTGTGGGACATCACATCAAAGAAGCTTCATTTGGCCGCCATGCTAATTTACAATAATTGCTCGATTGTGCAGAAGCAAGCGGAAAATCCTTTTTGTCTATACACACATTATGGACTGGATTAGTCTGTCATAGTTTGTCTTAATAGAAATGAACACTTGGACATTCAAAAATAGAAAATGTAATTGGGCAAAATAACATACTATTTGTTGCAATTCATTTAAAAATAGCATATCATTATGATTTTATACTATATTTTATTCCTGATTCAAAGCAAACCTGATGTCCTGCAGATCTGATGTGTTTTTGTTGTTGAGATTAAACACTGTCTCTACAGTAAAAACTGAACATATACTTTATAGCATAAACATGTTTTTGATAATTCATACATGGTAAATATGTTTTTTTGTGAGGCTGTGAGGGCTTATTGCTCACATCTTTGAGCTAACATACTCCCAATAAGAATGCTAACATGTTTGGCTGGTATAATATTTACCGTATTAGCATGCTAAGGATTAGCTCCAAACACAAAGTACAGCTGAGGCTGATGGGGTATCTGTTGGTTGCAGATATTTATACATAGTTTAATATTGAACACTTTACAATTTGACATCATGGTGCTATGGTTAGGATAAAGGATAATTAAATCTTACAATTCATCCTCTTGAAGCCATTATGCACTTTAAAGCATTCCAAGGAGAAGTGAAACAAAACGTCATCTTCATAGTAGCGCTATAGAAAACTTCACAGGATCAGAAAATGACTTGCTTACTAACTTATGATATTACTGTATGGTTCTTGCTAGAGATCATCTCTATTTACTGGCTGTCACAACTGTGCCAAGCTCGGGAAATGTCATTATTAACTCGATTTAATACAATGTTGTCAGTTACACTCTATGTGCACCAACAGCATGACCTTCACCTCGTGATGAACTGAGAACTTCCTGATACTGACCTCCCTGCGTGACCGCCAGATAATCCTTTCATATATCGCCAGCCTTGACCCCCCCCCATACCTTTTCCCACTTCTATCTTTAAATATGCAACACACTCCACTCTCTGTCTTTCACTCTGACAGTGACTGTGTCTGTATGATTGACTGAACTTTCTGGCAAGATATCAAATACAACAAAGGCAGCTGAAACGTCTGATTCTTCTTCCACATTTGAAATGCAGACACGAAAGTAATAAGGATTTATCCTCTGGGAAACACGAACGCCTGAACCACATTTCAGTGCAATTCATCAAATATTTGTTTTAGATAAATCAGTCTGGGCTTAAGTGATGGATCAGCTGTTAGACTGTCATATGTTCCCATCTATATAGAGCCACGGTGCTAACTTTCCTGATAACTTGCTTAACTTGTGAGAAGTTTTGCGAACATGTGAACCTGTGCTCCTATAATCTTTGTAGGGCAAGATTTTCCCCTACTTTTCCACCTTTTCAGTCCAAAAATAGAAAATGTGTCGCTTGAATAAAAAAGGGTTGTAATGCTTACAACCTTTTTCTGATTTGTTTCTTCAAGTAGTATCATATATGTGAAGTGTAATAAGTATTAGCACTATTATGAGCCACGTTTAACTACTTAAACTAGTAATTGTGTCTGATCATGTTGAAACCAGGTCTGACCTTGGAGGTGGCAGGGGACGTCGTACTCGATCTCGTCGTGGCGTGACGGGCTGAGGAACAGAGTCCCGTCCACTAAAGGGAACTGTTCAAACACAGGCAGCGCTCGGTGGCACAGCGCACAGTTCACCACGTTCCTCTGGCTCGCACTGAGGGCTGACAGGATGAACCTACAGGGCAACACGGACAGAAACAACATGGTTACATCTTCTAGAGAGCCAGATTCATGTGGGATAGAGTTGTTGTATCAGAGTTGTCTTTATCAATAAGCTGAGTTCTACTAAACGCTATGAGCAACTTCTCAGGTATTAGTGATATAATATTGTGAGGCTTGTGTACCTCTAACATGTTGGACCACAGCTCGTTAACGCCAATTCAGTAAATGTCAATTAACAGGCGATATTTATGTATGACATGTGTGATTGATCTGGTCATTTTTATGTCTGAAAATGATAGAATCAGCCAAGGTGACAAAAAACATCTGCTTCTGTAGATAGTTGTGGTGTCTTATGACGGTTTACATATTGGAAAATAATTACATTTGGATTTGTTTTTCTTTCTGATATATACATATATATATATTTCCATATCAAGAAGTATAGGAATGTTGGCCACTTGATGAGAAATTACCTATTTGGGTCAACATCCTTCTTGTTTACTGAAATATGACCATAAAAAGCTAAAAGATGCATTATAAACAAACTTGAATTGCTTTGTCAGTTTATATTTGATAAATAAGCTACTAAAACAATAGCTGAACAGCAATCAATACTCAGAAAATTACTGTTTTCATCCCCTTTTGAATCTTATATTTGTATCTGTTTAATTTGGAACTATTTTGTTTCTACCCCAAATAAGCCCACCACTCGTGTCATTGAGCATGGTGTGGTTTGGTAGAAAAAATAAATGTTCCTACGTGAAACTACTCACAAAAAATCTGTGGATTATCTCGAGTCACCCGGTCATGATCTCTATATTTTTGTCTCTTGAGCACCACAAACAAAGTGCCATTTAGATCCAAACATTTGAGAGAAGGCAATACCTCCAACACTTGGCAACTCACACCAAAACAATCTAGATAAAAAAAAAGACAAAAAATATGTTGTTTTTTATATTAAAGTGTATTGTCTCTTTAATGCAGAGGGGAAACACGGGGTACCTGCGCAGCTCTTCTCCCTGGCCGGCCTGGGCGTCGTCCTCCATGCGGACGTGGTAGGTGTTGAGTTTGTGTCGGGGGACGTGGGTGAGCAGCTCCGAGAGGTCCAGCCTCCTCAGGAACTGCACTGGGTGAGAGTGGGCTCCGTCACCCACACTGCCCGAGCTGAGGCGCTGGTGGAGGGGGAGAGAGAAGGACAGCGGCAGGGGGATCACACCGGGGTCCAGGTGAGCTCCACACCCAGAGGCCCCCATCGAACACCCCCCCCGACCCAGAGCTCCTCCCACCAGCAGGTGTTTCCTCTGCGGGTCCATGTGCACGGCCGATTTGAAGAACTCCCCCAGCTGACGGGACCCTCGCAGTCCCGCTGCTCCAAGCACAGCACTGGGGGAGAAAGGGAAGCCAGCTGGAGGAGACTGACCCGGGGAGTCGCATGGAGACTTCAGAGGAGGCCCCAAGGAGAAGGGTCCCCCTCCTGCTGCTCCCCTCTCTGTGGAGTTCTGACGGTCCGTTGAAGCTCTCCGAGGAAACTCCTGACTCGAGGCTCTGTGGGGAAGCTTCCCTCCCCCCATGGCCCCCAGAGGTTTGCTCCTCTTCGGCTCCTCGTAGAGCCCGTCCCCCGACGCTCCTCCGCTGGACCCGTTCCTGCCCGCACTCCTCTCCGACGGCTTCTTCTTCCTCTCCTCCTGCGAACGCTTCACCTGGTACCAGTCGGTGTCTTTCTTCAGATGGCCCTGTCCGCAGCGGCAGGAGCAGAACCTGAAGGCCAGGTCGTAGCCCTTCTTGGTCCACATGTTCTGCCGGCACTACTTCTCGTTCCAGGATCGCGCCTGGCCGATGCAGTTGAACTGGATCAGGATGGAGCTCTCCATTCGTAGAAGCACTGAATGTGCATCCAGTTGCCGTACGGGCAGAGCTCGCTGCTGCAGAGAACGCGCTGATAGTCGTCCTTCTCCAGGCCCGTCGAATGCACGCACTCGATATTCGGACCGTTGATACGAAGCGACGTAACGTGTCACGATGACATCTTTGATACAGGTCCCTGTTGCCATAAACTTCAAACCTTCTTAAGTATGTCGATTGGTGTCGTCGTAGCGAAACGATAGACACGACAGTGCGCTTCCACTAAGAGCGATTAATCGATCGGTTATACTTGTCCGAAATCAGTAGAACCGGGTATCTCTATCTAACTCTACGGCGACTCACCCTGCATACTTTTGCAACCTTGCCAAAATTTACGCAAGATTTACTAATAGTCAATGTATCAGGCAAGATTGATTGTATTGATGTGAGGTTCTTCTGGCATTGATATTTGGGAGAATCTTGGGAAAATATTCCATGTCAGAATAACATTTCACATGGTCTACCAGTTATTTCATTCCTCTATATAAATGTACTGCTTTTTACAGGTGTCTATAGAATTAAGTTGTCTGGTTTTATTTGTTATCGCGGGCTGTGGGGTTTTCCGAATGTCATTTTATCTTAAGGTTTTTTAGGTCCGCTGTTTGTTAGCAGATAGCATACTCGTACTATCTTATACTTGAATTGTCATTACTCATTGACCATTTTCTCTTAGATTTGCGCCTCTTTACTCTCCTAAACAGATAAGTTCTTCTGTCCTAATTAGTGTGATTATTTATTATTCTACACCCTATAAGCTCAATGCTTTTTATATACAACTACAAGATCATTAACACAAATGACGTACGAAAGAATTCAATCTTGGTGAATGTAGCCGAGCGCGGGCGGGCGAGAAGAGCACAGTGTTTACATTTGAAGGAGACCTACTTATTTTCATAAGGGCGCGCGGAAGACTAAGAACAGTGTAATAAACGATTTGTTTATATCTCATTAATTGAGGTTATCTGTTTAGGTCAGATTCTATGTCATGGTAGTAATGTTGCTGTGCGTACTGCCGACGACCTAATTAAATTCCACCCGATAACATTCCCCTTATTTGCCCTGTTAAACTCTTTACTAGGGAATTTAATTACTGTAGACCCTACAATCTCTATATCCTCTCGACTAGTATGGAGGTATTTTGAAGTCACCACCATCAGAATACTTAGGAGGTTTGAAGGTTATGGAACAGACCTGTATAAAGATGTCTTTGAGCCGGTTGTCATGTCTCCGGGTGTGTTTGACGTCTTGTGCCAAGAAACCCTGTGAGTTTATAAATTAATGGGTAAATTTTAGTGCTTGATTTATGTGCAATATACGTCCTGTGTCTGCCAAGTCTTTGTGTCTTTATAATCTTTTGTTGGTAATTCTGCTTTTAGTCAACTCCTAGACGTTTTGAGTTGATATATGTG
>NW_011369947.1:11102668-11136879 GCF_000735185.1 Notothenia coriiceps
TCTACATCTATCACATCTATCATCATCCTTCTATCCATCCATGCCTCATCTATCTATCTATCTATCATACCTATCCCCTGTGTGCCATCCATTCTCATCTATCTATCCATCCATCTATCCATCTATCTATCCATCTATCTATCCATCTATCTATCTATCTCTCTATCTATCTATCCATCTATCTATCCATCCATCCATCCATCTATCAATCTTATCATTATGCTGCTGTCCTTATTGTATCGTTGTAAGTCTGGCACAACCATTTCCTTTGGGATAAATAAAGTCCTGTCTTATGTCTCTTATCTCATCTTAACAGTCTTCTCAGTTAGGACTTCATTTAGAATATATAACAAATTCCACTTGTTGCATAAAGCTTATTGGTTCTTATCTTGCTAATCAATCAACATTTTAAGCTTGCCTTGCAGAGGGATTTAATTGTGTTAAGCACGGACCCTTTTTTTAAAAGTGGAAATTCATTTTCTTGTTATTTCTTATAAGATGGAAAGAGATAAATAAAGTTTCTTACACTGATAAGATATTTTAGCAACCAGGATAAAGACAGCAGCACTCAACAGAAACGTTGTATAGCTTTAAAGCACAGGGAATGAAAACTCACAGCAAGTTAAATAACCAAGTAGAGAAAGTTAATTTAACACCAGAGTTTCCTGCTGCATTCAAGTTTTGGATGCATATTTAAAAACTAAAATATGACAGGACAGGAAGAGGTGTAAGAGTTATTCTAAACAGATGTTCTTTAAAAACGTTTTGATAGTGTGCATACTCAATTAAGTAATATCATTTGTTTCAAATCCTAATGCAAACCAATATGTCCGCTAAGTTTGAATAGCTATTTCTTCTCTGAGGTTTGTTTAATCAGCCCTGCAGACGACTAAATACAACAGTCCGGACGTCAAAGGCGAATTGAGATTATACATTTTCTATTTTAATAATATGACGTATCTTACCCATCTGTGTTTCCATTCATTCCTGCCTTTCTTGGAGTAACCTAACATTTAAATGGCTTCTCTGTGTATCAAGAGAAGTCTTTTTCTCCGGGTGTTTGAAATGCATCTGGGTCGCCATGTCTCAGCCTCTCTGTTTTGGGGTGTGAGAGTGTGTACATATGTATGTGCATATATCTTTGTATGCTTCACTCTTAGATTAAAGGAGAGCAAGCTGGTGAATATGCATATCCATGTGTGCGTATCGCTGATAAGAAACATGCAGCGGGATCTGGAAGGCAACCCTCATACAGTGCAGAGTACACATGTTCAGATGGGAACATGCAGGAATACAGGGATACCATAATTACATGCTTATTAGCATACATTGAAAGAAATTATGGTGAGCATGCTGGAAATTACATCACCAGGAGTTTATAATCTGTTTCACTGTAGATTTAGGATGTTCTAGTTTTAGTTGGATTACCCTAAAGCTACACCCGAACTTGCAATGTCTTTATATTGTTATCAATGTTTTCTGCTGAGATGAAATCTTCTCTTGCACTGTTTTCTGTTTTATTTGTTCTATGTCCTATATATATGTTTCAGTGTTGGAGGAGCCTGTGACCTACGTTTTTTATTGCCATATCTACACTGTAGCTAATGTGCAAATGACAATAAAGCCTTGAAACTGAAAAACCTGTCCGAATGCAGAGATGGAAGATGTGCTGTTACTTAAGTAAAGGTAGAAACACTATCGTTTATATTGCTGCACTTTCCAATAACTGCAACATCATGGTGACACCACAATGAGATGCCCCAGCTGCAGAGAGCAAAATAAGCTGATTATATAACCTAAATAAATAAATTAGGAAACGTCTAAATAACAGACACCGAGTCAGACAGTGAAAGATGTAACGTTATGTAATACCTGTGACTATAAATAAAGATACTGTATTGAATGACTGAAAGTATACCATTTGTAGTTTTGGGGAATCCAGCAATATGCAATGTGAAAGTCTTATCAGAAGTGTATACAGTATTGTTTGGATATGAAGTAAGTTCCTGCAGGAAGACTACCTTTAACCCTCCTATTGTCTTTGTCCCCCCCCCCTTACTTTGGTGTTCGCGGTCAAATTCGACCGGTCCTGTTTTAACTGCTATTATATTAACACAAAAACCATTAATCAGTACCAACTTTAATTTAACACCCTTTCAAACTGTACATATTGTATCAGACTACTGGTATACATGAAACACTGCAGTAAATATACAAAGAACAGACACTGAACATGTATTGCGTGTGCCAGGTGTGATTCATGCTGGGGGATGGGCACATAAGAGCGGGAAATGTGTCAAATTGGTGTGATGGGCACATAATGGGGGGAACACATCTAGAGTGTGCGTGTGTGTGTGTGTTTTATCTGATCCGGATGGTTACTAATTCCTTTTCTTTATGGCGGTCATTGTTGACCGGGAACACCATGGGTGTTACAAAGTTGACTAAATCATCCAAAATGCAATGAAAGTGGTGATCATCAGCAATATATGTTCAAATGTCTACTGTGAAGGATATCATAAAGCCTTAATGTAATCGAATGTAAAACAAAAAAGTTATGATGTAGTAAATCGGGAAGAATACTCACTCGCATGAGNAGGGCCCTCAAGTCCCATCTGTTTGCTAAGGCCTTTGGCCCCTAATCTATTTGTTGTTTTGTCTGTCTGACTGTTTGTTCCTACTCCTGTTCTTCTTTGTAAAGCGACCTTGGGTCTCATGAAAGGCGCTATATAAATCCAAGCTATTATAATTATTATGATATTGTAGAGTAAAAAGTTGAATAAAACATGTTCAAACATAGTAAATATATTTATTTAAAATTAAGTTATGTAAAAATGTATGTGTGAGAAAATCAACTGCTATTTATTATCCAAAATAAATCAAGCAACAAACATATAGGATATAAAATACAAAAAGCAATGAAATTAGAGAACATACTCTTAGAATTTGATTTTTAATTTATAAAGTGGTCTTCTCTTAAAAACAGGAGGGAACCCTATTTCACATAGGCTCAGTTGACCTATTTCACTTAGGCCAAGTGAAATAGGACACCTTTTCTCTACTTAAAATATGCTAGGAGACAAACATGTATAGGCTCCTTACCAGGCACGTGCACACAGACATCAAAGTGGGCTTGAGGCCCTGCCCTTTTTCTTCCTCCAGAGAAAGTGCCCTTTTTAAATGGGGTTCTTTTTTCCAATTTTTTTCTCCAATAAATGAATAGATATCTACTGCTGTTTGCGCACAGTTTCCCTTTCCAAAAATATATTGATTGAATACAAAATAAAAATATCAGGCCGGGAGATTAGACTGTGAAGTTCTGATGCTCTCTCTACCCTCCCTCCCTCCACGTCTCGCGCACAGCGGTGCGGACAGTCATCGGCCGTCACTTCAGACAGACGGGTAGCAGCACCTCCCACCTTAAAGTCCCATGCTATGCCATCTTTTCTTGGCTTGTTCGAAGATGAGTGGAGATGAACAAATGACTAAACTGCCAGTGCCGCGAGTTTACAGCTAATTAGCCAAAAACAAATAGTTAAAGTAGGGTACAGCTAATGGATAAGTTAGCTCAAGGTTTAGCTAAGGCAATTTACATGGGCATACAGGCTAATGTACTGTACTTAAGGGGAGACACTACAGGTGAATACAGTACAATGTGTATCTAATAAAGTCATCACAATCGCCACATTGATATGCAAAGTAGGCATTAACTAGGCCTAATGAAAATGCACAAATGTACATGCAGTTACCAAGGCATTGCAGGTGAAAAGGATAAAAAGCACCTCACAACTTCCCCAGATAGTTACTTACGTCAAGTCAGTATTTTCCCCGGAAATGTTGTGTTTAAATGCAGATTAGCTTTATATCTATAGATGAATTCAGACATAACATTCTTTTTGCCTGTAATGTCCTGCCTTAACCCTCCTATTGTCTTCGTTTTCCCGCCCTTACTATGGTGTTCGTGGTCAAATTTGACCGGTCCTATTTTAACTGATATTACATTAACACAAAAACCATTCATCATCACCAAATGTCATTTAAAACCTTTTCAAACTGTACATATTGTATCAGACTACTGGTATACATGAACAACTGCAGTAAATATACAAAGAATAGACACTGAACATGTATTGCGTGTGCCAGGTGTGATCCATGAGGGGGGATGGGCATAAGAGCGGGAAATGTGTCAAATTGTTCTGTGTGTGTTTGTGAGTGCCAGGTGATTCACATGGGGTGATTGGGCACATAAGCACACACACACATACTCTAGAACACATCTAGAGTATGTGTGTGTGTGTTTTATCTGATCCGGATGGTTACTAATTCCTTTATGGCGGTCATTTTTGACCGGGAACACCATGGGTGTTACAAAGTTGACTAAATCATCCAAAATTCAATGAAAGTGGTGGTCAACAATTGTATATGTTCAAATGTCTACTGTGAAGGATATCATAAAGCCTTAATGCAATCGAATGTACAACAAAAAAGTTATGATGATTTTTGTAGAATTCTGTTGAGTATTAAACAATTGCGTGAGTGTGAGGGTATTACAATTACATTGGTCAGTAAGTCAGAGATGTGCAACTATTTTTTGTTTTAAAACGTTTTTTTATAAATTATTATGGCAAGTGACCTTTTTCTCACTTGAGCTCCTGCCCCCAAAATGTCTGTGCACGTCCCTGCTCCTTACCGATTATGATGGCACAGGCGCTGACCAGGCCGATCTCTTTCTTCAGAGCCACCCCGGAACCCTCTGCATCTTTCGCGGCTCCCGGCTGTGTGTTTGCGGGCTCAGAGTGACTGTCCCCGCCGCCGCTGCTGCCCCGCTTCCTCGGACCCTCGGTCATCCTGTCTCCCTCTTCTGTGGGCGGCACCTAAAAGTAGAGGCCTATTTTTGAACACATGTTTTAAATAAGGTGAACAACGCTGCAATGCTTTTCCCGGACACATTTGATGAGTAATTGCTCAAGCACTTTCTCACGGGTAGCCTACATTATGCCATAAATGCTGATGTAAGTGCAGTTTCCATCTTTGGTTGGCTGCAGTTTTATCAAATTGAAAACCACTTAACCTCATTCACAATTCAAAGTGCGGCTCTGTCTGAAAGGTTTGTGACCACAAACACATTGAAATAACTCCAGTTTGTTAAGCAAAACGAGACACAGCGTCTACTTTAAACACAAATGTTATTAAGTTATAGGATCAAATTCGCCAATTTAAAATGTCTCACGAGAGGACCAACACGACTTTTCCCCTGAAAACCAAAAAGGCTGTGGGAATTAGCAATTAACACTGCAGCCCTGACCGCGTGCTCTCTGTTTTGCTGTAAAAACAGCTTACAAAGTGAGGACTCACCTTAGGCAGGTGACTTGTAAACCACCTGAAGGCAGCTCCCTGTTAACTGTAACTGACGGACTTCATGTCAGTGGCGTAGCCACCATAGGGCCCAGGGCCCGCCCAGTTTACTAATTGGCCCGCCCTGAGAAAGCTTCGGTGTAATATTTTCTTTTTTAAAAATTATTATTATACATTTTTGTATTCACCCATTGAGAATATCCAAGCATTCAAAGTGAAATTCATGTGAACAAATATCGAGTTGAATTAATGTTGTATGTGTTTTATCCTCTGAACGGAAAAACTGGTTGAGATGGTATGAAGATTTTCCCTGGGTGGAATACAGCGCAAGTAGGCATGCGCTTTACTGTAAAATGTGCAGACATTTCCCCAGCCCAGGAGCTGAAGGTGCGAGGGATGGATATGTAGACTGGAAGCACCTACGTAACTCGTTGAAGAGACATAAAAAAGCGAGGACAACTGCAAGTCCATGAGCAGGTTTGAATACTACAACCTATTGTTGCTGTTACCTAGTGCAATACAAGAGTAAATAACCCAATTTGTGTTCTGTGAAACTGAAAAGGATATTACATTGTTTTTCTTACTTTCGTTGCAGTTCTAAATATGTCTTAAATGTAATTTAGGTTAACTTCCTGTGTTATTTGGCTACTTTTATTTTGAAGGTGAGTTTACGCTGTTGACAGGAAGTTGTTGTTGCTATGGAAACAACGTGGCGGAGATTGATCTGCAAAGACGGAGAAAGTTTAAGTTTAGCACCCCCTGAAGAGGCACAAAGTTGGTATTAACTATAATGTAAAAGATGTAGGTTGTCTCCTAATTCTAATCCTAATATGCTGGTTTGTAGCTTTGCTGTCTGTTTACAGTTAACTTTTGGTAGTATGCTAAAGTGATTGTAATACGGATGGAGCCTAAAATGTATTTATTATTTTTGTGTCTTTATAGCTCTAACGTTGATATTGGAGATTTCAATAAATGAATATCATCAGTCAAGTCTTCGACCGTTATTCGGAGGGAAATGCCACAAAGAAGCTTGGCAATGGGCTAATGCCCATTGCCAAGCTTCTTTGTGGCATTTCCCTCCGAATAACGGTCGAAGACTTGACTGATGATATTCATTTATTGAAATCTCCAATATCAACGTTAGAGNTGTGTGCGACCGACGATGTACGTCGTTGTGTGCCTCCTCTACCGCCTTCCTTTCGCCAGACCGCGTCCACACCAATTTGAAATGGGCAGAGCTACACCTGTTACGAGCCAATGGGTTTTCACGTTATTCCTTAAATCGTACAATTCCCGCGTGCCGTAAACAGATTTGTAAATCGTTGTTCACGAGGTGTAGTCTGCCTCCTTACGTGGCCCAAGGTGCAGAAAGATCATCGAGACATCAGGGAGTAGAATGCTCAATTGCCAAAGGTGCATCCACAATACATACGATCGTAATTGTGTGCTCAATTGAGTACACATATGTTTGTACGCAAATTACTAATTCTCCATTGACTCTAATCAAACATTTCAAAGTCATGCTGTCGGTGCTAATAAAATTATACTAAACAATTTTGTGACACAAAGAAAACTACATTTATAATAATTATTTATTTTTCGTTCAATTAAAACAAGTTTTACACAATTCAGTAATTATTATATACATAAAAACTTAGTTCAAGTAGAAATAACAGAAGTAACAATCAAAGTGTACGGATTTTGTTGGAGTTCGTTGTTATTCAACTCCGATTTATTGCCGCCGAGCTGCAAACTCTTTAACACGTCCCGTATGTCCATTATCAGGCTTATCAGCTAATTAGACAGTAATTAGGCCTATCTAATTAGCTAATAGTTCAGCAGCAACCAACGTCGGGATTCAAAGAGATGTCGCGGACCCCCACCAATTTCGCACGGCACGGGCCGGGCAAAACCAACGCAAAGGTGATCCGCATCAAAGGCCGATTGCCCATGAAAAATGTCAAAAAAGACCAGAGAGGTTTTTAAGCCTGGCCCGACCTCAATACGTTTGACTCTCTCTATAGCGACCATTGATGTTGTTTCCGCCCCCTCGCACACAGACGGGGGAGAGAGAGATCTCGTCTAGATCTCGTCTGATAGAAATACATCATAGACGCATTTCTTTGTCTTTTTGCATATTAGAAACGAGTTGGCGACACTAAGACTGCGATATAATGCTTATGTAGCAATAATACATGACATATATTTTTTAAATGTCTCCAGTACCGATAAAAAGACCAATAACGTGGGAGCTTAGCGGCGTGTAAAACACACGTGATGACTTCACCAACGAATCGACGACTGAATTAGTTGGCAAGTAATTTGGTAATCGATTTTAATCGATTAAGTCGATTAGTTGTTGCACCCCTAGTGGAAATGCGCCATTAGTGTTCATTTCTATATGAGGAGAGTAAGATTACTAACCTGTGGTTCTATGCTTGGCGCCAGGGGCTGGACGACCTCATGGACAGGAAGTGACGTGGATGCTGGGGGACCTTTCTTGTTTTGGATAACCCAGCCAGGCGGTCTGGGCATCACGGCAGCAGTGGAGGCCGGGAACAGACCGTCCGTGTCTGTGTACAGTGCTGCGTGCCTCGCCTCCGCCTCGTTCTTCCCCACCACGAACCGGGGCAGCGGCAAGTCTTTGACTGAGGAGACAGGAATCCAAGCACAGGATTAGAGGAAAGATTACTTTCAAATTGATTTCCATGTGCTTTAATGCACTAAACTCAAGGACTGTGCCCACGCTCCGTTGCACTTAGATAGTCAGATATCATCAGTCTGAGATGCGTGGTGGATTTTAGCCCCGTCACAATAATGATATCAAGGAAGTATTGATAGACGTGTGGGTGGACATGACCTTGATCCTTTTTGCTGACCTGGATATGGCTGAGTGTTTTTCTTTTTTAATTTATATCAATAGCATAAAATGGTCTCAAACTCTCTGCAACTTTAATAAGTTTCACGTTGTACATCACGAATATTTTGTTACGAGGGAGTGGCCTCTGTGGTTTTTCATATCTAATGCTGAAATCATTTCAACAACTTTATGTTGCAATATTTAGGCCAAGCAAGTAAGTTCATGCAGCGGGTTACGATTACATCCCACATTGTGGTTGTTGTTTTTTTAGAGGATTCACCAAAGTCAAACAGAGAAGTTAACTTGTTAACCTAAAGCCTGAGGGCTAAGACTACAGACTCTTTTTAGTAAAGATAAATAGAAAGTTAGTAGAAACAGTTCTTACCATCCACCTGATATACAACACGAATATAGGGCTATTATCTGGAAATAGCTGGCATAAGATATATCTAATTATTTTTGATTACATTGTATTAAAACACACACACACACACACACACACACACACACACACACACACACACACACACACACACACACACACACACACACACACACACACTTTATCCAGCATACAATGAGTCCACTGAATGCACACTTTCAGCATTTAACACAGAATAACAAGCTTTACACTCTGGTAAAAAAACAAACTATATTCTGGCCATAATAGATACACAAAGAGCTTTGAGTCCACTGGTACTTTCTGTGATGGTACTGAGTGGATACTTGTTCTTTCCTGTGGGAGGGGAGGTTCTTTGTAAGATCAATGGTTCCAGTCAGCGCTGTACTCACCCGAGTTGAGGCTCTCGACCCTCAGGGGCAGACCGGACTGGGCGATGGCGATGAGCTTCAGGGCGATGTAGAACTGGCTCCGCCCGAAGTGACCCAGCCGAGTGGCTCCACAAAGCTCTGTGATCTAAACCCACACACACAGGGACGAAGAGGAACAGTTAACAACATTGTTTTCATATATAAAAAAAAGTTATATCAGACAAAATAGTATCTTATTATTATAAAGTGATGCTTAGCTAGCTATTTGTCACGCTGAATCTGATGTGAGACACCAGGACACAACACGTATGTCCACGCGATTGTATAAATGTATGTATGATAAACCAGATTATGTTGAAAAACCTCAAATTATTTGGAAATTCAAGCATATTCACAATCTTTAAAAACGTAGGGGTTAAAACCACCCTTTCAAATCCTTGTATGTACCCTGTAACGATGTGGTCCGTGGTCTTAACCAGTAACCATGTATTATTATGTATCTAAGTTCTACAAACACCGGTGGCTTTATTCAATGTTATTTACTTGCTTTAAGTCATGAAAACAGCACAATCAACAGTCTCTTTTCCTCAGCTCAGTGGCAGATGTTCAGCGGGTCTGACCATTAATAAGCCTGATTATCACATATCTTGCTTTACTTGGCGCCATGCTGAGCCGCTTAGTCCTGAATGTAAGACCGGGCAGCACAACAGCAACAACAATGCGTTTCGTATTTGTACAGAAGCATGTAAAAGACAATGCATTGTTGATCAGAGTGTAAATAAAGAGTGTGGAAGCATTATACCATGTGGATACCAGAATCCTGTGGATAATTAATACCAACAGAGTTGAACTTCACAACATTAAGAAGAGTCCTTCAGTGCTGTGAGCCACAACAGCCCGCCACAGCTGACTGATCCCTTTCTTGCTGACAAAGGACTTATTCTGAGTACGTCTGGACAAACAAAGCACCAGCGCCTTCTCTCCGCCTGTTACAACATGACACTGTAGCTGTATGTGTCTATTGGCCACAACAGAGGACGTTTTGAAAGTAGAGGATTACAACACTGCCTAATTCTTCCACCCTGCAGCTCCCCTTGTTGACCTTGAAAAGAATCTGACTCACAAAATGCAAATATTAGCCCGCTGAGTGGAAAACTAGTCAGGTGGTGATAGTCAAAAAGGTTTACAGGCATACGTGTATTATCAGATTAAACATTAGGATTATCAGAACAAGTGACTTTAAAAGCTAAATGAGCCTGTCAATTAAAAATGTAACTGATGAATTGGCCATTGAGTATATGCACATGGTCTCAGTAAAAGCTGGTGGAATGATACACCATTTCTAATTCATGATTTTTGAGACTGTGTGGGTTAGGTGCCAACGGTTATAAATCAAATTGACAGGAAGACACTGTGACATTGGGTCTGTATTTTCCTCAATGTCAGCTTAACCCAGTGGGGGAAAGAATGATGGATTTTAAAGGAGCGAGAAGACAGGAAGAAATAACAAGTCATCTGAAGACTTTTTCTCATTTTTACCAGCGTACAATGACGCACTGAAAAGATACATTTATTTTACACCCTTTTTTTACATTAAGCCCAATTACACAGTAAGGTTACACAGACCGAAGTCTTCTATTCTGCCTCTACCTTCCTGACCCATGACCTCCTCAAATTAAGATAAAATGTCTGCAATAAACACAAGATTTTGAGCCCACTTTATACATTAAAAAAGCTCCAATCCAGTGGCTCATTATATAAACGTGGTATGTTTAAATGATATTTTTACATTTCACATTATGTATGTATTACTACAATAGGCAGAATTGTATTATTTTACAGTATTTAATATGACATTCTGTTTTTATCTTATCTTATTCTATTTTACATGTATAGTCTACTTCTCTTGCATTGTTAGGACATTGGTCACTTGCAATATTTTATTTCTATTCTTTTTCTTCTTGCACTATTTGTATTGTTTAATGTTTACATATGTTTATGTTGCTTTGTTGAGAGACTGGGACTTGTTTTCATTGCCATAACCACACTGTAGCTACTGTGCATATGATAATAAAGCCTTTAAATCTTGAATTTGGATTGATGGTACTGAGCAGTAGGTCTGAAGCAAAGGGCTGATGAGAACATATTTGCTACAACGTTATGTATGGGCACTGTTCAACACACAATCACGAAAATATACTTAAAGAGAAGACATACACGTCTGTTTTCTAAATAGGATGTCAATTTGAACCCAGATGTTCAGCTAAGGGTAACTATGTGATTTGGCTTCCGACTCTCTTCGGCTACAGCTAGCATTAGCCAGAAGAAGGTGTGTCTGCTCTGCTGCGCAGCATTGCTAACCACCAGGGCTAACCTCACTTTAACTGGATGACAGGTCAGCTCTGACAGCCAAGCAAGTTGGTAAAAATAATATCCATATAACAGTTCGTGGCCAGCACCATCACAGTCTGGGGATAATGACACTCGCTAACGCTAGCTTACCTGCAGGACAACTTCGCTGGGTAGCTGGGCCGCCCGGAAAAGGTCAAGAACTCTCCCATTGGAAGCCACTTTTTTGGTATTGTCCGTGTCGCAGTAAATGAACAAATCCGAGTAATATTTCTGCTCGTAATCAGTCAGCGTTAAGCTTTCCATCGTAGTACCAATCGACCCTGAAAACCGGGCTACTCGGCTGTTGATTAGCCCTTAGCCAATAGCTGGGGCAGGACCAAAAAAAAATGGGCGAGACTTCAAACTTAGCTAGCCTTCCAGTACTAGCTAGGTTAGCAGGAATAATGTTCTCAACGCGCTGTTGTCGTCTGAGCCCACTCTCTGTAAAAGCCCCCAATACTATCTGTTCACAATGACAGCTACTCACCACTCAAATACTAAAATGAGGAATGTTTCCATACAGTTATTGACTTAGTTAACTTGTTGGGCCAGCCAAGAAAAGTAGCCAACAGCTGGCTAGCAGCACTGCGAGCTAACCGCTACCTTGAATCAAAGTCAGTGGCAGTTAACGTTAAGCTAACTAGCGTCCACCTTCTCAAAGCTGGACAACTAACCGCGTTTATCTCACGTTATAGCGCTTCGTTCTCCCTTTAGTCCGTCATGGGATGGTGTTTCTGCGTTTCGCTGGAAACAAATTCCTCAGCGGGGCCGTTAGAAGTAAAGTTTCATGGATTCTTTGGGCTCCTTCCTCTAGTAATCTTAGCCGCCATTCCTGCCACCAGTGTAAAGCCACTCACAGTTGAATTGAAACTTCCGGAAGGATTGTTTCAAATTAAAACAACCCTTGAACATCTCAGAATCAGTTTATTGGCAACGTTTGTGAACATATATATTGTATCATACACACTATGGTCAGTGGTGGAACAAGTATTCAGATACTTGGGTAAAAGTACAAATAGAATATTGTCAAAATATGTAATCACAAGTAAAAGCCCTCCATTCAAAATCTCCCTTTTTTATTTGCATTGCATTTAAACAGTGATCTAGATATGGACTGCCTGCTTTAACCACTGAGTTTAACAGTTTGGAGATTATTTGAAATTACTGGATCATTAGGCTGGCCAGGACACAAAATCTCTGAAAACATGAAAACTCAAAATGATAAGAAAGGAAATGAAAAAAAGGTTTTTAGGGCGTCTCCTTAAGACCAAACAAAATCTGTCTCGGTCTCTGTCTGCCCACCCGTACACCTGCCCTGCCTGCCTTTTTTGGTACCAACCGAGAGTTACAGTTTTCACATTATCACATCACACCATCTTGCTTTCCATATCTCATCATCTCTCACACTTTGCCATGCTGAGTCTTGAACCACCAACCTTCTGACTCATAGACATCCATTTAGGTTAAGGTTGTACAGCAAATCAAATCCAATCAAATAATTAAACAAATGTTCAGCTTTTATTATGAATCATATAAAACGATATACGTGAAGATGTAAGGTCATTTAACTCCAACACACAGGAGAATGTCTGCTGTCATTAAATAGCAAAAAAAAAAAAGCCCTCCAAAATACACCAGTGTGAGCTTTTGTTGTGAAAATAAGTTCCTTCAACTTCCGTTTTTCTCTCGGGTTTTTTTTACAGCTAGCTTGATGTGTCGTGACGTCACTGGGCTACGTTCCGAATCAGCGCGAGCTTGCTTGGCCTTCAGGGACCCGGATAATCGACTATGTTGGTAATTAATAGGGAAAGATGTGTTATATGTAAATATCATTCAGTTAATAAATAGGGGCGAACACTAATGATTATAGTATGTAAGTAAGAATTTAAAATGCAGTAATAATAGTAGGAGAATACATCATATTATAATAAAACAAGCACAAAATGTTGTCACAATAAAAGCTTTATGCATGACATGTTGTTAGTAAACTAAATAATACATGCTTACCCAATGACTAAAGAAGAGTGGTAATTGGGTATGTGTTGTAGTTTTTCCATTTGTTTTACATGCCCATAGCACCCAGTCATTATTACCATAAACAAAAATACAACAACATAACCCATGAGGCTAAAATAAGCTTCTGGTGTCCATTTAACCATATCAGGTGGAAGGAAGAGGACAGGAAGACGGGATGACATAAGAAAATGAAAGGATGGAAAGGAAGAGATGTATGAGAAGAGGTTTGACACAGGAAAGAGAATCAGAGTCATGCCAATGAGCTATTATGGGCCGAGCACTTTCTTATATTATCTACATACATATGCATCAGTACCAAAATCTGTCTGCAGTGATTGAAAGGTCACTTGTGATGCTGGAAATGTTCTGTGTAAAGGAAATGTCTCTGGTGTGCTTGTTTAAATGTAATGCCACTGCTCCAAAGGCTTGATAAAAAAAATGATATTTTTGTTTTTGTATTTGGGTGTAGTCATTTCTGGAGGATTAGAAAAGGTAACTTTTTGTTTGTAGAGACAGGCATCTCTCTCCCATGCCATATAAGGAGCCCCTGAAAGCTGTGTCACGATTAAGTCAGATGAGCTTTAATGGTGCCTTTAAGGGTTATGGGAAATCTGAATATCTGTTGAAAGACCCCGTGACCCACATCTTTTTATGCATTTTAATATTTTACAGCTGCCCCCTTAAGCAAAAGGTCACATTGTTTTACATTTTCTGAAGCTCCCAGTCACATAGTATGACCTTTATTAGTGATTGTTTGCACACTGAGCCATTAGGTATTGGTAAAAAGCCCTTTTAATACTGTTTAATATTCGAATAGGATTATTTATATGTATAGAACAGTGTGTTAGGAATAGTGTGAACATGTGTTTTTTCTTTGACTATTTATTATTAAAACCTCCATAATTCTTGGTCCCAATATACATTTTTTTTATTCAGTATTTTACTTATTTTTCACAATTAATTTACAGTAATTCATCTGTTTACTTTTTTAAACCTTCGCTCTGTTACAAAAAATAACGATGTCGAAATGAATGACAAGGAGAAATCAATCAGTGCACCAAGACAAAGAATATCATTTCCGAGCAGACACTGAACGCATCAGCATCATTCACCAGGAGCAGATTCATCAGAAAGTCGGTCATCTTCTTATCAGGATCCAGAACCATAAAACAAAAGGTATATATGTTAATGTTACATACAAACTGGTTTTATGTTGACTTTTATTACATTATTCCTTCACCACATATAATATCCGTTTATCAGCGGATCATTTGTTGAACGTAAGAAGCTACAATACCGGGGCAAGCTCGTATCCGGTGCTCATTCAAAGTCTTTCTGTTGTACCTGAAGCAATGTAAGACACATTTAGACTGTAAATATAAACCCGAACTAAAGAATGACTGCACATGTTTGAAATGCATGAATTACAATGAGGATTTGTGCTCAGTGATGGCTAGCTCTGAATGCTAATGGTACCATTTCCGCATTGATCACAGTACGCCCTGTTCTTGTTGCAGCATGCTCCATTCATCTCAATACTGCACTATTTATGTATACATTTATTAAATCCTTCATTTTATAAATCTAGAATTAAATGCATCGATTATGCTTTTGTTAGTGTGTATTTTTGATGAATGAAAAAGGCATTTTAGTTTCGTTTTTAATGGCCGATTATTGTAAGAAGATAACCTTTGTCCCAGACCCCGTTCACCAATCTGGCAAAATTGCAACTATCTCCCTAATAATCACATTTATTGATGTGAGAAATTATAATTTATATTCTTTTCTTAATAACTATCCGCCGTTTGAGAATTCGGTATAAAAGCAAATACCAAAAAAAAACGTAATTTTGATTCAAACATGTTTTAATCCCATTCACTATTCTGGTAAAAAAAAAAATTGCAACTGTGTCAATAATCAAATGTATTTATGTGAGAAATTATAATTTTATATTTTCTTCTGAATTAGTATCCCCCTTTTGAGAATTTGGCAAAGAAAGACATTTCTTGAAGTGACTATATCACATTATATTTGGTCCAACCTTTCGATATCAGTAAGGATTGTTAAAACAAATGGTAACTCAATTACACGCTAATTCATGTATTAATCATTTACGAAAATGAGGGATCCTATATTTAAGAATACATTTACTTTTTAGCAACAGGACATTAAAATGACACCATTTTAGTTGTCTCCCCCCTGCAAGAAAGTAGCATGACCAATTGCTCGTCTCCTCCCACACTGTGTACACGCTCTAAAACACTTTTGTTAAGCTAAGAAGTCTATTTGTGGTAGTTAATTCGATTTTCTTTATCCCTTCTAGCAACAATGAATGTCGACCATGAAGTCAAGCGGCTGGTGGAGGAGATTCAGCGACTTGGCAGTAAAAGTAAGTCAGTGCTATATTCTGTACGCCTATTAGAGGTTCATTGTGATGTGTTTCATTTTACCATGTTTAATTAACCATGTTCATGCTATAAATTCTAATGAACCATAAACATGCAATCATGTGATGTTGATCAGTAATCGACCTTAGTCCCCAGCTTACTGCCCTGAAACAAATAAACCAGTGTCTGGTTACAAAGCCTTCCGTCTTCACTTGTATTGAGTCTCAAGAAATCTCTTAAAGAGGCCCTTTTATGCTAATGTTTTGGTTCGTATTCTGTGCCCCTACTGTGACATGTCTCCATGTTTTAATGTTCAAAAAGCTCTTTATTTTTCTCATACTGCTAGCGGTTGCATCCAAAAAATCCAATATTTTTCAAGCCAATTATTAAGGAGTTGTTGGCTGACAATTAATGTAATTGGTTTACCCTGTTATTAACTATTGTGGCCCTTTTTGGCTTAAAGATGTTGACAGCAATTTGCTGAATAAAAAAAAAAAGGTGGAGTATTGCATTGGGTGACTGCACTTTTAATTCCCATTTATTTGTTGTGACTACTTCAAGGCTAACTTGGGGGAAATCCTTGAAAAACAGTCTTGACAATTTTAAGACTTTTCAAAGTATGCATTTTTTTTTATAAATGTTTACATGGACCTGCCCCCCCCCCCCCCCCTCCCCCCACCTCCACTTAGGGGAATTCATCCACAAAAAACACACTGGACGCTGCACTAGGTCAGAAACCAGAAGAGACTGTGAAGTCCACCGTAGGCGAACCACTTTCAGACAAAATGTCCTCTCCATTAAAGGCAGCTCTTTGTGGAACAGCCTCCCAAACTGAGATACGGGATTGTCCCACTCTCAATAGTTTTATAGGTCAACTCAAAGAATGGTTGAGCAACAAACAGACGTGCAATCACCGCTAAATGCTCTTTATAATAAAGGGGTATCTCCTTGTATATGAGGGACTACGGATGGAAATTAGCTCAAAGCTCAAATCCGGCATATTTACATTTGAAGCATTAATTGTTAAAAATGTTAATCAATGTGCATTGTCCTTTCAAAAATAATGATTAAATGAAAATGAAATGAAATAACAACACCTGAAAGCTCAGAGCATTATTACTCTTTTTTTCTTCTTTTTATTTATTCCACAAATATATAACATACATGTACATAAAAATCACACCCGCCTCAGTTTACAGTCCACTGAAATCTACACGTTATTGCTCACATACACATACACACACATACACACATACACACACACACATACATACATACATACATACATACATACATACATACATACATACATACATACATACATACATACATACATACATACATACATACATACATACATACATACATTACCCCTTTCCTTCCAAGTCTTGGCAAATTATACATAAATACAGACATTTGTTTGCATTATTACTTTTAAGATGTATATCAATCTGCCTCTTATTTCAGATGCCGACGGTCAAACCAGCGTGACGTTCGGGGTCTTATTCAACGACGAGCAGTGTGCCAACATCTTCGAGGCGTTGGTGGGCACCCTGAAGGCGGCCAAGAAGAGGAAGGTGGTCAAATACGACAGCGAGTTGCTGCTGCAGGGCGTACATGATAGCGTCAGTATCACTCTTCTGCAGGAATAAGGCCTAATGTTTGTACCACATGGCCTTCAAGCAACTTCCTGAATCCCCTCAAATACTGAGCTTCTGTAGCGGCTTGTTTTCTTCCTTCACGTGCAATGCTCAGTATTTCAATTTAAACAAAACAGATTAACTCAAACTGTACACTTATGGACCCAGCTGGAATAACTGCGTATGATTTCATTTGATTTCACTGTGCCAAAACGCTATTAAACAAGTTATTGGATAATCTTTTGGGTTATCAGGGGCTAACGTTTATATTTTCAGATGGTGTTTCTCTCCTTCTCAGGCCCTGCTGTTTTATCAACCAAGGGTCTGAGATGTCCTTTTGATACACTTTTAAGACTATAAACACACAAATCAGGATTGTACTCATTTGTGTAACGCCTTCATTCAGGTTTTTTTTTGTTAATCTTTAGGGGAATTACTCTAAAATGTAACTTTTACAGCCAAATGCGTCTTTTGAAGGTATCAGTGTCAGGATAATAGACTGGAGACATTTAGCAACTCCAACAAAATTCTTCTTCACATCTTTAATTGGAGCACTCTGATCTTTACACGTTGTTTGTAAAAGATACTACTTTTAAAAGCTGTACTAGGTCAATTGTTCCTTTATCAGCGAGAATGTCTTCTCACCTTGAATCTAGTACAGCTGTAAGACCACAGGTAGTGTGCGTCCACCAAAAGTGTCCCCAAGTGGCGATTCCATTTGTTTGCGTAAGACATTTCTACTACCTCTTGTGGACTTTGTAAAAAGACATTATTACACCAGTGCTTTTGGGAGATAGAAACTACTAAGACAAGTGCATTTCAAGACTTTTGCACCATTTTGTACTTGTTGCAATCTGCTAGACTAGTTTTTATTCCATCTTTTTACTTGTGATCTATAATGAATTTTCTCTGCTAAACAGATTCCAAATCTTGCCTTTCCTAAGAAACAGTCGATGAGCAGACGGCGGGTGTTTTTCTCATGCAGTTTATGTTTTTGTGTAATAATGACAGGGTTATTGGTGCGAGATGCAAAAGATTAATTCTCAGTGTTTCTCAGGACCAAATGGACGCAACCAAATGATGTTTGATAATTGTCCTGTAGCTAGGTGTCTTACTTGTTACACAAGATGTGCATTTATAGTTTTATTAGTTTTTTTATTTTGCCACCCATTATTCTGTACTGTAGGGAAATGAAACTTGCAGATCAGGCATGATGACCTTTTTTGGAACAGATACGGTAGCCCAATGTGGTCCAAATTGAAACAATAAATAAGATATTATGAAATAGGTAATTGTATGAATAAGTATAGACTAACATGTGGTGATAACCTGAAATTGTAAAATAATCTGATACACTTTTTAACTCAATCAATTTGATGAAATTCTGTCACATTCTGCTTTTTTTCAAGATAACATGACAGGTCATTTTAATTTTTATTCAAGCTGCTTTTATTTTAAAATGTCCTTTTCATAAAGTGTATTTTAACTTAAAAAATGAAAGGACCCAAAAGGGTCAGCGGTCATTTTGAAATAAAACGGTGTGGGAAATCTTTTCAAATCAAACACAACCTGTAACTATTTTATTTTGGAAAGAAGCAGAGCCAATCAGCATTTCATAAACTGAGTTTAAAATATCTATTGAGTTAGTTAACAATTTCATGGTTCAATATGTCATATCATGTCTATATTATTTAATCTAATTGATGTCATAATATCTTGTTTATTTGTTTCACTTTGAACACCGGTAAGTGGCTGCAGCTGCTCTCGTGGAAAAAATCTAGAAACGCCAATAATCTCCACACATTCAGCTTCTTCTCCTGCATAATATCAAGCGTTACATATCCCATAAAGAGAGACCACGCCTTATCTGCAAGTTTTAAAAGACCCATTTCACACTCACTGCTGTTCTGTCAACCTAAATCCTTACGCTGTTTGATTTCAGCTTCACTTGAATTATGTTATTACTTATCTCTGAACCGTATGGGATGTTGTGCTCTTAACAGCGTTGGTGGCAAAGAAAGGAAACCCAGAAGAGCTTATTCAAATTATGACATTTGCTGAAATGTAGCCAGTAGGGCAAAATGTAATCATCAGTAAAACAACACAAATGGTTGAGTAGAAGTCTGTAATGTTTTGGGATAAATGGAGGAGAAGCAAGAGTAAGGAGGAAACAAACTGTGAGTGAGCTGAACATAATTGCAATTTACAGCACAATTAACCTTTAGCAAGAGGAGAGAGTTGTGATCAGAGCGGTGCCGATACCTCAAGCCATTCCTGTGAACCAATGGGATGTCTGCATGATGTGTTTATGTGCGTCATTACTGTCTGCTTGTATTGGCAATAACACATTCCTAAACGTACCAAGGTTTCTGTTACTGTGGAATACCCTGCAACGAATAAAATCTTTACACTTGAAACCTTGAACCTGCTTTGTGTGTGATTTTTCTGACCACTCTAATTCTTGAAACACATCTCAACAACACTGAAATTATTATGTTTATTTATATTATAATGTTCCACTCAGACTGGACAAGCTACTTTATTGCATGTGTAGATGTCTTATACTACTTCTCTGATGGCTCCCACAGGATTGTTGACATCCTCCTATTGATCTTCTTATTATAGACATATGCATTTCCAAACATTTGGTCTACCTATGTTGTAAAATGTATTATCTTTTCGATTTACACACGGCATCTATTGCACGTCTGTCCGTCCTGGGAGAGGGATCCCTCCTCTGTTGCTCTCCCTGAGGTTTCTCCCATGTTCCCCTTTAAACTGTGGGGTTTCTCTGGAAGTGTTTCCTTGTACGATGTGAGGGTCTAAGGACAGAGGGTCTCGTATTGTCATACGGATATTCTGTACAAACTGTGAAGACCACTGAGACAAACGTAACATTTGTGATATTGGGCTGTATAAATAAACATTGATTGATTGAGAGGCCATGAAAATGCATGTTTTATTTTTACTGTCAAATAAGCGTCAAAAATTCTAGTTTAGTTTGTTCAGTCGTCAATGTACATTATCTATACTCGTCTGCTTTTGAATCACACTTGATGCAACTGGTTTTCCCCGTTATTTTACGAGCAACTATGGTGTGTTTTGCTGCAGGACTATTATGGTAAAGACAGGCATAGAATTTGAAATAGTACAGCTTGTTGCATTTGAAATGAGCAGAATAGTCAAGGAGTTGCTGCTGTTTTTTAAATTGATCAACAACCTTGAAAATTATCCGAAAAGCAGGACATTTTTAAAATGCAAGATTTATGAATGGAGTTTGACGCCCCACTTCCCTCCAAGAGAATATATTGTTTTGTCTTCTTTAAATATTGAAAATATTTGGAAACTTTCAAATACCAATGCTTGTTATACGTGTACTTTGATGTATGCTGACATGTGTGCTGTCATATCTGCTTAATTAGACAGTGATGCCTGCCCACAGGTATGTGACATGTATTACTTCAACTTCTTATGTCTGGAGGCTCAGTCTGCTGATGCATTCAGGTACTGCAGGGATATCTGAAATATTGTACTATGAACTATGCATCGTGATCAGTGATGAAAAATATATTGCGGTAACATTTTTGAGGTACTTAAGTATGTGCAAGTTACAGAACACATGACTTCTACAGTCTATGAAACATTTGTAATAACCCCAGTTCACAACAGGAAAATGCTACTTACACATTTTAACACTACAATATGTTTAATAATACAACGCTTACAAAGGCCTTTCTTATGCATAAGGAGCACAACTCTAATATGTATGCATAACTTTCCATTTTGACCCATTAAGTATGTTATTTGTGTTGTAATTTAAGTAAATAAATACATTTAATAAAGTTATGTTCTTCAGTACAATTTGGAGGTAGCCTACTTGTGCTTTACTGGACGTATGTAGTTAAATTACACTACATTTATTATTTATAATACTTAGTTATGCTAAATATATGTGTTGTTATATTATATTAATATTACTATACCTTTATCAAATGCAATATTACACTCCACTAAATTATAATGTTCTTTGTTAATATCCTGTACTGTTTTATTAGATTGTGTACTCCTATAAAGGCTTATTTTATTTTATTCCTTTCATCATTCTTTTTGGATATATAAGCAAAATAAAAAACGTAATAGTGTTAATTATGTTCACATCAAGTGTTTCGAAGCTTTAAAGTCCGACTTGTCCCACAGTACATGAACGCAGCATCAGCGGTTGAAGGGGGCGGGGTCGTGTGACGTCAGGGGGTGGAAGAAAACAGCAGAGCAGGAATCAAAACAAGAGACGGACACGCCTTCGCTCCTAAAAGGTAACAGCAGCCAATTCTTTAAAACTACTGCACAATACCTGCACTTGACGCAGCCTGTCGTGCAAGAAGACTCCAAAAAAACAACACAAAGAAGAAAAAACCTGCAACAACAATAACAAAAACAACAATAACAACAACAACAAAAGCACCACGGCTGCAGAAATGGAGTCCACAGAAATGTCAGACAGCGTTGACAGCAGCAGCCGTTGATAAAAGAGGTCGAGGAATATCACTGACGTCCGAATCCGCGTACAATGCCCAACCAGAAGAACAACAAGGGGAAGAAAAGCAAACGCACCAACAGCAGCGGAGATGAGCAGGAAAATGGAGCCTGTGCGGCCGCAACAGGAGGCGCGGCCGCGGCGGCTGCTGCTACACCCAGACACGACCGCTCCAGTGGTGAGAGGAAACACACACACACACACACACACACACACACACACACACACACACACACACACACACACACACACACACACACACACACACACACACACATGTAGAAGTTTAGTGATGCTGCCTTCCTGTCTGTGCGACTGTGACATGCATGCACTGCGACGTTTGCAAAGGGCTCATGCATACACCCCTCCACTCCACCTCTTCCCAACTTATATTTAAACGGGTGTCAGTTTAATGGGGGTTTGATTGTGTGCACATAATGCTCGATCACGACTTGAGGCCTTGTATGAAGGAGTGGATTTTGTTCCGTCGTTGTTGTGCATGTTAACCTGCACGTAGCTAGTTCTCCACTGCATTGAAATGGTGGTTTGTGTGAGTTGTTAAACACTGACTTGAAGGGCAAGTGCTGTTTGTTTTGGTGCAGGAGATTAAGGGAACAGCAGGCAAACAAGTAGAAATATTCCTGAGACAGGTGTTGCATGTAAGCAGCATTGAAAAGCGCTTTTTGTATATTCAAAATCAATCTTTACTGTTGTTTCATCACATTTCAGTAGAGCCCGATTAGCTAGAAATCTGTAATGTGTCAAAGTGTGTAATGGAAATCGGTGCCCCAGCTCCGTATGGAAAACAGATTATCACCTATGAAAATAGCACCACTTGTTATCAAATGCACCTTCAGCGGGTCAATGCGCGGTTCTTTCAAAGTCAGTCCACTTTAATAATCGCTGTCATTTCACATTGGTTGTGTAGGTTGCTATGCAGGCCTCAGCTGTGTTTTCCTGGAGCGCACCCACACACAGTTTTTGGTTGAGACCATAGAGGTTGGGATCAGGAGTAATACTGACAGCTCGACACTGGTCTGCGCACTCAAGTGCAACTTCAACCCATATAGTAAACAATACCTAGAAAAAAAGTCTACCTGCACTTAAAAAAACAGTACAAATGTGTTTAAAACAAACATATTTATTACAAAAAACTAGGACATTAATAGGTTATTGTCCTTTATATATAAGTACTGTAAAACCTTTTGAGTAACTTTATTACATGTTTTACAACTTGTTATACCTACATTGCTTTAGAAAGGTATACATGCACTTAACTTGTATGCATATGTGTTAACATGAGTGTATTTTTAGTCATTATATATAATATGCTATAGCTTAAAAATGTGTCTCATAATCACAACAGCAAACTATATTTGATGATTTATCATTTAAATACTATTTTAAAGGTCCCATGACATGACCATTTCTACTGATCATAATTCCATTGTTGAGGTCTACTAGAATAGATTTACATTGTTCAATGTTCCAAACTCACATTGGTTTCTCATACAGCATCTCTGTGTAGTCACTCTCTGTCCTAAACGGCTTGATGGAGCTTGAACTCTTTTCTGTGTTAGAGTTTTACTCGCTACAGGGTGTACTTTGAGGGTTTGTCAGTCTGCAGACCGTTTACATGCATACAAAGCTTCATAACACAAAAGGGGACGGGTAATAACCGGAAAAGCATGACATGGGACCTTTTAAAGCAGACAGGCTTAACATGAGAGCGATTTTTGTTTTCAAATATTTGGATTCACTTCTCATTTTTGCACTTTTTAATTTAAAACTTAAATACCTTTACTGAAGTTGACAAAAACAAGCAATTTTAATGACATCTTGCATTTTTCTCTATTTTCCTATTGTATTGACCTTTCATTAATGGATTTACCAAGAAAACAATCAGTAGCTGCGACCCAAAATTGATTTTTTTTTCTTTCTCTTTATGGAGCTATTGTTTAATCCTGGGTTTAGTGTGTCCAAGCAATATTCATTTAAAGATTCATTCAAGCTTAACTTTATCAGTTGTATCCACTAAAATGATGCACAGGGTAACAATGCATTGGTAGATAGATTATATCGCCACTGTGGTGAACTTAAAGTGGACCTATCATGCTATATTTGAATAATATAGTGTAGGACCATACCTATATAAGGCATATTTATACTTTTCATTTTTCAAAATACCAAACAGATCATGCATTTTAGCCATTCCTCATTTCGCTCAATTTAACACTGTCTTTCATGCTCGGATTCAGTGAGAACAGCTCCATGTGGTGGCCTGGCATATGTACTACAGCGTCTCCAGCGCTTTGGAACGCCAATGTCCGTGGCTGTCTCCTCCTGATTGGTGGAGTTGGCCCAATAGCACTAGCGCAACTTCTGTGACGACATAAAAGTGTTCAAATCTGGATCAGTCTGTATCAGATCCGTTTTTTAGAGATTTGGGTATGGAGGAAAATAGAGAGGGTTGTGTTTTCTGACACTTGGTGAGTTCCCTGGAACACCGGGGACACAACCAAAGAGGTCCCTCTTAAGGGACATTAGTGCATTAACATCCCAAGCGAAACCTATTTTCGCAGTCGATTTACCTTTACATTACATTACATTTTATCTTCGACCTTCCTTGTAAAACCTCTACAAAAACCAAAACAGGACCTCACTTGATAATTCGTCAAGAGGGAGGTGGTACCCTACGTATAGTTGTTTTTGTTGTACTCCACCTCTTACAGAATTCTCTCTCTGAAAGTCACAGGAAGAAACGACGGAAGTAGCGGTAGGCTAAAATAACTTTAAGTTGATCCCGGTCCGGTTTCGACACTCGCCGAGATAAAGGTTTTCGAGACGGTTGACAGTTCAGACCTACACTTAGTTCATTACACCCGTGTGTGAGAGACGTTCCTTCATCGAGGGTGACACCCTCACACACAAACCCACACACAACCTCTATTCAAAGGAAAAGGCAATATGGTTCAGTTACATGCGGCTCCCAACGCAAGAAGAGGGAAAAATTTCCACTGGAATAAGTACGTTTTACTTTAAAAGATGCAGAAAATANCTAGGCCACTCCAGGACCTTGAAATGCTTCTTACGAAGCCACTCCTTCGTTGCCCGGGCGGTGTGTTTGGGATCATTGTCATGCTGAAAGACCCAGCCACGTTTCATCTTCAATGCCCTTGCTGATGGAAGGAGGTTGTCACTCAAAATCTCACGATACATGGCCCAATTCATTCTTTCCTTTACACGGATCAGTCGTCCTGGTCCCTTTGCAGAAGAACAGCCCCAAAGCATGATGTTTCCACCCCCATGTTTCACAGTAGGTATGCTGTTCTTTGGATGCAACTCAGCATTCTTTCTCTTCCAAACACGTCTAGTTGAGTTTTTACCAAAAAGTTCTATTTTGGTTTCATCTGACCATATGACATTCTCCCAATCCTCTTCTGGATCATCTAAATGTTCTCTAGCAAACTCCAGACGGGCCTGGACATGCACTGGCTTAAGCAGGGCGACATGTCTGGCACTGCAGGATTTGAGTCCCTGGCGGCGTAGTGTGTTACTGATGGTAGCCTTTGTTACTTTGGTCCCAGCTCTCTGCAGGTCATTGACGAGGTCCCCCTGTGTGGTTCTGGGATTTTTGCTCACCGTTCTTGTGATCATTTTGACCCCACGGGGTGAGATCTTGCGTGGAGCCCCAAATCGAGGGAGATTATCAGTGGTCTTGTATGTCTTCCATTTTCTAATAATTGCTCCCACAGTTGATTTCTTCACACCAAGCTGCTTACCTATTGCAGATTCAGTCTTCCCAGCCTGGTGCAGGTCTACAATTTTGTTTCTGGTGTCCTTTGACAGCTCTTTGGTCTTGGCCATAGTGGAGTTTGGAGTGTGACTGTTTGAGGTTGTGGACAGGTATCTTTTATACTGATAACGAGTTCAAACAGGTGCCATTAATACAGTTAACAAGTGGAGGACAGAGGAGGCTCTTAAAGAAGAAGTTACAGGTCTGTGAGAGCCAGAAATCTTGTTTGTTTGTAGGTGACCAAATACTTATTTTCCACCATAATTTGCAAATAAATTCTTTAAAAATCAGACAATGTGATTTTCTGGATTTTTTTTTTTTTCTCATTTTGTCTCTCATAGTTGAGGTATACCTAGGATGAACGTTACAGGCCTCATCTTTTTAAGTGGGAGAACTTGCACAATTGGTGGCTGACTAAATACTTTTTTGCCCCACTGTACATAGCATTTAACTACAGACTACTGATAATACATCAACTAATTACACAGAAAAGTGGGTCTGTGGTTACAAAGAAATCACAGAAACATCTTGAGATTGTGAAAAGGACAATGGATTGATTCTGACAGGCTGTGTTAATCATTGCTGTCGTCATCACCCTCTTTTATCAAATGAAAAGGCGCCATCGGGCATTACAAACATAAGATATCTTACTAACTAAAGTGTTGACTTAAACATATATCAATGTTTTCTCTGCCTGCACTGCTAGACCTTAACTCTTGTGTGACATTGTTTAGGCAAAGTTGAAAAGCAGCCCCTGTACCCAGTGTCGGATTTAAAACAGACGTCATGCTGATCTTTGGTTTCTTGAGTAATGTTATTACATTGTCAAATATGAGATGATTAAGGGGAACTAACGATAGGCTTTCTGACTGTCCTACTTTTCCAAATTCCTTGAAGAACAGGACTTTTTTGGAAGAGTAACATTACCATTTTTTGACATGTCACATGTAATCAACAGTCATGGGATTTTTTCAGTTTCAAGTGTAAACAGCCCAAACTATGGCCAGAAAAATGCATACAGTACACATAGGACATGGTTTATTCTGAATTTTAATATATATCCATGTATCAAATCAAATCAAGTTTTATTTATATAGCACATTTTTAAAACGATTTTTGGTCGAGCCAAAGTGCTGTACATACAGTAAAAAATACTTTTACAATAAGGACACTTTACAACAAATACAACAGCACAGCTTGTGCAGAATATCAGTATGAGAAAAACGACACCCTCTGTCCTTAGACCCTCACATCGTACAAGGAAAAACTTCCAGAGAAAAAACCCACAGTTTAAAGGGGAACATGGGAGAAACCTCATGTCTATTAAACCAGTGCTGTTATCTCAAATGTTTCTGTAAATGTCCCATTTGTTCCCCATAGGAAAGCACAACGATACGAACGGTGGCCTCAGGAGCAACAGCCAATGAGATGCAGCGACAGACGAGCGGCTACGATGATCCGTGGAAGATCACGGACGAGCAGAGACAGTATTATATAAACCAGTTTAAAACCATCCAGCCAGATCTAAACGGCTTTATACCTGGTAGGATTATGCAGATTAAACACAACAAAGCTAACGTTTAAGGATAACTGTTTAACCATCAGTTTCTTTGGGTTTTAGGTTCGTCTGCAAAAGAGTTCTTTACCAAATCAAAACTACCGATTTTAGAGTTGTCACATATTTGGTGAGTCAACCCTTTCATCCACAAACACTATGATTGTCTGTGCTGAATGTATACAGTTGTGTTGTGAGGACTGCAGACTCACCTGCGTCTAATGTGTGCTTTGAAGGGAGCTGTCAGACTTCGATAAAGACGGGGCGCTGACCCTGGATGAATTCTGTGCCGCCTTTCATCTGGTCGTGGCCAGGAAAAATGGATATGACCTCCCTGAGAAGCTGCCTGAGAGCCTGATGCCAAAGCTGATTGACCTGGATGACACAGCAGGTCTGCAAGCCTCCCCCCCCACCCTCCCTTCCTCTCACTCTGACTCTCTGTCTGTGCTCCTACCTCCCCTAATGTCCCAGCCTCAGGCCTCATAAAGCCTGTGAGGTTACAGCACTGCAGTAGTAGTAAATCTATACATTTACTCGGGTGATGAAGTTCTTTCTATAATGGAGCTGCTGTAGGTTTCTGCTGCCCTTTCAACGTTATATACTGGACAGCAAAGACAGACTCAATGAGTTGGTCAATTAGACAATTGTTTTCTGTATTTAAGGGAAAGGTAACACACTGATCTTATTCTTAAAATATATATAATATCCCCTAGGGCTGCTCGATTATGGCAAAAATCATAATCTCGATTATTTGGGTCAATAATTGATATCACGATTATTAAAAACGAGTATCCATTTACTTTGAAAACATCCATTTATTGAAAAACAAATGTTGAACAGTATGTTTTTAACAGTACCCTGAACTTTAAGTATAATTCAACTGAAAAACCAATAAAAAATTTAAATAAATAAAAATAATCGTTTTATTTCAATTAGGTTGTTTTCATAATCGTCGCAAACCAAAATCGTAATTGCGATTAAAATACGATTAATTGAGCAGCCCTAATATCCCCTTAAGAGTAGTTGCGTTAATGAACTGCTTACAGGAATTTGGTATAATTTAGTTGTCATATTAAGCATTTCCCTTGTCTGTCTTTCATTTTTTAAATTACATTTTCGATTTACAAAAGAGTATTTCTGTCCTTCAAAAATTAACCGTTTTTTAAAGAGCAAAAACTAGCAAGAAAAGTATTGACAACTTTCTCAAACAACAAATAAAGAGATTATGTATTGCCTTTTGTTTGCCACCCGGACCCCTAATATTGTAGTTGTGGAATAACATGGCTGACCTGTGTCTAATGTTCTGTGTCCAGAGGTCCCGGACCAGGCCGCGGACGTCGGGTACTCGGGCTCCCCGGTGGAGGTCACCCCCAACAAGTCTCCCTCGATGCCTTCACTCAACCAGGCCTGGCCCGAGATGAACCAGAACAGCGAGGTTCACAACACAAACATTTCTTATTGCTCCATGTTCGTTTGCTTTGCTGTGTTGCATTTGATTCATCATGATTAATTGCTGAGGGGTAAATGGGTGCTTTTTCTTTATCCATCCATCATGATTTGACTGCTACTTCATCCTCTTCATCATCAAACATAATTACTGATAATTCAGCACCTCTTCTCTCACTTCCTGTGCTGTTCTGTGTGGAAGTCTGTTGTTCCCACGCCCGCCGATGATGTCACATCGATGGCCGATGATGTCACACGACGGACGCGGCTCGGGATGATGATGTAAATGTGTGATGTCACTGCACTGGCTGACATGTTTTTTCTCACTGTCTGTCTGTCTGTCTCCTGCAGCAGTGGGAGACGTTTAGCGAGCGCTCCTCCAGCTCACAAACTCTGACCCAATTTGACTCTAACATTGCACCAGCTGACCCTGTAAGTCAATCACTTAGTATGCATGGTTTCACCATTAATGGACAGACATTAACCCTCTCTGGATCTCCATGAGCTCTCTCTCTCTGTCTCTGTCTGTCTTTCTCTCTTTCTCTGTCTCTCTCTGTCTGTCTCTCTCTCTCTCTCTTGCTCTCTCTCAATAGCTGTGTTTCCATTCAATTGTCAATAGATCTTTAAGCAAACAAAAATGAATATGAATGCTGGTGTAGAGCAGGGCTATTCAATTAGTTTGGAATGGGGGCCGGTTGAGGAAAATAATCCAAAGCAAGGGGCCGGGAAAAAGATGGCTTGAAATGAATGCTGTCAAAATTATCGCATTAACGGCGGTAATTAATTTTTTGAATTAATTGCGTTAAAATATATTACGCATGCGCAGAATGGCCCGCCCCATACATCCCACCAGTGGCAGCGCCAGGGTATGGCTGGGATAGGCTACAGCCATACCAAGAAATGGCTTAGCCCCACCATGAAAAATGAGCAGTTGGTAAGATTGATTTCAGGAGCCACTTGTCTGGAAATACCGAAGACTAGAAACGGTTTTGAAAACTTTTGTCACGTAGTGATCATCTTCTCAATAGAACATCTTTGATAATGTCTTCTGGCCAATCAGAATCAAGATAACGGCGTGGTGTTGTTGCAGGAAGTCCCGACGGAGAGTACTTTTGCTGTAGCACATCTCTATATACATCGATACAACATTACGTGTTGATAGAAATCAACACGTAATGAAATAAGACCCCACGGTTTGATGATTGATAGGTGTGTGGGCTGTCTTTCATTTTGACACACAGAACAATGTTATCATAAACATACATACTGTATGTTAAATGGATATAGGCCTATCCGCCTTCTTTCATTTATCTTTCCATTCCCACAACAATATACATAAAGAAATGGCATATTTTGGACATAGTTTGAATGGTGATTAATCATGATTAATTCATTTTTAAGCTGTGATTAATCTAATTAAAATGTTTGACAGCCCTACTTGAAATATGAGCAATCATATTAAGGGCTTCAGTAAATACTACAACAGCATAGTGGAGTGCATATATTGTGTTTAATTCAATCAAACAACATAGCCCCAAGGCCTTTATAGGTCTAAATGGCAAGTTCAGAACTCAGTAGGCCTCCATGTGAAGCTAATTTAACCATCAACATCATTTAATCTGATTTAATTTAGGACAAATTATCTAATCATTCACGCAGAGATACAATCAATGACAGGAGTTGTCACTACAGTAGCTAGTAGGTGGGTTCGAAACCCGAGCCCGCCGAAGTTTTCAGGCAATGTCTATCTCTCAATTTAACACCCTCTGGAATAAAGGCACTCTGGCACAAACACAATCTTTAAAAAAAAAAAGAAGAAAGTTGATTACTTTTAAACATTATACTCAAAGGGCCAGAAAATATCACCCCAGTGCCGGATTTTGCCCGCGGGCCGCCAATTGAATAGCCCTGGTGTAGAGTAACTCTGCTACACAGTGTAGTTCTGTCAGAAGTTAGTTTCGTTTTATACATGGCAAGCAAGCGTTGTAAAATAGAATATAATTCCTTTTATTGTAAAAGAAGTAGTGGTTGGAAATTGCAAAACAAACAAGTCCATCTTGCCCGTTTACAAGGGAAACACGGGGGAGAGGATTTCAGGTCTATAATAATATAATAACGGCCATGTTTTGAGATGTACGGAGACAAAGACACAAAGGAACCAGCGGAGTGCTGCAAGTTAGATGCTCTCCACATCATAACGTATTCCTTATTATTGTTTCCATATCCTGGTTATCACATTATCTCCTTTTCGCTTTCGACAAAGGCATGTGATAACCAGGATATGGAAACAATAATAAGGAATACGTTATGATGTGGAGAGCATCTAACTTGCAGCACNGTGTGCCTTGGCAGTCTCAGATTGCCAACAAAGGGTATATAACAAAGTATTGAGATGAACTTTTGTTATTGACCAAATACTTATTTTCCACCATAATTTGCAAATAAATTCTTTAAAAATCAGACAATGTGATTTTCTGGATTCTTCTTCTCATTTTGTCTCTCATAGTTGAGGTATACCTAGGATGAAAATGACAGGCCTCTCTCATCTTTTTAAGTGGGAGAACTTGCACAATTGGTGGCTGACTAAATACTTTTTTGCCCCACTGTATGTGGACTTGGGTAAGACAAATGCCGATTGTGTGCTTTATAGAAATAAATCCTGAACATTTTAAACAACTGAAGAATTTAAAGCCAAGCTACCTCAAAGAAAAGTGAGTTGCACATAATATAACTGCAATTTATAAAAAGGGAAATCAGTTCTTTATTAAGGTGGTGATAGACGTGTTGGACTGCCCTACCTGGGCTGACGAGGGATGCATTCCTGGGATGGCGCTGGATGGCGGCGTGTCCGCTGTGAAACTGACCCAACTCTCCTGACCCGGAGGAGGGGGCGAGTGAGACGGCCACATCCCTTCAGCGGGCACCGCACCTGTGGAGGAGGAGAGGAAACATACAGTTACATCTCCATGATACACACGCGTTATTAGGGCTGCAACTGTAGGCTAATCAATTCAGACTTGACGTTTTTAAGGGATCGTTTTTATACCAGCTGTATTACCAGAGTATCTTTAACACATTTTGTGCTGATGAAAACATTGCTCAGGGCATGTGATGTTCCTCTGTGTTCTCCTAATGACTAACTGATGTAACTGCCACTCTCAGCAAACATCATTTATGTACAAGCTGCAAACATCGGGAAGTAATACAAACACAACTAATATGCTCTGTACTGACTTTTCTGCAAGGTCTTTGTCCTTGCCTCAATGTTCATCACTGGTGGTCCATAAGGAGTTCATACGACTGTAACCAAAATATAATAGCTGGTATGTGTTATTAATCTAAAATGATATATTTAAGCTTTTCAACATCAGAAAACACTCCACTCTGCAGAAGAGTTATCCTTCATCTTGTCGCCTCTTTCCACTGTCTTTAACTTAGAGTTGCAACTGATGATTATTTTCTGTATCTGTTAATCTGATGATTATATTGACAATTAATCAGGAAATAGTGAAAATGTGGTATCTACGTTTCTTAGAGTCCAAGGTGACGGCTTGAAATGTGATGTTTTGTCTGATCAACAGACTAAGGTGCTGCTCACACGGGAACGTTTGCGTTTATGCACAGTATGCGTTTTCAAAAAAGTCTTCCGTTCACACGTATTCGTTTCATTTCACGTTTCTGTTCACACGAGAACGCTGGAAACGCTGTAGTACATATGCCGGGACTGTAAGTGGCGCTGTAACTTCCTCCTCAAAATACATCAAAAGCAGCGAAGGAGACCCCGGAGCAATGTTGCCATGGCTACCCTTCTGTTTATGCCCCGCGGTGGATTTAGCAACTAATAGCCTAAGATATTCAGTCACTAATTATATCAAACAGAAAAGCTGGATCGCTGTAGAGACTGGCACAGAAGAATGCAAGCATTGTTTCTAAACAAACAACAAATTACAATCGATAAACTGATTGTCCTTCACCTATTTGACTACATGTTGCAGCTATACATTAATTAAATATGCCATCATATCAACGGTCGGGAAGTTACCTGCTGCTTGTGCTTCTCTGAAGTGCGTCCACACGGCTCCAGCTGGAACAACGACCGGCTGTCTGTCTGCGTTCCCTCCGCTGGCCTGACGCTTGTGTTTCCTCCACGATTGAGGGGAGGTGGGGGGAGACTGGTGAGGGGAGACCACCGGGGACGTTGGCTCAGGCTGGTAACACACACAACATACAATCAAACACATGAAATATGTATGCAGATCAAAAACACATTCAGTAAACAACTACAGCTTGAATGAGAATCACCAGCTTCTGACATGCAGCGTTATCAAATCTTACATTTGACACACAGTGAGGAAGCAGAAGCTCAGTGTGCAGAAGTGTCACCACTACGGTTATATTATGGTTCCACATGTTATGGGTATTAACTTTCAGATGCCATTTCATATACTATAAGATTTCCATCGCGTACACCCACAGCCAAAAATGACTGCTTCAAAGCTTTTATCATCTGCTCATCACAGATAAGGGATGTTCAAGCTACTAGCTATTTCACAATAGATGCAAATAGATAAGAGGTCTACGTTACTGAGAGGCAACACACTGTAAGAAAAAGTCAGCAGCAGGAAACTTCAGACAGTCATTTGAGCTTTACGGACACAAACATGGACAGGAAAAAACACAGGAAACACGACAGTATTCCGGTAGCTTATCTTTAGTAACGGCTGCACTCAGTTGTGGGAGGAAATCAAATGTAAAAGGAGATAAAAGTAAAGTTCAATGTGTTATTAATTGTGGGAACAATTAAAATAAATAATCTATAACTACTAAACACAGAAAAACACCCCATGTGTTTTTTATTCTTGTTTTATTTTTTTATATTTATTTTGTGCGTATTTTCTTTGCTTGTTTATTTTCTCATTTATTGTATCTTGGTTTGTTTGCTATTTTTGGGTCTTTGAACTGTTCACTGAGCAAAATGCAATACAAATACTATGCGACATCAAATAAAGAATAATTTTAAAAAGAAAATCGAACTAAACTAATACCTTCATTTATTGTTTTTGCATGTATACATGTACAGTATCTTTAAATCAAGCAAAAGAGCAAAGACACGTGATGATATCAAAGACTAAGTAGTCATGTTTGTTTGTACACCAGTTATGGCGCTTTTCCACTGCAGGACCTAGCACGGCTTAGTACGGTATAGTTAGGCCTCGTTAGGCCTGGCTCACTTTATGCTGCGTTTCCATTACAGTTTAGTAGCTGGGGCAGTAACTATAGTAACGCAGTGTAGGCGGAGCCGTGACGTCTTCTTCAATGCGAACCACACTAGACAAAAGTTAAACGAGTACAAACCACAGACTGTCTGTGTCATGGAGAATACAGTCGCTGGTTTATTTATGTCTGTAGGCCGTTGTTGTGAGTGTGGACGGTCGGAGCATATACTGCGTTAGCTTAGCC
>NW_011369947.1:11136919-11143142 GCF_000735185.1 Notothenia coriiceps
TCATGAGTTATGCAGAGTTACTGTAAACTGGTGACTAACCTGTGTTCAAGTCTAAGTGTCCGGATTACAGAGGCAACAGTAAATCGGCTTAGATTAGGCTGAACCCTCTGTCCAGCCTCTCTCATCGTCACACCATGGTTGATAACATTTCATTTCATTAGAGTATTTTTCTTTGTCCACATCCTCTCACTCCAGCTCTACCTCTACCTCTCATTCTTCCTCCTCTCACTCTCACCCCACCTCTTCCTCCTCCTCTCACTCTCACCCCACCTCTTCTTCCTCCTCTCACTCTCAGCCCAGCTCTTCCTCTTGCTCTTGCATCCATGTTGGCTTCAATTGTTGCTGTAAGAAAGTACTCACCTGTGGTCTTTTTATCAATCAGGAGATTGATGAGCCAACAATTATGCTACCAGGTGTTTGGTCAGGTGGAACGTGTTTCTTGATCATTGGTCCATGCGTGAGGCATTTTGATATCAGTGTTATGTATGTGCTAACACGTGACTTTATGTCAGATTCCTGTGTCTTACGTGGAGAAACGTGTGCAGTGGTTTGCAAAAAGTACCATGTTGATTTGCAAATTGTGTGAAAAGCTGAAAACGTGATTTGAGTTGATGTTTTGCTCTTTGAGTGTCAGTTAAAATAATTGTGCTTTATGTAGCATGACGCTCAAAAGAGGAACGTGTGTGTGAGGCTTACATGAACTGAATTGAAACACATTAGTTGATTAATAAACAAGACATTCAAGTCAAAGTTTTAGGCATTTTCATTTGTAGCACGCTGTAAATATGGACTATGAATCAATGAACACATGCAATGTGGAAACACAGAAATAGGTTTCTTCTCAATACTCATAACAGTATCAGACACAATGACTTTACTGAGAGTGAAGATGACATGAACATAGTTACCGTATGGTACTGAAGACAAAATACAGTCTACCTCTAACCCTCTCTCCAAAAATGGCCTCCATTGTTGTGCACAACAAAGTGTTCAAGCTCAGGTTTCTAAGTGATCTAATTGGTTACATGGCTTTTAACATGTGCATTCTGGGTGCAGGGGCTTGATGATTGAGTATGGTATTTCAATGGCAGTGTTTTGCAAACAACACACAGGCTGTCGGTTTTGAATAACGTGTCAAATGTAAATAAGAGTGTAGTTATTTGGTCAATCCAGTGTCCAGCTTGTCGCTGTGTGACAACGTCATGTTTGTTGCGATACCTATAGATTTACCTGTGACAAATGTCAGCGGTGTAAACAGAAATGTCGACCTACTTTCACCTGCACCCAGCAGCAAGCGGGAGAAATGTTTCAAGTAGTACAATTAGCAGGGTGAGTAATTAAGCTTTTATTTCTGTAACGTTAAACTTATTGTTTTTCTTCAACAAGTTTGACTACATTGAAAGACAGAGGAGGGACAGTATGTGCATTCTTAATGAACATACTTTGTATTTTGTATGTGTCAGGGTGTTATGCTACAGGTCCATGAAGACAGGCCCCACAGTGAGTTCAGGATAAAGTTGTTCTTACTGTCTGGTTCAACTTGTTCCTGGGGATTCGGCTCATTTTAGACAGGTTAGACACAGCCAATAGTAAAAGATAAACTTTAATATAACTAGCACAAGGTAGCTACTCCCCAGAAATGGACTGACTGGTCTGTGTGTGCTGCACAGAGGTCACAGTTGTGTTTTGTTCCTGTTCTGTTGTTAAAGAGTCATTTTTCTTCGTTCATAGTATAAAAGTAAATCAATTAATATCAGTGTGTATAAGAAGTTGTAAAAAATATATGACTTCTTATTTACTCCTTAAAATAGCACAATGTTATTAAACCAAAATGTTACCCTAAAATAAATAATACAAAGCAAACTGAATACGTATTTATTTTGTTTCTCTTCTTACAGGTGGGGCTGAAAGACTTGACCCTCGTTGAGCTGGAGCATCATGGCTGCAGGTGTGACGTGTGTTACTCTCCTGCTCCAGTCACATGACTCCCAGTGGGTCCCCAGTACTCAGCTGTACAGAGCAGAGCAGCAGTGGTACAAACCAAGAACTATGGCAAGTCTGAGAATAATGTCATTGTAATTCAAATACTAAAACTACACACTCATCATGTCTCATACACTCATCATCTCATCATTTCTATATCTTGCTTAAACCCACAGTGTGTAAAACCAGGCCCGGTAGAGAACATGGCTGGGATGTCCGCAATCCAAAGCAGAGAACAATGTCAGAGAAAGTAAAGTGAGAGATTAGTAGTTATGTGAAAGTAAGCTATGCACACAAAATAGTTTATGTGTTGATGTCTCTGAGAGCTGAGAGCTGCTGGATCTGTCTGCCCTCAAAGTGCCAGGGATCTACAAGGACTTCACTGCTGCTTCTGCACCAAGGTATCCCTGTGAGGTGCCACTAGTGGACTCTGCTCTCTGTAAAGTTCAAGCTGGCAGTCCCTTGTATATGAACATCACCATGACAGCTAGAAGTCACACCGCTGCCCAACAACATGCTACCAGACTACAACCAGATCTACCACTGTCTGGCTACAGACTACAACCATCTGCATGCGTTTGTTGTTGTTGTGAACATCAACAGCTGCCCTTAACCCTCCTATTGTCTTTGTGTTCCCCCCCTTACTTTGGTGTTCGGAGTATGTGGTATAATATCCATAATCAGTGTACTACCTACTAGTAGTCGTATGTGGAGAAAACATATCAGGAGCCCGGCACAGCAGAGCCGTACTGCTGAGACGGAAAAAGCAACATTTATGTAAACTTATTGTTTATTTTGTTCCACGTTGTATTTTTGGTTTCTACCTTTTATGTGCAACATTAATAGGGCATGAACTTGTATATATTTTTTGTCTTACAACCCAAGTTCTCAACGGGTTGGAATAGGTCCCACAAGAATAAACCTGTATTTTAATCAAGACCTCAGCCTCGTGTCATTTACTGGGAGGGAAGCTACAATTATTTTATCCACCCAAAAAGGCTATATCAGTTTAAGTGTACGTTATTAATGCTTAAAAATTGCGATTTATTTTCAGGGGGCCTTCATTTTTGGTATAAATAGTTGCTGCTGTGTTTTTAGAAAAATGTGATTATTTGTGGCCTATACAGCTTTGTGCAATTACCAAGACACAAACTGGTACTTTTTGGCACAATTATTAAACTCAAGTTGCCTTCTCATCTATCTGTACGAGATATGCTAAAAATCATAAGCACATCGTCTGCTTTTACACTGAAGTTTGATATTCCAAAATACACTTTTTGCAAATAACTACTCACGTCTTATTTAGCCTACATTAGATACGTTAATTCAAAACCGACAGCCTGTGTGTTGTTTGGAAAACCACTGCCCACTGAAATACCACAATCATTATCCAAGGCCCTGCCATCCCAGAATGCACATGTTAAAAATTAGATCACATAGAACCTGAGCTTGAACACTTTGTTGTGCAACAACAATGGAGGGCCAATTTTGGAGAGAGAGTTAGAGGAAGAGGTAACATGCAATATACTGTATTAGTGTCTTCAGTAGCACCATATACAGTAACTATGTTCATGTCATCTTCACTCTCAGTAAAGTCATTGTGTCTGATACTGTATGAGATTGAGATAAACCTATGTGTGGTGTTTCCACATTGCATGTGTTCATTCCATATTTACAGCGTGCTACCAAATGAAAATGCCTAAAAGTTTGGACTTGAATGTCATTGTTTATTAAATCAACTAATGGACAGTGTTTCAATTCAGTTCATGTAAGCCTACCACACCACTATTTTGAGAGTCTAGTGATATATGCATGTCTTTCTGTTCTAAATCAGCTGTCAGCTTCTTAGCAGTTTACGACAGACATCACATTCAATAATGTAGACTAGTTGAACAAAATAATGCTTAACACTGTTCATTACTGGTGAACTGTTTTAGGGATGACTGTATATGATTGTTCTCCCTAAGCTTGCTGCTGGGTGAAGGTAGGGTGACAGTTCTGTTGACATCGCTGACATTTTGTCAACCAGGTAAATCTGGCAGGTTTGCAATCATACATTGACGTTGTTCATTAGTTGTCAGACAGCGACTGAGACCATATCCCTGGACTTGTGACTGACCTGCAGTATATGCCGGAATGATCATGCGTTAATAATGATTATGTCCACAGAGCTGATGCAATAACGTGTTTTCAAATCGCTCTAGTCAACGCTATATGCATGTGAATGAGCAAGCCTAAGCCATCTACCCTCGTGACCATGGGTGCGGATAGTTGAGAGTCAGGTCGTCAGACTTTGGGTCCTTTTACCAGGATTGCGCCATTAACATCCTCGTGCTCTTATTTCGTCGTTCTATAGTCACAGCCGGACTGCTTTACCAGTCATAATGTGTTCAACAACCGGAACTATTGATGATAGTTGTTATCAAAATAGACCAATCGCGGAGCTTGTTACAACTGGTCTTCATCGTTATCGTTTTTTGAATTCAGATAAGGCTTCGGTTATCTATTTGTATTTTGATTTAATAGATGGCAATTATCAGTTATCTGGGTTCACCCGAAACATCAATCCTCACTTGACGTGAACTCGGACCTTTTTGTAATATAGTGCTATCCATGATGCGTACTTTTGATTCAGCCAATAATCTGCGGGAAATAGAAAGCTTTGGTTTTTCTGTTTGCCTGATTAAGTTGTATTCCTCTACTATCGATCTCGTCCCTGCTCAAACCGGTAACTATAGACTGCTCTGCATGAGTAAGTTGACATTAAATCTATTTTTATTCCCAATTTAATTGAACAAATGCCAAGGTTGCAGGTAGTTTGATCTTTGTGAGTTTTTTTCTTGTTCAACATCGGTGACATTTGTCACAAGGTAAATTCTTAGGTCATGGTTTGCAGACAAAACATGACGATTGTTCAATTGGTGTCATGATAGCGTAAATCAATAGGCCACTGGATTGCAGCTGACACGCCCAGTATGGGTAACAAACCGGAAGTGCCAGCGGATCAATAAAGTTAATCGCAAGCGAGAGGGCAGATTTGTTGCATATACGATTGTCATTAATCTCTATGTGAAGCCGACATCTATGATGTTTATGTATAATTGCGATAGTCCATGAATCCACTATCCGCGTCACAAGCATGCGATAGAGTGACACGAACTGCCAAAGGTGGGCGCCCAACAAGAAGTGCTCGTTTCGAGAGTCTCTTGCTGGCCCGGTTCTAAAGATTAGTTTACCATGGATGGTGGCCTGTGAGTAACTCATTCGCCTCGTTCGTCTTTTATTTTGAAATATGCTTCTTTAACTTCCGTCCACCGGACTGCTTTTCTTCATTACTTCAAAACAAAACGGAAAATTGAATTGAAGTTGTTATCATGGAATACAAGAACCGACCGGTTTTTTAAATTAGGGTCTTCTTGTTATTCGTTTTTGATTCAGAAAAATGGCTTTGGTTTCCCGTTTTTTGTTTTTGATTTAAAGAAACGTAAAAAGAGCAGTATTTTTCGTTTTTTGGTTCAACAAACGATCAAACGTGAACAAAAACGTACACGGACCTTTTTTAATTAGTGTTTTTCTCGTTATCCGTCTTTTGATTCAGACAATAAAAACGGGAAAAAGGCTTTGGTTTTCCGTTTTCCTTTGTTAAATCAAAAACGAAAAAACGGAAAGGCTGGTGATTTTCGTTTTCTTGCTGACTCTTGAGCCTACACGAAAAATCAAACTGACAGTGAAACCCGCAGTACACGGGGGACCGCCTACACCGAAGCGCTGGGTAATATTGATAAGAGATTATAGCAAATACATAATAAACACTCTCTGTGCTCCCGGTCCACTCTGCCCTTAATGTAACATAATATCTTATTCATAAATAAAATGACATGGAAATAAGCCCACTTTTCTTGGCTGTGGACTACTGTACTCAACAGCTAATTATGTTGAGCTCATGGCTAATCTAATAAAATAAACAACTAAGCCAATAGAACAGACCTCCGCATTGTTTTTCTGACTCGTAAAATGATTGGATGGCAATGTATGAGAGATATGAACCCAATAGCAATTGGTAAATGAGTCTGTGTTGCAAAAGAATGTATATCTTTAAAAACTGCGTTGGTCAAAGGATATTTGGAAGATATAAGAAATAATACCCCAACACAATTGATCAATCGCTCCTGTAAAGAACTAGTCTTTGGGCCCATGCTAAGCCGGTTTTGCAGTGATATCATCTCCCTCTCTTTTCTCG
>NW_011369947.1:11143336-11149891 GCF_000735185.1 Notothenia coriiceps
ATTAATGATGTATGTTGCATCATGGCTTACCTGGCTCTGCTGTAGATGTGTTTCCGGGCTTGAACCTGTCTTCACTCGGAGTTACACAACCGAAGTAGTACAACGCAAATGCACGTCGACGTCATATTTACACTAGACGGATCCTTTCTAGCCCATGGCCGAGCAAGTCGGAGCAGAGAAATGAACTAAGCATCATAACAACGCAGAGACCGTTGATGCGCGAGACCTGCGCAGGTCCGCTTGTCTCAAACAAAGCTAGGGTTGCGCTTCCAATAGCTGTATTTAGCCTTCAGGAACCTTCCTAACCAAGGAAAGCCCGGAAGTACGTCCAGTGGCAGCCATGTAAGTGCCCGTTCCAATTCTCACAAATGAAAGGAAAGGAGGCTTCAAACTTCCCTTTATAACCTCCTTTAGCTTCGCGGAACCACTGGACCTCCCCAATCGAAAGGAGAGGACGCAATAATGCTGCCCCACGCAATACCTTGGCAGCCGCCAGCATTTTGCCCGTCACAGCAACAGTCGCCCCGTCACGGGAAACAAACTATTATGAACGGAGAAGTTATATCATGAAAAGTTACGGTTGCCTTATTAGATTTTAAAACGTATGTGGTAACTTTGCGAAGTGCTTTGTTTTGGAACGTTCATCAGTAAAATAATCAAAAACGCGAGAAATATGAACGTTAGTCTTTTACTGAAACTGAATCAAATAAATTAACATTTCATGAGCTGTATGGAGTTAGTTGTTCACTTTAAAAGATGTTTGAATGATGAATACACCCGGTGATAATGTTAAAGACTAACGTTTATAATAAATACATTTGTATTGTATTTTAAGATATTTTCATACAATCATATCGTATTGGGATCAATAATTGGTATGAATGTCGACCGAAGGGAGAGGTGGACGAGCATAAATTTCCACTTTCCCTTTTTTTATTTAAATTACAACTTTGGTCATGAAGAAGATGTTTCCTCTGTTGTCCACGTTCATAAAGCATAAACAAACAGCATCAGAGCACGTTGCAGAGTCCCTCTAGATGAGTTTACAGTAGTCCCCTCGTTCTTATTATAATCATGTGTAGTCCGTCTGTAAGACACACTGTGTTTCCAAAAATTTTCACCACAGAGGAGACGCACACAATGACGTCCGCTGGCGCATCATAAACCACGTCAGATAGTGAAAATTGCTTCGGTCATTCTCTAAAGTGAGGCACTGCAGTCTCTTCTCCTAAGTCCTTTTGAATTCTCCTATCCACTATCCCTTAACCCCGTGACGTTTCACTCAGAGGTGCAAGGAATAGGGATAGGGTAGATTTAAGGAGCTGATTACGGAACGCACCCAGTGGGTTTTGTGGTGTCTGTGGGCCTTTGTCACTTCTCCCTTCTATTTTTCAATTTACTCGCTCCCTCGGTCTCACCGGAAGTTGTTTGTCTGCGCCATCCTTGAGTAGCGTCCCAATGGCCTTATTTTGCGGAGGAGCGATAAGGGAGGAACAGACCATCCTCCGATGAAATCCTCAGACACCTCGCCCCGCCCCTTACTGTGTATCGCTCACCTGATTGGACGATGCAGTGCATGCACTGATGTGATGCTTCTTGACATGAGAGCAGTTTCCCAGCGGAGTGAGAAAAATACATGAACCTGACGGGATGTCACTCCTCAGTTTACACCCGTCCTTTTGTGTCAATTAATGCATCATTATTTAGTTAACAATATGTAATATATCTGAAACAAAGTGGTCAAAAATCATTATATTCCATTTTTTGGAAAAGCAATTTTCATGATCGCTTGTTTCGTTTTATATTTTAATTGATTATCATATTCCATTTAAGTCAGTCATTAAGTGCTATTTAAAATGTTTAAATTTGCTACATAATCGCAAACAAACAAACAAAGTGTGCAATCCAATGAATGTTAATCAACGGGTTTTGATATATAACATCCTTTTTTCTCTCTCAATTATTTTATTAGTTTTGTGCACTGCTATCAATATTATCAAACTATTGTTCGTTATACATTTTAGAATGGCGTTGATGATACAAATGTTGTGTCAGTAAATGTGGTACTAACAGGGCGGGGGTGTGTGTGGAAATACGGGGACAGAGCTGGCTGCTGTCAGACGATCCAGCTGTGCAGCGTCATCACAAACGGACGTCGCTCACGTGACGCTCCGGAGGAAAGGACGTCCCATTTGCTCTTACAAAACTAATTCCTGCTTCTCGTGGTTTCCTTGCGTCCCTCCATGCTTCCCATGGTGGGAGGGACCTAGTCACAGGGAACGACGCAAGTGAGGGACGCCAAGGATCCATTTAACCGAAGTGAGAAGGCCCTGTCTATTTCCCCATAGAGGCCAAGACCCGCCCCACTTTGTCTCTGGATTTGGCTTACCCTGAAAGTGTTACCCCGCGTAACCAATATCACTCCTCTTTTGTCACTTTCACTTTTCCATGGACCTGTGAGAGGCATCACCTGTATTCACCTGTAAGTTACATCCGCAGGGAGATTCCGGTTCAGTTAGATCACATAATGTAACGCACCCATTTAAATCACAGTAACTATAACGGCGTTACTGAATGGGAATAGGTAACTAGTAACGTTATTAGTTACCACAAAAGGTAGTTGCGTTACAGTAACGCGTTAGTCCCAACACTGCTAATAAGCAAGGATATATTCAACATTAAATACACAAAATATCTTAACTAACTAGATCAATACAAAACTATTTGCCTTTTTAAGATTACATTTTTGTTCTTTTTGCCTTTATTTGACAGAGGGACTCTGTCCTGGGACATTGTGCTACCAAGGCACTTACAGAACTGTATTCAAAACTAATAACGGTTTTGTCAACAGTTTTTGAAACACAACTTGTACTATGGGGCGATATTTTGAAATGTCTGCAGGGTTATAAAGCACAAATGAAAAGTACTGTTACCTGTGTGAGGTAGCGGATCTGGCCGCTCAGTTCGCTCTCCACCCGGTTGATGGAGCTCTGGAACTGGACCAGCTGTCTGTCCAGGTGACTGGCGTTGTGTTTGTCTTTGGAGAGTTCCAGAACTATATTACCTGCAGGGGAAGCATACAACAACACACCACATTAGTGGCCCTTTAGGGGCAGCAGAAAAAGCACTAAATAAAAAATCTGACAAATGAACCCATAAAGTTAATGTGGTAAACATGTTAGCAAACAGTTGTTCTGAAGACACATCCAGCAGACAGATCAACATGTAGGGTCATGTTTATGTCCACCTGAGGAATGTCACACTTATGTTCACTCTTCTTTTAGCTCGAGTTTGGTCTCCACCATCTACAGAGAAGAACATCTATCTTTTTAGCTGCTAAATGCTCCACTATGTTCACCAGCTATCTCTAACAACAAAAAACACCATTTAAACACCTTTTACTTTACACATTCAGTCCATTGATAATAACAAATATTGATGAGTTTAAGAAATATGTTAGTTCTCATGGTCATTTTCAGACTAATCTTTTAGGGGCCAAATTGCAGCAATTTGAGATAGGGCTCAAGATGATGATGTTGCCCCGGATGTACTTGTGTTGGGCATCTACAGGGGCCCTCTGCAGGACACACACTACTCCATGGTAATGCAGGGCCTGTCATTGTCCATATTGTACTTTGTCCATTTTGTACTTTGTTTTTTATTCATATTGTCTAAAGGTAATGAACAAGGATTCCCCAAAGGTGGAAACCATATTCAATGGGCTGACAACACATCTCGTATGCAGTGGTTTAACTTTAGAGTAAGTACATTAACTCAAGTACAAATTTGAGGGACTTGTACTTTACTTGAGTATTTCCATTTTTTGCTACTTTTTTACCATTTTTTGCTACCCACTGCAATTCAGAGGTAAATGGTAAACTCCACAACATGTATTTAATACCATTAGTTACTTTACAGATCTGGATGAATGATGTGAAATATAATCAAGTGTTGAATCAGACTTTAGTTCCACCTGGAGTAAATTCACAAGCTACCCTGCAGTATACAAAGTCATTCAAACTAGCTGCACCTTTACCAGCTTTGAGAACACTTTAATGATAAATCATTATAAAACATATCATATATATTATTCTGAAATGGACCAATCTGCACAATGACTACTTTTACTTTTGGTACTTTAACTATATTTTGATGAAATACTTTTCTACTTTTACTTGAGTAACATTTTGAATGCAGGACTTTTACTGAAACAGAGTATTCCTACACTCCGGTACTTCTACTTTTACTCAAGAACAAGATCTGAGTACTTCTACTTTCTCCCCAACTATACATGATGCATTCTTTCTGTTGAAGTTAGTGAAACGCTTCCTCACCAGCACACTGCAGGGTCGTCGCTATCTCCTTCTCCGAGAAGGAGATAGCGACGACCCTGCAGTGTGCTGGTGAGGAAGCGTTTCACTAACTTCAACAGAAAGAATGCATCATGTATAGTTGGGGAGAAAGTAGANTACGGTTTGTTATCTGGAGCAATGTCTGTTAAAATAAAATTTAAAAAAAAAAAAGAAAAAAAAAAAAAAAAAAAAAGAAATGAATGCACTAATACATGTAGTTTAATCCACGTGAGTTTACAACAACAAAAATAGCACGGCTCTCACTACCGATAATCCTAATCCCACGGGCAAACAATAATATGTACAGTGTTAATAGTTTACTGTATTATTAGTGTCTAATATTACTGCTGTAACAATCACACATTGAGTTGTTAAAATCAGAGCGTTGTTTTTTTTTAAACAGTCTGAATGAAACGGCAGCTCTCAGGTGATCAGGTGTGTGTATACCAGTGTTGGGACTAACGCGTTACAAACTAACCCATTACTGTAACGCAACTACCTTTTGCGGTAACTAATAACGTTACTAGTTACCTATTCCCATTCAGTAACGCCGTTATAGTTACTGTGATTTAAATGGGTTACACTGCGTTACATTATGTGATCCAACTGAACCGAATCTCCCTGCGGATGTAATTTACAGGCGAATACAGCGATGTCCTCTCACAGTACCATGGAAAAGTGAAAGTGACAAAAGAGGAGTGATTATTGGTTAACGCGGGGTAACATTTCAGGGTAAGCCAATCAGAGACAAAGTTGGGCGGGTCTTGCCTTATGGGGAAAATAGACAGGGCCTTTCTCACTTCGGTTAAATGGATTCCTTGCGTCCCTCACTTGCGTCGTTTCCCTGTGACTAGTCCCTCCCACCAGGGAAGCATGGAGAGACGCAAGGAAACCACGAGAAGCAGGGAAATTAGTTTTAAGAGCAATGGGACGTCCTTTCCTCCGGAGCGTCACGTGAAGCGACGTCCGTTTGTGATGACGCTGCACAGCTGATCGTCTGACAGCAGCCAGCTCTGTCCCCGTTATTTCCACACACACCCCTGCCACACATTTACCAACACAAACATTTGTATCATCTGTTGTAGACCCCAATAAATAAAATAAAATAAGAACTCATTCTCAAAAAAGATAAACGCCATTCTTAAAATGTATAAACGAACAATAGTTTGATTAATATTGATTAGAGTGCACAAAATAAATAAAATAATTGAGAGAAGAAAAAGAGATGTTATATATCAAAACCCAGTTAGATTAACATTCATTGGATTGCACACTTTGTTTGTTTGTTTGGATATGTAGCAAATTAACATTTTAAATAGCACTTAATGACTGACTTAATGGAAATGATAATAAATTAAAATATAAAACGAAAAAAGCGATCATGAAAATGTTTCCAAAAAATGAATATAATTATTTTTGACCACTTTGTTGTTCAGATATATTACATATTTGTAACTAAATGATGCATTAGTTGACACAAAAGACGGTGTAAACTGAGGAGTGACTCCCGTCAGGTTCATGTATTTTCTTCACTCCGCTGGGAAACTGCTCTCATGTCAAGAAGCATCACATCAGTGCATGCACTGCATCGTCCAATCAGTGAGCGATACACAGGTAAGGNGTAGTGAGAGCCGTGCTGCATTTTCCTCCGGTCGGATGTGATATAAAAACAAAGCGATTATTTTTGTTGTTGTAAACTCACGTGGATTAAACTACATGTATTAGTGCATTCATTTCAATTCGCGAACATATACATTAAATGATCGTGAGGATGATGATTGAAAATCGTTTGAGCCGGGCTGCATTTCCTGATGAAAAAACATAGCGATGGTTTTGTACTTACGCCAACGTGAATTAAACAACATTATTTTGTTAAATAAAAACATGGTGATGTTTTGTAAATGATTACATGTCTCTCTGTTTATTTCACATGAGTTCCAGTGTGGCAGCTTTTCACGGCTCCTCCTGGTGGATCCATGATCCATTGCAGCTGGTTTCCTTAAAATTACATCTATTTATCAAGGGGGCGTATCAAGTCCTACGGGGGGTTTTCCTTTTCAGCAGGGGCCCACCCCGTGCAGATCACGGACCTGCACGGGTAGGCGTCTGAAATGAAGTGTTACATTTGTATTGTGTGAAGAGAAATTGAAGATTTTGTTTGATTGCTGATATATTTATGATTCACGTCACATATTCAGTTTCG
>NW_011369947.1:11149922-11153203 GCF_000735185.1 Notothenia coriiceps
TCATGTCATTTGCTCACTACTAGTCTTTTTTTTACCACCAGGTGTGCAAAAACTACAGGTACATTTAATATATATATATATATATTATATTATTATCGGTATCGGTATCGGTCTTGAGAAGCAGGAAGGTATCGGTTTCAAAAAAACAATATCGTGCATCCCTAGTATAAATGCAGACCTTCACCACTCTAGCAAGATGGATGCATTTTGGTTCCATTAATGAGAACATCTCTGTTTGACAAAGGGTGTCAAGCTGTCCAAAGAAACACAATGACACTGATTGGGTTTGAGCAGGTTTATTACATCTCTCTTGTATCCTTCTTTGCGGGGCTGTTGTACAGAGGGACTTAAAGCAATCACAAACACAAACTCTAATCAGTGAGTTTAGCTCCAGAGAATGAACCACTTCCACCAACTCCGACAGTAGCTATCAGAGATCTGTAGGACGGTGCATCGGGTAAATAAAGTCACTGACACAACTTTAACTCACTCTAAACTTACTTAACATCTTCTACAAATATTAGCAACAAACCAATCCTTGTTTTACTGAAATGTGATTGGAGGAAATATCAGTTAATTCATCTTTACATATAAGAAAAGCTGAGTGCAGATTTCTTTAAACTGAAACTCAAGCAGAAAAAGCCTCTTTTTTGCAAAGCCAAGCTCACATGATATACAGCCTTTTATTGTTATCTACATCTACTGAATATCTTCTCTGACCGCAGGACAAAGAGCTCTAAGGGTACAATATACATCTCTGAGGTTCAACTGAGTTGTTGGCTAAAGCAGGACTTAGAGAGTCAGTGCAGGGGATTCAGGTTTATTTCCCAGGTGTGTTTATGTGCAGGGTTTCTGGTGATGAGTCCAGAACATTCTCCTGTCAGCAGGCAGCGCAGGTTTGGGACTTTATTTGACCATACTGTTGAAAAACAAAGAGAAGGAGATTAGAGATCGTCTGTGACTCTTTTTATATTATCATATCGTCCTATATTTGCACATTTGTTCATTTTAACGACATGTATATCATTTCCATGCTGAATAAAGTCAGAGAGTAATCAGGAATTGAGGACAAGAACTATTTTTTAAATGTTGTTGGTCAGTGTTAATGTTTTTTTTGTCTTTGGAAACAAAATCATTAAGATAATCAGCTGAAAGAGATAACAAGATTAAGCTTTTCATCAAAAACAATTAAATCCAAATGGTCAAATAATTTAATTAGGTAAAGGTAGCGCAGGGAGAACTAGTATACGTTAGATATTGTGGCGTAAAAACAGTAAGTCTAAAAACTATGGTTATCAAATCACCTCTCCTTTTATGCTGCAAAACCAGGAGTAACACACTCAAATTAAATAGATAATACACACCACACAATCTCATGCTATAAATCTACTCTAAAATGATAAGTTAAACTAAGGAAATGGCTCCTACAGTACTCTGTGGTCGTTTCCATTATGTAGAACATTTGAAATTCTAGCCGCTCTACAAACAATATGGTCGGTAAGCTTGGGTTTATGTGGCAGTGCAATGGACAAGAACATGAACAAGGAAGTAACAAGGAAACACACATGCTTAAAGAAATGGGATTGTGGTGGTCTAATGGATAGTGGTTCAAATCCCACCTGGAACACCACCACTAGTGTGCCCTTGAGTAAGGCGCTTAGCCCTCAGTTACTCCAGGGAGAATGCCCCTGTAATCGGTAATTGTAAGTTGCTTTGGATAAAAGCGTCAGCTAAATGAAATGTAATGTAAATGTCGTTTTTGGATATTATACACTAAATGTGCTGGACACTCACATGCTGCTCTCCCTGTAGCGGTCCAGAGCCTCCTGGGCCACGACCTCGGAGAACTTGGGGTCGCTCCAGGGAATGTCCCCCGGCACGCTGACGTTCATGGCCGGAGCGTCGAAGAGCTGCACGGACACGCTCGTTTCTGCCGGCTTCTGCTTCTCTTCAGCGTCACTGCCCGTCGTCACCTGCAGGGAGAGGTAAGAGGATAAAATCCACTGGGTGAAATATGGACAGCAATGAATCGATAAAGAAGTGTTTGCAGTGGAAAGGTATTGAAGTAGAAATGGTTATAATGAGATAGAGAGCTTTTGCAGACCGTTCACATGCAAACAAACTTATTTAACTACAGGAAAGGGAGAACCCCAAAAAGCCCAATAGGCCCTCTTTAATGCCAACCAACAGAGAAAACTGTCAATTTAAAAACACTTAAAAACTCCTGAATTAACCAAACAAAAACATTCAAATACAATAATTGTCGTCTTAAGATATCATGTTTTCAGATTTCTTTCTCCTAAAATGAATGACATCTCTTTATACATTTTCTGTAGCAGCTTTTTAGAAATGTCATATATTGTTGATTGAGGAGAGACTTCATCACACATATGGAGTTTTGCCACAGGTGTACGTACCGTCTGAACCTGGAAGACGTCGGTGATGTTGGCCAGAGAGGACACCCAGCCGAACTCTCTGTTGAGCATGTCGAGGACGGAGGAGGTGTTGAGCATCTTCTCCTCGAACCTCTTCAGGAGGAGGTTGTACTGCTGAGTGAACCGCTCGGCCAGGGCCAGCGCCTCCTCCAGCTCCGCCTTCAGAGGGCCTTCCAGAGGCTTCCTCCCGGAGCAGTCTGCGGGGGAAACATCATCAAGACGCACGAGTAAGGGTAGAAAAAACACTTATCTGATTACACCGGGATAATAAGGACATTTACTTTGATTAAGTGCAGGGTTTTTGGCAATTCAGTCCAAGACTATATGGCCTATCTCAGGGGTTCCCAAACTTTTCAGCCCGCGACCCCCAAAATAACAGTGCCAGATCTGGCACTGTTATTTTGGGGGTCGCGGGCTGAAAAGTTTGGGAACCCCTGAGATAGGCCATATAGTCTTGGACTGAATTGCCAAAAACCCTGCACTTAANTCCAAAAGCCTGAAATAAAACATGTTATAGAATCAAAATAGCACAAAATCTCAAAATTGACCAGTGCTTGAAAAACGATGTTTTTGCCTGCCGTGTCTCGCCTTAATGTATCATATGTTTGCGAATTGAAATGAATGCACTAATACATGTAGTTTAATCCACGTGAGTTTACAACAACAAAAATAATCGCTTTGTTTTTATATCACATCCGACCGGAGGAAAATGCAGCACGGCTCTCACTACCGATAATCCTAATCCCACGGGCAAACAATAATATGTAGAGTGGTAATAGTTTACTATATTATTAGTGTCTAATATTACTGCTATAACAATCACACATTGAGTTGTTAAAATCAGAC